>NW_022103928.1:5077378-5101711 GCF_000313985.2 Echinops telfairi
TGTGTACCAGTGGCTTTCTCATTTCAAAACAGGTGAAATGCCGATTGATGACAAACCTTTTTCTGGATGTCTGTCAATTTCCCAAATGGACAAAAACGTCAACTTGTAGTGCATTTGGAGTTCATTCCAACAGGTCAGAATGCTAATCAAGTTTTCTATTTAGAGGTTCCGAAAAGATTGCGTAACTGCGTGACAAAAAAGGCCTGATTTGTGACAGATGGGGAACTGGTTTTGTCACCATGACAATGTACCTGCTCACACAGCCATCACAGTGTGTCAGTTTTTGGCAAATAAAACACAAAACATGCCTCTCTTTCCCCACACACCTTACTCACCTGATCTCACTCCATGCAACTTCTTTTTGTTTTCATGAATTAAGAGTGTATTAGTCCAGGTTGACTAGAGAAACAAATTCATGAGAGACTCATATATGTAGAAGAAAGAGATTTATATAAAGAGTAATTGCATATTAAGAAAACAACTCAGCCCAGTCCAGATCAAGTCCATAAGTTCGATATTAGCCCATATGATCAATACCAGTCTATAAATCCCTCTTCAGACTCACACAACACATGCAATGATGCTGAATGCAAAGAGATCACAGGCCAGTGGGTGGAAAGTCTGTGGATCCAGTGGTGGTGGAGGCATCTCCACGTGGCACCTCCAGCTCCAGGGCTCTGGCTTCACCAGCATAACTCCATGTGGCTTATCAGCAGGAAGGTGAAGCAGAATGAGTGTGTGTCCCACCATCAGGGAGGAAGATAGGAGCTCCCAGAATCCTCAGGAGGAGGCCATGCCCACACAGAGGCCTCATTCGCTATGACCTGATTGACAGGCTAGACTCTACCCCTTCACAAGTTGACAGGAGATTATTCAACTGCCACAAAGAGGGACATGAAAGGACAGTGAGCTGATGACTTGGAAGAGGTGAAGAAAAAAAACGAAGGAGGTGCTGTCAGCCAGCCAAACAGATGAGTTTGAAAAATGTTTCCAGGAATGGCACAGATTTGACAAATGTATTAAGTGTAATAGAGAGTATTTTCAAGGTGATATGGTTCTTTTGTTTAAAAAAAATTATTATCTAGTTTTGAAAAAAATTCCATTGGGGGAGGGAGTACCCTATCGTATGATGAAATAGGATTACACGTTGTCTAAGGAATACTAGTTGGAGAACAAACTAGGAGTATTAACCGAAGTATGAAAATTAACCAAGTAATTATCTTGAGAAGTAGGTCAGAAGTGGACGGCATGTTACTTGTTAGCAATAATTGTCCCAAGCCAAGGAATCAAATATAATTCCGCCACAAGCATCTGCATAGCCTGTTTTTATTTCTGTTTCCCAGTTGGTTCAGCATTTTAAGATTTCCGTGGCACATCAACTAATTAAAAAGAAATCACTAAAACCGAGATAAGATGCAAGAAGTCTTATGGCAAATGCTGTAGTCTTCAATTTTGATTCAATGTGAATTCCCTAAAGCAGTTACACAACAAAGTGCGTTCTTAAGGTTTTATTCAGAAGAGTTTTTCTGCTTAAATGATCCATTTTTCTTTAGCTTCCAGTTGCACTAATCCTGGAAGGGCAGGCTCCACAGGGGCTGGTGATTTGCCTGGCATGTGCTTTTACCTTTCAATGACTGAGCATTGACCTCAGAGCACACAGCATCTTTTTAAAATGAAAAAATAGGAGCTTAATGATCCTGATTTTAATGGGTCTATTGCAAAGTTAAACTTGCATAGGCCATTTGATGTGTCTTATTCCAATCCTCAAAAGCCAAGGGAAACACTCTAGACCTCATCAGAGTCCTCAAACATACATGCGGAATAAATTTGGTGATGTGTTTAATCTTCCTCGCTAGCTGACTGCCCAGACATTACCAGAAACTGCCCAGATTTAGCTGTGTCAGCTCCAACCAAACATGGCAGACTGTTGTGTTCAGGTAGCCACATCAAAGGCACATGGATTCATGCACTCACTGTACATTGTACACACACTCATTTCAGGGCAGGAGTGAGCCCTTATGGAGCTTACGGAAGTGGTTAAGAAAAGAGTCATCAAGTTGGTGAAGCAGTCATTACATATCAGGTTACTAACTACCAGGTGTGCAGTTTGAAGCCACCAGCCACTCCACAGGAGAAAGATGAAGCTTTGCTGTTCTGTAAAGAGTTATAGTCTGGACAACTCACAAGAGAAGTTCTACCATGTCCTATAAGGTCACTATGAGTCAGAATCGACTCAGTGGCAGTGAATGTGTTTGTTTTTTGAGTCATCATATGAATCCTTACAACATGTCCCCTGTGGCAGTTACATAATCTGGTGTCAACTTGAGATTATTAAGAGAGGGGGGGTGAAGTTTAGCCTGTCAATCAGGTTGCAGCTTGATGACCTCATTTGGAGGCGCTATGAAGATAAATAGCTCCCTGGAGGCAGGACACATAGCCTTTCCCTGCAAGACATTTCTGGTGACAAGACACATAAAGCTATAGTGCTGGCAGACAGAGCTTGGAGCTGGAGGAGCCACGTGGAGCCCCATGCCAGCGCTATGATGCTTCCACCACCACTGGATCCACAAGACTTTCCATCCACTGGCCTGTAATCTTCCTGCACTCGGTGTCATTGCATATGTTGCATGAGTCTGAAGAAGAATTTGCATACTGGTATCAGACATATGGGCTAATATCAGATTGACTTATGGACTTTATCTGGACTCAGCTGGGATGGTTTCTTAATAATACAATTACTCTTTTATATAAAGCTCTTTCTTATACACATGTGAGTGTCTATGAATTTGTTTCTCTAGTCAACCCAGACTAACACATCCCCAAACCCACTGTCTTTGAGCCATTCCAACTCATAGTAGCCCTGTAGGGTAGAATAGGGCTGTTTAGGGCGTCTGGGACTGTGGGTCTTGATGGGAGAAAACAGCCTCATCTTTCTCCCAAGGAGCAGTTTATAGGCTTGAACCTCTGACCATTTGATTAGTAGCTCAATGCTTAACCCACTGCACCACCAGTGCTCTTTGAAGACTCCCTCTGAAGATGCAAGAATCCCAACTCTAGACCAACTGAATTGGATAGTTTTCTGTGTTTTTAAAACTTTATAAAATACATGTTACTTATAGCAGCACTATTTTATTCAAATGCCCAGTTTTTCAAGCAAAGGATATATTCTTTTCTTATTAAAACATATTATTTAAGGCAACTAAAATATAGTAACACCACTTGTCTCCGTTTGCTTCACTGTGAGGGCTTGTGTGTCGCTGTGATGCTGGAACTCTGTCACTAGTATTGCAAATGCAGCAGGGTCACCCAAAGTGAATGGGGCGTCCACACTAAGAACAGACAACGAAGAAGGATTCGGCTCCCCACTTTGGAGGAGGGAGCCACCGCAAGCCTTAAGCGTAGCTTCAAAACAGTTTCAGATACGGAAGGCCTCGTGAATGGAAACAGAACACTGTTGGAGAAAGTACTGGAGGATGGGCCCCTCGACTCAGAGGACACTCGAAATGTGATTGAGGAGGAGCTGGTTTCTAGGACTAGAGGTGACCATGGTGACATGAGTCGGGTAAAGCCTGTAGGAGTGGAACCTTCAGGATCTTCATTTGCCGGTGGGGCATGATTCAAGATAAGGAGAAACAGCTGCAAGAATCTACTAATGGTTGGAACTTGGGAGGTATGAAGTCTGAATCTAGGAGAATTGGATGTTGTCAAAAATAAAATAGAATGCAGAAAGATCGATATCCTAGGCAATGGTGAGCTGAAATGGACTGATACTCTCCATTTTGAATCAGAAAACCATATGATTTACTCCACTGGGATTAACACAATCAAGAGGAATGGCATGGCACTTATTGTCAGAAAGGCATTGTAAAATCAATCATGAAGTACAAGGTTGTCTGTGATTGGATTATGTCTAACTGCCTTCAATAAAACCAATAAATACAGCTATTTTTCAAATTTATATACCAACCACAAAAGCTAGTAATGTAGAAATTGAAGAATTTCTACCAACAACTTCAGTCTAAAATTGACCAAGCATGCAATCCAGATGCATTGAAAAGTATTGGCAATTGGAATGCAAAAGTTGGAAATAAAGAGGAAGGGACAGTACTTGAAAAATATAGTCTTGCTGATAAAAATGAAGCTGGAGATCACATGATAGAATTTTGCAAGACCAATGACTTGTTCATAGCAAACATCTCTTTTCAACAACACAAAAGACAACACATAGATTTCTCCAGATGGAATACACAGGAATCAAATTGACTCCATTTGTGGGAAGACGTGATGGAGAAACTCCACATCAGCAGTTGAAACCAGGCCAGGTGCTGACGGTGGAAAAGGCCATTAATTGCTCATATGTAAGTTCAGGATAATGCTGAAGAATATTAAAACAAGTGAACTAGACCCAAAATACAACCTTGAGTCCATCGCACCTGAATGTCGATAACATCTCGAGAACTGATTTGATGCATTGCATACTAATGACAGACGAACTGATAAGCTGGGGCAAGGTGGAGGGGGTGGGAGGGGGGCACATCAAGCTCATTCATGAAGAAAGCAAATGGTTATTTAAAAGGCAGGAAAGATTAAAAAGATCAAAGTGGATGTCAGAAGAGACTCTGAAACTTGCTCTTAATTGTACAGTAGCTAAACAAATGAAGAAAAGATGAAGTCAAAGAGCTGAATAGAAAACACCAATGGTCCGCGGGAGAACACAAAGGGAAACAGGATCATGAAAATGGGGAAGGACCTAGAATTAGAAAAACAAAGGAAAAGAGCATGCTTAGCCTATCTTAGACAGAAAGAACTCACAAAGAAAATTCAACCCTCAAACTTCAATATTGAAAGATTCTACGGGCATAATATTGAATGAAGCAGGAATCACCAAAAGAAGATATAAAAACAAAATCACAGAGTCACCGTATCAGAAAGAACTAGTCGACATTTCACCATTTGGAGCGGTAACATATGAGCAAGAACCAATGGTGTTGAAGAAGGAAGATCTTCAAGCTGCACTGAAAGCATTAGTCAAAAACAAGGCTCCAGGAATTGATGGAATACCAACCGAAATGTTTCAACAAGCTGATGAAGCACGGGCTCACCCACTTGTCTATGCCAAGAGATTTGGAAGACGGCTACTAGAGATCCATATTTGTACCCATTCCAAAGAAAGGTGACCTAACAGAAGAATCTGGCATCAGGATGGAAGGGAGGCTTATTAACAAGCTGTCATATGCAGATGACTTGCTTGCTGAAAGTGAGGAGGACTTGAAGCACTTGCTGATGTAAATGAAGGATTTGCATCCTTCGGTATGGATGACAACTCAATGTTAACAAGACCCAAATCCTCATTACTGGACCAATAGCTACATCATGATACATGGAGGAAGGGTTAAAGTTGTCAAGGATTTTGTCCTGCTTGGATCCACAATTAATGCTCATGGAAGCAGCAGTCAAGAGATCAAAAGACATGTTGCATTAGGTAATCATGCTGCACAAGACCTCTTTAGAGTACTGAAAAGCAACATTGCTTTGTGGACCAAGGTATACCCGACACAAGAAGACTGAATATAGAAGCCTTGGGAAGATGAATGCATTTGACTGTGGTGCTGAAGAATAATATTGAAAGCCCCGTGGACTGTGAAAAGGACAAACAGATCTCTTAGAAGTCTACTGAGAGTGCCCTTAGGGGCAAGAGTGGGGAGACTCCATCTTCCACACTCTCGATATGTTTTCAGGCAAGAGCAGTCCCTGGAGAAGGACACCATGCTTGGTCAAGGAGAGGGCCACCTTCAAGGTGATGGCTTATCACAGTGGCTGCAGCAATGGGCCAAGTCCAGGAACAGTTGTGAGAGTGGCACAGGACTGGGCAGTGTTTCATCACGCTGTACGTAAGGTGGCCACAGGTTGGAACCAACTGGATGGCGCCTGACAACAATAACAAAACGTAACAAACCAGGAGCCCCTGTGCTCTTTTAGGAGTTGCCACAGAGGTTCAGTGAGGTCCTACTAAACACACCCCGTCACGGTCATGCTGAGAGGCAAAGGAAGGAAGTGAAGGAGCCAGAGAAGGCAGCGGTTCACTCCAGGTAGGGAGTCAGAGGCGCCCAGGGCCTGAGAGGGCAGAGGCGTGGCTTATCTGAACATTTTAATTTAAAAAGCACTGGAAGGGAGAATGGTGCATATTACGATTTGAGAAACAGCAGGCAGGAGTCAAAATATTTGGTCATAAATGCCCATTAGATATGCCTCACATGACTGAGCACCTACTATGTGCCAGATGCCATGCTCAATTCCGTCTCTGTGTCAGCATGCTGACCTTTCAATAGCCCTCTGATTTTGCACGGAATAAAAGAACTGACACAAAGTGAAAGAGGTGGTCCATTGGTAGAAGAAAAGCAAAATCTGCACTCTGACCTCTATTGCGGCGTTGGTGATGCCGTGGTTAAAGCACTCGGCTGCTAACCGGCAGCATGGTCGTTTGAATCAACCAGCAGGACAAAGAGGTGAGGGGTCTGCTTCTGCGAAGATTTCAGCCTTGGAATCGTCGAGCAGTTCGGTTCTGTCTCAGTGGATCGCTATTGGAGAACCACCAATCTCCATATAACAATCTTCTCGGACGTGTGCTGGTTTCCTTCGGATTTACACTTCAAAGAGAAATCCTTTTTTTCTCAGTTTGCTTGTGTTTCGAAGCTGCGTCCTCACCAGAATCAGTGCTTTGAGTAGTAAGGTAGAGCCATCTGTTCTGCGTTCTCACTGGATCCCCGGTGCCTGGGCGAACACCGAGGGTACAGCGCCCAAACCCCAGACCACGCTCACTGCCGGTGAGGCCGTTCTCACTCACAGCGAGCGCAGGTACGGAGTGGATGCGTCATGAAGACTTGCAGGGATGGAGGCGGAGCTCAGAGGAGTAGCCCTGAGACACTTCTCTGCTGCCGCATGCTCATTTCTGCCACGTGCTCTTCTTCATGCACGCCACTTCCTTTTCCTGTGAGACATTTTGGCCAGGGTACAGGCAGAATTCAGGTTCGTGTATAAATTTCCTGTGGCTGAGGTAACAAATTTCCACAAACTTGATGGCTTAAGACATAAACAACTTATTTTCTCATTGTTCTGGAGGCTAGAAATCCAAATTCAAGGTATTATCAGGAGCCCCACCCACCCACCTCAGCCCCTGGAGAAAGTGAGGGAGAGCGCATCTCAGGCCTTCGTGGTTGCCTGCATTCCTTGGCATTCCTTGGCTTGTAGACACATCACTCTCCATGATCACGTGATGTTCTTGTGTGCTTCCTTGTCATGGGATCTCTTTTTCCTTAGAGGGCCACAGGCCACTGTGTTTCAAACCTAATCTAACCTAGTGCGACCTCATTTTACCTGAATTAAATCTGCAAGGACTCTAATTCTAACTAGGGTCACCTTCCCAGGCCCCAGGGGCTAAGACTCCAATTTATCCTTTCAGAGGACAATTGTGCCCACAATCGCTCCACATCTCCAGGCACAATCTCAAGTGTTCAGTCAAATTCCTGAAACACACACACACACACACACACACACACACTCACACACGAACGCTTTTTGTCACAAGGAGGGTAAGATTACAGAGTAGGTGAATGAGGAGGAGTAAGAGCAGGGAGAAAGAGGAGAGAAATTACACATGGCATATGTTCACCTGTGATTGGGATCAGAGACAGAATTTTGCAATCAGAAAGAAATTGTGGCATCGAAGCATTTTTCTTAAACTTCTTCTTGAGTTCTTTTAATTTCTAAAATGCTGAGCATGTTCTCTGTCATTTCCTAATTCCCAGTCTTTACACATTTCACCGTATTTGACTGTGTCTTTACGAGCTGCCTTTTGAAATTTCCTTTTCGACTCTTTGTATCATTTCTTCCATTTGCCTTAGACATTCTACCACTAAGAGCAAGCCTCAGAGTCCTTTCCGACATCACTTTATCTTTGTTGCCCCGCATTCTTCATAGATGATGCTCATGCTGTCATCCCACAGCGCATTAGGTCTTCTGTCATTAGTGTCCACTGAGTACAATATGTGCTTGACGAGTTCTCAAAATTCAAGTGAAATCTACTCCAAGTTTTATGTTGGCTCCTGTGGACTTGTTTTAATTTTCTTCAACTCAACCTGCACTTACATGTGAGCAGCTGACGGTCTGTCCCATGGCAGCCCTGACCTTGTTTGGGCTGCTGGTATTGAGCTTCTTCATCATCTCTTCCCACAGATGTAATTCACTGGATTCCTGTACATTCCATTTGGCAAGATCTATGTGCACAGTTTCTGTTCATGTTGTTGGAAAGAGGTATTTGCTATGAAGAAGCCATTGGTCTTGCCAAATTTTACCACATGATCTTCAACTTTGTTTCTCTTACCAAAGTCATATCTTCCAACTACTGATTTTCATCTTTGTTTTCAATTTTTCCAATCCACTGATCAGTAATTCCCAGTGTGTCTTGATAGCCTGTTTGATCACTTCCATACTGAAGAAGGTAGACAATAACAACAGTTCCGTTGTTGGTGTGTAAATTTTAATAACGCATCTCCTTATAGGAGTATAGATATTATCCTATCACAGACAGCATTAACTTCAAGAAAGATCTTGAAATAATCTTTTCCATGATGAGTGCATACAATCCCTCTGGAATTTTCCAGTTCTTGCACAGCAAGCCATCTGATTCGCAGACTCAAAATTATCTATTTCCGTTCACTAATGCTTGGAATATGGATCTTTAAGCATGCCTTTTCATTTTGGACTTTTGGGTTTCCTAAATTCATACTCATATTCTGATTATTAGTGGTGATTTGCAGCTGTTTCTTCTCAGGCTGAGTCATACTCTATCAGCAAATGAAAGTCTCCCAAATTTTGTAACGTTTACATCATGAAAGTTGGCTATACTTTGAGGAGGCAGCTCTTTCCCGGTCTTATTTTGAGTGCTTTCCAATATAAGCGTCTTATCTTCAAGCACAGTATCAGACAATGTGCTCCTGCTATTCATAAGGTTTTCAGTGGCTAATCCCTCAGAAGTGAATTGCCTCTCCTTCTTTCCAGTTCCCAGTTCTTAGTGTGAAAGCTCCCCTGAATCCTGTTTACCAGGAGAGACTTTGCTGGCATTTGAAATACCAGGGGCATAGCCTCCACCATCACGGCAACATTCAAGCCACCACAGTTCAGGAGGCAGACAAATGCAGTGATAAATGCACACGGACAAATATATCTGTCAAACCGATATCTATTCTTGGATGCACACTCTCTCTCCCTCTCATATCAGTTCAACCTCCGTGTCTATCCATGCAGCGACTCATAGATCACAGTTACTTCAGGATTGTGTGTATAACCGTATTCTCCTCTCTTGCCTTTAACTCCTACCTGTCTTCCCTTGCCTCCATCTTTTTTTTTTGCCAAGTTTCTTACTGTATATTGTCTCCCCTTCAAGTCAACACTTGTCTACCCTCTAGCTAATGGCTTCGCTTCCCTTCCCCTTCAGCCCCTGGTAAGCCATCAAAGAACGTTCCTTTTAGTGTGAACACCTTCTCTTGACATTTACAACAGTGATCTAATACAATGGCTGATGCCACTCAACATAATGTCCTCCAGGTTTGTGCGTGTTATGAGATGGTTCACAGAGTCCTTATTTTTAGTGCACGGTGAGACTCCACTGTGTATGTGCCAAAGTGTGTCCATTCTTCCCCTGGACATTCAGGACATTCGGGTTGTTTCCACCTTGTTGCTACTGTGCATAGTGCTGTGATGAACATGGGTGCACAAATATCTGTTAATGTGTCAGTTCTTATTTCTCTTTACATCAAGAAGGGGGATTGCTGGGTTGTGTGGTATTTTTATTCTCGACACTCAGAGGAAGTACCATCCGGAGGGCAGCTTTCCGTACTCGCTGCACCAGGTCCTGCCAGCAGTGTCTGTGGGTTCCAGCCTCTCCTCGTTCTTGGCAGCATTTGTTGTTTTCTGTTTTTGAACTTTGTTACTGATGTGAGGGTGAGGTAATATCTCATTATTGTTTTGATTTGAATCTCTCAAATGATTAGTGTGAGAGTTTTTCTTCGTATGCTTCTTGGCCAACTGAAAGTCTTCTTAGGTGATGCGTCTGTTCATATTCTCTGCCCATTTTTAATTGGGTCATCTATCTTTTTCTTATATAAGGTGTAGAAGTTTTCGATACATTTTAGAGATTAGTCTCTTGCCATACATGTAATTGCCAACACTTTTCCCCTGTCTGTGGGTTCTCTTTTGGGGAAGACTTTTGATGCACTTAGTGCTTAATTTTTAGGATGTCTTAGTCATGGTTTGTCCTGACTGGTTGCGTGTTTTCAGTCATGCCTCATAGAGTGTGTGTGTGCTATGCATCAGGGACCTTAAGTGTGTCCCTAATGTTTTGTTCATGATTTGTATAGTTCTGGTTTTACATTTATGTGTTTAATCCAAACTAAGTTCACTTTTGCATGTGCTGTGAGGTACAGGTACTGGTTCATTCTTCTGCAAATGGACATCCAGTTTTGACAGCACCATTTATTAAAGAGGCTATCTCTTCTTCCATTTAATGTGTTTTGACTTTTTGCCAAGGGTCAGCTCTCCATAGGTAAATGGATTTACTTTTGAAATGCGTCTATTTAGGACATTTTTTAAAAGACATCATCCTTGGGCAGTGAGATCACCTTTGTTTGGTCTTTTATGTTAGAGGTGGCACAGCGAGCTCTGTTATGAATCTCCCTGAGGGCATCTGGATGCAGGCCTATCATCTGAAGCTTCATTCCTGGGACAGACCTCTGCTTCCAGCTTCAGCAGATTGGAAGTATCTATATGACTTTCTTCTGAGTATGTACAGGGTTTTCCTAAAAAGCAGACACCGTGTGCAATTGATGCTTCCTCCAAGAGATAGCAGGTGGGATTAGTACATGCTCCAAGCAGTCTCCAGACCCAAGAGACATATGCAAATTAATTTTATGGGCACTCAATATAAGAGGAAGACCTTCGACAAATTGGATTGACACATTGGCTGCATCGATGGGCTCAAGCATAAGAAAAATGTTGAGAATGACGCAGGACAGTGTTTCTTTCTGTTGTCAGAGAGATGGGGCAGACTAGACTGCATCCAACAATAGATTAATAAAAGCACTCACAGTGCAGATGGAGGACCAGCAGCTTCATTTTGGCTTGGATCCATTGTACAAGGATCCTACAAAATCATAGAAACCTTCATTCAACAGAAATATCAAATTATGAAGCTATTATCTCCACCCATCTTCCATATAAGTCTATACACTTCTGAAGGCTGTGTTTTTAAAATGTTAATGATTCTCTGAGAAAGTCTGTTCTACACACTTCACGCCACATCCAAACAGCAGTCATGGCAACCCCGAGGGACTCACAGCACGTCCCTACAGTGTCCTTTAACTTGGAGGGAAACAAGTCTGCAAGGGCAAGATCAGATCTATCGAGTGGATGGTACACACTTTCCCAGTGACATTCTCATAGGACAGCCTTTGCTACCCTCAAAGAATGAGCAGATCCATTGTCATGATGGGGGAGGGGGGGAGTGCGGCACAACTTTCCTAGCTTTTCTCTTACCAATGCAGTTTTAATTTTTAAAAAAGAAGAAGAAGAAAAGAAAGCAAACCTCTTCCTAATAAGCTCCCGTGATTGCCCTCTGTCTTCATGAAAATCTATCAAGGTCATCCCATTGCAATTCCAGAACATATTCTCCATGACCTTCTGAGCTGGCACTTCTGCTTTGAACTCATCATTGAGACTTCTGACTTTCCCTCAAGTGCTGGACCGATATAAGTACTGGATTTGTGTGGGGCAGCATCCCCCAAACTTGATACAAAGCTTCAGTGATCTGGGATGAGATCCATTAGAATTTTGTTAAAATTTGTATATTTGGCCTGACCTCAAAATGTTGCTTTTCCATGGCACAAAAAGTATTCTTTTTAGTTTGGAACACACCCTAATGAGACTGAGAGAAGCATATTACTGAGATAAATGGGTGGCAGGCACCCACGGAGGGCAGAGATACATTTATGCATGTTTTGCATGGAATAAACAGATGCATGCCTGAGCTGGAACCCCAGTAGTATGACTTTTGGAGTTCCCCTCAGACCTCAGATTAGACCTGGGAAGACTTAGGGGAAATCTGTGCTCCCTTCCCCCACCCCCGCCACCCATGTACTTCCCAAATTGCCCTGCCCCTGTAATTGCAGGTAAAATGTAGCGCATTTGGGCAGAGAATAAAGGGAAGGCCCTGGACAAGATGGATTAACACAGTGGCTGCTACGATAGGCTCAAACATAGGAACAATTGTGAGGATGGAGCAGGACTGGGCGGTCTTTCATTCTGACCCAATGGCACCTAACGACAATGAGGTACGATTATCTTTTGGGTGAACATTCACAGCTCAATTAAGGTCTGAACAATTCAGTTCCCAAGAAGCCAAAAGGAATTTGAGAATAAGCAGCCCATAGTTTTTTGAGGGGGAATTTGGAGATTAATCAATATTTATTACATCTTTGCTTAAGTCAGGGCATTGTTTCATGGATCCCTTGAATTACATGCAAATTAAAAATAATGCATGAAAATATTTATAAGTAGTTTTGGACAAGAAGATAGCTTTCTCTGGAGTTTCAAAGGGGTTCTATGTAAAACATAAAGAATAACAAAGAATTTTGGCATCATATGCGTTTCTGACTGACTTCGCTGACATCTCCCATAGCACTGATTGGAGCATGTGGTCAGCCTCGTCTCTCGTGTCCAGTGACTTCAGGAGTGAGCTGTACTTCCAGACCTTCTCCCTGCAGATACAAATCAGTAGTTGAGTTGCCTCTGATTCATGGCAGCCCTCTGGATATTGGGGTAGAACTGTGCTTCATAGTGTTCTCAGTGCCTGATTTGTTTCAAAAGTATATTACCAGGTCTTCTGAGTCACACATGGGTGGACTTGAACCACCAACTCCATTGGCAACTGAGCAAATTAACCTTTGCATCACCCAGAGGTGTCTCTCTTTATAGAGGCTAACTATTCATCGATGTGCCAGAGAGTTTAAGAAACACATTAAAGATCTGCATTTATATATCTTCTAACTCAAATGCAAGTGAAGCCTGGTTTATACATTGTGTGTATTGCCCACAAGGGAGAAAGATCACCCTACTTTGGGTAGGAATTAAAGACGTAACCCTGGGTAGGAGGAGGTGGAAAACAAGGGTCGATGGATGAGGACATATGAAGAGGTCTCATTGTTGTCAAATCCACTACAGTCAATTCTGACTCATAGTAACCCCTTGGATTAAGTAGAACTGCCCTCTAGGGTTTCTGAGACTGTAAAATCTTTACTGGGGCAAACATCCTCATTTTTTTCATTGAGGAATGGGTGTTTAATCCACTCGTTTATCTATGAAAATTTAGGTTGTTTCCAATCCTTTGTAATTGTGAATTGTGCCGCAATAAACATTGGAGTGCAGATGACTGGCCATAGTCTATTTCTCCTCTCTTATAAATATATGCCCAGTAGAGGATTGCTGGAGTGTAGGGTAACTCAATTTCCATTTGCTTTAAAAATTGCCATATGGCTTTCCACAGTGGCTGTGTGGATCTACATGGTCACCAGCAGTGGAGAAGAGTTCGTATCTCACAACATCCCCTCCAACATTTGATGCTCTCTGATTTTTTTATTTGTATTATCCTCAAGGGTGTTAGGTGGTATCTCAACGTTGTTTTAATTTGCATATCTCTAATGGCTAATAATTGAGAGTGTTTTCTCATATGCTTATTGGCCATTTAGATCTCCTCCCTAGTGAAACTTCTGTTCAGGTCTTTTGTCCACTTCCTCAGGGAATTAACTTTTCTTCTTTTTGCAGGTTAGGAGGGTGTTGAAGAATTTAGTATTAAGCCCTTTGTCTGTTATGTCATTACTAAAAAGCCTCTCCTAGTCTGTGGATTTTTTTGTTACTCTCTGCTGAAGTCTTCCAATGCACACAGGTGTTTTATCCTTAGTACATCCCAGTTCTCTATTTCAGCTTCCTCTTTGTGTACTCTTCCCTATTACAGTTAGCCTATGCATTTCCTGAGTCGAGGTTCTTAGGTTTGTCCTGATTCCTTCATTGATTGTCCTGAGAGTTTGGGGGTTTACTTCTAGGGCTGTGATCCACCTTGAGTTTGTTCTTGTGGATGGGGTGAGGTAGAGGTCTTGTTTCATTTTTCTACAGGTGAATATCCATTATTTCCTGCACCATTTGTTAAAGGCTTTTGGGGCCTTTGTCAAAGATGGTTTTATGTCTGAGTTTTCTGTTCTTTTCCATTGGTGTGAGTATCTTCCATTACTCCAGTACCACACTGTTTTCACCATTGTGGCTGTATAGTAGATATTAAAGTCAAGTAAGGTGAGCCCTTCAATTTTGTCTTTCCTCTTGAGGAGTTCTCTGCTAATTCTGGGCTTCTTCCTGCTCCATATAAAATTGGTGGTCAGTTTTTAAAATTCTTTTAAGAAGGTTGTTGGTATTTCAATCAGGATAGCATTAATCTTATATAGTGCCTTAGGTAAGATTGACATCTTTACAATATTGAGTCTTCTTATCCACAAGTGTGGGATATTCTTCCATTTATGGTTTCCTGTAGTAGGGTCCTGTAGCTTTCCTTGTATAGATATTTCAATTTGTTCTTGGCTATTGTGAAGGGTAATGCCTTCTAGATCTCTTCCTTGGTCTTGTCCAATGTATTCAGAAAACAAATAGGCTTCTGTTTGTTGATGTGTGTCTTGCTTGTGCTTGCTGGATTTGTGCTTGCTGGATTCTGACCACAGTGAGTAGGCAAGGATTTTCCACAGGGTTGGGTATCTAATGGTGTGTTCTTTGAGTTTTTACTTGTCCGGGAAGACTCTTACCTCACCATCTGTCTTAATAGATAGTTTGGCAAGGTAGAGGATTCTTGGGTTCGTGTTTTTTCCTTTTCCTTTACCTTTCCAAAGATTTACTCCACTCTCTCATCCTCTTCATGTATCCTCATAGATCTGAGCATATTCTTATCTGACCACCATCATATGTGACTCCCTTTTTTTTCTAGTTGCTCTTAAAATTTTCTCTTTTTTCTCAAGGATATGTGACGGGGGAATGGGCACTGACCACCCAAGGGAAGGGTATTGTTTGTATCTCCACAGGAAAAGAGGGACCAGATTTAAAGCCAGTTCCAGATGAATGCAGCTTGTTGGCAAGGAGTGGGGAGCCAGTGGAGGGGTCTGAGGGCTCGGCCCCCATGCCAGCTACGTGGACAACTGCCCCTCCCCCCAGAAGAATCTACTTGAGAGGAGGGCAATGAAGCTGCAGCTAGGGGAGAGGGGCATGTCTGATCAGAGCAAATGGGAGCACTTGAAGGGGGAGGAAGAGAGAGTGGAGCACATCCTGACCCACCAGACCTGGAGGACGACATCCCCGCTCTGAGCAGCCAGTGGACAGAGTGGACAATATGGCTGATCCCACCACAAGACATGCCGTCCCTTGATGGCCCTGGGCTCTAAGGGGGACAACACTGGAGACTCAGTGTCAGAACTGGCCCAGACTGACCCTGAGACATCAAGGCAAACCACAGAGAGCGTGGGGCAGAGCAACCATGGGAGCAGACAGAGAGCCCCTGATATCCTGGTATTGGGGCTGTGCTTCACTGTCCCCCAGGGAGGGGGGACCAGACCCAGCCAAGTGGGTATAGGGTTGACTGGATCTGAATTCTCCTCCAGCTGCACCCCTATGTCACTCCCGGCTCTCTCCTGCACAGCTATACAGGCTGTGCTCTGGGATCTGCGTTCTGTCACAGGTAGATATCCCAGGGGTTCTTCAATTGCTGCAAATTAGTGTCTAATAATCTATCATTACCCATACTGGCAGGCATGAAGCTGGAGAGAGGGAGAAAAGAGATGACTGATGTAGTCACTCAGTTCCTGGATGGGGCCTGAGGATGCAAAGTCCAAGAATGCAGGATCAGTGTGGACAGCAGAGAGGGGAACTCTGGTGTGAGTTCTTGTGGGTAGTTCTCAGAAGCTCTCTGAGACCCTGGGATTATGACCACCTTTAGACAGCAGCCTGGGGAAATTACTGCATGCTTCAGGTCTCAGATCTTGGGTGTATGAAGGTGGGGGGGGGGGGGCAGACGCTTTCCCACTGGACCTGGTGAGCAATTAGCAGAGCCCGAGGGTAGACTCCGTGAACTTAGAGCAAGTTCTTGAATCAATCCATGGGCGAAAATGGCAGGGGGAGGTCAGAACCAGACCCTAGTACACTGAATCTATTTTTAGCATGCAGCCTCCCAAATTCACCTCCTTACCTTGTAATTTTTTGATCTAACAACAGGAGTACCAGGTGGGTGATTCTACCTGGATGCCATCTCAACTCTCTCTCCCAGTGTCTGTTTCTATGTTTGCTGAAGTTTGAGAAACACTAGCAGGTTTTATTTGTTTGTTTGTTTAATCATTGGGCACAGAATGTAGTTCTGGAATATGGTAGACTTTTTATAAACATATGCCAAATAGGCTAATAATTAGGGTAAGCATGGTGCTTTAAGATGGGCTATGAGAGATAATCTCTCTAAATTGGTAGCTGAGAGCAAAAATTTGAGAAGAGCTAGTCATGCAAAAAGGGTGGGCAAATATGTTCTAAGAAGACTCAAATAGTAAGTGCAAATGACCCAGGGCAGAAAAGAAGGTTCTCTGGGAACAGACTTCCTGAGCAGCCACCCTAACCAGTTCAAAAATTCCATCTCTGACTCTACAAGCTGGCATCTTAATTCTCTGAGCAGCATCAGGTATGGGTGGGGGGGAAGAGTGGGGGTGGGTGTGGGTCTCTTTTTGGTTTAACCAGCTGGTTAACAATTCTGCCCTTTCCCTGAAGGAAGCCATCATACACAGAGCCTGTCTTCTTCCGGGTCAGGAGCTCCCAAGTGCTACCCAGTGAGCCAGACAGAAGGACCAAGGTAGCATTCAGAGGCTCTGACCTTGGACAATGTTTTTCTGAGACAAGCACAGTGCTCATCATCTCAAGACAATAAAGAGAAATTGCTTCAAGACAAATCCAAGAAAACTTCGAACATAGTAAACAAAAGGAAGCAAATGAGAGAAAGCAATGGCAGATACATTTAGAATGATTCACATCACCTGGAGCTAGCACAAAGGATTTGGAGCACAGTTACCACTGATTCTAGCTACATCAGGAACCCCTAGTTGGGATGGGCAACCCCAAGAACTGGGCAGACAGAGGGAGCCACAAGAGGTAGCTTTCCATCTGGACTGCACATGCTTGCACCTGGAGGCCCAGATTCAGCCTTGGTTCTGATGATGCCCACTGTGAGCATCGCTTGTGTTTCATTTTGCAGTGTTACAAATGTCTGGAGAACATTAACAGAGGTATTGCTGAACATTAACAGAGGTATTGCTAACAGTTAGACAGGGCGGCAACAACAAAAATAACGGACTGTTGAGCTTCTTAAAAGAGACTCCAAATGTTCACATGCAGTGACGAGACCTAAACAAGGGTTTGGGAAACTTTTCCTGTAAAGGTCAGATCGTAATTCGTTTAGGATTCATAGACCTAGAAGCAAAAATTAGGGGTATTATGTAACTACTTAGGTAAGATAGAAAGTGAGCTTCCACATTTTTTATGGCTGAATTACAAACTACAAAGAGGCTTCAAAAAATTCATGAACAAAAATTCTGCTATCTTTTAATTCCATTTTCCATAAATGTTTTGAAATCCCTCCATGTAACTGAGCATTTACATAAACATGGATTTATTCATTTAAAAGGACAGAATTCTTTTTGTGGGGGTAACATTTTACATAATTGGTGCTGACAGTAAGTGTGAATTAGCATTAAATCAATTGCAAATGTTTACTGGTAAAATGCCATTCTTAGCGCAAGAGCCACAGGAAAACCATGCAGTGGGCTGGACTGGGCCCACAGGCCCTAGGTGGCTACGTCCTGAGCTCCAGTCCATGACCACCAGCCTCCTGAGGACTCCTGAGACTAAGGTTTCATAAAGCATGCCTTTATCTTCCTCCCCACATGCCAATGCCTTTAATAAAGCTATAGAGTTGTGTGTGGCCCACCCAAGTATAACACCCAACTGTTAGCCCTAGAATGTGGGTGGTGAGCCTTATTCTGTTCTACTGGGACATGAGATGTCCTTGGAGATGTCAAAATGTGACCATATGCATCTGAGCCATTCTCAGGCACACATACGTTCATAGATCCTTTAAGGAGCCACTTACCCCACTTCCACCACCTCAGCGCCACCCAGCTCCCTGCTCCTTCAACCCCCAGTTTGAAAAGAACTTTCTGGGTACATATTTACATAAAAGACCTTCTCTAGACCCTTCTTTTTGAGTTGAGCCCAACACAAGACGTTCTATTCATCTTGGCTTGGCTGAGTTTGGAAACTCCCTGATTCGTCAGCCATCAGCACATAAGTGCCAGCCTCTACCAGAGGTGGAGCAAAGGCTTTTGCCTCTGGCTTCTCCATCTGCCTCTGCCTACCTCCCAGAGCCTGGGCTCCTGTTGAAGCAACTATGATGGGACTTCAAAAGTCCATGAAAAGCTGGAATCGACAGGTACTGAAATTCTTGTAAGAACTTTGTGAAGCCCCCAGGGAAGGTACCTGGATAGGGAAGTGCTTTTTGCAGGGGAAGGCACTCATTGCACCTTCGCTATCATTATGGTTTGATTTCGGGCTGGAACCCAGAGCCATTGTCTCCCAAGAATAAACAAAAGCAGCTCTTTCTAGGGTCATGACCATTCCATCGAGACATGCGTCAATACTTTTTTGACCACTCCATATTTACCCCATTGTTGAAGGGGATCCTTCACCCTAACTAGGAGAGGAAGCCAACAGCAGTTTGCTAGTCACACATACTCACAGAGTGTATACTTGGCAGTAGAGAGAACAATCAGGGGCTGCGGGAGGTAGACTTTAGAGTAACAAGGGGGCATTACCTCATCATTCCTGCAGGGAAGGGTGATGCATCTTTGAATAATTCCCCAGACTGACTGGGAGGGAAATCCACTAGGTGGAATGCTGGATTAAGTGGGGGCTTTTCCTGCTGGGAGAGGGGCATATCTGACAAAAGCAAGGCAAGTCTTTGGAGCCTGAGAGGCTCAAAGATGCTAAGTCCAGACAGCATTTGGCTTTTAGGGGTGTCAGAATACAAACACCCAGAAAGTAATGCAAAGTTACATCCCGGACATTGTTGTCATCTTTAGTGCCATTGCGTTGGTTCTGATGTGTTGCAACCCTGTGTACAAGAAAATGAAACACTGCCCAAGTCCTGTGCCATCCTCATAATTGCTAATACGTTTGAGCTCATTGTTGCAGCCACCATGTCAACCTACCTCCTTGATAGTCTTTGTCTTGTTTACTGACCCTTTCTTTTACCAGGAGCCCTGGTAGTTTAGTGGTTTCTACGTTGGACTACTAACTGCAAGAGCAGCAGTTCCGAATCACTAGCTCCTTCTTGGGAGAAAAACAGGACTTTCCATTCCCATGAAGAGTTTTCTTCTTGGAAAGTGAGAGAAGTAGTTCTAGCCTGTTCTGTAGGGTCGCTATGAGTCAGAATTTACTAAATGGCAATGACTTTGGCTTGGTTTTCTTGTTCATTTTACCAAGCATGATGTCCTTTACCAGGGACGGATCTCTCCAGACAACAGGTAACAAGTATGTGAGACAAAATCTCTTCAACTTCTCTTCTAAGGAACATTCTGGCTGTACTTCTTCCAAGGCAGATCTGTTTGTTTTTCTGGCAGACCATGATAAATTTCAATATTCTTTACTAGAACCACAATTCAAATGTGTCAATTTGTCTTGTTCTTCCTCATTTAATGTTCAAATTTCACATGCACATGAGGCAACCGAAAATAGCATGGTTTGGTTAGGGACACCTTATTCTTCAAAGGGACATCCTTGCTCTTCAACACTTAAACATGTGGTCTTGTGCAGCAGATCTGCCCAATGTTACTGCCTGACAATCGCAGTGGAACATTGTCACGATGATGTAGGGCATGGATGCTACTTGTGACTCCACTCTATTTGTGTATTCTTTAGCACTCTGAATCTGTATCCTCACCTGCAATTTGAGATTCTCTAAGACCCTCTCTAACTATTCATCCACTCACTGAGGACAGATTTACTGAGCACTTATTATGTGACAAAGGAAACTTAGTGGCACTGTGTGGTATAAGCATTAGGCTGCTAATGACAAGAACATCAGTTCAAAGGTATCAACCAATCCATAGGAGAAAGAGGAGGTCGCCTGCTCCCATAAAGGCTCAGAGTCTCAGAAATCCTTTATAGGGTCAGTGTGAATCGGAACCATTCCAATGACAGCGGGAGTACTCTATGACAAGCACTGTTCCATGGGACAGAACTAAGGCAGGGAACAAGTTTGTTTTTGTTTTTTAAGTCCTTCTCTCTGGGACCTTACATTCTAACAGAGGGAGATAGAACACAAATTTAAAAAAAAAACAAAAAACAAGTCAGATGTAATGGAAAGTGTAGCAAAGAGAAAAGTAAAGCAACATAAAGTGGATAAGAAGGCAGTGTCGTTTTCCATGGAGGAGTCTCATAGAGCCACATATGTGGCACAAGGAACCAGATTTCCAAAGACAGAGGAGAACTGAGGGCAAAACAGCTGCTCCACATCTGGTCTGCCTCAAAGAAGCTGGTGCAAGGTAAGCCTGGGCAGTTCTCACTCTGAGGATGGAAGCCTGGCCCAGCTGCTGGCCAAAGCTCTGGGAATCCGAAGGGAGAGGAGGAGTTATCAAAAAACCCAAACAAAGCACACACACCATGAAAGGGAAGGAAGCCAAGCAAGTGAACTGAGACAGAGAACTCGCCTTATCATGCCTGAGCTGGTGACTGGTAGCTAAATCTCCAGCCCTTTATGAGCTTTTTTTTGCCTAAACAGAAGTCAGTGCAGATTCAACTTTGCTCAGAGGATTAACTGCTCAATCTAAACAGTTTTCAAATTATTAGCTTATCAAGATGATAAGAAATAGTTCCATATTCTGAAAACTTTGAGATATGTTACATTAATCAACCAGTTGTCATCAAGTCTGATTCATAGTTGCCCCAGGTGCAGCCATGTGGACCTGGAAAACGCCTATGGGTTTCCAATGATCCTTTTTTTCAGACATACATTGCCAAGCCTTTATTCCAAGGCACCTTTGGGTGGACTTGTATTTCCCATTTATTGGATTATGTTAACCTCTTTTATGTTTTGACTACAGGATTTTTATAGACAGTCAAGGTACTTTATGAACTAAAAAATGAAATAAAATTTGTAAAATCTCCAATTGTTTTTAATACTATTTTTTTACTCTTTTTACGATGTCTAATTGTATATCTGAGAACAACGTATTAAACAAATAAACAACAACCAAAAAAAACAAACCCCTCACTGCCACTGAGCCAATGCTGACTCATAGCAATCCCTGTAGGTTTCTGAGACTGTAACTGTTTATGGAAGTAGAAAGCCCAGTCTCTCTCCTGAGGAATTGCTGATGGTTTTGAACTGCTGATCGTGCAGATAGCAGCCCAACTCATAACCACTACACCACCAGAGCTCCTAAGAACAATGTAGTAAGGAACATATATGGGGAAAGCTGGCTGTGAACTTTGAATTACGCACAGTTTTTTGAGAGTGACATGCAGTAAGTCAGCACACATTTAGTGAGCTGGAACCCTGGCCCACAGTTACTGCAAAGGATGGGGTTTGTGACTAAGCTCCTTTTCCTCATAGCACTATACCTAGGAGAGAAAGGGCAGAGTTTTCCAGACTCTTCCTCTGTTCCCCGTCACCAAAGAATCAAACTATCATGGTAAGATTTGCCAGGCAATAAAAGCTAGCAGAAAGCCTAAAGTGTGATTAGCTTTCCTGATAAGGACATAGCATAAATTAAGGAGTGGCTATAAATTATTGATAACTTTCCTATGCAGGCCTATCAACTGGTATGACAGGATAGGAAAGCAAATAGAACAGAAATCTTTTTTATTAATTCACTAAAGATCCCTTCTGGCCCAGGGCACTGGAATAACAGCCTCTACCTGGAAGTCTCAGTGAGATAGGAGATAGTCAGGTACGTTCTCTTAAGTCCTTGGCCACGTCATCATAGAATTATAGAGCGTTTTCTTAATCTAACTGCCTCACTTTTAAGTTGTAGGAACTTAACACGAGACTAAGTCAGTGATTCTCAATAATGTCGCAACCCTTTAATACAGTTCCTCATGTTGTGGTGACCCCCCCAAACAAAATTATTTTCGTTGCTACTTCATAACTGTAATGGTAAATGGTAGCATGAATGGTAATGTAAATATCTGATATGCAGGATGTATTTTCATTGTTACAAACTGAACATAATTAAAGCATAGTGATTAATCACAAAAACAATATGTAATTATATATTGTGGAATATTTATTTCTAATTACAAATCAATGAAATTTTGTCTTGAAGCATGGTGTAGTATGGATAACAGGCTTCACATTGGGTACTCGTGTGTGGGTGGATCTGCATGTGAGCAGATCCACCTGGAGACAGATAGAGGAGTGGTGTCTTGGTTCCTAAGACCACTGGAAATATGTGTTTTCCGATGGTCTTAGGCGACCCCTGTGAAAGGGTCGTTTGACCCCCAAAAGGGTCGCGACCCACAGGTTGAGAACCGCTGGACTAAGTGGTGCTGAAAGCCACACAGAGGGGTCATGGTAAAGCAAGAGTAGAACGATTCAGCCTTCTAATTGAGAGGCGGCTGTTGTTCTTAGGTGCCGTAGAGTTGGATCTGATGCATCATGGCCCTATGTGCAATAGAACAAAATACTGCCCCAGTCCCGCACCATTTTCACAGGCCTGTGCCCACAGATTCAGGCACTGTGTCGATCCATCTCATTGAGGGTCCTTTAGGCCTGGTATTTTTCTATTTTTACCATCCTCCTATGAATGTGGCCACAAAGACAGTGAAAACCTACCAGCTGCTGGGAGCACACAGGGGCTGAGAGGCAGCCATGACAGCATCTCAACATTTATTGAGCTCCTAAAATATGTTCTAATAAAAAAACTGAAGGTTCAAGCCCACCCAGAGGACAACGGAAGAAAGTCTTGGCAACCTACTTCGGAAAACTCAGCCATGGAAGACCCAGTGGGGCAAAGTGCTGCTCTGGCCCAGGTTAGCCATGAGTCGGTGTAACAGCCACAGCAAACTTTATATACATCTATAAAAATGTGCGCTTGCCTAACTGGATGAAGCGATTTTTAAATTGCAATCTAACTTTTTAAAATACTGAAACATTTAAGAGACTTTGAGACTCACCATATGCCTGTTAATTTAGTATATTATATTTACAAGAATTACCTAAGTACCTGAAAAGTCTTGAAAACTCATAGACTTAAAGTAAACTGGAGATGTTAATCATAAAACTGAATACAGCCAGTTATTAAATGCAGTTTAAAATGTTTACCAGTGCCTAATTATGTTACTAAATGAGCTCAAATAGTAAACAAGGTCTCCCTTAAAGAGATTGTTACAATATGAGATGTATAAGTAATATAATGAGATTTACACACTGTAATTAAAGGTTTAAGGGAAAAGTTAGAGTTCAACTATAGTAAATTGAGTACCTTTAAATAACCACTGCTGTTTTATACCCTCCCGGACTGGCACAAAAATCCACAATCACACAAAGCAACGAATGCCCAGACCAAAGAGCCACGCAGGAATAAAAGAAAGAAAGAACTTCACCCTCGCTTCACTGTGTGGGAATGGCCATCTCTTTATGACCGGTGAGGGACGCTTCAGTGTTCTGTGTGTTGTTCAGTGTTCGGCCAAGTCCTGAGTGCCTTCCTTCCTACTGGCCCGACAACCAGCAGGACTCTGAGTTCACGGGGGTCTGTAAACCCACCCTCCACCCTCTGATTTGGCCGGGGACCGTCACACCTCACCGCCTTCAGCTTTGGGTGGAGTTGTAGTACCTCTGATACTGCACCCCGTAATTTTCCACCCGAAGGACAGGTTAAGTGGCCTGGCCCAGACCACGCCAGCTGCCGGCAGACCAGCCGGAGGGAAGGCTCATCTCCTCCCCGACTCTGGGGACCCAAAGCTACAGAAGGCCCCTGCCCTGCACAAGTGACAATTCAGGGCACGCGGGAACCTCCCTGCCCTCCAGAAAGGTCAGCTCACAGCCACGTTTCACACCCCCCCAGAGCAACGTACCAGCAACTGTCAAGGGAGAAGTGAAAGCGGGTTGACTTCAAGCCCTGAAAAGATGGGATTAATTTCAACCGGGGGTGGGGGGGTGGG
>NW_022103928.1:5102786-5122027 GCF_000313985.2 Echinops telfairi
GGTTTCTTCTCATAACATGTCCACAGTATGTGAGACGAAGTCTCACCATGCTTATCGCTAAGGAACATTCTGGTTGTACTTCTTCCATGATATTTTCAATGTTCTTCCCCAACACCATAGTTCAAAAGCATCCATTTTCCCTCAGTCTTCCTTATTCAATGAGCAACTTTTACGTGCATATGAGGCAACTGAAAATATCATGACGTGGGGTCAGGAGCATCTTAGTCCTCAAAGTAACATCCTTGCTTTTCAACATTTCAAGATGGACAGCACATTTACCCCTGTACCCATTGCAATGGATCCTTTGCTTTCTAGACTGCTGCTTCCACGAGCATTGATTGTGGACCCAAGCAAGATGCAATTTTTGACAACTTCAGCCTTTTCTCCATTCATCAGGATGTTACATATTGGTCCAGTTGTGATGATTCTGGTCTTCTTTACATTAGGCTGCAATTCACACCGAAGGCTGCAATCTGTTATTTACATCAGGAAGGGCTTCAAGTCCTTGCTTTCAGCAAGCAAGGCTGTGTCATCTGCATATCCTCTAAGAAACCCAAACTCACTGCCACCAAGTCAAGGCTCACATTGGGTTTCAACCCCCTGTGGTTTTCGGAAACTGTTCAGAGGATAGCTGGTGGTTTTCAACTGCTGACCATGCAGATTGCAGCCCAATGTGCCACCACTACACTCTCGGGCTCCCTTCGCCTCTAATATTCTTCTTCATATAATCCACCATCTCTGAGTATTTGCTCAGCATACAGATTGAATAAGTGTGGTGAAGGCATGCAACCCTGGCACACACCTTTCCCAATTCAAAACCATGCAGTATTCTCCTGTTTGTTGCAAGACTGTCTCTTGATCCATGTACAGATTCTGGATGAGCACAATGAAGGGTTCTGGAATTCCCATTCTTCTCAAGGCTATCCATAAATTGTCATGATCCACAGTCAAATGACTTTGCATAATCAATGAAATCCAAGGAAACATCTTTCTGGTTTTCTCTACTTTCAGCCAAGAGCCATCCGACATCAGCAACTCTTGTTCCATGTCCTCTTCTGAATCTGACCTGAAGCTCTGCCAAGTCATTGTCAGTGTACTTCTGGAACCGTTGTTAGATGATATTCACCAAATTTTACTTGTATTTCCTATTAGTGATATTCTTCTATAGTTTGTGCATTTGATCGGGCCGCTTTTCTTTGGAATGGGAACAAATGTGCATCTTTTCCAGTCAGTTGGCCATAGATGAGTGAGTTCTTCAAGTGCTTCCTCAGCTTATTGGAACAGCTCAACTGATATTCCATCAATTCTTGGAGCCTAATTTTTGCCCAATGCCTTCACTTTAGCTTGGACTTGTTCATTATGGATTTTAAAAATAAATTTAATAGTTTACCAGTATCACATCAAAGTGTCTTTTATCTTGATTGCTGAGTCTTTGTACTTAAATCTTGTACCTGGGCAGCTTCCTTTCCCTTCTCAACTCGGTCCTAGTCTGTGGATCCCACACCCTCACTTTCCACAGCTCTCTTATCATTTGAGGGTCCCAGGTTCTTCTTATTGAAAGACACTGTCCTAAGGACTATTAATGCATGTGGTCATTCCCCCCCAGCTCCTCATGTTCAGGGCGCCCTGAACGAGAGATGTCAAGTAACTGCCCCCAGGTCACACAGCTAGTAACACAGAGGAGGTGAGATTTGAACCTAGGTATTCAGGCACCATCATTCTCCATCCCTGTTGTCCTTGTTTTGTTTTGGTGTGTGGGCTGCTATCTTCTCTCTTCCCTTTCTAAATATATTCTGTCCACTTTCTCAGCAGACAGTGATTTCTCAATCCAATTTACCCAGCCTTTATGCGGATCAGTTATTTCTACCGTCAGACACAGATGGCTTTAGAGGAGACGAGCCTGCTAAATGCACTGCCTACGAATGCAATAAAACTTGTTTTTCTAACCAGCTAGATTGGTTTACGTGGTGAGATAAATATTGCAGTAAGAGCAGCTCCCAGCACACAGTGGGGAAAGAGCTGCTGCTCCCACTGGGGCCTGACAGTGAGAGGCAGAGCACGCCCTTCCTTAGCTACTCAGGAGTCCATGGTTTCTCGCCCGATGTTCTCGGCTTGGCCTGCAGGCACTGAAGGCTGGGAACTGGCTGCCCAGGGCCCCCAGGCTTCTGTTCCCTTCTTGACTGGTTGCCACGTACACTCTCTACTCCTGTGATTTCCATTCCTTTTCTACTGAGGGGAAGTAGGAGGCAATGGGCTTACCACAGTAATCGCAAGTGGCGCCTAAGGAACGATTATTGTAAACCATCATTACCATCCTCACCACTAACACTTAGGAAGGGCTTAGTGCATAGCTAACTCCCTTCTCTGGCCCAGGCAGCCTGGTGCTTTAAGACTGCGGAATCACTTCACAATCCACCACTGACATCTTTCTCAAGTGTGTGAAAGGGTTCAGATGAGAGGATCTATTCTCTTAGAAACTGTGAGTGTACAGCCTTAAAGCCTGCATTTTAACATTCCATCCAGTTTTAGTACGCTCATCAACTGTGATACTTTCCCTTGTATAGCTAGTACTTTCATCAGGCCCATGTGATGTGGAAATGCTCGGAGAGGTGAAGTGCTCCAAACCACATTTAGATTAGAGCAGAGAATACCCAAGCCCAGGTCTGTCTGATTGTAAAGCTCAAGCTTTGAAACACTGTGCTAGACGGCACCTCAGGGTTTTACTTCTGCTCTGTCTGCCCCTTGTCTCATTCAGCTCTCCATTGAGACAGTATAGTTTTGTGTGAGAAACCGTAAAAGAATAGTTGTACAGGTGAGTGATCATCTTAAGATTCCCTGGAATAAAGGGGGGCTTAAGACAAGGACTCAGGGATAGGTGGTTTACTTGAGAGGCAATCACAGGAGGCTGGACAGTAATGGCAGAGAGAATGGCCATGGAAGAGGAAAGTCAATGCCAGGTTATCTGAACCCAAGTCCACTGCCATGGAGTCATTCCCTCCCACAGTGACCCTGTAGGGCAGAGTGTTGCTCCTGTGAGTTTCAGGGGCTCCATTCCCCAGGGACCACCTGAGTGGTCCCAGAGTCTTCCCAGAAATGTCCACAAAGGTGAGAGGGCTAAGAATGTCAGTTTTTTTCCTAGGGATTGAAGACTGGCTTCCACGTATCTTCTCTGACATCTTCTCTCTTCCCTTTCTAAATATATTCTGTCCACTTTCTCAGCAGACAGTGATTTCTTAATCCAATTTACCCAGCCTTTATGCTGGGGCATTAACACACATATACACACACACAAACACAAACACACACAAAGGCTGGATGCAGGGTAAGTGAGCTCCCATGTCAAGGTCCTGGGACAGAATGGAGAGAGACAACAACTTAAGCTGGCACACAGGTGGCTCAAGTGCATTTGAACTTGTGCAGAACAGCCCCCTGAGGCTTTGGTGAAAGCCGCAGGTGGGCTGACAAGATGTCCCCTGGCTACACCGACAGATCCATCTCCCTGCTTTTCTTATCCAGTCAAGAAGATGACACAGGTAGAAGGCATGACAGGTTGAATAGCCCCAAAACTAGTCACTCACAAAAGAAAGGTCAAGGGCAGAAGTTCCTGGAGAATCAGGCGGAGTAAGAACTAGGGGTCCATTTGGTTTCCCAGGCCTGCTCCTTCTGGTTTGGCTTCTAGCTGGCAGTGAAGAATCGTTCCTTAGATTCAGACCCACAAAAAGCACCAAATGTAACGATGACTAGTCCTCCCTTTCAGCTGGCATGCTCTCTGCAGCTTGGAAATAGAACCAGCAGTGCTTGTGGAGTCAGGGGGACTGGCGCCAACCCAGCAACTGACAAGCCATGTCTTTGGGCAGCAGAACTTCACCTCTCTCAGGGCTGGAACTGGGTTTTAAGTGATGTGATTTATGTCCTAATAGCCCTGCTGGCACCCAGACATTTGATTTGACCAAAGGAAAAAATTATCGCCATGCTAACGGCTAATGGGCTCACTTGAATTCACGGGTACAGGAAGTACAAGTGGGGCCCGAGAAGCTCCTGGCTTTACTGTGCCTCTCGGATCGTTTCTCGGCGTTGTTCGTGGCTGTTGAGTTTACTCCCAGCTCACATGCACCACACAACTGCCAGGTCCTGTGCCAATCCCTTGTCATTGTCTCGGCTGATGTTTTCAGAAGCAGACTCCAGGACTTTTTCCCTGGGCCATCTGACTCAGAAAGCTCAGCTGAAACCTCTTCAGCATCACAGGGGACACAAGTGTCCACTGATGGACGGGAGTTGGCTGTGCAATGAGTTTTGGTCCCCTCTGCCTTAGCAGGTGAGAATTCTACCACAGAGCCACTACCCACAGGCTGTCACTTCAACTTTTCATGGGTCTGTTCATACCTGCTCTGCCATCCTCCAAGCCCACCCATGGCCTGCCCGACACACGGAGCAGCACATGGGAGCAATGAAGTGTGAGCTCTGCCGCCATGTCCAGCAGCTTACTTGCCTATAGACCCAACTTGTTGCCTGTAGTTCCGATTACATTCAGGGAAATGCCTTCATTCCCTTTTTTAAAAAAAGTGTTTTCTGGGCCCCTCCCCCTTCTTACTCCCACCTATGTGCCCGCCTCCTCTACCGGATCATTTCCAAGAGCATGCAAATGTGTGTGAGCATCATTCATCTTAAAAAAAATATTCCTCCTCCTTCTTCCTACACCCACTTCAGTCACCACAGCCGTTGGCTATCCCCGCCACCTCACATGGCTGCTTTCACTTCTCTGTTTCCTCGTTCCTTCTCCACCTACCCCAGCAAGACATCCATCTCCAGGGTCCCTAGGGACCTTCACGCTGGCCAGGTGGAGGTCACATCTCAGCAGCTTTCAGCACCGTTGACCATTTCCTCCTCTAAATTCTCTCTTGACTTCCAGCCCATAATGGTCCCATGGTCTCTCCCCTACGTGTCAGCTCTTCCCTGGTCTCCAAACATGATTCTGTCCCCTCTGTGCAAAGCTTGACAGGAGGTATATTGGTGGTGAGAATGGGAGACCCCCCTAGACCACCCTAGATTCTGGCAATCATCTTTGTTCAGTTAATTTAACCAAGTTTTGTGGGCTTACATATGAGCTATCTAAAATATTTATATGACAAGGGCTCCCGTTTTTACCTTTATCTGTCCTCCAGATGGAGGAGCCCAGGTAGCACAGTGGATTAAGTGTTCAGCTGCTAAACGAAAGGTCAGCAGTTCCAGTTCAGAAACCATTCTGTGGGAGAAAAATGAGGCTTTCTACTCCCAGTAAGAGTGACCGTCTTGGAAACCCACAGGGGCAGATCAATTCTGTCCTATACAGTTGCTATAAGATGGTAGTGAGTTTGGCTTTTTGAGTTTGTTCCTCCAGATCCTTCCATCAGAACTCTACTTGGCTAACCTGGAGATAGCTGAACACAGACACACCTTGGTGCTGGTAAAGCTCTACACCTTGCTCTTGGTGGCAGTTATGTGCCTGTGGATTTGGTAGAAATTCATCTCTGCTTAGTTATCGGCTTTTCTGTCCATGGGGGAGAGCTGAGGCCACCTGCTGCCGCCGGGGTCCTTTGTAGATCAGGATGGACTTGATGGGGTGAGTGGGCTTCTGTGTGTGGCTTAAATTTGATTCTAAAGGATTCGTTTTAAAAAATTATACTTCCATACTCTGATCATTTCTTCCTGTGGACTTACTCCTCTAGACTCCCCCAAAGGTACCCCTAATGCAGACAGTGTCCTTGGTTCATCTCTTTCCACGAATCCCAGACACACTGCACCCGGCCCCTTCCTGACCATTGCACAGAGCACCCAAACTGAGCTTATGAAAGCTGCGATCAAATCAAGGTACGCCCCCTACTGCAACTTGGGCACAATTAAAGCTGTTGAAGATGATAAGACTTCACCACCCCATTGGCTGACACAGTCTCATCCTGTAAGTCTTCACACATACTCTTATTAAAGCCCTCCCCCCACGCTCACCAACTCCTGACCATTGATTCCTCCGTGTTGCTTGATGTCATCATCTTCCACCTTGCAGCATTTGTTCTAGCTGCCCCCTCTGAGCTGTCCTTTCCTCTGTTGGCTAGCTAACTCCTCTGATCCCTCAGAGGTCAGCTTAAAGGTCCCCATCCCAGGGAGGGCCCGGCCTGGCTACACCAGTCTCCTTTAACTTCCCAAACTACCTATTTTAGTTTCTATATAACATTTAAAATCTCGTGAAAATACTGGCTTTACTTACCTACACCAGCTAGGCTATAAGTTCCTCCTAGTCACTATCAGTCTCTTTCTCCCATTTTAAGCAATATTGGACATAAATATATGTTGAAAGAAACACATTTGTATAGTCTGATCACAATGCATAATAGTTAACAAAAACTCACAAACTAGTAAGTGGCCCTACATTCCGTCACACTGGTCAGAGATGTTGAGACTTCTGGGAAGCATTGATCACGTCCCGTTATTTCCAAGTCCTTCCTTCATGACATTAAGATATCAGGGAAGGTAGAATCTCACAAGGACAAGGAGGACAGAAGATGAACGATATCAACACCTACATTGGAAAGTCAAACCAAAGTTGCAGTGCAGGGGAGGGAATTCAACAAGGATGCCAATCATACTGCTGAGTCCTGGAAAGGGATTGGAGACAACAGATATTTCTAAGCAAACAATGAGGAGCAAGGCTGAAAACGAGGTGCATTACCTCTAGGTCCATGGAAGGGAGAGCTAGACCTCTAAGAGCCCTCTCCCAACTCCTACCCAGACCCAGAAGTTGAGGAGATTTTTATATCTGAAGATATCAAACTAGAAATGCTTTCTAAATATGATGATCCTGATAAGAAAGTAGACCACGGAGATTCAGGAAAGGCCTGCATACCATGCCGGAGACCACCTGCCTCCGCTCCCTGCCATGCCTGTGAGAATCATTTGGCAAGCTGAGCTTCCATGGTCTAACACAGAAGATGAAAATAGTCTTAGGTTAAGTACTGTTCAAGAAAAAAAAACAACCAATCCCTGATCACTGACATTTGAGGAGCATCATCATAAAATGGTTGGAACTTGCTTGCTTACCTTACAAAGTTAAACCACCAACCCACCCTCGAACATACGTACACCACACACACGAACACACATGAACACAGACACACACAAACCTCAAAAACATACCATCAGTCCTTGAACAACCTGGGTTTGAACTGCGTCGACCTACTCGTATACGGGTCCCCACCCCCATTGAAATTGTAGTGCTGGAGGGCGAGTCTCTGCTTGGAGCACCAGATGACTCTTATCTTCTCCATGGGAGCAGTTCTCTCTAGTAACTGCTTGCCCTCACCCTGCCGCACCCCCACCCAATCTGGAAGACAAGACGCTCACACTGAGGTGATTAGCACCACATGGCATTTTAAGGGGACACTTTCAATACTTAAGCTCATTGTAATTGCAACAGGAATAAAGTCAGGCCCTGCATTCCAAGCCAGGACTGTTCAAGAAACAACTGTGAGTGGCATGTGGGTTTGTGGGAGCTCAGTGCTCCTAACCCCCGAGTTGTTCAGGATTAAACTGTATACACACACTCACTCCAAATACCCACATATCTCAGCACACCACACCCAAACCCCATTCATACCCCAGACAAGCACATACCCCAAATGCACACTTTTAAGCAGTCTTTTGCTTATTTAAATGGGAAATCAAAGACAGCCAGATATTTGAATAAATCCTCTAAACCAAAAGAAAGAACATGACACAAATTGCCAAAGGTGGAGGATGGGGTGGAAACCAGGCAATGCAGGGAACAAACTAAAACCTCCAGATAGCATAATCAAAGAATTAGAAAAGATACGCTGTCAATGATAGTGTCTAGAAAAGGGGTCCTATAATGTAGAACCCTTGAGAAGTTTAAAATATGATAACCAAAGCAAACTCAGTACCATCAGGTTAATCCCAACTCATAGCGACCCTATAGGACAGGGTAGAACTGCCCCTGTGGCTTTCTGAGACTGTGAGGCTTTACAGGAATAGAAAGCCTGGTCTCTGTCCCATGGAGTAGCTGGTGGTTTTGAACTACTGACCTTTAGGTTAGCAGTCCCCAATGCATAACCAGTATGCCACCGTTAGTGTAAGGAACGGTAGAAACGGTTGAGAAGATTCCTGAAAACAAGACACAAAGGCAAACACACAAGATATAGAAAGAAGGAGAGAGAACATTAGAGACTCAAAGCTAAGTCAAATCTATTCCAACCCATAGTGACCTTGTGCAGGGTTTCTAAGAGGGTAAATCTTTAGGGAATCAGGAAGCATCATCTTTCTCCTGCAAACCTGATGGCTTTGAACCCCAGACTTGCTCTTAGCAGCCTAACGTGTAACCCACATCTTAAATGTGGGAGTAGGAGGGGTACGGTGGGATGGAGGTGTGGGGAGTGCACAAAAGGAGGAAACAAAGAGAATCAAGAAAAGGAATAATATAAAATAAGCAAGTGTGCTAGACTTGTTAGCATGCAAGAGCCCCCTTGACGTCCAGCACAAGGAGGGACTAGGAGTCCACTGTGGTTTACCATCGCAGGACACCGACGAGAGAGAAACGCACGCCAAGGACTTGCTGAGAAGTGAAAAACCAGCAAGGTACCAGCTGCAAAAGCTCAGTCTCCTCCACGGCACACCCGAAAGTGAAAAGACACGACTTCTGGTAGTCCAGGAAACCATTGTGACACACCCACTGAATTATCAGTCCAATCCAGTAATAACATGTCTCGACATTTTCAGACGTGTAAAGTCGTAACCATGTGTCTGTACTTTTTCTCCCCAAGTGGCAGAGGATTTAGTCACTCAGTCCAACAAAATGAGGAAGCCACGAATAATTACCAAGGGAGCCAGGAAAGGGAACACCAATCTCAAGAGGAAAAAAATCCCCCGTTTGAGAGTGAAGGGAAGTTCCTGGAAGATATTTGGGCCATTGTCAAGCAGGCAGCCCAGGCGCAGAAGACACACCTCTCCGAGCTAAGCCAATGGCTTTCCTGATGTGGAGGTCTACCATGGGGTGGGGTGGAGACAAAAACAAATTAAATAGGTAAATAATGAAAGCAATGATCAACTCTAGGAAACACACAAGGCTGTACAGAGAGGAAAAGGTCAACTATAATATATTCCATGGTTCAACTACGAACACTATTTATATAGTAATGGAAATAATTAAGTACAGAACACTAATGTGACCAAGAATCATGATCACATTAGAATGGAAGAATATGGGGAAGGGAAGCTTGTGCGTGAGCTTGGAAAACCAACGAGGAATCTAAAACAGCTAAGTCAAGCCATCGCAGTATAAGCATCCTTCTTAAAAATCCTATGCTACATCCTATGTAGCAGCTAACGAAGATAAAAAGTGCTTTGCCTCTGGAACTAGAGGCCCAGGAATAGGAAGGTGGCTTGTGATGCGCATTCACTACTTTAACACAAGGACCCCGGCAGAATAGAGGAGAAGGGACCAGGAGCGAAAGGCTGAGCAAGTGAGGTTATCCCAGCAGCAGCTGGAGAGCTGGGCCCTTCATGGTGAAGAAGTCCAGCAGGAATCACAGTGAGATCACAGAGTTCAAGAACATGAAGCCCAGTGTCCTCACTTGGCATGCCTGCCCTGCTCAGTCATCACCGTGTGACAAAAGAGCAGCCAATTTTTATCGAGGGCTGCTTGTGAACTGAGACTGGAGCCACGCAGTTTGCTGACATTAACTCATTCCACTCCCAAACAAGCCTCGAGGTAGAACAGGATTTCATCCTCTGCCCATTTTCAAATCGGAAAACGGAGGCTCAGAAAGGCTCAATGGCAAATCCAAGTACAATGTTTGAGGTGTTCTACCTTTTCAGAAACAATGGTCGCTTTCACCCTTGGGACAAGTTGGTGAGAGAATCAGTAGACTTCGCGGGGAGAGAAGTGTGACTGATGCAGACGGGCAGGGCGTTGGGGGGACCTGCTAAAACAAAGTACCCAGGCCGCTTCAAGCTAGACACAAATCTGTCCCATCAGGAAGGGGGAAATTGCCAAGCTGGAAGCATTTATAAATCACCCCAAACGAATCAGCCATTTAAGGACAATCCCATAAAATTAATTAATTAAAGGGGCCCCCGGCGGGTTGTTTTGAGGGGTTAATTGGTTTTGCGTTTTTTTTTGGGGTTTGCAAATTTGAGGATATTGGTGGGCCTTTCTGAATGATAGCTCGGGCTATTCTGGAGGGGGTTGGGAAACAGAGCTGAAATGCTGGGCAAATTTCTCAGGCACTGATGTAGCTAAGTGTCAGAGCTTTGATGGAGCTGGTTTGCTAAGTCGCTCTTGCGCTGTGTGGGCAGAGGTGAGGGGTCAGGTAACTGCTTCCAGACTGGCATTGCCAGGCCATCAGGGGAAGCAGATGGCTCTAAGCACCATGACTCATGGATCCTTTCTTCTTTTGTCCATCTCTCAGATTGACTTTTCTGCCACCTCCCTCACTGCCACCATGGGAGGCCAGGATGCAGAAATGTAGCATTTGGGACTGGCTAGAATGGTCCAGAGGAGCCAGGATGGAGCAAGCAGTTTGTAAATGGCTGTTAACGAAAGGTTGGTGGTTGGAGTTCCCTGAGCATCTCTTCAGGCCACAGGCAAACCCCAGGAAGACAGCCAAGAACCCCCGATGCACAGCAAGGTCCTAGGGACACATGGAGTGGCTGCTAATCTGGGCCCAACTCATGGCAACAAAACAATGTCAACGAAGACAGAATCATTAAAGTCTGAGTTTTTTCTTCCAACTGGGGAACCAGCCTGGGTAGTGGGTTGAATAACCCAAAGCCTGCTCACTGTCAACAAGTTGATTCCGACTCATAGCTGATAGGACAGGGTAGAACAGCCCTGCGAGTTTCTGAGACTGTTCACTGTTCAAGGAAGTAGAAAGCTCCATTTTTCTCTTGTGGAGCTGCTGGTGGATTTGAACTGCCAACCTTGTAGTTAGCAGCCCAATTCGTAATCACTATGCCACCATGGCTCCTTGTAGGTTGAATAGTGGATCCAAAATGATATGTACATGTCCTAGCCCTCCCCCCACCCCCATCCAAGGACCTGGGATGGTGCCTTGATTTAGAAAAAGGGTCTTTGCAGATGTAACTGCATTGTTAGGGGATAGACACCCCTACGTTCAACTAGTAAAAGAGAAATCTACATGAAGATGGAGATAAAGAGGGAGTGATGCAGGAATGCCTGGAGCTGTCAGAAGCTGGGAGGGTCAGGCAGCATCCTCTCTGTGCCTCCAGAGAGAACATGGCCTGGCGTCCACGTCGGTGTCAGACTGCTGGCCTCCAGAAGCAGAGAGAACAACCTGCTGGGGTCTAACCACCGAGTGTGGGTTTGTGGCAACTCATTACAGTGGCGGTAGGAAATGAAAACATTCAGAGAGGTGGCGTGGCATGGACCAGTGGTCCCCAAGGGAGTGATCCCACCTTGAGTGGCACTGGAATGACCCAGATGAGCTGCAAAAGCAGACATCTACACTTTGTCCTGGACTGTGGGTTAACAGCATAAAAGTTTGTCATCGTGGGGGTGGGATGGCAGCGAGAAAAATTTTTTTCTTTTTCTTTTTCTTTTGGAAAGGAGTGATAGGCCAGATAAGTTTGGGAACCTATAGCATAGTGTTACCGAGCTTAAAACAATTGGTCCAATTCCCAAATTTCAAACGTGAGACACAGAGAGCCATGTGGCTTCCTAGAAAGATACACAATTTATTAGATCTGTTTGATCTCGAGTGAGTTACTTGCGTTATCTCACTTCAGTGTACTCCTGGAGAAGATTAAGTGACCACCACTTGCTCCTAGGGCTATTGGAATGACATAGTGGCAACCACAAAGGTCAAGCACAGAGACCCTTTTGAGGGCAGGGCTGGGACCTGTCTTGTTCTGCTGTATACAGAGTTGTCATGAGCCCACCTCTACTCACCGTACCTAGCCACAACAAAGAGTACATGGGAAGATATAAAATCATAGTCCCACTGCCGGACCCAGAATCCCAATACAGTACTCTTATCATCACCTGAATCTCTGTCATCTCCTCCCTTATTTACTAGAGGAGAACTTCTTGTACCATCAACCCCACCCACATACTCTGTCCGTAACCCCCTTCCTTCAACACTACTTCTGATTTGAGCACTGTTAATGCCTCATGCTGCCTATCTCAGCGATTCAACCAACAGTGCTACCATCAGGCATGGGCCGTGGTGTGTGCTGGTTCTGGGCTTTCAGTGGTAGACCAGACCACCCTCTGGCCTCCTCGACAGCTACTGCACATTTAGCCATGACCCATTCATTAGTTGTGTCCATTCAATAAGTAGGTCATGTCTGAGGCAAGGCAGGAAACGATGCCAAGGGGGGGATGAGCCAAGCAGGTGCTGAGTCCCAAAGTCCGTGAAGGAAGTTCATACCTTTAGGCCACTGGTTCTTAAGGACAGAAAGGAAGGACCTTGGAAATGAGTGGATACATTTTGGTTGTCATACTATGATATGGGGTTGCCTTTGGCATCTAGCATGCAGAGATCAGCTGTTGTCATTAGGTGCCAAGGAGTTATTTCTAACCCATAACAACCCTCAGTACAACAGAACAAAACACTGCTTGGTCCTGTGTCTCCCTCACAATTGCCCATTGTTGTAGCCACTGGGTCAGTCTAGTTCACCGAGCACCTTCAACAAGAGACCAGGGATGCTGCAAGTCAGCCTTCCCAACACTGAGTTATCTGGCCCTAAATGTGAAATGTCTAAGGTTGGGCATTAGAACATTCAAAGCCTTACTGGAGGCTTTGAATCCTGGTCCAAGGAAAGTAGGCCAGGAGGTTGTACTGAGAAAGCCAGATGTTCCACCAGGGAGCTTGTCCTAAAAATGACCCAAACTACCCAGGCCTTGCTATTGTGTCAGTAAATGGCTTATTCCTGGGGGATGTAGCAGCTACCATATTGTACCTCTGGGGCCAATTGTGAGACTGAGCTTGGCTTGACGCAGTGGACATGTGGGAACTAGACGAGGATGAAGCCCGAACTGGGTCATGTGCCCACCCCTCCACCACTGCTGTGCCAGCTGTCTCCTCAAGACCCATGAAATACGGCTCTGGGAAGAACAAATGGATCGAGGTGATGAAGCATGGAAAGTGCTAATCAGCATTTCGTTGAGGCTGAGTTTGCTTGCACAAACAATTTCCTAACATCTTGTGAACTGAAATTACATCTTAATCCTGTGGAAACAGATACCTCTCCCACCTCTTTTCCTTCACACACAAACTAAGCTGCATTAAGACACCATTTTCCACTGTGCACTATGTAGAACACAGTTCCTGAGCTGGCCATCAAATAATTTTCAAATTAAAATAAACACACACACACACACACCAAGGGCAGGGGCGGGGAAGAGAAGAGAGAGCGAGAGAGAGAGAGAGAGAGAGAGAGAGAGAGAGAGAGAGCGCTATTTCTTCTTTAATTCTCCTGCTGTCTTTCTGAAGATAAGTTTCCAGATTGCTACAAATGGCTCCTTACAATATCTGAATGAGTTGTCATTTCTTCCTCTAACTAATAAAGGGGATGTCGGGCTCAGATTCTCATACCTGTATGTAACTAGATCAGAGTAAAATATTTGTTTTTACCGTTACCTCCTATTTATGGCAATTGAGATGTATTTTCTGTTTAAAATGGTAACAGGATGTCCTTGTTATGCATGTGAATAGAAATTTAAAAAGTAATTTGATTAAAATAGTAGTTCAATAATTGCAAAGGTGACAGATGGGAATAGGAAAATTATACAGCGTGTAACAGACATGACTCTACTTTGGGGAATAATGTTATGGGATGTGTGGGAGATTCTACCAATTCGGCAAAAGCAGAGTTTTATGAGGAAGGCTTAAGCACCCTCTTCCTGAAGCTAGGCAGCATTCATGCCAGGCTGAGCCCAGCAAAGAAGGAAGATGGAGATCTATCAAGAACATACACTTTTCAGGGAATTAAGGAAAACCTATACCCAAGGCTCTGCAGCTAGCGTACACGGAGCCTTCAAACCATAAATATAAAAGAATGTAAACGCCTCTGCAGGTTAGCTCAATTCTGAATCCAACAAACTAAAAAGCTCATTTCCACCTGCTGATTCTGACTCATGAGGACTCTATAGGACAGGGCAGAGCTGCCCCTGTGGGTTCCTAAGACTGTAACTCTTTACATAGGTAAAGCCTTATCTTTCTCCCATGGAGCGACTGATGGTTTTGAACTGCTGACCTTGCAGTTAGCAGCCCAAAGTGTAACCATCTCACCACCAGATCTCCTTTGGAATCCAACAGTGCAGACTAACTTCAGCGCCCACACACTATGACTATGACTCATAATGACCCTCTGTGGTTTAACTTACCAGCCCAATGCTTATCCACAGCACTATCGAGGCTCCTACTTGCCCTCAAATCTAGCACCAGCTAAACAACCATACTCAGTAACCCTGCCAAGAGCAATCTACATAAATATCAAGAATGGAGAAAATACAGTAAGCTAAAGTAATCTTGATTGCTCATAAACTGGAGCTAGGTATTCAGGTTGTAACCTTATAAATCTCGAGTCCCTAAAGGACATTGTTTGGAGCACTTTTACAGCTAGGGCTAAAATGGTAAGTATGTTTGGCAAAGGTTACTTAACAACCCTTTTTTGTGATGTCTCTATGTTTGGTGCTCTGATTGATTAGTTATGTCTGCTCTGGGCATAGGCTACGAAGGGGCAGTACCTAAGTTGCATATGTGTAGACCCTGCCCTGGGAGTGTCATTGTGCCAATAGTTGTAGGGAGAAGCTGCAACATTGGGGCACTACTATGGATTAAATACTATAACCCTGTATGAATATAGGGAGTTCTTTTGTTATGTAAATAAGATCATGCCAGCATAGGGTAGATCCTAAGCCTAATCATTTTTGAGTTCTAAATGGGCCAGAGGGAAATTGGAGGAAAACGGGGTGGGGAGGATGTTCTGGAACTGATTGTGGTGATGTATACACAACTGTTTTTAAAATGTGACTTGGAAGTTATGCTATGTGAGTTATATTTCAATAAAAGTGTTGAGGGGGGAAAAACCGGAATACACCCCGAGACTTACAGGGGGTGACAGACATTGATGAACACCACAGAGCACCATCAAACGGCAGAACCCAAGAGGAGGCTCACAGGAAGAAGTGACATGACTCTGATTTGAACTTTTATCCTCATGAACTGTGAGAAAATAAAGTTTTGATTGTTAACACCACTCATTTGGGGTATTTCTGACATATCAGCATAAGGCTCCTAAGCTAGAAGTTTCTATCTCTGTCTTGCAGACTCAGCCCCTAGGAAATCCCACCCTCAGCCATGCTTCCCCCTGGAGAATGCAACACGCACAACTCTGTCCTTCCCCTCGCCCCACACATCCCAAACACGGCGCTAAGGTTAGGGTTCGAGGACTGGTGAACTTAGATGTGAAAAGACAAAGACGAGAGCCTATCTTTTCCCTTACATCTAACTGAAACTGATTTTAATAGTTAATTAGCTTCAACAGAATTAATATTAACTTGACATTCAATTAAAAGACTTTATTTTTTTCATATAAATTGCAAATGTTCACTCTCGTTATACCAATTACAAACATCAAAAATTATTTATACAAATTTCTAATTTGAAATTATAGCAGTTGGGTTTACTGAGTACATTACTAAGTACCCATGTTTACCCTAGTTGGACAAATTTGTTGTTGCTGTTTTATAATAGTTGATAACAGCTTCATTGTAATTGGTTTCCCTTATCCTAAGTACTTTATTTAATAACATTTGGAAGAGTAATCTGAGGAGGGAGTCAAAGACTTCGCCACACAGCTAAAGGGGCCCACTTCACGAAATAGGTTAAGAACTTGTGGCTCCTCCAGTAAGCTCTGCAGCTTGAAAACAAAGCCCACACTTCATTCACTTTGGGACTCCAGGCTTTCAGCTCAGGATGCAACGTCAAAACCACCACGGTCCAGTGGATTCTGGGTCCCAGCAACCCTGTATAGGATTTCCACGGGAGAGGCAGCCTCGTTTTCTCCCTGAGAGGCGGTTGCAATTAGAAAAGCCTCATGCGTGGCCCACCCTCAATGCGCAGCCCTTGCAGCAATGCCATTCGCAAAGCTTCATTTTAGGGCCAGACCCACAAACCAACCTTCAACCCTACTCCCTGCCGTCTAATTGACTTCGACTCCAGAGACCCTATCGAGGAGGCCCTTTCAATCTTCGCAGAAAGGCCTGGTGGACTTGAACTGCCGACCTCACAGTTGACAGTCAAATGCTTACCGCCCCGCTCTCAGCTATTTCTGTACCTGATAGACTTGGTGGCTTCCACAGCCTCCCAACTGCTGAGGCACCAGGTGGCCCTCCCGTTGGTGGCTCCCGGGTCAGGCAAGATTCCCGCCAGCATCTGTGCGAGGCCTGCAGTGGGTGGCCTGCATCCACAGCCGGCGCCAGGGCCATGCCGGGCCAGGTGCTGCGGGGACCATTGGCCTGTGTCCCCTCGGGAGAGCACCTGGGCGGCCACTGTCCCTGGCCCAGCTGGCAGTCCGTGGTCCTTCCGTGTTTAGGTGCCTTCGCTGGGCTGCAGCCCGCCGGGCGAGTCGCTCGAAAACACCAGCGCATCTTCCTGGGGACAGAAGCCGCTGGAAGGCGGCCCAGTTCTACCCTGTCCAACAGAACTGCCTCGATGGCAGGGAGTTTGGATTTTCTGAGCACTTCATTTTGGGCTGCGGCCACTTTCGAGCGCCAAATCCCAAAGAATCCAAACCACGGGAAGCTCGTGGCTTAGAAAACACTGCGAGGGCCACAGCGCTCCGGGCGGGGCTGCGGGCAGCGCTGGCCACGGCTCGGCCACGCCCACGGCGCTGACCTGCCGCTGCGGGCGCCACGTCTGGGGCACTGGCAGGACGTCCTCCCTGCAAATGACCTCCCTCTTGGACGATTGCCGAGATTGGCTAACCAACGAGAAGTCCAGAAGGAGCCTGACCTCCGCTGTCCCCTTCACCGCCAGCACCTCCTCGAATCCACGCTTTCCCCCCAAGGAGCCCTTGACAATGCCAATAATGCCACTGCCCTGAAATAACCATGGCTCTGGGGGATCGGAGAGCCAGGACTCACAGTGCTGTGGCCCTCAGGAAAGGGTGATTATATCACAATAATGACACTCCCTAGGGTGCCTTTTTGCTTAAAGCTCTAGACGCTTCTGCTGAGAACACGCGCTTGTGTCCTGTACCGGGCGGAGCAGCTGTGACTTTTGGGGGCTCAGCCATCTGCATTCATGTATTTTTAATAGACCATTTTGGACTGTCAACCTGCAAACAAAACTTCGGGTTTGAAGCCGATCAACAATATTGAATTCCAGCTCCTCAGCAAGTCTGCTTATTACCTCAGATGCAGCAGGAATTTGTAAAGAAATTCAAGTTGTAGGGGAAGGGGGGCGGGGGCGGGGACTCTCACCTCTGGGTATCACAGTGGGGTGGGGACAAAGGGATGGCTGGGGCACAGTCTCCAGGTTTTGTGACTCAGCCGATTTAACTTGTGAATTTCCCTCCCTGACTGTCAGTGTGTATTTTTGGATACCATGGCAAATTAATCAGGTTTACATGGTAGATAGTGACACGGTTGGTTCGGATCTGTCCATAATAATGCAAAATGACAGCTCAAAGCAGAGGAATCTTTGTGAAAATCATTCCCAGGACGAAGGAATATGACACGTGTTCACATTCTGCTGGTATTGACTTAGTGAACGGAACTGGTGTTTACAACAATGACTTCTGAACGTAACTGTATTTTATCTAAAAATTATCTTTTGAGCTAACAATGCCATATCTCCTTCCAGAAGCAATTTGAGTGTGTGGAAATGAGCAAGAAGCTTTAAAATTAAGCTACTTTTATAATGAATATCGATTGTAGGTTTTTCTTTCTTTTTTGTTTGAAATTAACTTGTGTATCACAAAAGGATCCAAGTCATTTCCACTCTTACTTTTCATCCTTTCACACCACTCACACCAATATTTAGGTCTGACGGTAAGGAATAGAGGGGTTTTAATCCCTCCATCCATCCATCAAGACCTTTCTTGGTTTCCCTTTTTAACGAACATTTTTGGGTTTTTTATTGCTTTATAATTTTTAAAAATTTATTTTCCCTTTTGTTTGTGGAATATGACTCATACCAAGAAATGGGTATGCTCTGCCATCTCAGCACCCACCGAGCCCAGTCCCCATGTGTGTGCCTGGTTTTTCCCCACCCTCCCTCCCTCGTCACTTTCCGGTGTCCCTCCAGTCCCCACCCCAGCATCCCAGCCTCTTTGTAGTCTTTCAGGTCTTCTTCCTTTAGTGTGAGAACCATTTTTTGGTTGTTGTTTAAAACCAAAAATGTGTAAACCATTATTGTAAAGGTGCTTTACAATAATAAGATCACAAAATATTTATCTCTATGCAATTGACTGACTTTGCGGAGCATAATGTTCCCTAATTTTGTCCATGTCTCATCCTTGTTTTTTAAGGATGCGCCATATTCCACTGTGTGAATGTATCACTTTGCTGACCCATCCATCCATCTTGTTTCCATCTTTTGCTATTATAGAAGCTGCTGCAATAAACATGGGTGTGCACTTATTTGTTTGTGCTTTGTTCTTCATACACTGTTTGTATTTGCATTTGTTTAAGGAGGCACCAGACTGACTTTCACAGCGACTGTGCAGTTCTGCAATCCCCCCAGCAATGTGTGAGCATTCCGATCTCTCCACATCCTCCCTAGCACTTACTATTTCTGTTTTATGAATTTTGCGAAGAGTATTGGTGTGAAATGGTATCTCATTGTTGTTTTAATTTGTATTTCTCTTAGGCTAATTAAGGTGAACATTTCCTTATGTGATTGTTACCTGCCTGGATGTCATCTTTAGTCAATCGTCTATTCATGTCTTGTGATCATTTCTTATCGGAGGCGTTATTTTATTTGTCTTATTATGGCGTTGTGATTTTCTGTAAGATTTTCTTTCTCTTAGCAGCAAAACTCTCATCTCCCGTGACTCAAGGGATTAGGATGGCCGTTTTCAGGGTGACATCCGGTCTTACGTCTGATGTCTTAGGTGTGAGGGTGATTATGTCCATTTCTCACCTGCTAGAAAGGAGCCACATGACCCCCATCCGACCCCCAAAGAAAATGAAATGAAAACCAACATTCATTTGAGACAATGTTTCC
>NW_022103928.1:5123622-5124478 GCF_000313985.2 Echinops telfairi
TCCTTTTGTAATTGAATTATTTCCCTTAGCATAGCATTTCAAGTCCCGTCCACACTATAGCACACACTAAGACTGCATTTCTCCTACTAGCTGACTCACGTTCCCTAGTATGCTGGCATCACAATGGTTTTGGCCATTCTTCTGTTCTTGGGCATTTAGGTTCCTTCCACATCTGAGCTACTGGGAACAGAGCTGCAGTGAGGATGGTGGCATAGAGCTCTGATTGAGCTCTGCTCACAGGCCTACAACACGTATATGCCTAGGAATGGAAATTACTGAGCCATATTTAGTTCTATCTTTGGCTTTCAGAAGAATTATCACACAGTGTTTTATAATTGCTCTCCAATTTTGAATTCTCACCAGCATTGGGTATGGGTTCCAGTTTCCCCACAACCTCATCAACATTCACCAGCTGCTGCTTGGTTACTTTTTTATCCTAGCCATTCTACCCTCTGATCTCCAGTTGGAGCCAACTCACAGTGACCCTGTAAAGGGCTTCTGAGGCTGTAAACCATTTTTAAAAAAAAAATCATTTTACTAAGGGCTCTTACAACTCTTATCACAATCCATACATACATCAATGTGTAAGGCACATTTGTACATATATTACCATCATCATTCTCAAAACACCTGCTTTCTACTTGAGCCCTTGGTATCAGCTCATTTTCCCCTCCCTCCCTGCTCCCCTGTCCCTCCTGAACCCGATAATTTATAATTATTTTGTCATATCTTACACCATCCAACATCTCCCTTCACGCACTTCTCCACTGTCAGTCCCCCCGGGAGGAGGTTATATGTAGACCTTGTAATCTGTTTCCTCCTTTCTCCCTCACCTTCCCTCCACCCTCCCGGTATC
>NW_022103928.1:5125646-5134733 GCF_000313985.2 Echinops telfairi
GGGAAAAAATGAGGAACAGATACCAAGGGCTCAACAGAAAGAAAATGCTTTGAACATGATGATGGCAGCATATGCACAAATGTGACTGACACAATGGATATATGTATGGATTGTGATGAGTTGTAAGAGTCCCCAATAAAATGATGTAAAGAAAACAAAAGCGCAGTTGACCATAGAAAGGTGGATTTCTTTCTGGACTCTCAATTCTGTCCCATTGTTCTTTGTTCTGCTGTTATACCAGAGCCAGGGTGTTTTTATTAGTGTAGCTGAAACCAAAACACACTGAGTCCATTCTGACTCATAGCGCCCCGCCAGACACCGTAGAACGGCCCTCCACGTTTCCAACTACACGCCATCAGGTTAGCAACCGTGCGTCCTCACCAGGTTACCTGTCTAGCATGGTCCCAAAGCAGGATGTCTAACTCCCCTACTTTCTTCTTTCAGTTCAACATTGCGTTCCCAACCTCGGGTATACCAATCAGTTGAGTACTGGTTTGATTGCATCGCTAAGGAACATTGTTGAATTTTGAAACTTTTCATTTTTTTTAACATTCACTGAAAAAGGACATGTTGTCATCTTAAAACTGTATCTGTTGAAAGATCAACTTCATAGAAGTCAAATTGGGCTCTTAGACACGCAGAAAATTACTGTGTGAGCATATGCACGCATGCCTTGACAAAGAAGTGCGGCCGTCAAGTGCTTCCATCAAAACCCCCACGTCCCTTTTTAGAATAGACCAGTGAAAACATTTTGTTTTCCCATGATAACCACTATCCTTGCTAAGCAAACAGCTCTTAATGTTTTCAAGCTCCGTGGATGTTTTCCCAGGTACACAGAGACCAGGAGTGTGATTGCTTTATCTTTCTGTAACATTGATTTCAACCAATTCAGCATTTGTGGGCACCTGGATGTTGCCGTTTTTAATTCCATCAGGACAAAATTGTTATAAAAATGTCCTCCTGAGAAGAATATTCCATTTTAATCATGATTTCTCTTAAGAAAAGGAAACGTAAACATGTCGACATGACACTTGAGGACCACAATGCATCTTCCTAACACAATAATAGCCATAGGTTTATGAACCATTCGATGAAACAGCCAAAGGAGAAATTAGATCATTTGGCGCTGGCCGCTGAGTGTAATAGATTTCCCCTCAGTTAAGATAGCTGGGAACAGGCCGGCATGATTAATGGGAAAGCTTGATGGTGTAAAAACTGCTTAATGTAAGAGCACAATATGGCATGCAAACCAAACTAAAACAACCATAAATATTTTAGGCACCGTACAAAGATTTAAGAATATTTATTCCCCAGATAAATCCTTCGCGAGATATCAGCGGCAGCTCACAGTCTGGAGGCTGGCAGCCTGAAATACAGCATGGGGGTGAGGGCTGTGTGCCTTCCTTTCCGATTTGCATTTTCTCATAATGATTAAACCAAATTAGTGGGCCAACTGCTTCCCAAACGAGGGGAAATGCTCCCCTGCCAATCCTCTTACAGCTTTGTCAGCACTTGCCCCTCAAAGAAGCCTAAGGCCCAAAGCATTGCTGTAGCAATCCATGGAGCTGTAGCAAGGAGGGCCCCTGCGGTCATCTGACCTAATATCTCAAGTCATCAATGCTCACGCTAGCCAAAGATGGGGTGCTAACGGCCACCACGCCTGGGAGTATGTGAGAAAGAGAGAGACTACTGCATCTGCATTGTAGCAGAATCCTCTAGTGATTCAAATGCATCTTAAAATTTGAGACACCTTGAACTGTACGATCTCCACCCTCACCTCCCCCATTCTCAAACTCTACCCCCAAATCCAAAGACCATCCCCCAGACTATACTGACAAGCACAGTCTCTTTTACCGGACATCAGCTTTGCCAGTGTGACACTGTGTGGTCTTAGTCAAGTTACTTAACCTCTCTGAGCCTCAAACTTTTCATTTGAAAACGAGGAGTAATAACAGTAACAACATCAAGGGGTTGGTAAAAGAATTAATGGAGAAAAAGGTATACAAAAGCTCACAATCTGATGCCAGACACATAGCAAGTGTGCAACAAACAGCAACAGATTGGGGCATTTCAGAAAGCACTTGGTGGCGGCTGCACAACATCGCAGATGTCATTAATTGTACTGAATCATACACTTGAAAGGTCAAATACTTTAATGTACTTTGTTTGGCACAATTACAAAACTGTTCGAGGCATTTCCATTTTGCTAAGTAAGCTTGGTTGTTGTTGCTGGTGGTATGGACCTAAGAAGTCTTTTCTCGTCTCGTCTAGTCTGTCGAGTAATCATGATCCACCACACGAAGGCAGAAGGAAAGCAAAGAACCATCTGAATGTTTGCATAGAAGCTGAGAAGACCTGGTTTGCAGTGGGTAGAATACGAGTAGAGGCAGATACAGTGAAGCCTCAGTTGTTGGCCAGCTCCCAGCTTGAATTTTCCACTACTCAAACAGCAAATTAACTATATATATATATAGACGGACTTTGGGCCTCTGCTCAATCACTCCCTCGATGCAAGAACACTTTGTTCTAACAACCTGGCATTCTGTGATGCTCACCCTCCCAACACGATCACTAAAGCAAATGTGAAGAAAGCTGATGGTGCTTGACTATTAAAAGATATAGTGTCTTTGGTCTTAAAAGCTTGAAGTTAAATAAGTAATCATCTAGCAGAGAAGCAACAAGCCCACATGGAAGAAGCACACCAGCCTGTGCGATCATGAGGTGTCAATAAAATCAGGTAACAGGCACCAGAAGACCCAAAACATATTGTTGAGAATGAGGGGGGTTGGAGCAGAGATCAAAAACTCATCTGTAGACAATAGGATAAGGTGACCAGACATCCCGCTTTTGGCGGGACAGTCCCGATTTTTAACAATTTTTCCCGTGTCCCATGGTGTTTTTAAAAAGTCCCAATTTTTTTGAAAGAATGCACAATAAGCTAGGGTATACAGTTTGCAGCTGCCATGTGGGTATTTCACCAGTATATGAGTTTTATCAATGGTGTCCTACTTTACCAATGTTAAAATCTGGTCACCTTACAATAGGACATCCTTTCACAGAAGGGTCACAAGGAAACGAGGAGTCAACCAGGGTGCAGTATGTCACTGATGAAACACACAATATTCCTCTGGTTCTTCGAGGCTTCCTCACCCCCCACCATCATGACCACAGTCCTGCCTTTCAGTTCTGGCTAGACGGGAGCATGTGCACAGGTACAGATAAGAGCTCAGGACACTTGGAATCGAGGTCGAATAAAGCCCTCAGGAACACATATGGGAGTAGCAATACCAAGAGTAGGGGACAGGTGGGAGGAAGAGGTGAGGAAGGAGGAATCAATCGCAATGATCTACATATAACCTGCCCCCCACCCCTCAGGGGGACAAACCACAAATGTGGGGGAAGGGAGACAGTGGTAGGTGTAAGACATGAAAATAATAATGTATCATTTATCAAGGGGTCACAAGGGTAGGAGCAAGGAAGGGAGGGAAAAAGGAGGAACTGATACCAAGGGCTCAAATAGAAAATAAGTGTTTAGAAAACGGTGACGGCAACATACGTACAATTATGCTTGATACACTAGATATGTGGATGGTTACAAGAGCTGTGAGAGCCCCCAATAAAATGATCTTAAAAGAACTAAAAACCTGGCTCGGCGTTCAAAGCTGCACAACAGTTAAAAGCCCAATTTGGCCGTGAGTCAGTCCCCTATTGCCTGTCACCGTGGACACACAGGGCTGACAGCTCAGTGTAAGCACCGCCCTGGCTCCGAAAACATGTGGTGCTTGCGTTAAAACATTCGTCAGTGTGCTTTGTGTCATTTATTTGCATAAGATATCGTAACTATGGCCCCAAAGGAAGCTAGTGGTACCAGCCGTAAAGCTAAGAGGAAAATCGAGAACCATGATAGAGTTAAAGAAAGAAATCATTGCAAAACCGTAATCCATTTGCTGCTTGTCTAATTTGGAAGCTGAACACAACATGGCTAGGTTGGTATTGTCAACATTGGGGGGGAGGGGAATGTGATTAAATTGGTTAATGTAGCAAAGGGTGTGACATCATTTTTTAAAACATACTTTTACTGGAAGCTCTTACATCTCTAATTACAATCCACACGTTCAACCAGTGTGTCAAGCACATTGCACATCTGCCGCCATCATCGTTTTCAAAGCATTCTCTTCCCACTTGAGCCCCTGATATTAGCTCCCCAGTTCTTCCCCCTCCCTCCCCCACTCGCCCTTCCTCACGAACCCTTGATAAGTTATAGATTATTTTTTCCATATCTTACACCGTCCTCTGTCGCCTCTCACCCACTTCTCCATTATTCGATCCCCGGGAGGGGCTCTAAGTTGATCCTTGGGATTGATTCCCCCTTCCTCCCCACCACCCTCCCCTAATGCTCCTGGTATCTCTAGTCTCCTTTTTGGTCCGAGGGGTTTATCTATTCTGGATTCTCTGTGTGGTGGGCTCTTATCTGTAGTAGTGAGCATGCTCTGGTCTAATCCGATTTGTAAGGCAGAATTGAGGTCAAGATAGTGGGGGGAAGGATGTCCAATTGTCTACAGATGGGCATCGGGTCTCCACTCCATGACTCCCCCCCCTCACCCCTCACCTTGGCTATGGTTTTATTGTGGGTCTTGGATGCCTGAGAAGGTGTGGCCTCGCAAACTAGGAAACAAAGCGCTCAGACACGGAAGAAGTGGGCAAGGTACTGTGGGACTGTTGGGTGAGGCAGCAACAACTCAGTGGCCGTAGTGCGTCCAAGACAGTGCTCTATTCGCAGGGCCAGCCTCCGCGGTGGTCTGACGTCCTGGGAGAATCCATTTATCAGTGGAATGTGTGGAGCCTCAGAAACAATTGTTTGGTTTTCCATTATTTTTTATGGAAAAATATATTTTCAGTTCTCGAACTTTTTGGTGCATGAACACAACAAATTGGAAGTGAAGCGAGTTCAAGGACCAAGGAATCAATGTGAATCTATATGATTGATCTCTTCTTGTGTATCCAATGACCTTAAAGCCTAGCAACTCAAAACAATAAACGTGTATTAACTCACAGTTTCCATGGGTCAGAAATTCAGAAACCGCCGTCACTGGAGGGATCTGGCGCAGGGTTTCTCTGGAGGCTGCGGTAAGGATTTGGGCCTGGAGGTCTCAGTCCTCCCCGGAGGGGCCACTCATGGCCCGCTTGAGCATCCTCACCACGTGGCGTTGGCACCCTCATGGCAGGTGACCTAAGAGGGAGGTCCAGGAGAAAGTCACAATACCCTATGAGCCTCATGACTGCCATTTCTCTCTGAGAAATATATGGACATGGTTTCCAAAAGTCCATGGAAAAATACTATTCTTGTACAATTCCACTTTCCCTCAAACTCTTAAAGCCCCTGATACATAGATGGGGCAGTAACCGATGATCAAGGAAAGTTTGGGGCTTTAATTAATCCTCTTCAGACCCCTATGCTACTACTAAAAGTAAAATATATATGCAAATACTGCTACAAAGTAACTCTTAACAAATTGATGCCCCTAATTTTCACTATATACATATGTTGGTGTCCATTGGCTGCTCAATTGGTTAAATAGGGAGACACTTGAGTAGTAGGGAGTCTTTGGTAATTTTTTAATTTTCAAAATTAATTAATTCTGGTGTCGCTGACGCACGAGGGAAAAAAAAGAAAAAAAAAGTCTTTGGTGATTTGTGGTTCTCTGGTTCAATGTGAAATCCTCTTCCCTTCTCCCAATACAAAGTAGCCCTGGTGATGTAGTGGTTAGGCATTGGACTGTGAACGGCAAGGTCAGTAGTTTGAAGCCAGAAGCTGCTCCAAGGGAGAAAGGGGAGGCTTTCTACTCCTGTAGAAAGTTAGTCTCAGAATTGGGTCCCTGTGAGTCAGAGTTGACTTGGCAGTTTTTCTTGACTCCGATTACAAGTACTATTGGCACTTCTAGGTTTAGATTAAGTGCCCCTCCTCTGGGAGCACCAGATTAGGTAGGACCTACTAAGGTCTCTCTCAAAGCCCTCCATAGTTCCCTTACCCACAATTCTTGACATCGTTCACAAGTGATTTGCTATCTCTGTGCCTCTTATTATTGGAAGAAATAATTCAAGATGGTTAGATCCTTTTGAATCTTATCCAATTTGTTCATATAGAGCCTGGCACCTAGTAGCTCTTCAATGACACCTGGTATTACTGAGAGGCTACTGTGTGCTAGGTAGAGTTGTAGATGCAGCAGATACAGCAGTGAACAAAACCGACCCTGCCCCTCCTCCACTGGATGAAACAAGACAGACAATAAATAACAGAGCAAAAATACGTCAGGATGGGCCAAAATAGTACACAGCGAGGGCAAAGTGATGGAGGTGGGAGTCTGTTTTAGAAAAGGCGACTCCTGGAGGGGTCTTTGAGGAGGTGATCGTTGAAGCATGTGCTGAATGCAATAACCACACAAGCAACATAAAAGGTGGGATCATCCATGCAAGCACTGCAGCGGGGGCAAGCTTTTCACACTCCCTTTGGAGTTCCTGGAACATGGCAAACATGCACTGGACTATAATGGAAAGTATGTATTAGTTTCCTGTGGTTGCTGTAACAAACTGTCCCAAACCATGTGACTTAAACAGAAATGTGTTCTTTCGTAGTTCTGCCAGGTAGAAGTCGGGACTCGAGGTATGTATAGGCTTTGTTCCCTCTGGAGGCTGCGAGGGGACAATCTGTTCCTCACCTTCCTCTCAGTGTCTGATTTTGCCAGAAATCCATCCCTTTGCTTTTTAGGTGAATCACTCCAATCTCTGCCTCTCTCATCACATGGCATTTTCCCATGAGCGTCTGTGTCCTTTCTCCTCTTAGGAGGATGCCAGTCATATGCAATTAGATCCCACCCTACTTCAGAATGACTTTCTGCTCTAATTGTCTTCAAAGGCCATGTTTCCAAATAACTTCACCTGCTGAGGCTTCTGGGGGGCGGGCACATCATTGACCCAGTACAGTCTGGTAGAAGTGGAGGTCAGATGGGAAGCAGGTAGGAAGAGTGGATCATGGGCCCCGGATCCTAGAGGCCACTGGAGCCATCGGAGTTTGGCCAGGAGGGACATGATATGACAGGTGAGGAAGCTTCATGGAGGCCATATCTGACTCCTGTGGCTACACAAGGGAGGCAGGGGGGCGGGGGGAGAACCACATCAGCCCAAGGATGAGGGCCACAAGGCAGCGGTCAGACATACCCCACCTCCTATCTTTCTTTCCCTATTTGAAACCAACACTCCTCTCACAACGATACTTTTCTGCTATGTTCACTAATTCATTGAAATGGCTGCACAAAATTTACAGCCAATACTCACAACTATGGGAATTTATTAGGGAAGTTAACAGGTTACCACAAATGAGAATCGGTTAACAGGAAGCATATAGTCAATTGGTCCACTGTAACAGCCAGCAGCAAACTCTCTCTCACCACATTCTCCCTTGGCTCCTGCCTCCGAGGGCCAGGACGCCTGTCTGCTGCTTGGTCCACAGTCTCATTGTCTGCATGCAGCCTCTCTGTTCTGTCTCATGATCTCCTAGCCTCCACGCCTAACATGACATGGCACCTGCTGCCTCCACGACTTTGGGCAGGCCTCACAGAAGAATGCCTGCCACTGGTGGCTATACTTCCTTGATGGTCCAGGGAATTCTCTCTGCTCCTGCTTATAAGTCAGGAGAATGGCAACCCAAACTGACCAATCCCCTCTTGGCGTTTCACATGCCCCATTTGCATAGTCCTACCTAACCACTTGGTGAGAGGTACAGAGGCATGGAGAGACGAGCCATAGCAAGAAATGTCATAGTTTGTGCCTTCAACAACTACATTAGTTTTCCACCTACTTTCTCTTCATCTGAACAATGTTCATACTTGTATTGGCACAATTAGGATTTTCTAAGAATTAAAAGCACCAACTATGGAGTTTGCCTTCTCTGGTTAGAATCTGTGTTCTAACCATAAATCAAAACTGTTTAGCTCATAAAAAATTAGAGCTGAGGGCCATATAGAAAACCTATCTATTTGCTTTTCTGCGAGCATACAATGATTTTGTGTCCCTCAAACAATGAACTGTTTGCATTGCATGAAGTAACTTTAGTATTAAAATAAAATTGTTTGGGAAATAAAATTTAAAGAAAAATAAAATACCAGTAAAAAAATGGTGAAGAAAAAAAGAGAAATTTCACTTTACCACCACAGGTTTTATAACAATCAATCTGGCCACTGTGGAGCGCAGAGACTGGGGAAAGCTCTCACACAATGGTGCTCACACAAAATATAACTGAAATACCACCCCCTCTGCTAGATGCCATTAGGGCCAAAGACAAAACAGGTACATTGCCTTTAAGAGAGAAAGATATGTTAACAAATCATTAAAACACAGCTCAACAATGGTGCAAACAAGAACCAGTAATTCTGACTGAAGAAGAAGAACACCTGTCCTTTACCAGTCCCTGGCTCGGGGCTACATGTTCCTCATACATGATCTATTTATTCCTCCAAAGGACCCTCCCCGGTACGAGACATTATGCACGTGACATGAAATAGCAAAAGCTACCCAGATTTCTGGCTCTCATGAGCTGTGACTGTCAAGAACACACAACTACAAACTGAAGCCTCAAGAGACTAAGCCCTTGCTCAAACTCAAGCTCATTGTTAAGTAGCAGAGCTGGGAATTGAACCCAGAATCCTGACTCCAGATTCAATGCTCTGAACAAATTCACAACAATGTCTCCAAAGGCCTTCTTTGTAGGCATTTAAGCTTCTGACTGCCATTATGTCTCAAGGGAAAACCCCAAGACCCATAAGGAGGACAGGGTTTAGCTTTATGGTGCTGAGAATGGTTGCAAAATTGGTGATAGATTTGAATGAATTTAGAACTGTTTTAGCCTAAGAAAGGGATTGTATCCCTTCCGGTTCTGCACTCCCAAATGACAAAAGTCACTTCTCCCCTCAGCCTTCTATGAGTTGCACTGCTTCGTTCCTTCATCATACAAATACAGGAGAGCCTTTTTAGCTTAAAACTCAAATCTGAAAAAAAAGAAAACAAATCTCTTCCAGCTTTATGTTTCCCCCC
>NW_022103928.1:5135906-5151950 GCF_000313985.2 Echinops telfairi
CACAGGTGTCAGTGACCAAACTCAACCTATCTCTTTATTGCTGCATTTCTCTCACTTCCACTCAACAAGTAGATCCAGGTGGTCACCTAGCAAGCATTTCAGCCTGCTCACAGTTGCTCTCTTTAGCTGCCACCCTCTCCCCTATTCACACAGGGGAGAGGAGAGGTCACACACTATGGAATGAAACACCATCCAGTTCTATGCCATCACAGTGATTAATTGTGTGATCCATGGGACTTTCATTAATTGCTTTCAGAAAGTAGATCATCAGGCCTTCTCCCTGGCCCATCTTAGTCTAGAAACTCCAGTGAACCCTGGTCAGCCTCACAGCCACATGCAAACCTCACTGGCAGATGGGGGGTGGTTGTGCATAAGGTGCCTGCCTCAGCTGGGTTTGAGCCTGGGTCTACTTCATGGAAGGCAAGACTTGTACCACTGAACCACCAGCCCTTCCTAAAGCCTTGGTTATGAAAGCCAGGAGTGATCCATCCAATGGGACTTTCTTGGGAAAACCCACGGTGGTTCTTAGCTTAGTAGTCATACTGAATCAAAAGACAGCATACACAGAGTAAGGGTGATGAATGGTGGGTGGGTGAGTCCCCTTAAAGGAGGGCTGGACAGGTTGAATGTAGAAGCATGGATAGTACCTGGGAGACTCCAGCCTCATAAAAATCCAGATGACCGGAGAGGAAGGCAAGCAGATTGAGGGTAATAACAGTGGAAATGGGAACAGCTTTGGCAGTGTTTTTTCAAGCTGTGGGTCATGAAATCAATTTGCTGGGTCATGATCAGCATTTCTTTAAAAATGAAGGAATCGAATAGAATAGAATAGGTAAGTATTGTTTGGTGAAACTCATTTCAGCTCTCTATATTACCTGTGTGTACTGGGTTGCAATGTAAAATGGATCTCTTATTATGGGTCACAGTCTGAGATCGTCTGAATAATGGTCCCCTGAAGATGGCCATGTCTTGACTTCCCTGAAGTTGTGAATAGATTCTCTTACATGGCAACATGTACTTTGCAGGTGTTATGAAGGCAACTAATTGGATATTCAAGCAGCTAAGTTTTTTCTAGATTATGAAACCAATAATTTTGAATCTGTGGAACTCGGGTCAAAGAATTCAGTGAGGCCCACAAGACTTCTGATGTACTGAACTGAAATAATACATAACCCTCTACATGTGATAATTTGTCATGGCAGCAATAGAAAACTAGAACCAACTTTTTAAAAAGAAAGAAAGTCGAAATGTCTAGTGCAATAATATCAGATGTCTAAGTTGTGATACCTCTTCTTTGTATTTATATGTTTGTGAGTTTGGACAACTTACCTAATATTCTCTCATGTACAAAATGAGGGAGAAATAAAGCCCATTTATTGTATTTTAAAGGCTAAAATAAATGGCAGCGATGTACATAAAATATTTAGCATAATAAGCATTGTTTACCACAAATGACTTCTATATTTGGATCAACATCTATCAACAATCAACCTCCATGGAAGCAGCCATCAAGAAATCAGGTGACATATTGCATTGGGTAAATGTACACCAAAAAATCTCTGTAAATGGTTGAAAAGTAAAGACAATACTTTGATGGGACACCTGACCCAAGCCACGAGCTCTTTAATGCCCTCATCTATGTGTAAAGGTTGGATAATAAAACAGCAAGGCAGAAACAGGATGTATATGTTCACATTTTGGTATTGGCAAAAACACTGAATATACCGTGGACTGCCAAAAGAAACAACAAATTCTTCTTAAAAGAAATACAGTGAGAACATTCCTTAGAGGTGACAATGATGAGATTTGGCTTGCTCATTTTGGTTACATCCTCAGGAAAGGCCAACTGCTAGAAAAGGCATCATGTTTGGTACAGTCAACGGCTGTTAGTCTGGGTGGACTAGGGAAACAAATCCAGAGACACTCATACATGTGTAATAGAGAGCTTTATATCAAAGAGTAATTGTTTATTAAGAAAACATCCGCCACCCCCAAAAAAGAAAACATCCCAGCCCAGTCCAGATCAAGTCCATAAGTCCAATATTAGCCATATGTCTGATACCAGTCTATAAATTCCTCTTCAGATTTATGTAGCACATGCAATGACACCTAATGCAGGAAGACCACAGGTCAGTGGGTGGAAATCTTGTGGATCCAGTGGCAGTGGAAGCATCTCAGTGCTGGCAGGGGTCTCCACGTCGCTCCTCTAGCTCCAGGGTTCTGGCTCCATCAGCATAGCTCAGGTGGCTTGTCATCAGGAATACAAAGCCGAGAGTGTGTGTCTCACCTTCAGGGAGGAAGACAGGAGTTCCCAGACTCCTCAGGAGAAGCCCATGCCCACACAGAGGCCTCCTTGACTATGACCTGATTGACAGGCTAGACTCACCCCTTCACAAGTCAATAGGAAATTAGGGAAGCCCCATAAAAGCCGATGAAAAGGAGGAAATTCCTCAATGAGATGAATTGACACTCTGGCCACCGCAGTCATGAACTCAGACGTACCAATGATTGTGAACCTTGAGCAGGACCGAGCAGCATTTCATTCTGTTACACAGAAGGGCACCATGGGTCAGAGACAACTGACAGTAACTAGGAACCACCACCACCTTGCCTTAGAAGAAAGGCAAACTCGCTGAATTTTTATTTCTTTTCTGAAAAAGATGGAAAAATACCATCTCCTTTTTCTATTAGAGGGGTGGACCAATGCCGTATTTTAAAAACATGGATTACCGTGTGAAAGACAATCAAAAGAGACATCGTTAGGCGGCCCTGGGTCATTTTTGACTCAAAACAAACCTGTGTACCACAGAATGAGATCCTACCCAGTCCAGAAGAGACTACTAATCCCCTATTTCAAAATCTGCTCTTTCTTGCTTCCTTATTAATAGAAACTCAAATCTTTATCAAGGGCATGTCCATTCAACACCAAGAATTACCTCTGCCCCCAAGTGACAGCATGACTAAGTGCTGTAGCTTCATTTGGCTGTGAGACTTAGTGCTACCCAACCATTTGTAAGTGACACTGTTAATATACACTTTCTAGAAAATTTGGTTCAAAGGTTGGAGGTGGATTCTTCCAGTCTGCTGATTGGCATATGGACACAGTGGCAGGGATCGAAGCAGCCATGGGCGATGAGGTGGAGACTTGCAAAGCAACGGGCTGGAGGGAAGTGGAACCCCTGGGGACTTTGGAGTCCATCCTAGCAGCCCTGGAATGCCCACCTTATGAATCTATTTATAGAGAGAGAAATAAACTTCAACCTTATTTAAATAATGGTTATTTTGTATCTTCCTTCATTGGAAGCTATACCTGAATCAAAGTAATAAATAGAGATCTAAAATCTAAGAATGAATTCTGGATAAAATGTGTGTCTCAACTAATGAGATAAAATAGCAGAGATGAGAGATTTGACACTTAGAGAAGTTATTAGCATTGTACCTTGCATACATCCTCAATGTAATCAGTTTGTCTTTACGTATATATGACCTCTCTGGTCCTGGATTTATAGTTCCGTCAAAATTATTGGCTAGGGCACCATTTTACAAAAGAATTGGGAAGCTTACTATAATATAGATATGTAAAACCAATGTAGGCATTGGACCACTTACTATGAAAATAAGGTAGTTGTGGCCTTATTTGTATCATTAGTAGGAAGAGTATTGTGTTAGGCTAGGTTGTCTAGAGAAACAAAATCCGTGACACTCATATGTGTATAAGAAGAAACTTTATATCAAGAAGTAATCATCTTTCAAGAAGGTATCTCAACTCAGTCCACTCTAGTCTGTAAGTCCGATGCTAGTCCATAAATCCCTCTTAAGGCTCAGATAGCTTTAGGCCAATGACAGAGGTGAAAGGGGAAGCAGAGCTACATGGATCCTAGGTTGGCAGAAGGCTAGCAGGGCACCGACAGCTCTCAGGGTCAGCAAGCAGGAAGGTTGAGGGGCAGAGAGAAAGCATCTCTGTTCAGTCTTACTCGTGTACAAAAGGCCGCACATCCAAGGAAGTGTCATCCAGCTACCAATTGGTTGACAGGTGGGACGCTACCCCTAGCCAGGAGTGTCTGGTTGACAAAATCCCATCACAAGTACGCTTACAATCCCACAATTATAACCGTCCCAATTCTGCTTATAATACTACAAAGTTTGGGGGTGAGAGCAAGGAAAGGAGCCGAGAACAGAGAATGTCCCTTGAACCAAGGACTGGGTTCCCTATGGTGAGAACCTCCTAGACCCAAAAAAGACAAAAAGTTTTCATGTATACTACAGCACCTGACCGTGCAAGATAGCGTAAGTGGTAAGACCCAGGAGACCGGTATGAGACAGCTCCATGTCTTAGCCCACAGAACTAAGAAATCCTAGTGATCTCTCCAACCCACTGAACGAGAACTGAGAGTCTTCGGGAAGAAAGCCTGCTGGTGAGGTAAGGTACCTCCAGGCACTTAACCATGATGCCCATGGGGCTGTAGCACTTGCTCAAGTGTGGGCCACTAACAGAAGCCAGGCCAATTTGAGTGACATCCACCAACAGAGGCCCGAGCAGAGTCTGGTGGCTTGTATGGCTGAGAAAGAGTTGAGAACCATCTTGGTTGGAAGCCATCTGGTTGACAAAGGGTCTGCTGTCTCCTGGGCTGTTCCCATTACTTGACTAAAATGCCGCATAATCACAAGTGTTCTGTGTGGCCACTGCAATGACTTCTTGAACCCAGCAAAGTAGAGAACGCTGTAGGGCAGGGGACTAGTGTCTGATTGGTACAAAGGATTAGAGAGTGGCGGTTTATGTGTGAACTCTGCCTCATAGGAATCAACTGATAGCGGACTGGTCATGATTACTATTCCCCTTCCTGAAGTTAGATGCCTTCTGACACCACTTATCTGAACCCGATCACTTGAGGTTGCTCCTAGTATTGGAATGACAATCCAGATGCTTCAATGGCACTGGATCTTTTATATGCTTCCCACAAAGATCAACTCTAATCTCTACTCTTAACTTTGGCATTGGCGTTAGAGATAAGGGCATGGAGGCTACAGAAAAGAATGATGCCTGACAGTTGGGTCGCAAAGTATTAAGTTTGCAGATTCATCCCTTGCTATTCACAGCATCCCAACAACCCACCACAACCGGAGACTCTTTGATCAATAGATGCATGATGCGAATAATGCCTTAAAATTTGCAGACTGATATTTGTACATATTCAAGGCCTTGGATATATATTCAGAGTTCTCAAAAGGCTCTTAAATGTTTTTAAGACAAATAAAATTATTATTATATAATTTATCAATTTATTTTGAACCTAAGATAAGGGAAAGTCTTTATATAGAAATGTCTTAAAAGGATAAGACATGCTTTTCAAATGATTCAATTGGCCATCAGAAAAAAAATAATAAAACAATGTGGTATCTTTGAACCTTTCATGAGTGAAATTAATTTGTGGTCTACAGGGAATTGCTTTTCATGTACCCCAAATATGTTATGTCAAAGAAAATCAATAAAGATGAATGATTTCAAGATGAACATCCCAACATAATTTGTTAGAGTGCATAAACAATTTGCATGTTTTAAAAGATGTGAATAATGAAATCAAGGTAAACGATGGTCCAAAACAACTCTCTACCCTGCGGAGAAGGTAAAGCATGCAAGTGGAATGCAATGACCCCCTCCTGTTCTTCAGAGCAAAACTTTGACCCAACCAGTTCAGCTCACTCATGACTCCTGGGTCTCAAGTTCCAGCAGCACTTGGCAATGACAAAATTAACTGACACCTGCAGATGCACACTATAACTGTAACTCAAGTGGAAGTCTCTGAAAAAATACAGCATTGCTGTGGCCTTGCAAGAAAAGGCATTTACTGTGGTCTGGCCAGCGTATGTTCTCACCTTACTTGGTGGTGGTGGTGGTGCCGGTGGTGGTGCTGGTGGTGGTGGTGGTGGTGGTGGTGCCCCGGAGTTGGTCTGACTCATAACAGTCCTACGTACAAAAGAAGAAAACACGTCTGGTCCTGAACGGGGCCATTCTTTCAAGCCATTGTTGCAGCCACGACACTCATCCATTTCTCAAGGGGTTCCTCCTTCTTGGCCACCCCTCCACGTTTCCAAGCATGATGTTCCTTTCCAGGGACTAGGCATGTTATCTCCTGATGCCATGTCCAAAGTCCAAGAGATTAAATCTCACCATCCTGGCTTCTAAGGAGCATTCTGGTTGGACATTTCCAAGACAGACTAGTTTGTCCTTTTGGCAGTCCATGGTACTTTCAATATTCGTTTTCAGCACCATAATTCAAATGCACCAATTTTTCATTGGTCTTTCTGATCCAGTGTCCAACCTTACAAGCACAGGAGAAAACTGAAAATACTATGGTTTTGATCAGGAGCAACTTAGTCCTCAAAGTAATGTCCTGGCTTTTCAGCAGTGTAAAGAAGTCTCGTGCGGCAGATTTCCCCAATGCAATGTGTCCTTTGATCTGTTGGCTGCTGCAGTGGATCCAAGTGAGACAAAATCCATGACAACTTTAATTTGTTCTCCTTTATCATGATGTGACCTACTGGTTTAGTTATGAGGAATCTAGTTGTAATCCACACTGAAGGCTGCAATCCTTGATCTTCATCGGTAAGTGCTTCAAGTCCTCCTTATGTTCAGCAAATGAGATCATCTTGAGTCATCTGCATATTGAAGGTTGTTAATAAGCCTTATCTTAATCCTCATAACATGAGGATTAATCATTGCATGCTTTTTCATATAATCTAGCTTCTCTCATTATTTGCTCAGCATACAGATTCAATAAGTATGGTGAAAGGATAGAACCCTGATGCACACCTTTTCTGATTTTAAACCGTTCAGTATTCCCTTGTTCTGTTTGAAAAACTGCCTCTTGAGCCATGCAGAAGTTCTGCATCAGCACAACAAAGCTTTGGGAATTCCCATTTTTCTCAAAATCATCTGTAGTTTGTTATGGTCCACACAGTGAAATGCCTTGGCCTAGTCAATAAAACACAAGTGAACATCTCTTTGGTGTTCTCTGATTTCAGCCAAGATGCATCTCATATCAGCAAAGATGTTCGTTGTTCCATGTCCTCTTCTGAATCCAGTAGGAACCTCTGGCAGCTCCCTGTCAATGTACTCTGGCTACCATTATTGGATGGGCTTCAGCAACATTTTACTTGCATGTGATATTAATGCTGTTGTCCTATAATTTGAGCATTCTGATGGGTCACCTTTCTTTGGCAAGTAGCTTTTTTCAAAGTTCTTGGCATATACCAGTAAGTAGTCCAGTGCATCATCAGCTTATTAAAGCATCTCCATTAGCATTCCATCTCTCCTTTGACCCTGGTTGTTGGCGAGTGTCCTCAGTGCAGCCGGACCGTCTTCCTCGGTGCCTCTGGTTCTTGCCCATGTGCTACCTCCTAATGTGGTTGACCGTACACTAGTTCTTCTTGATACAGTGACTCTGTGTATTCTGTTGTTCTCATAGAACCATTCAATCTTGTAACTTGAGGTTTGAATATTATCTGGAGTGTTTTCAGTTTAAGATATGTTGAGTGTATTCTTCCTTTTTGGTTTTCTAACTCCAGGTCTTTGCACTTTTGTTTTACTATTTTACTTGGGCTTCGTAAGCTCACTTACTTCCTTGCAATGTCTGTGGGAAGTAGGCATCACGCTCGATGAGATTCACCTTCTACAAGTTTCACTGACTGCTCTCCGTGTCTAGAGCTGGCTGTCCAATAGAAGTAGAATGCCACCCTCATATGTAACTTAGGTTGTCATGGAATTAATCCCAACTCATGGTGATTCCATATGTGTCAGAGCAGAACTGTGCATACGAGGGTTTCTTTCTTTTTTATTTTTAATATGATTTATTTTGTTTTTGTTATTATTGGCTCCATAGGGGCACCATGGATGTTGTTTTGTGTTGTTGTTTTTGTAGAAATAGATAACCCTGCCTTTCTCTCGAGCTACTTCTGAGTGATCCTTGCACGAAGTAAATTAATTGTCCACCAACGCTGGCCCTCCTTCCCCAGGAAGGAGCACACAGACTTTAAAACAACCGCTCACATGACGACCGCAAGAAGGGACTTGAGAAGACAGTATCTATGATGACTTCAGAAAGTTTATTGTCATAGCCCAAGTTCACATTTACGTTTTCATGGTTTCCTTCTCACCAGACATAGAGAGAACTCTCCCCTCTCATGGACGGAGATAGGGACCACACCTCAGGTTTGCCCTTTTCCTGAACTCTATGGTCCCCATACCCCCCCAAGTCTTTTAAAACACACATATTATGATACATACCAAGGAAAAATGACTTCTAAATGTGGCTTCCTGAGAGAATTGCACTATTTAAAAAATAATTCTGTATTAGTTAATTTGTTAAAGTTTATGCTGCTTTAGTCATGAGGGGAAAATGATCATAAAAATGAAAACTTCGCTCAGTCTTTCAGGGGACCAGTTTTTATGGCATGGAGGTAGCATATTCATGCTAGCAGGGGAGGCAGGCTGCCCCTTCTATGCTTTGGCTGGAGGAAGGTGGGAGAGTCGCCCCCACATCTCTTTAGGTTTCATTTGTAAAATGCAATTTAGGGTTTAGGGGATTGGACACGTTTAAATTCCTCAGAGGGCCTCTGCTGCCTGGAGGTATCATTCCCAGAAGCCACAGAGAGGGTTGAAGGCCTCTCTCTCCCTCCACAAATAAAACTCCCAGTAAATCTCCTACAGATGATATGGAGCTGGCTGTTGCTCTTAGATAAATTATAAACCTGCAAACTTCCAGTTACAGTTCAATAAAGCCCACACGAAATCATAAGGTACTTTCCCTCTCCGGAAAACAAAACAAAACAAAAATGAGATAAGCATGGACCAAAAGTCATAGGAGCTTGTACAGCCCCAGGAAACAGACAGAACTTTATTAATCTTCAGATTCATATTGAGCCACATGATCAAAAAAATAGAAGAAGAAAAAGGGCGGCTACACTTGGTCTTTCAAGTAGACTTATTAGCTCTTTAAAGAAATATATATATTCAGTAATAAATAAATAAACAAATAAATGTCCCAGGCTGAAAGCCCTACAATTCACAGGAACCATTTTATTGCCCTTTTTACTGCTCCTGATATCAAGAAAGTTTACAATTAATTGCCACCAACAGGAAAGAAGAAAGAAGATAGTGAAAACGTTTATTGCCTCGGAAACAGGGGCGCTCCCCTCTCAGCTCTGTAAGGACCCTCCTTCCTCATGTCACCGAGGGAAGCAGACGAATAAAACACGCTCTTAATGTGGGCTCTGCGCCTCTCAACCGAGATCAGCGGAGGGGCAGCAGAAGGCGCAGCTGCCCCCCTCGCCCGCGAGCAGGGCGGGGAGGGGAGGGTGTATTGATGATGCTCCTAAAGCAATTACTGCCAGTGACAGACAGCGTAAATTTCATATTGCCTCTGAGCGGGATAAAAAATGTGCTGAGGGGCATCTGAGTTTGAATTAAGGCAATCAAAATGCCAAAGGGGGAAAAAAATTTGAAGCTAAAAAAATAAACGACTTGAGAATTCTTTTTTTTTTTCTACCCCATATAGCATTTGATTTCAGATATATCTGTAGCCCGCTCATGCACGCATTGAACACATCTATCCTAGGACCCAGAAACAGCAATTGTAGTATAAACAAACAAACAAACAAACAAATAGATAAATAAACAAAATAACTGAATAATTTAATAGTCCTTAAAATGGTACATATTCTAATTTCAGTAGGTAGTATACAAAAACTGGCCTGTCATTAAAAAAAATTTTTTTTTAAAGCAAAAGCTTAAATTGGTATTGCTGGTCTCTGGACCAGGGTAGAACTAAAAGTGCGTTTGGCGGCATCTACAATAAAAGTCTTTCGTGGCACACATGCTAGACAAAAGGCTGGAGGTTTAAATCCACCTGGTGGCGCCTTAGAAGAAAGGCCTGGAGATAGCATTCCAGAGGTCTCCGCCCTGGGATTCCCTGCGGAGCGGTTTTGCACGCTTCTGCCCGTGGGCGCGTCAGCATCAGAACCGACTCCGTGGCAAGTGATAACGGTCCTGGTGCACACGACGAGATGCAGGACCCCGCGCTGTTGTCTCACACTGACTGAGAAACGAAGCCGCTTTTGCATATGTCACAGGGCACTTTACTAAGGCTTCTCCAAGTATTTTTCCTTTGCTTCTTTCCTTTCCTCCCCGCCCCCAGCAGTCCCTTCACCACTAAAGCTAAGCTAAGAGGTTCATCAGGAAAGGAAAACACAGATGTCCCCAGAACCAGCAAGTTCACAGAGCAGGGAAGGAGGGACTGGAACCTGGGAAATCAGCGACAATGGAGACAAGCAAGGATTTAAAACGTCAAGGCCCATGTTTTCCCCCTTTCGCCACCCTTAAGGGTGGTCTTGAAAAAAGAGGACGATGGACGCTTGGGGACTGCCAGCCTGCTTCCCCAGGAAGAGCGCCAGGGAAATCGCGCCCTTCTAAGCTCCACGCGCAAGCACTTAGGTGGGAAGTGGAAAGATAAGAGTAGAAGGATCATCCTGAGGTCCCGCCGATCGGTGGCTCTACCTGTGCGTGCTGAGCTGACAAGTTCCTGAGTGCCAAGACGACTGGGGATTCCCGAGGCCGGGAGCTGGGATAAATGTAAGACCCCATGAACAGAAGGAAGGCCAAGTCCATGATCAGCAGCAGCAACAGGGGGCCAGCAGGGACATCAGGGATCTGAGCTCATCAGTCACAGTGTAGCATTTGCCAGCAGGATGGTCTGGGTCACACCTGCCACCCACCACAAGCCATCCCAGCCCAGAAGAGAGCGGCTGCTTCCACCCAGCTGGCCCTGGATGGTCACCTTCTCCTTAGCCAGATGCCGCCCACAAAGACGAGAAAGCGAAAGGAGAGAGGAGAGATTTGGAATTACTCCAAAGAGATTTTTTAAACTTTTTTTTTTAAGCTACAGACACAATTTAAATGGGAACAGCCAAGTTACCTTTCATTGGCAAGTTTGTGCTCCTCCCTTAATAGGATGGGGGTATAATGAAGTCCACTAGCTGCTATCTAACTTTCTCAGTAATGGAATCCTAATTTGTAGCCCGGTACACTGCCATCCAATTAACGTTTACTTTCTTAGCTTCCCTTTAGCTAATTGTGACCACGTGATTAAGTTTGGGCTAATAAAATGCTGTGTGGACTTGCCACACAGTTAGTTTTCTTCTAAAAGTAGGCAGAGACTTCTACCTTTCCTCCATATCGCTACCTGAAATCTGGTTGTCATGGCTGCATCCCCAGCAGCAACATTGGCCCATGAGTCCATGGCTATACTCTAGGGATAGAGAATCAACGAGTAGAATTAACCAGATCCCTGGTGACCCTGTGGTGCCACCAAAGCAGTCCTGAGCTACCCACGTCCAGATTGATTTTAGACAAAAGAGAAATTAATTTGCTATTACTTAAATCCCTGTCGTTTTCTTTCCCTACTCCTGTAGTTTATCGCCAAAATAGCCCTGATAGTCTGTAAGTGATATAAGGTACTAGCAAATGAGAGCTGTCACTTATTCGAAACCTAAAACACCCAAGCTACAATGAGATGATATAATAAATGACAAATGCTTCATGCTACACATATACTTATCTTTCTACATTTTAGTACACATCAGTAGATATATACATCTAATTTCTCTATCTGTATGTAGGATAGAGCCTAAAAGGAAACCTTAAAAAAAAAAGGTTCAAACAATTATCAAAACTCAAAAGTTTTAGAGAAAAACTGATTTGATCCAATGGTCATAAAAGATGACAGTGTTCGACTGATTGAACCTGCATGTTAAAACGTAACCAATTCTATAAACCTGAGGACTGTGATAGTGTCAAATGGACCCGGAAAATGCTCCTGCCACTCTGCAAAGATCCCTCGAGTCCTCCTGGAATGGGGCCTCCCAGCTTCTAAGGTAAAGGTGTAGAAGGTTTTTCCTTCACTGGCGCAGTGATTGCTCTGAAACTCAATGCTGACAGTTTTGTATATATTTATCAGACACATACACATTTTAGAATTTGCCCAGGTCTTTCAAAACTCAAGAAAAGGTGCTTAGTGGGAAAGAGTTTAAAGGTTGAACAAGAACCACAGAAAGGAACCATTTCCCCAGAGCAATCATTTCAAATAGTGTCCAAGATATTGCTGGTTATTTGGAATCATTTATGGTTCTGTGAGAATATAGCATCTAAGGTGAAGGTTTGTTTGTTTTTATCCTGATGATAAATATGGATGGGCTGTAAAGCTGCCTGTTAGTTGGCATAGACAATTGCATTAAAGAAAAACCTTGTAAATTTCAAAAGCTCCTGATCAAGATGCTGAAAACGGCCTGGATTTATGGTGCCATTTATCAGAAGCCTTCCCTAAGTGTTCGAAACTTATATGTGTGCTCTTCCGGTAAGATTTCACAGTGAGCCTCAAATAAAACAAAATTCTCCTTTTTGAAGGAAAAAGGAAATCACAACATCAACTCTAGCTCATGAGGAGGGTGTCAAAATTGTCTAGAGGTATGCCTTTATTATTATTAGAACATCAAAACATCATCATTTACCCAGGAAGGGAAAGAAAACTTAACCGACTGGACTTGCAAAAATGCTGAGCAGCTGTTCTGCAATATTGATATATATGCATTCTGATCTTGAATTTTCTTTCCATTTCCACCAAAGCTGTGTATGTTTTTAGTACTGCATTGTGGTACCCAAGAATTTAAAGGTGAGCTGAAGTAATGTTATCAAGAAGGAGTCAGAGTTAATAGAACAGCAAAACTCCCACTAATAATTAGAGGAAGACAAGATGTCAACATAACCTGTCATCTGTGTGATGGTGTAGCAAAACTGCCCCGTGACATATCCTGAGAATTTGAGGGATAGCATCTTTATGATTTTATTCACTGCAGCATCAAATCCAGCATCTTGAGCCAACCCCCAAACCAAACCTGTTTGGTTAAGTCAGTTCCTGTGCACAACGACCCTGCAAGGGGTCTTGGAGGCTGAGGGTTTGACTCGCCAGCCACCACCTAGCCCACAGTGCCACCTGGGCTCCTATGCCCCTAGACCAGTGTCTTGCACATAGTCAGTGTTCCAAACATGTTTGCTGAAACAATGGACAAGGAAATGAGCACACCGGGAATCTTCTCTTCAGTCGAAACGGCCCAGCTCTGTGGGCTCTGTGGGTTTCTGGTCTTCTCGCACTGCATTTCTCCGAGTGACCGAGTGGACGGAATACCATCTCCAGACCTGCTACCACTGAAAGCTACGAAAGTGGGCATCACCTGAACTCCATTCTGAAGACCCCTCCCTTTCGACATGGGCCTGAGAGCAGAGGATGAAATGCTATCATGCATATCAGTCACTCAGCCCTCAGAGACTCTCAGTCGGGGAGGTTTTGTCTCTTGGGAGATATTTACCCGAGTTTTAGGACATTGTCAGTTGTCACAACTTGGAGGAGGGACCACTGGCATCTGGGGATATAAAAGCAGGAGAGGCTGCTCACCATCCTACAATACACAGGGGCGTTTCTACAGATAATCTCTGTCTTCAGGGGTCAAACTTGGACATAGGACTATGCCTGGCTCAAGAAAATCACTAAGGAAACTCGTTCCGTCACCTCTGGCTTCTGCCTGCACGCCCCACCTCCGCGTGTCTAAGCAGAACTGTACTCCATAGGTTGGCCATAGCTGTGTTTTCAGACATTGATGTGCGTGCTTCTTATGAGGGTAAGTCTAAAATATTGCTACCAGGGAACCAGATCATCCATGCATGGGCTTATCCCAAACATGTTTAAACATGTCTCTGCCAGCAGTGGATGGCTGCAGACCAGTTCTCTTGTCCTATATTTGTCCTTGTGTCATGAGGGTGACTCCCAAAGGAGTCCAAGCTGCAGAACAGCGGCTTCTGAGACGATCTGCCGGGCCGGTTCTATTCAAGGCAGAGAGGCCAGCTCAGAAGGGCATGCTGGTCTTTTTGGTTCTGTTTTTATGTTTTCAAGGGACAATCTTTATGTATTTTTCCCCCAAGAACACAATACACAAGGGCTTATTAGGAAGACAGTTTTGGAAAATTGAAAACCACATTGGTGAGAAAAAAGGCCAAGAAGTGGGACCCAGGAATTTTTCCCATCACAACAAAGTACTTGCTCATCCTTCCAGGGTCATGAGTGCTGTCCGACAAGAATTTTCTTGGGAAACCTGACGCTACCCACTTTTCAGTCTTGATCTTGCCACATCAAGACTTTCTTTTGGTCCCCGAGCTCAAAGAACATTGAATAGGAATGTAATCCGAGTACGTGGGAGACAGCAAACCTGCTATCTGGCCTGAGTGAGTTGAAGCTACGGCTGCCATGGAGTTGATGCCAACCCGTTGCCCCTGTAAGACACTGTCTGCACCCAAGAACGCATCTTCGGGGGGAGTACAACTCTTCATTTTGCTCTGGAGGAGTGGCAGGTGGTTTTGAACTGCCGATCTTGTGGTGAGCAACCCAGCTCGTCCCCCACGATGCCACCAGGGCTCCATGAATCGAAGAGTCCAGAATTATTCAGGGAAGGGCTAGAAAGATGGAAACCTGCCTTAGGCAGTGTACAGAGGATAACTGTGTACCGTGTCAGAGGATAACTTGAGAAAAAAATAGCTTCATATTTTGATAGTTTTGTTTTAATAAATGCTGCTATGATTTTGTAGAAATATATATTTTATTCCCTTCGTGCATTTAAGTCAGGAGTAACTAAATGGGCTAGGAAAAAGAGGACCAGATGCCTCTTTGCAAACGGCCATCCCTTTCCTGGAGCCCGGATGAGTGTCCTGAGTCACGCTGGCCCCATCACATCTGCTCCAACCCCAATTCAAGGGGACAGCCCTGGCCTCACTGGGGAAGGACCAGTCTCAGCTTCATGTTGCAGAAACGTGAATCTCTGTGTTCCAACAGCTGCCTTATAACTTTCCCTGCTGGAGAGCGACATGTCTGGGGCATGGGGCAAGCACCTGCAAAGCTGCAGGGGAAGATTTCAAATGGTTTCTCAGGAAGACCAACTTGAGAGCAAGAAATGCCAGGCAAACTAGGAAATGTCTTGCAGACAAAGTATCTGTGTTTTTTAATAGAAACCTTGATGTCTTCCCATTTGGCTACAAAGAGATTAAAAAGTACAGCCCCTGCCAGCTCCTAGGCTCAGAGAGTGTCACCCCAACACAGATAGCATTCAGGCTGCACTGAGGTGAACTTGACCACCATCAGGCAGCCCAGCTTTCTGGCAGGGGAGCTGACTAAAGGATGGCTGAGGCTAATGCGTGTTGCCTGCCTCGGGCAGGGAAGTTAGTTCCTGGTTGGTGCACCCCGTTGCTAACCAAAACGATGGCAGCTTGAGGGAAAGCTCAGGAAAAATTCCTGGTGGTCTACATCCGCACAACCAGCCACCGGATACCCCATGGGGAGCACACCCCTACTCTGCCACAAATGGGGTCACCATGCGTCAGAATAGATGCCATGGCACCTGATTACCTAAGCGGAATGGGTCAAGTTCTAATTTTCTGAAGAACCGTCTAAAGTCTAATTTCCCCTAACTGTACCCAACCTAGAGGACGCACAGAAGAGCACCCCAGTGTCTTGGGTCCCTGCTTATGAGCCCTTCAATCTCGAGCAAAATTTCTAACCTCTCCAGGCTTGATTTATTTCTTCTTGAAATTACTGATTGTACGTGGATATATTGAGCCATTGCCATTTACCAGGAATTGGGTTAGATACCCATTAAATACATGTAATGAATCCACAGAAATGAGTGCTCAACTCATCAAGCTTCAATTCTCATAGTTTGGAGGGATTCGGGAGACAAAACAAAAATAAATAGACAAAACTTCCACAAGTCTTGGGGATCATAATGGTACATATTTTGTAGGCTTTTGTGTGTGGGGATTACGTGAGATTATACCCGTAAAGGGTTTGATACAAACCTGACCTGTGCTGTGTATACAATTAGGGCCAACAATTGTCATAAACACTTATGGCTATGATGTCACCAACGCAAAGATAGAATCCCTCCTTTTTA
>NW_022103928.1:5152298-5154651 GCF_000313985.2 Echinops telfairi
TTAGGCCCTCACCAAGTTCCCCTTGACCACGGAGTTCACCATGCAGAAGATCAGTGATAACACCCTTGTGTCCATCGTGGGCATCAAGGCCAACAAGCACCAGATTAAACAGGCTGTGAAGAAGCTCTATGACATTGATGTGGTCAAGGTCAACATCTTGATCAGGCCTGTCTGCAAGAAGAAGGCATACGTTTGACTGGCTCCTGACTACGATGCTTTAAATGATGCCAACAAAATTGGAACCATCTAAAGTGAGTCCAGCTGGCTAATGCTAAATATAAACTTTTTTCAATTAAAAAAAAAGAGATAAAGAATGCCTCCTCTAGCAGTAAAAAGGGAAGAAGAGTGTTATTGATGAGCTCATGGTCACCCAGCTTTAATTTACATCTTGAGCTACGAATGCTCACCCAAATCACGAGTTGTATGTGCATTGACAGGGACTATATAAGGAGCCCTGGTGACCTAGGAGTTATGTGCTGGGCTGCTCACCCAAGGTCAGCAGTTTGAAACTACCAGCTGCTCCACAGGAGAAGGCAAGGCTTTCAACACCTGTAAGGAGTTACAGATGCGAAAACCCACAGGAGCAAATAGATCCCTCTCCCCACCCCCCATAGGGTGAGTTAAGTGTTAATATAAAGCACTGTGGTGTCATGTTCAGTTAGGCATTGGGCTGCTGGCCACAAACCCATCAGGCGCTCTGTGGAAGAATGAGGCTGTCTGCTCCTCTAGGGATGTAGCGGGATGCTACGTCAGAACAGACTCAGGGGCAGTGGGTGGAGTTAGATTGACTTTGACTAGGAGAATGGGTTGGCTCAGAAGTCTGAGTGGATGGGGTCCACATCACAGCTTCCCCCTGCATTGATGGCGTGGCTTCAAGCAAATCACATGACTTCACTGCATTTTTTCATGTACCTTCAGTTTCCTCCTCTGTGGAATGAGGATGAGCATCATGCCACACAGGAATGCTGTTGTCTGGATGTGGTGCCATCGAGTCATAGACTGTAACAAACCACTGTCCAGTCCTGCACCGCGTCACAGTTGTTATGTTTGAGCCCATTGTTGCAGCCACCGTATCTTGTATCCTGTGAGGGTTTGCCTCTCCAGACACTGACCGGCCCCGCCTGGTACATGCTCAAAGTATGTGAGGCAAGGTCTCACCATCCTGGCTTCTCAGGAACAGACTGGCCGTGTTGTTTCTATGACTGATTTGTTCATTTTTCTGACAGTCTATTGAATCTTTAATATTCTTGGCTAACACTGTAATTCAAGAACATCAATTCTTCTTGTCTTCCTTATACCCAATGTCCAGTTTTCCCATACCTATGAAGAGGTTGAAAATACCATGGCTTGGGTGAGGCCCACCTCAGTATTCCAAGTGACATCTTCGGTTACCTTTCACACCCACTTTTCTGTTCATTGTGTTGTGGCGGCCTGTATGTCTCCATGATGCGGGAAGCTATGTCACTGGTTGGGAAGCTATGTCACTGGTATTTCAAATGCCAGCAGGGTCACCCAGAGTGAACAGGTTTCAGTCAAGCTTCCAAACTAAGAACAGACAACAGAGAAGGAATCACCTCCCCACTTCAGAGGAAGTAGCCAGTGGCAACCTAAGGCATACCTTCGAAACATGGTCAAATACTAACGGCCTAATGAACGGAAGCAGGGCACTGTTGGAGAGAGTGCGGGAAGATGAGTCCGCGGGCACTCGGAATGACGGAGGAGAGCTGCTTCCCTGGAGTCGAGTCCGTAATGGTGATCTGAGTGGGGTAAAGTGTGTGGGAGTGGAGTCTTTGAAATCTTCATTTCCTGATGGGACGCAACTCCAGGGAAGGAGAAACAGCTGTAAAAGGCTGCTAATGATTGGGACTTGGAATGTGTGAAGTTGGAAATTGGAACTTGGAGAACTGGAAGTTGTCAAAATGAAATGGAATGCATAAAAATCAACATCTTAGGCATTGGTGAGCGGAAATGGATTGATATTGGCCATTTTTCATCAGAAAATCATATGGCTTCCTATGCCAGGTATGAAGAAAACCAAGAGGAATGGCAACACGTTCATTGTCAGAAAGGATCTTGCTAAATCCATCATGAGGTAAAAAGCTGCCTGCGATAGGGTTATAGCTATGCACCTGCAAGGAAACTCAATCCATACAAATATTCAAATTTATGCACCAACCCCAAAAGATAGTGATGAAGAAATTGAAGAATTCTACCAACATCTTAAGTCTGAAATGGATGAAGCATGCAATCAAAATGCACTGATAATTATTGGTGATGGAATGCAAAAGCTGGAAACAAGCTGGAACTAACAGTAATTGGAAAATATGGTCTTAGTGATAGGAAGCTAGAGATT
>NW_022103928.1:5155057-5170827 GCF_000313985.2 Echinops telfairi
AAAAAAAAAACCAGGAAAGAAAAGAAAGATCAAGTGGATGTCAGAAGAGACTCTGAAACGCGCTCTTACTCATAGAGTAGCTAAAGCAAATGAAGAAATGATGAAGTCAAAGAGCTGAATAGAAAATTTCAAAGGGCATCTTGAGAAGCCAAAGTTAAATATGACAGCAAAATATGCAAAGGCCTAGAGCTAGAAACTCGAATGGGAGAAGACACCCAGCGTATCTTAAACGGAAAGAACTCAAGAACAATCCAAGCCTCGCGTTTCAGAATTGATTCTATAGGCAAAATGTCAAATGATGCAGGAAGCATCAAAAGCATTTTTTATTTTCCATCTGGTAAGAATCTTCTTGTCACTGTGCCAAAAAAATACTAGTTGAAATGCCATCATTTCAAGAGGTAGCATATGAGCAAGAACCAGGGTGTGGAAGGAATAATCTCAAACCACACTGAAACTATTATCCCTAAAATCGTTCCAAGAACTGGCAGAATAACAATCGACATGTTGCAATAAGCTGATGAAGTAATTGGAGCACTCACTCATCAGTGCCAGGCAATTTGAAAGACAAGTACCTGTCCAGTTTACTGGAAGAGATCCATGTTTGTATGCATTCCAAGGAAAGGTACCCTGACAGGATGCACAAATTATAGAACTATATCATTAATGTCAACTGCAAGTAAAAATTTGCTGAAGAGCATCTAACAATGACTGTAGTAGTACATTTGACAGGGAGCTGCCAAAAGTTAAGGCTGGATTCAGAAGCGGACCTGGAGCAAGGAATATCATTGCTGGTGTCAGATGAAAGCAGGCAATACCAGAAAGATGTTTACTTGTACAGTACTATATTGACTATGATTAAGGGTTCAACTGCATAGATCATAACAAGCTGTGGATAGCCTTGAGAAGAATGGGAATCCCAGAACACTGCATTGTGCTCATTTGGAACTTATACATGGATCAAGAAGTTCTATGAACAAAGGCATGCTACATCGTTTAAAACCATGAAAGGTGTGCACCAGGGTTGTATCCTCTCACTATATCATTCAATCTGTATGCTGAGCAAATCTTTAGAGAAGCTGGCTTCTATGAAAAGGAATGTGACCTCAGGATCGGGAGAGGCTTATTAACAACCTTCAATATGCAAATGATACAACCTTGCTTGCTGAAAGTGAGGAGGAAATGAAGCACTTGCTGATGAAGATCAAGGATTGCAGCCTTCAATGTGGATTACAACTCAATGTAAATCAAACCAAATTCCTCACAACTGGACCAATAGTAAGTCACATCATGGTAAATGGAGAGAAGGTTGAAAGTTGTCAAGGATTTTGTCTTATTTGGATCCACAATCAATGCTCATAGAAGCAACCGTCAAGAGATCAAAAGACACCCTGCTTTAGATAAATCTATTGCACAAGACCTCTTTAGAGTATTGAAAAGTAGAGATGTTATTTTGAGGACTAAGGTGTGCCTGACCCAAACCATGCCATTTTCAAATACCTCATATGCAAGTGAAAATTGAACACTGAATAAGAAAGACCAAAGAAGAAGCAATGCATTTGAATTGCGGTGCTGAAGAGGAATATTGAAAGGACCATGGACTGCTAAAATGACACCCCACTGTGTCCTGGTAGAAGAATGTCCATCGTGCTCCTTAGAAGAGAGGATGGCAGAACTGTGTCTTACAGATGTTTCTCTGTTGTCAGGAGAAACTAGTCCCCGGAGAAGGACATAATGTTTGGTCGACGGGTGACGGAATCTGGTGTCAGGCATCAGAAGACCCCAAACACAATCACGTCAATGCGAATGAGGGGGCGGGGTGGAGTACAGACCCAAACCCATCTGTAGACAATTGGATATCCCTTCACAGAAGGGTCAAAAAGAAGGGATGAGTCAGCTAAAGTGTATATAGCACCGAACATACAACATTCCTATAGTTCTTTAATGCCTCCTTCCCCCCCACTATCATGACCCCAGTTCTACCTTAAAAATCTGGCTAGACTAGAGCATATACACTGGTATGAATAAGAGCTCTGGACACACAGAATTCAGGACAGATAAACCCCTCAGGGACAGTAATGGAAGTAGTGATACCATGAGGGTAGGGGGAGGGTGGGGGGACAAAGGGGACACAGGGGGAACTGATCGCAGCTATCAATGTATAAACCCCCCTCCCCCAAAGAGGACAAACAACAGAAATGTAGGTGAAGGAAGACAGAGGATGGTGTAAGAAAATAATAATCATTTATAATTTATCAAGGGTTCACAAGGGTGGGAGTGTGGGTGAGGGGGAAAAAGAGGAACTGATACCAAGGGCTCAAGTAGAAAGAAAATGTTTTGACAAGGATGATGGCAACATATGTACAAATGTGCTTGACACAATGGATGTATGGATTGTTATAAGAGCTGTAAGAGCCCCCCAATAAAATGAGTTATTAAAATGAGAGAGAGAAAGAGAGACCTTCACGGAGATTGAATGGCACAATGGCTGCAGCAATGGGCCCAGCATAAGGACCATTTTGAGGGTGGCACAGGATCAGGCAGTGGTTCGTTCTGTCGTGTACCTGGGCACTATGGGTCAGAGCCAACTAGATGGCACCTAACAACAACAACTTGTGTGTATTTTCACCCTAAAATTAGCATTTTCTAATCCTCCAAACACAGGTTGGAAATGCATTTTTAAAGAAGGGTCTCTCTTTATTCTTTTAACCTGTTTCTCCTACTACACATGGCGTGATACAAGTGTGATAATCTGGTTTTCTGTCATCTTGGGTGCTCCAGGATTCTCCCATGATCTTAGGGAACACAGTGGGGTCAACTCCATGATGAGGTTTGCTGTGAACAGGCAGGCAGTTGTGGGAAGAACAGACTTCCTTAATTTTGTCACAGTCTTTATAGGATTGAAGGAGGTTTAATTCGAGGTGTAGTATAAATTTGCTTCTAGTATAAATTGATAATGGAAGGAAGCTAGTTCACATACTGCTGGATCTGGATCCTGCATCTAGTTCATTGACCTCCTGTTATATTGCCTGCTGGTCCCAGGAGTCATAATAGATTTCCCACCTTGGATTCATTTGGGCAATCTTGGATTCATTCAGCTTGGAATCCACCAGCCCGTGGTCTTCCAGTTTCACCTTCCTGTTTTTTATTCATCGGCCCCCCGCAGCCACAGGAGCCAGGAGAAGCCTTCAACTTACCTATGACCCATGGGCTTGAACCAGCCAGACTAGACTTCACCACTTCTACAATGGTGTGAGTCATGCTCAAAATAAATCTGTTCCTATGTACATACACATACCTGGACCACTGGATTTGCTTTTCTAGAGAACCCAACCTAACACACCAAGTTAAAAAAAATTATTTTTTAGCTGCTCATCTTCTATCTCAAACTATAACATCCAAAGCCTAGTGGGCCCTCTGACCATGTTCACCACTCCATTACTGTGCCATTTCACCTGGTCCACAATTATGGATGGTTGTCATGAAACAATGCCCCTTAGTAATTATAATAAACTCAGGATGAATTACAGAAAGTGCAATAAGTGAATGTAAGAGACATTTTGCAGAGGCAGTGAATTATTCAATGTGACTCTTTTAGCCAAAGACCCTAACTCCAGCTAACAACCTTTTGCTGCTTGGGTCTGGTAAGAAAGTGAGGGAAGGTACTGATAGGATTCACCTGTGACTAATTGTGAACAGAATTCCCTGGCGTGTCATCCTGCTGGGTATAAAATGAGCCACCTGAGAAGCAAGAGGAAGGACCTCATTACCAGCAAGAGCCAGGAGTGGAGCATGTCCCTGCATCTGAGATGAGCTCTCTGAGAAGCAGCAGGAAGGATCTCATGACCACCGCAAAAACCAAGAGTGGAGCATGTCCTCTGGACCCAAGATCCCTGTGAAGAAAATCCTCTGGACCCAGAAGACAGCTATAACATCAGTGGAGCAGCAGCAGAACACGGAGTTAGACCATGGAACAGAGTGCTGGACTTCTCAGCCCAGCGAGCAAATAAAACTTGAGTCCTGGAGGCTAGCTTAGAGTGGGGTGCCTCTGGGCACTTAATTAGGGACGTTGAGCTTGCTGACCCACTAAGTGGAGCTGAGGGACTTTAGGCTGAGGCTTACTGGAGTGAGGGTGCCTCTGGGCACTTAATTCAGGGAGCTGGGTTTGCTGATCTATGGAGCTTGTGCTGAATGCCTTCGGGCTGAAGCTTAAGGGGAGGGGTATGCCCTCTGGGGCATTTGTTAGCAGACCTGGAAGAACTTGTAACAAACATATTCTGATAAGCAACTCAATCCTTAGCATATCACTGGCATTACAACTTGTCAACTTCCTTAAACCCTCTAATCATGAAGTTTTTTCTGTAAGTTCTGTGTAGTCATTGCAATGGCTATTAGAACCCGGAGAAATAAAATAGAGACTATTAATTAAGACAAGACATACTTAAATTTTCTTTTTTAATTTTGGTGAGAGGCTTTTGCAACTGCACTCAAGTTAAACCTGTTTGATGATGTTACTTGTGGTCCAGTCCATTTGAACAGTCCTGTGTGTGCAGTGGGAAACACCACAGGGTTTCAGAGATAGACCCATCAGGTTACGTTCAAACAACCAGTCTTTTGTAGCCTTACCTACTTCTATGAAAATAATAAGTACGTTATATGGGTGGGTTTTTTGTTTGTTTTGTTTGTGCCAACTTCACCCTCCCAACAAGGTATTTTTGTAAGCGAGCCATTCTAATTTTTCAATAACAACATAAAATCCACCCTCCTCCAGCCTCCTGGACCACAGCAGATCCACCATCTGCTTCTCACACCCAGTTTGGGCTCAGCAGGCATCAAGCCATCTCACAAGCAAAATTCCAGTCCAATCGTAGGAAGAGAAGACATCTAAAATTAAATTGTAAACTGGATAGGAAAAATCATTAAAGTTTACCCTGCTGGGTAGGAGACTGGTCAGTGCATGTTGCTTCAGGAGTAAAGGGCTTTAGGCTGTAAACTGATACATGAGCATAAAGGACACCACGTCTGATACCATGAACAGCCTGATGTTGAGCTCCTGCTGAGAGAGTGCACCTCTCTGGCTACCAGGAAGCTGGCATTTACTCCTAAGCTCACTTCACGCTAACTGCTGTTCATATTTCCAAAGAGCTGGGGGAGAGTAGGAATTAGCCGTCTGCTGCTACGTCTATTCTAGTTCCCCACTTCAGACTGAACATACCCTTGACCCTGGTAACTCTACTTCCACACATTCATATGAATAAAGATGTTCATTACAAGATTGCTAAATATATACAGTTTTTAAAGACAGCTTGACCAATTCTCAGTTCGATAAATGGTTACTGGTAGGGACTAAGTTGATTCCAACTTTCAGCGACCTCTGTGGCAGAGGACACCTGCCCGCAAAGGATTTCCGAAGCTTTCATCTTTGCAGAAACTGAGGGGCCTCTGAGTGAGTTCAAACTACTAGCCTTGCACTTAGCAGCCGAGCACTTAACCATTGCGCCACCAGGGCTCCGGAACAAATTGCCCAAATACCCTAACATGCCCATTCATAGATGGGTAGGTGACTTATAGGATGAATGCTATTTTCACTAATTGATGTAGATTTGGGCTCATGGAATAACATCAATAGCACTTTGGTAAGAAAGGAAAAACACTATGTATAATATGATGCCATTTATGTTAACATATGGCTGTATTTTTACATATTTACACTTATAAATTGCAAACAGCAGTCGGGTGAAGAGTCCATCACACTGTTTAAAGTGGTGACTTCTGGCTGGTGGAAATGCCCACCACTCCTCCATAGCTTTGATCCTGGCACCATGCAGGCAGCCCGTCACCTTGACACTGGCTGCCAATGGGCAGGGTACAGGTCTCAGAGCAGCCACCTGGGGCCTGGAGGCACTCTGACAGAAGAGTTCTGCAGATGGGAGAGCTGTGGTGCATAGTAACAGGCTAAGCCAATCAGACTCTCTCCCTTTTTGCAGTTGTCCCACAAAGCGAAAGAGAGTAGGGAAGAGCTGAGCCCCAATAACACAGATGCACTAGCATCAGAACCCAGAAAGAGCTCCTGGCTGAGGCCCTTCTAGCAGCCTCTAGAGTAGAAGTTCAATAGGTATCAGCCTTAAGCTCAAATCTGGATGGCTCCCTTTTTAGATCTGTGTCTTCAGTGGTAAAATTTGTCTGCACCTCACTTCCTCATCTGCATAATGGAGGACTGTCCTGGGTTGAATAGTGTCCTCCCACGAATAATGTCCACCCAGAGCCTGTAAATGTAACCTTGTTTGGAAATAGAGTTATTTGTAGATGGAATCAGAAGTCCTACTGGACTCAGTGACTGGTGCCTTTACAAGAAGAGGGGAAATTGAAAATATGAGGGAGTACCCAAAAAACCCCAGAATTTCGCTGGACAGAGTGGAGCCTTAATAGTACACATTTTTCACACTACGCAAGCATTGAGCAACTCTCAGTTAGTGCACCTAGTGGCATCATCTGGGAAGGTTCTCTCTGCTCACAGTGAATTTTTTCATAAAAGCAGTTTTACTCAAACCTCGGTTTTTGTGATGGCTGATTTAAGAGAACAGCATGTGGCTGTGAAATTTTGTTTCCTGTTAGGGAAAAATGCCACGGAAACTGTTGTGATAACTGAAAACAGCATTCAAGGACAGTGCTATGGGAAAAACGCAAGTGTACAAATGATTTTCTCTTTTAAAAAAAGGAAAAATTTTGATTGATGACAAACCTCATTCTGGATGTCCGTTAACTTCCCAAATGGACGAAAATGTCAATTTGTAGTGCATTTGGCGTTTGAGTTCATTCCACCAGGTTAGACTGTCCTGAAAAGGTTGCGTAACAGCGTGTGACAAAAGGCCTGATTGTGGCAGACGGTCACTGGCTTTGCCACTGCTCATGCAGTCATCGCAGTGCGCCAGCTTCTGGCAAAAAACATCGTGCCTCTCTTGCCCCATGCATCTTACTCACCTGGTCTCACTCCGTGCAACTTTTTTTGTTTCTGCGAATGCACAGGGACATGAAAGGACAGGAGTTGATTACACAGAAGAGGTGAAGGAAAAAAAATGAGGGAGGTGCTGTCAGCCATCCAAACAGAGGAGTTTGAAAAATGTTTCCATGACTGGAATTGCAGGTTTGACAAAGGTATTCAATGTAATGGAGAGTACTTTGCAGGTGAAAAGGTTGTTTTGTGAAAAAAACAAAAACAAAAAAAACGGAGCTTTGAAAAAATTCTGGGTTTTTGGGTACCCCCATACAAAGAAAAGGTAGTCATGGGAAGACCGAGGCAGAAGTTGGAGTCACGCTGCCATAAGCCAATAAATGCCAAGGACAGGCAGCAGCCAGCAGCCACTCAAACAACAATAATAATAGAAGGATGCTTCCTAGAGTATTTAGAGGGTACAAGGACATACAGCCCCTTGATATGGGGCTTCCAGACCCCCAAACCATGAAAGAATAAAATCCCACTGTTTTAAGTCATCTATTTGTGGTGGTGTATTATGCCAGCTCTGCGTAATAAATATACAGACTGATCTTGATGTCAAAGGATTGTCTTGAGAATTAAATGACATAATGGTGAGGTATAAAAACACCACCTCCAATCAGTAAGGAAAACCTGAGTTTTCAATCAATGGGGATAGGATAACAAAGTAACCACAGAGAAAGTACTCATTACCCATAAATGAAAGGACCCTGGTAGCATAGTGGGGTCTCACCAAGCTGCTAACCACAAGGTCAGTGGTTCAAACCTTCCAGATGCTCTGCAGGAAAAAGATGAGGTTGTCTACTCCTGCAAAGATTTAAAGTCTAGGAAACCGAAAGAGAAGTTCTATTCTGTCCTATAAGTTGCTATGTATAAGAATCTGCTCAATGGCTGTCAGTTTTTTTTAGTGATCCATAAATAAATGCAAACATATCTATACCTTATACCAGAATAAACTGTAGTGGATCAAAGATATAAATATAAAGCCATGTATGTTCTTAAAAAATCCTGGGAGGATGTTCTTACAACATATCAATCGAAGATAGCTTAAATTAAGTTCTGTAAAATGATTTAAAATCAACATGGCAAGAAACTGAAAGTACAAACTGAGAAACTGGAAGGAAATGCAAAATCCCACATGAAAGACAAAAGTTGAACCTCTCATAAATAAGACCTTCCAGAAATTGGAATCCAAGAGGCAACTCAAACCAGAAAATATAAATAAAAGTTGTAAATGGCAAAAGCACAAAGAGATGCTCCCTCACATTAAGAGATTCATGAACCCTAATTTCCTGGAATGGCAGTTTTTACACAGCTTTCGACGCCACTGCAAAGGTTAGATAATGCATCGGCTGGAGGAACAGATTGTTCCCAGTGTGTCCAAGACCATAGGAATGGATACAGTCACGTTGCAGGCCCTTGGCCATATCTACCTCAAGCACACACAGCCCTTGACTTTACCATGCTACTCCTAGAAGTTGATCCTTTACAGATGTATTTGCAATGGAAAATTATTTATATGCATTATTTATATTTGCAAACAAATGGAAATAATCTCAATGGCTATTAATGGAAGACAAGTTAAACAAGTTATGCTATATGTAAACAATGGAATGGATTGAGCTGTATTGGTTAAAATAAAATAGGTAAGTGGGTTCTTCCTATGTTCTAACATAGAAAGAATCCTGAGTGAATATATTCTTAAGTCAATACATAAGACATACAGCAGGGTGTACGAAAGGCTAATATTTATGTTGTAAGTGGGAAGGGGGATAAAAAATACATGTATTTGTTTATGTATGCATAAAATAACTCAGAGATTATACAAAAATAATTAATAGCATATTGTCCAGGGGACAAGAAAACCATGTATGCTTCACTGAATCTTGACTCCATTATCTATTCAAAAAACAAAATACTTTGAAAATGAGCAACACATAAAGAGGTAATGGATGTAAAGCTCTTTGATGATGCCTGGAATGTAATGAGTTCTCAGGAATTATTAGTGGCTTTTGTTATGATCATTAATGACTATTATTTCTGTCACAGGATCCCTCATTAAACACTAAAACTCCTGCTGTGCTCTAATGGTAGCCGGGCACCCTGAGAGCTGGCAGAGCATGCTGGTACTGGGTACTCCCCTGCCTCTGACCCCACTCACCTGAGAAAGAGAGTACATGCCACCTGAAGGGGGTCTTTCATCTACAAACGGGATTTGTTGTTGATAGCAGGCGGATTCCACCTCAGCTCATGGTAGCCCTATACTCAACAGGACAACATGCTGCCTGGTCCTGGACCATCCCCGTGACGCCTTGTAGACTGGTCCTCTGTGAGCAACAGGCTTTTCCATGACTTTTTTTCAGGAGTAGATTTTCAACCCTTTCTTCCTGGTCTATCTTATTCTGGAAGCTCTGGTGAATCCTGTTCAGCATCACAACAACAAACAAGATTCTCTGGAAGGTGAGTCGTGGCTGTGCATGAAGTACCTTGGCTGGGAATCAAACTCGGGTATGGAAAGCAAGAATTCCAATGAACCAAAGCCTCTCATACAGCAGATGTTGAGATGCTGAAAGTGGAACACGGTGCTTACAACCCCCTATCTCCTTACCTAAACCACTTTCTCTAATATGCACTTCAGCCAGCACCATAATTACTTACACACAAACTGGATTTTCCTAAGGGAGATCCTGGAAGTTCTGTCTGGAAAGAAACTCTGCTCCTCGACTATTTTCCTTTGAGTCTTATGTTCCTGAGGTGAAAACTTGGGTAGTAAGAAGAAGGTGGCAAACAGATAGGAGAGAGGACAGACAGGCTATTTAGTGTTACCTAACTCCTGTAGTTACCTTGGACTTCACAAGTAAAGGTGTGTAGCTATCACTCCACTCTGCACTCCCTCCCTCCCTCATTCACATTATGATCTTTTGCTCTGAGTCCTTGATGCATGATATCTGATCCCATCAACACCTCAGGATCACATGGGCTGGTGTCCTTCTTCCATGTGGGCTTTGTTGTTTCTCAGCTAGGTGGCCACTTGTTTATCTTCAAGCTTTTAAGACCCCAGATGCAGTATCTTTTGATAACCAGGCACCATCAGCTTTCTTCACCACATTTCCTTATGCACCCGCTTTGTCTTCAGCAATAGTGTCAGGAAGGTGAGCATCTCAAAGTTCCGGATTATTAGAACAAAGTGTTCTTGTGTTGAGGGAGTACTTGAGTAGAGGCCCAATGTCCATCTGCTTCCTTAATACTAAATCTATAAATATATGTGCATAGATCTATTTCCCCCTCATCGTATATAAATATATTTACATATGTACATGCCTGTATTTAGATCTCTATAAATGCCCTTTGCCTCCTTATTCTTTCCTCTATTTCTTTTTAATTTCCTCTTGTCCCACTATCATATTCAGCCTTTTATTTGGGTTTCAGTAATTCCTCTTGGTTACATTGCCCTTGATCAAGCCCTACTAGAGCTCCGATTTTCGGTCACTTGTTCCCTTGTCCCTGGGTTAACACCCACTTCCTTTCCCCCACCTCCCCCTCTCCCATGTTCCCCGGAACTGTGGTCCGATTGTTCTCTCTTCCAGCTTGTTTATCCCACCTATCCCATCCAGATAGGCTTGCAGAGACAACAATATGCATGAACACAAGACCAAGCAAAGCAACAATAGAAAATAAAACAATAGCTACAACAACAACAAAAAGCAACGACCAAAAAAAAGGAAAGAAAGAAAAGCCTATAAATAGTTCAAGGTCTATTTTTTGTCTTTTATGAGTGTTTTCCAGTCCAGTCTGATGGGGTGCCACGCCCTGGGGACTTCATTGCTCTGCTCCCCTTGCTGCTCTGTTGCACTTCCCCAACTTCTTGCCTCAGGGTGGTGGGGTCAGGGCAAGCACAATTCCCACTGTGTATCTCCAGCTGTTGTCCCCCATGGTGCTATGGGTCAGTGGGGAACATCGTGTCTTGTGGTGGGGCTGGTCCTGTGGTCCTCTCTGTGCAATGGCTGCTCTGAGCAGGAATATTGTCCTCAGGGCTTGGTGGGCCAGGATGTGCTTCACTCTTTTTTCCTCCCCTCTCATTTGCTCCTGTGTGCACTGTAGCTTCAGTGCTGTCCTTTGAAATGAATTTTTCTGGGGGGAGTGGGGGCTGTCCACTTAGTTGGTAAAGGGGTCAGCCACTCAGGCCTCTGTATTGGTTCCCTGCTTCATGCAAGTGTGTTGCATTCTTGTCTTGGAGCACTGGGTTGAAGTCTTGTCCCTCTTTCCTTGTGGAGATATAAACAACACCCTCTCTTTGGGTGGGCTAGTGCCCTGTTTCCCTAGCTACCCATGTCTTCCCCCCTCCCCTTTTTAGTTGGCTACCATATGTATCCTGGGGTTTAGTCTGGTCCCTGCCATATTACCTGGACCTCACCCCAGGGATGTATGTATATAGTAGCTTCTTCCTTAGGCCCCTTTTGCATGTTTTGAGCTTACCTCAGTGAACTCATGTAGTACTTGTCCTTTTTTGCTTAGCTTACTTCACTTAGCATAATTTCCTCCAGTTCTTCCCAAGCTACAATGTGCTTCATGTGTTCGTCACTGCTTTTGAGGGATGCGTAATACTCCATTGTACGTATGTACCATAGTTTTTTAATCCATTCCTCTGTTGATGGAAATTTGGATTGTTTCCAACTCCTTGCAATTGTGAAGTGCCGTGATGAACATTGGAGCACAGATGTCTGGCCGTGGTTTGTTTCTTGTCTCTTCTGTGTATCTGCCCAGTAGGGGGGTTAGCTCAATTTCTGTCTGTTTTAGGTATCGCCAAATCGATTTCCATAGTGGCTGTATATACCTGCAGGTCCACCAGCAGTAGTCAAGAGTTCCTATCTCTCCACAGCCCCTCCAACACTTGTTACTTTCTGATTTTTTGAATTGGGTTATCATTGAGGGTGTTAGGTGGTATTTCATAAATGTTTTTAATGACCTTTCCAGTGTTTTTAATGTTTCCAGTGTTTATTGACTTTTTGCTTTCTTTGTGTATGATGTTCTTGATATGATCCCTAAACCCAGCTAGTCTTTGGTCATTCAAATTTATTCCATCACATCTGTTGTTGAGATAGTCTCTACATTCAGGTGGTATATATTCAAGGTTGTGTTTTGGCTCTCATGAAATTGTTTTAATTTTCTTCATCTTCAACCTTAACTTGCATACAAACAATTCATGATCTGTCCCACACTTAAGCCCGATGTTCATTTTGGCTGATGCTATTGATGCCATCTTCTCTTTTCCCAGATACAGTCAGTTTGATTGTTGTGTATCCCATCTGGAGTCCGGGGGCCATCCTATTGAGCTATTAACCACATGGGCAGTCATTCAAACACATCAGTCCCTCCATGGGGAAAGGAAATGAGGCAAACAACTCCCATAAATTTTTATGCCTTGGAAATTCAGAGGCAGTTCTACCTTGTCCTCTAGTGTCAATGCAAGGCAGAATTGACTTGATGGCAGTGAGTTTCAGAGTCTTGGTATTCCACTTGGTGCAGTAGATCCTTGTGGATAGCTGGTTGCCATTCTTGTTGTTGAAAAGGATATTTCTAATGAATAAGTCATTGATCCTGAAAATTTCTACCATGTGATCTTCAACCTCATTTCTATCACCATATCTAAGGCCTTATTTTCCAACTACTGATTTTGCCTCTTTGTTTTCAACTTTTGCATTCCAATCACCAGTCAATGCATCTGAACTTTACTATTGATCATTTTTAGACTAAGGAAGCTGGTAGAATTCTTCAATTTCTTCATCATTGGCTTTAGAGGTTGGTGCATACATTTGAAAATAATTGTACTACTGGCCTTATTTATAGGTATATATATTAAATCCTATCATAAACAACACTGGCAACTTCCAGCTTTCCTAGATTTATATTTTGTACATCCCGTGGTCTTATTACTAATGGATGGTTGTAGCTGTTTCTTCTCATTTGGGGTCGTGCCCCCTTGGCAAATAAAGGCTTAGGAAATGTTCCTCCATCCACATCATTAGGGTCCTTTCTTCTTTAAGGAGGCAGTGTTTTCCAAGTTATATTTTGAGCGCATTCCAACCTCAGGGGCTCATTGTCCAGCACTCTATGAGACAAAATTCTGTTGCTGTTCATGTTTGCTGCGGCTAATCCTTTAGAAGTGATGCATCTACTCCTTCATCCTAGCCTGTCTTAGTCCAGAGGCTTTGATGAAATCTGCCCAAGATGAGTGAAACACAGCGGCAAGAGTTTCCAGCATCAGCAACACACAGGCCACCACAGGACGACAAACCGTCAGACAAGTGAGATAAGAGCACCTTACTTTCTGACTTTTAAATTATAAAACTTTTATAAGTTATAAAAACAAAATACTTTGCCTTTCCAAGGGATTATCACTGTAACTTCCTGCATAACAGAAATTACATTTTACATGACTTTTTTATTCTTCACAGGGTTTAGCACCATGCTAAGCATAGAGTGACGTTCTTAGATAGTGTAATTAATGCACTTATCAATAACCAAGAGGTTGGAGCCCAGAGTTCACCTACAGTGCCTTGTAAGAAAGGTTTGCTGCTCTCCTTTGGAAAAAATCAATGTGTTTATTTACATGTATGGATATTGTTAGCTTGGACTCGTGGGAACCTCATATGTGCAGAGTGGAACTACCCCATAAAGATTCCCAGGCTGTGACCTTTCATAAGAAAACTTCCAGGCTCATCTCCTGGTACAAAGCTGGGTGTGCCTGAGCTGCCAATCTTTTAGTTAGTAACCAAGAACTATTTGCTCTGACCAAGGGCCTACACGTAGAACAGCAATTCAGGAAATGTGACTTGGTTGAAAGGAAGTAAAACACAAACCAGTTATGCATAGCATGGGCCTGTAGAAAGATTCAAGGATCTTTTCACAGCTCTGTAGCATCTCCCTTAGATTAACTAAATTTTTATGCAATATAAGCAATTTTCAGGTCTTCTCTGGAAAATGCTAAATATTTAATGCATATGCACCAAATTCACAAGCTATCATCAATGGGAAATAGGGGAGAGAAATCAAGAATAGTTTCACCTTGGATATAATGTCACCCCCAACTGCACCTTATCTTTTCTTTCTCTTTCAAACTAACTTCTGCAAATCGCTCACATTTAGTTTGTGCCCCCACCATCCCTTGCATCGTAACATCTTCCATATAGTAATGCCTATGTTTACTAATAATTAAAATGAGAGTCTAATTGCTTTTTTTGTCTCTTATTGGTTTGGTTTGGCTTGAGCCTCCCCCTCACATGGCCAGGGATGTTGAAGAAATGGCAAGGTGGCCACGTTGGACCTCCTCTGAGTACAGAAAGGAAAAGGAGACTCCAACTCCACACCTGGCCAAACCTGGGATGAGTCCTCGGACGCAGAGGCCAGACATGCCTCGACCCTCCAACTCCCTTTACGCAATTCTGACACCGACCATCCTTCCATGGCACTCTACTCCTCTGCTGAGTTCAATAATCTGTTACAATGGCCACACAGAACTCACAAACAATACTCACAATGATGAGGGTTTATTAGAGAAGCGAACAGATTACATCAAGTCAGAATCAGAAAACATTAATGACATGGTCCTTTTTTTCCTTGGGACCTTTTCTCGGCATATGCCAGCAGGCATCTCTCTCTGGTCCTCAGTCTCTCAGCTACACGGTCCCTTGGCCTCTGGCCGGCTCCACCAAGTGTTATACAGTTCCTTTAGCCCTGATACCAACTCTGCAAGTCAGCCTCCTGCTCCACAGCAGTACTCATTCTGTGGGGCAGTAAGCCAGCTGCTCTGTCCCTTGGTCTTTGCTGCCACCATAGCTCCTGCTTCCTGGTCTCTCCTGCTGCCTGTTCTCCGCCAGATCCTGGACAAGCATAACTCTCCTTCGGCTGGCCATGGGCTCCTCCCTGTTTCTGCTTTTGAGGCAACTCACTTATCAAGAGGAATGGAGAACCTGAGCAGGTCCGCTCCTTAAATCCCCCTCGTGGTTCCTTACGGAGCCCTGGTCGCATCACGGTCACGTATTGGACTGATAAATTAAGGTCATCAGTTGGAAAGCACCAGTCAGTCCTCAGGAGAAAGATAAGGCTTTCTGCTCTTGTAAAGAGTCCCAGTCTTGGAAATCCACAGGGACAATTCTACCCTGCTCTATAGGGTCGCCATGAGTAGGCAATGACTCAATGACAATGGCTTTGAGTTTTGGAATGTTTCTAAAAGTAGGTGATATTGTCCCCTGAGGTGCTGGAATGATCCAAGGAGACTGCAGAAGCAGGTATCCTGAATTATGGGCTATAAAAAGTTCTTCTTTTCAAAGGGGGGTAATTTTTTTCCCTGATAAGGGAGTAATAGTCAAAATAAATCTAGGAATCTATGCTCTACACTTTTTTTTGCATGCGCCCACCCAGCTATTTGATGGGAGACTATGAATGAAAGAGTCATACCAACTAATTTCATCTCATTGCAAATATATTGTAACCTCACTGGCCATGCCTTGGTTATGTGGCTTCTTCTGCTATTCGGAGTTGAGGTCAATTCCACTGGAACCACATTGATTGCAATGAGAGGTTCTCCAAAGTAATAAGGGACACTCTTAAAAGTATGGAAAATGAATGTCAAAATAAATGTTCATAGTAGGTACCAAAATTTTATGGAATAGCCAAGCTCCTTTGTGTCTTAAACTGGGTTCTCTAGAGAAGCCAAACTAGTGAATGTGTAGATATATGTATGTATGTGTATATATATATATATATATATATATATATA
>NW_022103928.1:5171517-5180488 GCF_000313985.2 Echinops telfairi
AAAATGTACAAATGTGCTTGAAACAATGGATGGATGTATGGATTGTGATAAGAGTTGTATGAGACCCCAATAAAATGATTTTTTTAAAAAGACTGGAGGCTTCTCCTGACTTACATAATTGTTGGGGATGATAATTGGCTAAAAGACCACAAGGTGATGGCTACAGAACAGGTTGAGTCAAAGTTTGGCAGGTCAGATGATGGGTTGTTGATGACTCCTAGGACTGGCAGGCAACATGGAAGGCCATTACCTCAAAACCACAGAATAAGAGGTTGATGAGACAGATGCAGTATCTAGAGCCAGAAAAAAATCAATTTCCCCACAGCATCTACTTATATTGGAAGCAGGCCACACTCCTGAAGCAATCAAGTGCTATGATCTGAGTAGAGATGTTGCATGCTATCCCAACCTTATCCCATTAGGGATAAGTGATTAACTGTGATTATATTGTGTTAGGTCAGGTCAGGGGGGATTAGTAGGTACTAACTGTCAAAACCATTGAGCATCTTGGCCCAACCAAGTTGACATAAAACCTTCAGTGTCATTATTTTATATAGCAAACAAAATCTTCTTTAACTTGGCCTTCTAAATTGCTCTCAACAGCCCCATCTCCCGATACTACCCACTTCATACTTTGCCATATTTTAACCCTGAGTAATTTGTGATGTATGTGGGAGGTGGGGCACAAGCACACACACACACAAAAAACATTCACATTTACCTCTAATTTTGCTCATCATGACCATTGCTGTTCCTTACTTCTTTACCTGGATTTCTCCTACTCATCTTTGGAGATTCAAAGCAAGTTCATCTTTTCTGAGAATGTTCATAGACATCTCTTAGCTAAGTGTTCATCCTCTCTAGTCCCATAATACTCTGTAAGTGCTGCTCTATTCACTGGTTTTGAAGGCGCAGCAATCTCCTTCCAAAGAATCGGCCACTGAAAATTGTATGGAGCACAGTTCTGCTCAGACACATACAGGGTCACTATTAGTCAGAAGTGACTTAATAGAAACTGATATACAGTGAGAGAGTTCTTGGTTTCCATGAGGGAGACCTAAGTTCAATTCCTAGTCACTATAGCTGATGCACAACTGCCATTTATCAGTGGGGCCTTGAGTGTTCTGATGATGTCAAACAGGTTTTAGCAAAGTTTCCAATGAAGACAGAGTAGGAAGAAAGGCATGGTGATTTATTTCCAAATGTCAGCCAGTGAATACACTATGGATTACAACAGGCCAGTCTGGCAGCTTTTTGTTTCATTGTACAGGGGGTCATTATTCATCCATCTCAACAGCAGTCTACAAGAATGTCATTCATACTCTTTGTACACTACATACTATACATACAGCTGACCCTTGAACAACATGGATTTGAACTGTGCAGGTCCACTTATACGTGGATCATCCCCCTGTTGCTATTGGGTGAGCTTAAATCATAGATGTATCCAAGAAATGAACTACTCACACCAAGATGATGAAGCTTAGTGTTGCATAACACATTTAAGCACAGTCCTACACTTGAGCTCACCACAATAGCAACGTCGAGGAAAAATCATGTGTAAGTGGATCTCCACAGTTCAAACCATATCGAGTCAACTATACTTACATCCCAGCACCATAAGTAATAATATTTAACACAATATTTTGAAGTTACTCATTTTTTGCTTCTACCTGCTTAACTACTTCCTGGAAGGGGGACAGGGATCTTAAGGATTAGTTCAGCCAATATCCATGCCTTTTTCTAGTTGGAGCATCTGGAATGGCTTTTCCCAGACCCAGACTCCCTTGCAACTGAAGACAAAGTAGGATCTGCAAGGTAGTCGAGCTCATGGACCATTAGGAAGATGGATGTGAGTCAAGCCCATCTCCCCACCTCTGTGGTCTGCTTCATGGCCTTGGGGTGCTGGGCTTTGGTGCTGCAGCCTTCTCCGGCTTTTTGTAATATCAAGAGGAAGTGAAGGTAGACGCACTGATAACAGTGGCTTCTCCATTCCTGTTGTGCTCACTGGGTTGTGTGAAGCAGGGCTCAGGGATTCCTCCCTGGTGGCCACTCCGGGGTGTCCCCCCTCGGCCACCATTCAGTACATCCAGAGGTTGTAAGTTCCAGCCTCTCCAAGTGCTTAAAATACCTGTGTGGTTTGTTCCTTGTTTCTTGCACTGAACTCTGATTGATCATTCCAGAATGGAACGGCCTTAGTCCTGCCGGTACAGTCAACATTTAGTACAGTGTCTGGCAGCAGGTGCTGAATAACTATTTCTCGAAGGCTAATGAAATTAAAATGTATCTGTAATGTCTTGGCATTCAGAGAATGATTGGTACTCGAGACTCTCCAAGCAGTTCTGCTCTCCTGGGTCCAGCGCTCAACCCCAGTTCTGGGCACCAAAGAGCCTGCTGTATGGGGAACAACAAAGTGACAAAAGAAATCCAGAAATCTCTGAGGAACAAAGGGCACCTTTCCTTGTATAGGCACGGACCTAGGATTTCCACACGCACAGGCGCCAATAACAAACACTGGTGTTATTAACAAAAGAAAATGGTGTGCTCTTGACATGGTCTAGTGATTTAGCACCTGCAGGTAACTTTTATTCTGAATCTTAATTTACTACCCATGGGTGACCCTTGTGTAAAAATCAGGACAGGGAAGATTTGATCTTGCATGTAAATTTTATGTTTTGTCTGCTGGCAGATTTATGATTTGGGTTGCTCCCAATGCATTCAATGAGGGAGAGCCACATAATGGTCATACATGTCATCACCCAGCACATTAAGCTGCCTTGCAATATCCCATATTACAGTAGTACATTGCAAAGCATGGCCATTTGAAGGTAATTCATTCCAAATTCAACTTGGATTGCTTTGCCTCTAAAACTGACAAAGGGCTGTGCAGCCAGATCATCGATGTGTGGCTCCCTCCTCAAAAGGAATTTTCTGATTTCAGAGTGCTCTAAGAAGTCATGAGGGTCGATTCATTTCATGTATATACACCAATGTGTGTGTGTGTGTGTGTGTGTGTGTAGACACACATACATCCTTTGTAAGATCACGTTCCCAAAACCCAAGGACATGCAGAAATACCACAGATGGAGATGGAAAGCAGGATCTGGACTCTTGCTCTCTAACACCCTGAGGTGTCCCTTGTGCAAGAAACTTCCCTCCCTGAAGCCTCTGTTGCTTCAAGGGTGCAGAGCACTTACTCTCAGACTTGGTGGGAGAGTTTATGCCAATGCGTGCCAAATTCTCACCAGAAGCTAAGTTCTCCAAGTGAATCCGCATTGCTTCTTTCTCCTCCCCAGGCAATTGACAGCTCCTCATGTCAAAGAAGGCCGAGTTTGTTTACCCAGAGACACAAGTGGCAGCTCCTCGGGGAACAGGGCTGTAGTGGTCCACAAAGAGCACTGAAACTCTGAACTCTCGTGATTTTATGGAATGTACCAGGGGCTGCCAAAAGGACAGACAGCGCTGTCTTGGAAGAAGTACGGCCAGAGTGCTCCTTAGAGGCCAGGATGGCGAGGTGGCATCTCACGTTCTTCGGACATGCTGTCAGGAGAGGCCCATCCTGGAGAAGGCCATCGTGCTTGGTAAAGTAGTGGGACAGCGATAAGGAGGAAGGCCTTTGACAAGATGGACTGACACCGTGGCTACCACACAGAGCCGAGCATAAGAGCAGTTATGAGGAGGCCACGGGGCCAGGGCTGCTTCGAAGAGTCGGAACCGACGTGAAGACACCTAACGCAACGGAACCCCAGTCGCCATTAAGTTGATGTGCATTCTTGGTGACTCCTTGTGTCGGTAGGGTGTCAAAGGATGACTTTTTCAGAACTAGATCACTAGACCTTTCTTGAAAGGTGCCCCTGGTGAATTCAAGCCTCCACTGCGTTGGTTAGCAGTCAAGCGCACCAACTTCTCCACCTAATGGCTTTAAAATAAAAGCAAACTAAACCCCTGCCATTGAGTGGATTTTGACTCATAGCAACCTTATGTGGGATTCGGAGACTATCCATCTCTACAGGAGCAAATAGCTTCATCTTACGTCTGCAGAGTGGATGGTGGGTTTGAACCACTGACCTTGTGGCTAGCAGTCTGACACTTGTCTGACAGCTCTAGTGCTTGCTAATGCATCGGTACCGGCTCCAATATAAAGGGTGCAAAGAAAGTTTATTTTTCAGATGTCGAAAATCTGAGTTAAGCAATCATGGGTACATGTGTTTGCGCATGTCCACTTTTCTTTAATAAAAAGTTATTCACAAAAGAATTGTCCAGGAAACACACTGGGTTTATCTGGAGCTCTGAGTAAGCCCTGGCACACTGCCCCAAACCCCTAGGGTCGGCCACCCTTGTTTGCAAAGCTTGTCACAGAGGAAGCAAAATTCGAGTTGAAGGGACAGTTTGACGGAGGGAAGAGCAGAGTGGGGCTTGCTCCTGTAGCGGCAGACACAGTGAGGAGGGACTTTATCACAGCAGATGTGGACGGTGCTGATTGCCAATTGCCAGACACTCATTTGGAAGCCCACCGTTCAGGCAATTAGGGCTGATTCTGTGCTGCATTTGAAATACAGTTCTTTTTTTAACCCAAAACTCATCATCCACAACCGGTGAGGCAAAAGCCCTGGCTGGTTCATTCTTTCCGGTGGCTGACCTTTAAGTGTCTAATTACACAGCTTCATCATTTTCTCCCCCTCTATTTGCCAAGCTCGGTTCTGCTCACCTGGAGGGAGAGGAGGCAGGGTCCTGGAGGAGCAGAGAAACTGAGGCTGGGATTTATTTATAAATCACAATGACAAAATTTCTAAAACAACAACAACAACACAAAAACAAATGTTCAAGAGCAGCATTAAAATGGGTAGCACAGACTCTTGGGCCTACGTATGACTTCCTAAAGTTTAGGAGAAGAACCATAGCATTATTATCATTATTTCTAAATGCACATGACTACATTGATCTCAGAAGACTGCCTGGGCCACTGCCTCCCAACATGAGCTCTGCGAGGCACTTGCTCTATGAAGTATAGAGGTGGCGCGTGTGGAGCACATGCAAAACGCATGTGAAAGAGAATCCCGATATTCCTCTCGGCTCCAAGATTGTTGTGGCTCATATTCAAGGCTCTGAAAAGTCCTGCAGCAAATAAATATGTTTAGTTTGACTTGAAAGCACTCCCCAAACTTGCCAAGCGAACCTGTCACCCCACTGAGGATTCTGGGAAATTGGGACTTGCCATGTGCACCCCAACAGGCTGCTCAGGTTGAGAGTGTGGTGTGGGGCTTGGACAGCAGGATCTTAATATGTGGTCCTTCAGGCCACATGCGGCACTTATTCATGAGCTCAGTGGCTCTCTGGAGTTTTGAATTTTTACTTTTGAATATAATATGATCCTGAAGTCTTCAGGGCAAGCTGTTATCACAAGGCTCCTCTGGCTACAGTGATTATACAGTGGTTCCAACCCCACCTAGACCGGGGCCGTCGGCCAGGAGAGCAGCTGCGCCCCATCGGGTTGAAGGGGAAACAGACGGAACAGAAGGGGTTCACATTTGCACAAAGAAAATCTCATAATCTCCTTTCTTCTGCTGCTTTCTGCTTACCTCTCTTTTTGTTCTCGACCGTCTTTTTTTTTTAAATGGGAGAAGACAAAGCAACGGCTAGTCTTTATTGAAGAGAAGGAAATGTTTAGAGAAACAGAGTGAGCGAGTCAGTGCAGGGGCTCAGTGGGCCAGCCAGGGGGGCCCCAGCTTGTCATGGGGTCTACAGTTAGGGCATCACTTTTGTGCAAGCCAAATTGGATGACCTCCTGGCTGTAGCCCACTATCTGCTTGTGGTGATGGGGGGGATGAAATTGGGGTCTTCTTTGATACTTGTAGCTGCCTTGGGAGCAAGCGTGTTGTACGGATTAGTCTGTCTGTGCAGCCACCACGACCTCTCTCTGAGGCTCTCGGCTGGTTGTCATCAGTAGGGATACCACCTCCCGTCACCGTCCAGTGCACAGCAGCGATGACTCTCCTGGAACCCTCAGAGCCTGAGCAGCCAACACTCCACTTTCACAAAGTGACCTTGAGACCATCACATCCTTTCTTTTAGCCCCCTTTCCAAACCTTGCCCTCCTACCTTCTATGCCTAGCGTCAGGAGTACCTGGGTGGCATGGATAGGCAAGGTGTTTAGCTGCTAACTGCTCAGTTGGAAGTTCGAGTCCATCCAGAGGTACCTTGAAAGAAAGAACCCGTGCTCTCCTTCCGGATGCTCAGCCCAGGAGAGCCCTCTGGACCCTGGCTCCCCTCGGCCACACGAACGCAGCATGAGTCAGAGGTGGCTCTGACTACCTGGCTCTGCCACGAAACCATGGAAGGGGCCATAAATCATAGGCAGAACCATGAGCGTGGCCATGCTCCAATAAAGCTGCTCACCAAAGGAGGCTGTGGGTGGGCTTTCGTCTAGGTTTTGTCCATTCTTGGACTATGCTTTAACTTGCCAAGATAAGAAATTCAAGCATGTTTTAAATTTTCTTTTGACTTCTTGAATGATATTACATACTTTCTGTTAATCTATCAGCAACGTTCTTATTAAAGTCCTACTATTATTTCAACGCTGATTTTAAATCCTACTTTGATCAAGGAGGCTCTAAAACTGCCTGGCCATTCAATTTATATTAGTTTCCCCCCTCACACTCACAGTTCCATGTCAATCAATATAAGCTGGGGTGCTTCAGCCTCTGCCTTTCCTCAGCATGTATATTTTAAATATCTTGTCTTCTATTTTAAACACATGCATCTCTTCATCTTCTGGCCCACACTCTGCATGCACGTGCACATGCATGCACACACCCACCCACAAGTGTTCTCACAGTAGATTCAGACATCTGTAGAATTTTTTGTCCAGTTTTTAAAAAGAGATAGTTATTTGCAGAAATGAAAACAAAGCACAAAAATATTAAGTTGCATCTAGCCCTGGGTGCTTGATGAGCCTTGTCTTGGGTGTTGGGGAAGAGGGTATGCACAATGTTTAGAAATAAGGGAGGCCCAGAAAGGACTGTAGGGAGAATCTATATCTCTTCCTGCCTCACACCTCCACAACACATGCCCTGCTTATGCATACGGTGCATGAGCGCCAAGGCTTTCGAGAAATACCAACTAAATTTATTCTAGCCAGGACTCAGCAGTAACTCCTAAAGAACAGCACCTTCAAAGACAGAGAAAGGGGTGTTCACCTTGCAAGACCATCAAAATTATTCCCACAGATGCCATGTGAGCCTCCATTTATCTGCCTTGAAAAGACAGGGGCTGCCGACAGCCTGCCGGGATTTGAATCCTCTGGTTCCAGGGAGAGAAGGTATTACCGAGACCTGCTTTAGCGTGTAGCTTAAAAGGCGTGGAACTGGAGTATGCCTTTGCCCACACGGTTTTGAACTAAATCTTCTCCTCCCTCCAGATGCAAATGAGATCCTTACTGAAGCCGAGTTCCCTGGGATGGATTGCTGTGCTAGGGAGGTGGGCGTGCTGAGGAAGGATAGATGACAGCTATTTGTTGTCGTGAGGGACTGGGGAGATTCCATGAGACGGAGAGCCACCCATCCAGTTTCTTAGGGTGTAGTCTTTATGGGCATTTTTCATCAGGCCTTTCTCCTGGTGAGCTGAGTGGGACCCAACTTCCCACCTATCAGTTAAGAGCCACGTGCTTAGCCACTGTTCCACCAGGGCTCCTGGAGGGCAGCGATGGCCAGTCTGAAAGAAGACTACAGGGGCACCAAGGGCAACCAGTTGAGTGACACATGGTGACCACACCTTTGTCCAAATGCTATAAGCTGGAATGAGCCCCACAAAAGGCAGCTGTGGGGTAGAGTGTGGGAGCACAAACAGCCTCCGCCCTGCTGGTGTAGGAGTCGCACGCTGGGTTGCTGACCACGAGATCAGCAGGTGCGAACACCAGCCCTCCCCGAGGGAAAGAGACAGAGAGAGACAGTCTCTGACACCCACTGGGCTAGTCTCTCCTGTCCTAGGGGTCGCGAGGCACCGGAATCGACACAGTGGGAGTGGGAGTGGGTTCGGACCACAGAGACCCTGTGGGACAGAAGAGACGTGCTCCCAGAGAGGTCGTTTCTTTGGTGCTAACTGCGGTCAAGTCATTTGACCTCTGTGTCCAGCATTTTCCTCACCTGTCAGGTGAAGGGAACGGTGGCACTTATTCCATAAACTATGCTCCCAGACTAAAAAAAATAGAACAGCGCCTCTTGACACCTCAGTTTCCCTGTATGCAATGGGTAATCATTATGTGTGCTTCCAAGGGGCGCACATTGAGTGACTACGAATCAACCACTTAGAGCCAAGCCTGGTGCCTCGTCACCGTAGATGTGTTAACTAATTTTACTAGCAATGATTAGAAAGCAGCTAATTCTGTAATTATGTAAAGGAGTTTTGGACCAAGACTCCTATTCATTAGAAAAAGTGACAGAGAAGATTACTTGCAAAACAATTAAATAATGGTGAAGGAAAGAGTAGCACCCAGGAGGGATTATTTTGAGAGAGACTTTATTTACTTATTTACTAATCTTTACTTTCCCAAAGCCACTCTTGAAATAGTGCGTTGGACTGTGGTGCTGACCAAGGCGGTGGAAGTACCACAGAGCACTCAAAGGACAAACTGATCTGTCCTGGAAGAATTAAGTCCAGAGAGCTTCTTCAAGGCAAGGAGGGCAAGACTGCGTCTCCCGTAATTGGGGCATGTGGTCAGGAGAGACCAGTCCCTGGAGAAGAGCATCATGTGTGGTGAAGGGGAGGGGCAATGAAAACTAGAAAGCCCCTCAAGGAGATGGATCGGCACCACGGCTGCAACAATGGGGTTAGGCGTGGGAAAATTGAGAGGAGGGCCCAGGACCGGGCAGCGTACTAGTCTGTGTGCATACAGTCGCTAGGGGTAGAACCATACGGGTCAGAACCAACTGGAGGGCACCTAACAGCAAATACTAATGAGAAATCGTATTTGATA
>NW_022103928.1:5182165-5189293 GCF_000313985.2 Echinops telfairi
ACTTGGCAGGGACCTATACAGCTACATGAATCTGAAAAACTGGGTTGCACACAAAACTACCACTTGGCCGCACCCAAAGCTACCAGAGACCACCTGGGACATATGTGTCCCACATAATTCTATCAAAATCTATATGACCTCAAAAATATTTGTTCTTCTCGATTTCAGCATGCCTGACATTGCTGAAAACACAGAGTACTAGCCAAAAATTCAAAGCAAAAACTCATTTTGTCACAAAAGGGTTAAGATCTATCTAGGTTTGCTCATATGGGATTAAACAGACCAGGGCAAGTCCAAAGAAGAGATGAGGAAACGGGCAGGTGAGTGAGCTGATGCTGAGGGGAAGGACGCAGAAAAGAGCGAGGGCAGATGCACAGCTAAACACGAAGTCCGTGTCACTGAACCGTATGTGCAGGACTGGTCGATGGAAGGCCTGCAGGTTCTGCTGCAGGCATTCTCAGAAACAAAAATAAAGCAATTAAAATAAACTATTAAGAAAATAAACCCCACTGTTTTCATTCACCAGCAACACTCATGCTCCTTCAGATTAAACCTTGCTAAGGGAGCGCAGCTTCAAGATCAGCCTCAGACAATAACACAGTCTCAGGCTCCACCCTATGAGGGGAGCGGAGGACTTGACCCACCCTACCCCAGATTTAGTGTCTGTGACCTACCTCCTCAGAGCCCACTGCCCTCCTACCCTCGGCGGGGATCCCTCTCAGACCCGAAAGTGTTGCTCAGCTCCGTGTATTTCTGCGCCGGGCTGCCAGCGCTGCCCCATATGCGGCAGAAGCCCCAGCAGCTGTGAGGGGACGGACAGGTGTCTGATTACAAATCACATTGCCATTACTTTCCAGGCCACATCTGAGCTCCCTGAATGCGACGAAGCCAAGACCCCAACCAGGAGACGAAGCAGATTGCAGTTGGCTCGGGCGGGGCTAATTTTCCAAAGTATTGTGCCTCCAGAATTCATTAAGCGAAAGCTCCTTTTGGACCAGCTTGCAACCCTGGACACTTATTTTAAAACATCCACCCATCACTTACCCTCTCAGTGCAGACACAGCTTTTTGCCAACATGGAGGGTATCATTCGGCTTGGTAAGGAGGAAGAAGCAATGTGGAGAGTGGCTCTTTCATCCAATAAAGCGCTGGTTTGGGTTTCATTGTTTGGTATTAAAAGAAAGAAAATATTGTAAAATCCCAGTTTCCCAAAAGCAGCAAAGAATTCGAATTTAATGCCTACTAATGTCAAAAGCCCTGGTGACATAGTGGGTTGTGCACTGGGCTGCAAACCTCAAGGTCAGCAATTTGAAACTACCAGCCTCTCCTCATCTAGAGTTACACACCCAGAAACCCACAGAGACAATGCCATTCTGTCCTATACGGGGCGATGAGTTGGCATCAAGTCCATGGCAATGAGAATATCAAACTATGCCCTAGTGGCATAGTGGGTTATGTGTTGGGCTGATAACCACAAGGTGGGCAGTTTGAAACCTCCAGCCACGCTGCAGGAGAAAGATGAGGCTTTCTACTTCCACAAAGAGTTACAGTCTTGGAAACCCACAAGGGTAGTTCTACCCTGTCCTATGGGGGGGCTATGGAGTTCCAGTTGACTCAAAGGCAGTGAGATTTTTGAGTTCACATCAAAATAAGGAGCCCTGGTCGCATAATGATTAGATACTAAGCAAAAGGCTGAGGAGTTTCAAGCAGCAGTGGCCTGCGAGGGAACAGACTTGGTGATATGCTCTGATACAGAGTTACTACCGAGAAGACACCACGGTGCTATTCGCCTCGGTTGAAATTGACTCCACAGCTGGTGCCTCCAACACCACAAAGGCATTCAAAGAGCCACTTAGAGCCCTGAATTGCCAATCCAGCTGTACGTTATGAAAGCACCACTCTCCACGCTCGCTACTCCTTCCTTACAAAGCCGTGTCGGCCAAAAGATGTGTCTATACGGGGGGCAAGTGGCATGAATGGTCAAGAAAAAAATCTCTGCGAAGTACTGCCAAGTAAAAGAAAAAGAAAAGCAAGCAGCAACATGTTTAAAAACTGCATGTTCTCAGCATCATCTATAAAAGCAAAATGAAGTGGTCTCGCACCGTGAACCACTCACACCAAGGTGTGGACAAATACCTGGAGGGACAGAAACTGACCTCCATGGGCGGGGCCAGATTTGGAGATAGAAGCAGTTCAGAATTTAGCTTTGACCATGTTATATAGACGCACATATGATATACTTCATAGATAATTAAATCAAGCCTATGAGGGAGGCTCAGCTTCTCTAAAATGAGAACTGAATGAGGTCAGCAAGTCAGCCTTCTTTCTTCCCTCCTCTTCAGCATGTTCGTCCTGTCACTGTACGGTTCTTGTCTCTGGGATTACAGCAAGGACTGGGCATGGGAGAAATGGGTTATAGTTGGCATTAATTCTCTTCACTGTGATATTATCTTTTGATGTTTCATAGACATTTCTAGGGTGTTAGCCACCTGCCAGGTACTGTTCCAGGTGCTTCATAAATGCTGGCTCCTTGATTTTCACCTGAGCTCAATGACGTAGGCTTATCATTGCCCTCACTATACACCTGAGATACACAAAACACAGAGAGGTTAAGACACTTGTCCAAGGGCACATAGATAGTAAGTGTAGCAACCGGGGTGTGAGTCCAGGCAGGCCAGCTCGGCAGACCACGCTCTCCGGTACAACTCCAGGCAGTCTTTCTGTACATCGTCTGCTCATTCTCCCTGTTCACTTCCTTTCTGTTCTTCAAACCTACCAGACTCACCGGCGATTTCAGGGCCTTTGCACCTGTTCCTCTGTCTTGCAGCGTTCTTCCTAGTTAGCTCACAGTTGCCTCCCGAGGAAACCCTCTCCTGACCTTTTTATCTAAAGGGGCCACACTCCATCTCTGTCCTTCCACCACACTCTGTTTCACTTCTTCATTTTCTGAGTATGTTTTCAAAGATTACTGCTTGTTCAAGGAGGCAAGGTGGTGCAGTCATTAAGTGCTCAGGTGATAATCAAAAGGTTGGCGGTTCAAGCCCGCCAGCCATTCCGCAGGAGAAAGATTTGGCAGTTGGCTTCCAAGAAGATTTACAGCTGTGGAGACCCTGTGGGGCAGTTGTACTAAATCCTAGGCTCAAGAGGAGTTTAAATTGATTCAGGAGCAACAGAGCTTTATTTATTGCTTATTTGTATATTTATTGTTTACTTTCTTCTTTTCTATTTTCTCCCTACAGACTGTGAGCTTCACAAGGTTAGGACCACTCTCTGCCATGTCCACCACATTGTCCCAGCTGCTAACACAAGGCCTAGCACAGAGCAGGTATTTAGCAATTGTTAAACAGACAGACGGATGGATGGGAGGACAGACACTTTGGAAAATGAGTGGCACCTCTAAGTTTTAACAAAGATAACTTTACATTTGTTTTTCATTCAAAGACATAGCCAGAATTTGGGTAAGTAAGTTGTTAATAAGGAGCTGAACTGAAAATCATTCCCTTTTAAAATACTTCATGATTACAATGCATTGGTACTTGGGATATTTATTAAGATCAAGCCCCTTCAACAGTATGCCAGTGGTGGAAACACATCTAGCAAAGGCATGAGAGAGTCGTCATGGCAACTCTTTTAGTTCATTAATGAAAGGAAACCATGACTTGCTTTGAAATGAAATGACACTAGTAATCTACTGCAAAAGCCAAACCAAACGCAAGCCCATTGCGTCCATTCTGACTCAGGGCAACAGCCCCAGAGACCAGAATAGAGCGGCTCCTTTGGGTCTCCATGACTGTAACTCTTCACAGGCGCAGACAGCCTCATTTTTGTTCCACAGAGTGGCTAATGGATTTGAACCGCTGACCTTACAGGTAGCAGTCCAACACTTAACCCTCTATACCACTAGGCTCCTTCCATATTTACTGCACAAATATTGTTTCAGTGGGGTAATGGTACAGTTTGAATTTGACTGCTAACCTAAAGATTGGCAGTTTAAACCCACCCAGCAGGGCTGCAGAGAAAAGGTCTGGTGATCTTCTATAAGAATCACAGCCAAGTAAACCTGAGGGAGTGGTTCTACTCCATGACACGTGGGTCTCCTTGAATCAAGATCAACTTGGTGGTCATTAACTGCCCCTTGTGATCAACACACAAGGGTCCTAATGAGCAACAGAGCTCAGCAGGTGTGACTCAGCACTGCTCGTTGTTGCTGGATGCCCTCGCGTCCGTTCTGACTCACAGGGAACTTACCTGCAATAGAGTGAAATCCTGCCTGGTCCTGCATAATCATCACCATGCGGAAGCCCGTTATCACAGCCATTGGGTTGATCCATCTCCTCGAAGGGCTTCCTGGTTTAGCTGACCCTCCCTCCTCTTTGCCTATTACGATGCCCTTCTCCAGGGATGGGTTCCCCCTCAGGACATGTTCAGTATACGTGGGACAAAGTCTCACTACCCATCCTTCCAAGGAGCTTTCCAGCTACACTTCCTTCAAGACAGACCGGTTCGTTCTTCCAGCAGTTGGTGCTGAGTACATTTAAATGGCTGGTCTCCTTCCTCTGGTCTCCTTTTCTTGTCTCCTTTCATCGGGCTCTTTGAATTCTTCGCTATAAGAGAAAATATCCCACAGCATGTTCCAGATATTATGAAGCTAAACAAGTAATCTCTGGGAGTAAAATATGAGATATTGAACTAGGTTCCCTGGAGCAGTCATCTCCCGCATGCAAGTAATTTCTGGAAAATGGAATTGATTTCTGACCTTATGCCTTGGTGTGTTTATAGGTATTAGTAGTTGATAGAAAAAAAAATAATAGTCAAAAACTCGGGCAGTTTAATTTTTCCAGGGTCATAGAGTATAAGAAGGGATAACAAGGGATAACTTGCATATTACCCAGCAAATGTGCAATTGAAAGTATCAGCAACAAGCAAAAATGAAATAGAACCAAACAAAATCTCCCATTTTACTTTTCCTTGAATTTTTCTTTAAAACCTTGGTTGGATGAATTCAACTGAGTTGAATTCTGGACTGCTTTTGTTCAATAACCACCTTTTCCCTACCTTTTCTCATTCCCTGACTCTCAAGCACTTTAGCTAAACCTAAGCATTATCCGGCTAAGATACAAAAAGTTTTCCATTTCCTAGTGAGGTGGGTCTCGTGTGACCAGAGGGAGTGAGGGTTTGAAGGCCTCCATGCAACTGAGAGAGACAGACAGGCACCGATTCCAGCAGCACACTTCCGGGAACCATGTATGAAATCAGGCCACTGAGCAAGGCTAATCATCTGCAAAGAAAATCCAGCTTGCACGCCTCAAGTTTCACTTTTCTAGGGCTTCCTGGGGAAGAAGGGATGTTTTCAGATGCAGTAAAAAGGGCATGTCCTAAAAAGGCATGTCCCTGGTACAAATGGTTAACATGAATGTCTGCAAAGTGAAAGGTTGAAGGTTTGAGCCCACCCAGAGGTGGTTGTATGAACAGAACAAAGGAATACTGCATGGTTTAGAATCGGGAAAGGTGTGTGACAGGGCTGTGTCCTCTCTCCATACTGATTCAGTCTGTATGCTGAGCAAACCATCAAAGAAGCTGGATTATATGAAAAAGAATGTGGCACCAAATTGAAGGAATGCTTATTAACAACCTGCTCTATGCAGATGACACAGCTTTGCTACCTGAAAGAGAGGAGGACTTGAAGCACTTGCTGATGAAGATCACGGATTCAGTATGGATTATGACTCAATGTAAAAGAGACCAAACTCCTCACACCTGGATCAGTAGGTAACTTCATGATAAATGGAGAAACATTTGAATTTATCAAGAATTTTTTTTTCTTGCCTAGATCCACAATCAATGCTCATGGAAGCCACAGCCCAGGGCCCAAAATATGAGTCACAAAGCCCTCCTTCAATGCAAGCACTATTTGTTCTAATAACCTGGCATTCTGTGATACTCACCTTCCCAACATGATCCCTGAAGACAAAATGGGTGCATAAGCAAATGTGAAGAAAGTTGATGGTGCCTGGCTATTAGAAGATATAGTCTTAAAGGCTTGAAGTTAAACAAGCAGTCATCTAGCAGGGAAGCAATAAAGCCCACATGGAAAAAGCACACCAACCTGTGTGATCATGAGGTGTTGACAGGATCAAGTATCAGGCATCAGAAGATCCAAAACAAATAATCATATGAATTCAAATGAAGGTCAGAGTAGAGACCCAAGGTCCATCTGTAGAGAATTGCACATCCCTTCACAGAAGAGTCACAGGAAGGAAGGAATCAGCCAGGGTTCAGTATAGCATTGATGAAACACACAACATTCCTCCAGTTCTTTGATGCTTCCCCCCTCCCACTATCATGACCCAGTTCTACCCTAAAAATCTGGCTAGACCAGAGCAAGTACATTGGTACAGATAATAGCTCTCGACACACGGAATCCAGGACAGATTAACCCCTCAAGAATAGTAATGGGAGTAGTGATACCATGAGGGTAGGGGGAAGGTGGGGAGAAGAGAGGGAGAAAGGGGAAGCTGATTTCAGTGATCAACTTAGAACACCCCATCCCACAAGGGGGATAAACAACAGAAATGGTGAAGGGAGATAGCAGACAGTGTAAGATATGAAAATAGCAATTACTTATAATTTATCAAGGGTTCACAAGGGTGAGAAGGAGGGGGAAAAAGACAAGCTGATACCAAGGGCTCAAGTAGAAAGAAAATGCTTTGGAAATGATGATAGTAACATGTGCACAAATGTGATTGATACAATTGATGTATGGGTTGTTGTAAAAGATGTAAGAGCCCCCCAATAGAATGATTAAAAGAACCCAGCTAAGCTGCATAAGGTAATCTGCTGCTCTAGATAAGAGCTCTAGATAGAGTACTAAAAAGCAAAGTGTTATTTGAGGACTTAGATGTGCCTCACCCAAGTCATGACATTTCCAATTGTGTCATATGCATGTGTACATTAAAGATTGAACAAGGAAGACTGAAGGAAAATTGATATATTTGAACTGTGGTGCTGGAGAAGAATATTGAAAATACCATGGGCTGCTACAAAGCCAAACCAGTGTGTTTTGGGAAAAGTACAGCCAGATTGCTCCTTAGAGATAAGGATAAAGACTTCAGTTTACATATTATGGACA
>NW_022103928.1:5189720-5196304 GCF_000313985.2 Echinops telfairi
GTAGTTTGGGTTTAGTTAAGAGATGCTTCTAAAGAGATGAAATGAACATGCTGTTTGTTATGTAACAAGAAATCATTCTCCCAATACTCATACTTTGCTGTACAATCTCACTAGGTTTACTTAGGATCCTACTTCTTGTCGCTCAATTGTCTTATGGAAACTGAAGCCCTAAACTTGCTTTGTTAAAGAAGGGGCCGGGTGGGAGGGGTGGATCACAAGCAATTATGTGGTATGAAGAAGACCTGTGATTAAGTGTTAACAAGACTTGGCTTCCATTTCAAAGGTCCATCTCAAGGTTGCGTAATTAAGGAGTGATGATACCGATAAGCATGGGGCGAGTCAGACATAAACAGAAATTGAGATTTCCATGCCATGTCTTCCCCACAATAAATCACCTCCAGTGTGGGACAAAGCAGGGCCACTATCCGTGGGTCTGGAGGAGAGGTGGGGAAAGCCCTGTATATGATGCAAACCCTGGAAATGGTTTGAGGCCTGTCGCATCTTCTAAAAGCTCAGTCTTTCTCGTGGCCAGGCTTCAGAGACTTGGATTTATCAAAGAAACAGCAATCACGCAATGATGTTGAAAGAGCCTAGAGGTAACTTTAGCATTCACACCTGAGATTTGGGGAAATTCTGAAGCCCTTGTGCTTTTGCCAAAACAGGAAAGTCCCATTACCCACATTTTCTTGCTGTCTGAATCTATAATTTCTCATGGGTTTGTCCACCCGCCTTTCCCACAAAGACCCCTCCTCTCCAATCATCCCACCCCAACTTCCTAGGCAGCAGAGCAGCCTAAAGCACCGTCTCAAAGGCAGGTGGCTGAGTCTAAAGTTGCAGCAACAGAATTCTCTCTCTATGTATGCATGGGGTGAGAACCGTAACAAGGCATAGGAAACCCTTGTAGAGAGTTGTTTGCCAATTTGTCTGAGAGACTCTTTTCCTTCCAAAGAGCCTTCCAAACCCCCTATAAGTCAAAGCTCTTGATTCATACGTCCTCAAAGAAGCAGAGCCCAAGATGATGGCTCACGGAAGACTTATGAAAAGCCTCCCCTGTGCCGGGCAATAGGTCTCCAGGGCACCATGGTAAAATGTGTACCCTTCATGCTGGGGAATCAGAATCTACAAAAATAACACGTCTTGCAGAGATGTCCTCTTGGCTGTCGCTGAAGGGCAATTATTGACAGTTTCCAATTACGTAAATGAAAATGTCAGTTCCAAATGTGACTGGCATTCAGAAGACTCCATCATTTGACCTCTCTTCACTCTATGTCCCATAAAGCTGCCTGCGTCCTATCACTTCCCCCTCCAGTCTCCAAACCCCATGCATTCTTTCGGCGATTTTTCTTCTCATGTGCACAACAGTGCTTTGAATTGGGCCTCATTCCCGTCATCATTCCTCCAAGCCTGGAGGGGCTGCATGATCTGCCCGAGTTAGAGTTGGTAAATGATAGGCAAGAATTTGGAATCAAGCCTGCTTGATTCCAGCATCTGTACCGTTTCCCTTCCACTGCTTCAGCCAGATGTAAATGTAATTTTTTGCGTGTTGGGAGTATAAGGTGAGAGTTCAGGGAACTTTACACAGAACTATTAATGATAAGACAAAAAGATGGGCACCGGAATAGAGACTCACAGCAGGTCCACGCGGTGTCAAGAGATGCATGTATCGCAATATTTCTCCTTTCCACGAACTACCTGAAGTTCTCAGTACGGTAATGCTCACCAGTTGCTAGGGTGCTGTCTTTTGGGAAAGCCCAAAAGGGGCTTGGGTTTATTCAGATCTTAGCTGTGTAAGACCGAAGCAGCAGCCAGAGACGGGGCATAAAAGCAGAAGCTCTGAGGACAGGACACCGCCAGGAAGAGTGGGAAGGACTCTGGGCTCTTGCAAAGATTGACATATGAGGAGCCAAAGCCCCAAGGGGCAGGGGCGTTTGCTACCTTTTGTCTCGATGCAGCACTGAGCTCCAGCATGTCTCCAGAGCCACCCTTGTATTTGCATTGCCCCCCCATCATTAGTCGTCTTTTCATCCACTTCAGAACCCCTATCCACTCTCTGGTTCCCAGGAGTGCAGGATTCCCTCCCCCTGCCCTCAAAAGTTCCCCTCAGGGAGAAAGCTCTAGCAAATTGATTTACCTTAAGGAGTAAAGAATGACTCATTGATAGAATCCTCATTCTTCCAAGGGGGAGGTTTTCATTTTTCAAGCAAAAAGGACAGGCATTGCAGAGACGGAATTCCAGGCGACGAGAAAGGCTATGAAACCTCTATTTCATTTCCCCTGACAAAAACCTCGACATCTTGGTGCTTTTAAAATCAATTTAATAAAATTAGGAATGACTATGAAGGACAGCCATCACCTGTCTGTTAACCTGTATGGCTCATGTGCTGCTAAAAGCTAGGTGTTGTTTCAAATAGCAGTAGGATGGCCTATGGTGTTTAGATTTTAGTGGAACTTCCAGACCAAGACAGACTTCCAGAAACCAAATGAAAACTCTACTGGACACCATAGGACTTTTCTGATATAAGGTTAAAAGTTGAGTCTCCTATATTGGAAGGCACTCAAAATTCACAGTTGTCACAGCAATGTACTCAAGCAGACCAACGATGGTGGAGATGGAGCAGGACCAAGAACTGTGATGTGCTGCACACGGCGTTACCGGGAATCAGCAGCGAGTCAATGGCAAAGAACAAGAAGAGTATCGAGGATGAACAAGGGATTATCAAAATCTACATGGTCGTGAGTTCCAACATAAATGCTCTATGGTTGTTTTTAATTAAGTTTAGCCTGATTCCTTTGGTTTTGGTTAAATTGAATGTATGCAAAAAGGGATAGTATACAATACATTGAAAGAAAGTTAAGACATACATACACACACACAAAAAGATGTGTAATGAGAGGAAATTTAAGCTATAGAAAAATCAAAGCATGTATATTCTTCTTTTTGTTTTTTAGTACTAAGATGTAAAATAGATTTAAAAGACAGAGGAAAGAACCAAAAATCAACATCTTCATAAATGAAAAAAACCTGGAAAAAGGTCAATAGTCACCAGAAGAAAATAAATAATAAAAAGTACAAACAGAAAAACAGAATCAACAAGATTAGTGATTGGTCCTTCGAAAGATTAATAAAATTAACAAACCACTGGGGGGGGGTATGCAAATATCAACATAAGAAATGAAATAGGACATATGACAACAGAATTTAATGAAATATAATAATACCTAACACTATAGTATATTTCAAAACCTAGAATAAATAAACAAAGTTCTAGAAACACAATCCTACCGAAACTAATATAGTCTGAGGTAGAAAGTTTGAACAGACTCATCACAAAAGAAGAAATTGAACAGGTCATTGAAAGAGAGAGAGAGAGGCTGGACCCCGACCGCTTCACTGGTCAGAGCTAAGAAACAGTCAGCGCAGACTCAGTTCTGCTCACACTGGTCTCGAACATGAAGAAGGGTGGAGTACTCCTGAACTCATTCTGCGAAGGAAGCACAACCAAGACCAAGGAAAGACACCACTAAAATTGAACATTATAGACCAATATTCTTCATAAACATTACATAAAACTCTAAACAAAATCCTACCCAATATAATCCATTAACATAGCAAAAAATAATACATTATGACCCAGTGGAATCCAAACCAGGAATTGAAGAATGGGTCAACATTAGGAAACAATCAGTATAACCCACCCCATAAGTAAAACCATGAAGAAGAACTGCATGATAATACCAATTGATGCACAAACAGCATTTGGCAAAATCTAACACCTATTGATACAAACTGGAACCAGACAAGGATATTCTTTAGCACCACTTTTATTCAATATTATATTGGAAGGTCTAGCCAGAATAATAAGGCAATAAGGAAAATAAAGGGCATCCACATTGCAAAGTAGTAAAACTATCTCTATGTGCAGATGATGTGATCCTACATAGAGATACGTAAGAAGAAAACTACTGGAACTACTGAAGGATTAAGCAAAGTGGCAGCGGACAAGATCAATATGCAAAACCCGGTCAAATTCCTCTGCATTAAGAAAGAGCATTCTGAAAAGTGAATCAGGAAACCATGCCATTTACAATAGCCATACAACAAAAGTTGAAGTACTAATGATAAACCTAATGAGACACACAAAAGTCCTATACAAAGAAAACTAGAAACCACTGCAACAAGAACCCTAAGGAAACCTACATCAATGAAAGTATATGTTATGCGCATCAATAGGAAGTGTTAACGTGGTGAAAATGTCATTACTATCTAAATCAATCTATAAATGTAATTTAATCCCTATCCAAATTCCATCATTATTTTTTTAAAAGATGGAAAAACTAATCACCAACTTTATACATAGAAAGGAAAGAAACCTCAGATAAGCAAAACAATATTTTTTATTAGTTGGGATTTAATACATATATCATGACATTCCATACTTCAATCACATCAAGTAAGATTGTACAATTGCTACCACAATCAGTTTCCGAACATTCTTCTTCTACATGGACTCCTTTACATCCTAGCAAAACACTATTAAAGAGTAGGCCTCACACTCACTGATCTCAAAACCTAGCATTTGGCCACAATATTCAAAACACCCTAGTATTGGTACAATGATAGAATTGGAACAGACGGGAACAGAATTGAAAACCCAGAAGTAAATCTATCTACTTATCAACAGCTGATCTTTCATAAAGGTCAAAACTCATAGACTGGGAAGAGATGGTCCCTTTAATTACCAGTGCTGGCAAAACTGGATATTCATTTACAGAAAAATAAAATAGGATCCTTTATCTCTCAACTCACTCAAGATGGACCAATGACCTTAAAGAAAACCTAAAACTATAAACTCATTGGAGAAAAACTAAGGGTAAATTTAGGAACCCATATACATGGCATAAAAACACTATCAAAACATAATTAGAATATTAAAAAACAAACTAGGCAACTGGGACCTCTTAAAAATTAAGCATTTGTACAAATCAAAACATTTCATAGAAGAATAAAAAGATAAAGTACCACAGACTTGGGGTGGGGGGAATTAAAAATCACATATTAGTAAGGAGTTAATTTCAAAATTTTATAGAAACTTCACCATCTTAACATCAAAAACACAAACAATCCAATTAAAAATTGGCTGGAGAATGATGAATAGACACTTCACCAAAGAAGATATTTGGGCAGCTAATGAAGACATGAAGAAATGCTTATGATCATTAGCCATTAGAGAGGTGCAAATCAAAAGCACAATGAGATATTATCTCATGCCATTATGAATTAAAGTAAAAAAAGAAAAGAAAGAAATGCTAGCAAGGGTGTGGAGAGAGCAGAATCCTCATCCATTGCAGTGAGATGCTGCAAAATGGTATAACTACTGTGGAAAATGGCATGGCACTTTTGTAAGAATAAAAGTATCATATGATCCAGCAACCACAATAAGCATATATACCAGGAAAATAAGAGCCATGACGCTACTAAATATATGCACGCCCATGTTCCTTGCAATGCTACTCACAGTTGCAAATTGGAAACAACCTAAAGTTCCATCAATGGGTGAGTGGACGAATAAACTATGGAGCCTAACACAATGGCTAGGTTACTACGCAAAATTCAAGAGCAGCAATGAATCTGTGAAACACCTCATAACATGGATGGACCTGGAAGACAGTATGCTGATTAGTCAACCACAGAGAGAGAGAGAGAGAGAAGATCATTCCTTTGTTGCCATGCAAAGTTGTGTTCAGGTCACCCCAAACCAACAGACACTCCTGCCAGGAAATTCAAGTCAAGATGGGGAGAAGGGGGCATGTATGTATTGTAGAAGGCAATTACATTTCTATTGGTGGGTAAACCAGGACAAACAACCTACCATAGGAGAAAAACATGCTTAACAAGCCTAACTGGACATTTTTAATCGAGTTTCTATATAGCTCTTGTTAACCCTGGCAATGTGTTGTAGATTTCTGTGACTTGAAACTGTTACTTTGAGATACACAAATCCTTTATAAGCCACATCAAGATTACTCAATGTAGAAACCCCACTAAGTGAACAAGGTTTTACCTCAGAGGCACTTGTAGCCCTTGAACCTAAGACTGAAACTCCCTTGTGTGGGAAGAAGCAGATGACTGTTCTCTCAAGGATATAAACTGGTGGTCCTTGGACTTTGGTCCAGATCTCTTGCCTTGAGGGTGCTCAATGAATGGTGGCCCAGGATTACATATATTTACTATTTTAATATCCTCCTTGCTTTATTATGACATGTATTCATCTGGTAGGCATGGTTCTGCCTTTTTTTAAAAAAATCATTTTATTAGGGGCTCATACAACTCTTATCACAATCCATACACACATCAATTGTGTAAAGCGCATTTGTACATTTCTGCTTTTGTGAATTAATGTTAATGAAAGTTTTGCCCCACCGCCAACCCTCATGGTTTGTGTAATTAGTGTCCAATCACAAAAGAGTTAAATCTGTACAAGTCAACAATTCATTAGTTCATAGTCAGTCTATACTTAAATAATTTCCTTTTCTCACCTTCCCAATATGATCGCTGAAGACAAATGGGTGCACAAGCAAAAGTG
>NW_022103928.1:5197885-5208121 GCF_000313985.2 Echinops telfairi
TGAGCTATTTATCTCAGCACCTCCAAATGAGGTCACCAAATGAGGTCTCCCTGATTGACAGGCTAGACTCCACCCCTTCACTCTGAATCCTCAGATTGACACCAGGTTATGTAACTACCACAGGGATCACACTTAATCCTAGCGCCAATCTAAAAACAATTAGTTTTTAAGGCATGGCCCTGCTTGATGCTCACCCTTATGAAGAGACTATTGAAGATATGAGTGCTATAGCAAAGTGTGGAGAAGAAATTATATAGTGTCTGGCTATCAGGAAGAATAGCATCTGGGGTCTTAAAGGTTTGTCTTCAAATAAGTAGCCATCTAAATGAGGCATCAACTAAGTCCACATGGAAGAAGCACACTAGCCTGTGTGATCCAAAGATTATCAATAACATAATCCAAATCTGAAGGTGGGAATGTTGTGAACAACTGGTTTGCCAAAGGCTATGGCTGACAGTGAAGCCTAATATCCATTTTCAGGGTCCACATATGGATCAAACCTCTGGTGAATCCCCTTTGACCATAAGGTGAGGGTTGTGAATAGCCTTGTTATCAGACAGAGAGCATTGTAATATCAGTTGTGGTGGATAGAGTTAGGTTAAAATGTAGTATATTATTTGATATCTCCTTTGACCCGTTTAAAAGTTGTTTCAGTCAAAAAAACAAGTGAAGGGAAAACACACCTGGCTGAAGCCTCCTCCAGCGAACCCCTTCGGACCATAGACCAGCATGTGAGCATGCTGGATTATTGAAGATGCAGTTAGCTTAAAATTTAACACTTTATTATTTGATCTCCCTTTTGACCCATTTTAAATTTATTCTAGCTTTTAAGATTTTTCTGCTCTCTTTTCAATTGCGGTTGTTTCCTTTTATTTTGTTATTGTTTTTTTTCTATATGAAATCCAGGATAGGTAAATCTAGAGAGACAGTAACTGGATTAATGATTTATTTGGGGTTATGGCAGGGTAGATTGGAGGCAAAGGGGTAGCTAATAACAATGAAGACAAGAAACTTAAAATTAAAATTAATTGTGGTGGTGATTACACAACTCACAATATTCTATTTCCTACTCTGGTGGGTAGCAAGCTTATTAGTGACCAGTTAAGGTACAACTATTGGTCTCATCATCCAGAGCAAAGAAAGGCGAAGAAACTCAAAGATACAAGCCCAAGAATTAAGGGACTACATGAACCCTAGCTTCCATGGCCCTGAAACCAGAAGAAGTATATGGTGCCTTGATACTGCTACTGATTGCTCTGAAAGATAACAATAGATGATCCTCGATAGAGGGGAGATAATGTAGAACAAACTCAAAATAATAGAATTGGTATCATGATAGTGGGGGGTGGGGGAAGCATTCAAGAAGTAGAGGAAAATTGTATGTTTCATTATTGCTACACTGCACCCTGACTGGCTCGTCTCCTCCCCGCAGCCCTTCTGTAAGGGGATGTCCAATTGCCCATAGAGGGGTGAGAGTGCCGATAGTGGGAGGGTGGAGGGAAGGTGAAGGAGAAAGGAGGAACAGATTACAAGGATCTACATATAACCTCCTCCCTGAAGACTAGAAGTGGGTGAAGGACAGCGTCAGACGGTGTAAGATATGACAAAATAATAATTTATAAATTATCAAGGGTTCATGGGGGAGGGAGGAGCAGGGAGGGAGGGGAAAAATGAGGAGCTGATACCAAGGGCTCAAGCAGAAAGCAATGTTTTGAGAATGATGATGGCAACAAATGTACAAAAGTGCTTGACACGATGGATGTATGCGTGGATTTTGATAAGAGTTGTACGAGCCCCGAATAACATGATTTAAAACAAAACTCAAAATAATAAAAAGGAACAGGCTTACTGGTCTGATAAGAGGCTGATGGAATCCCCATGACTATGATCCGTAGAAACCTTTCAGGCTTGGAACTCAACTCACTCCCATGGCTCAACTTTTAGCCACACCATGAACAGGATTGTAAGGCGGACAGTAACATCAGCGGGGTAAGCACTCTTAGCAGAAAGGGACAAAGGGAAATGGGAAATCCAGGGAGGAAGTAGAAAGAATGCTACTATACCGTGTTGATTGCAATCAATGTTACAAAACAAAAGATGTACAGATTGTTGAATGGTTAACCAACTTGTCCTGTTAATTCTCACCAACTCATAATAAAGAGAAATTTTAGGATACATTTTTTAAAATAGTCATAAAGTGTGGATGTATGTGTGTGAGCAAGTGCAAATATGTGTGTTTGTCTAACTGGCATTCCTTCTTTCTTTTTAGGCGACAGAAACCCCCTTGTCCTCTAGCCCATGTGGTCTTGTCATCTGCATATCCAACAATAACCAGCCATTCCAACAAATTACAAGGATGGGAGGTGACCCAAGCCTTCCCTGATGTAATTTCTACCTTGCTGGCAACAAAGGTTAGTCTGAATAGTAGAGGCCTGGGACTGATCTACAGTTACTGGGATAAAGAATGTCCATCTTCTGCAAGGTCCCTTACCAGTGTGTCATGATCCCTCGGAGGGAGGTGAGCATCATTCCCAGCGAGGCACGGCAGTCCTTCTGCAGTAGATTGGAAGGAGAGAGGAAACGAGATGATTGACAGGAGAAGGTGGGGAATGAGGAGCGGGGGGTGGGGGTGGTGGTGGTGGGGGGGTTTCAATAAAATCATGCAAGAATCCAGTTCCATTCCCAATAATATATACGATTAATTTCACTTTGGGTATCAACTAGTTTGGATTAAGCTTCTGTCACATGAAAATCTCTCTCCCATGGATATACAATGGCTATCTTGGATAAGCTTTCATGTGCTCCTCCGCCCCTGTGAAATCTAAAAGAGCCCCAAGCAACGGTATTAGATCTGAAAATCTGCCATTGTGATTTTAGGGGTGGTGGTGGTGAACTGATTATAATTATAATTTTCTACAAGAAGCACCTATTACTGAAATTTTTAAGTGAAAATAGTTATTTCAGAAACATGTCTGTGTCCAGTTAAGGATGGGCAGAATCTATGCTCACTCTGAGGGTGGGAACCCTTAGCTACTCTGGAGGTAGCTTTATCTAAAATTGGCAAACTTGCACATGCCGTGTGAAATAACACCTCTGGTATACATTTGCTGATTCAGTCCATTGTACAGCGAGCCACTGGAAACTGGAATCTTCCAGAGCATCTTTGCCATTTCTGCTAACATGTTCTTCTCTATATAAAGGTGGCTCTGGGCACGAGCAAGACAGAATGCCTTACAAATTCCAGCTTGCTGCTTTATCATTTGAATAAGCCTACACTATACTCCAATTCTCTGTTTATGCCAACCAAGAGCAACCAAGCTACCTCCAAGGAGTACACAACAACATGGTCAGATTCTGTCAGATTAAAATATGAGACAAATTAACCCTCATTAAGCGAATGCACCTGCAACACTGCCTACCAACTGTGAAAAAGCAACTGGCCGCGTCTCTGAGTCCATATTGTCTTCACCCCTCATTAAGCAGCCCGGCTGGATTGTGCTGAGCTGTCACTGCGGTGAGCGGCTCTGCCGTGGATGGCCCTGGCTGGACCCCGGGGAGGTGGCTCTGTGGGCAACGTGAGACCATTTTGCCTGTTCTCAGTACATTTGTGGGAGAAATGAAGGGCAACTTGATTCAGAAACCCCCCTTTTATTTTTCTTGAGGAGAAAAACATTCATCATTTTAAAGGCCTCCAGTTCTGGTTCGGTTTATTGGACAATTTTCAAGAGCGAGAGTTGTTTGGCTGACCAGTCTCCCTCCTTATGTTGCTCCAGTGCCTTTGGGCACCACAGCATCTCATTGTGCCAAAGGGAAAGGAAGATCTCTTTTTTGTTCTGAGAATGGGTTTTGATTTTTTTCTTTTCAGCTGAACAGATTCTAAGTAAAGGCGGAGAAAGTCACTTAATGTGAAGGTGCTGGGCCAAGCCCTTTTCTCCCTGACGCCTCTGAGATTAAGGAAGGTGGATGTCCTGTACAAAGACATGCAGCCAGAAAGGGGTGGGGCCCACTCCTGAGACGGGATCCACGGGATTCCAGAGTCTCCCTGTGCAGTCACAACACTACGTGTGCTCACTACATCGGGTGGGGGTACCCTACTACCACATCTTTGGCTCATGTATTGCCGACAGTTGCTTTCATGCTAGGAGTCCCTGGGGGGTGCAGATGGATACTGTGCTCAGCTGCCAACCAGAAGGTTGGTGGTTGGATTCTACCAGGAAGCACCTTAGATGAAAGGCCTGGATGTGTACTTCCCCTAAACATCAGCCACTGAGAACCCGGTGGAGCACAGTTCTCCTCAGACGTACATGGAGTCTCGGCGAGGCAGAGTTGACTTGCTGACAGCTGGGGCTGGGGTCAAGTGCATTCATGCCACAACACAAATGTGAGTAGTTGCAACAGAGACTCCAAGGCCCTTTACAGAGGAAGATTCGGACCCCTCAGAATGTACACTGCCCCAGCCCATGAGAGGATAGCCTAACTCAACGGCACACGGACCGACATTTATACTTGATAATGTAAACATGTCCACTGACACATAAAACTCACCCAGACGGCAGACACCAAGCACGTGCAACCCCTGTGCCCTTGTGGCCCAGCTTTCTCAGACCAGTCCCGCTATTCTGCAGGCTGCATTTTAGCCCCTGTTGTGAATGCAGACTTCTGCTTCTTGGAATCAAGAGGCTACGTGGTCAGAAGTGAGGAAGGTCCAGGAGGTCTTTTGAACCATGTGCGAGCTCCTTCTCTAGTCTCCTCCCCTTCGAGCTGCTGGATGATGGCATTAGCAAGGCCCCGACCACAGGTGGAGCCCACTCACAGGCATTGCCAATTCTACCTACCAGGTTTTCAGCAATATCGCCTTTTACTATGGGCAGGAACTTTAAAGTATGAAGATTCCAGAAGAACAAGGAAGAACCTCTCTGTGAAACAAAATCCTACGTGAGAGAACGATGAGGCTGCTGGAGTTTGCCACTGACAGAGGAGAACGGCTGCACTGGGTTCCAGCACTGCCATCTTGACAGGGTCAGGTCGCTAGGTCTTTTCTCCCACAGAGCTCTTGGTGGGTTCAAATCCTGTCCAACACACTGCATAGCAGTCAGGCACTTACCTGTCCTACCACGAATGTCCGTCAGTACGAAGACGACCACAAAATAATCCAAATTGTATAGTCTAATTGTGATGGGAAGGAGCTCCGGCTGCGCAGTGGGTTCCATGCTGGGCTGCTAACTACAAAGTCAACAAGGTGAACCCCCAGCTGCTCCAGGGGAGAAAGATAAGGCTTTCTGTTTTGGGAAAGATTTACCACCTCAGAATCCCACAGGTGTCTCTATTGTCCATAGGTCACTATGTGTTAGAATTGACTCAATGTCAGTGAGTAAATTATGTTAAAAATTAACCAAGTTATGGTTCATATTTATTGTCATTTTTAACTATATGAGACAATCCTATATCTTTCCCTCTTAGACAAACAAATTAGATACTAACAATTCAGGGATGTACTTTGCATTTAATAGCTTCTCAGGAATTCTTTTTGTATTTCCAAAACCAAGCTCACTAGCATCAAGTCAATTCCAACTCGTAGCTACCCTAGACACAGGGTAGCACTGCCTCTGTAGGGTTCTGTGACTGTAACTCTTTACGTGAATAAAGTCTCATCTTTCTCCAATGGGGCAAGTGGCTTCAACCTGATGACTTCCAGTCCAACACTAACCACTATGATGAGTGTCTTTGATAGTTTGATGCTATGAAGGGAACAAACAAGATAAAATGTAGGACTGATGGTGGCAGAGAATAATCTTATTAGGGAAACGAAGCAGTTCTGTACAACACTCTTGGGAAGTGTTGACCAGAAGGAAAGTGGTCAAACATCAGATGTACATAAAGAGCTCTCAAATAACAAAATCAATGTCCTATGAAGTAGGTCTATGGGTTATTTCTGATGGTGGAACTACAAAACATTTGTGGGAAAGTATTTTATTCCCCATGAAGTCACCACTTCTTTACTTGTTCTGGAAAGAATTTTCTGTAACTGTATCAACACCTAGGGATTATAATGAACGAGGGGGTACCCCCCTCCCTAAATAAAAAACTGAAAACAAGCTCCACTGGCGCAGAGTTTTAGAGTGTGCTTTTATCCACTAGGCAAGCACTAAACAATTCATTTTGAATTAGTGCACTCAGTGGCATCACCTGGGAAGCTTCTCTGGTCACAATGAATTTTTTCGTAAAAGCAGTTTCATTAGAACCTTGTGGTTTTGATGGCCGATTTAAGAGAGCAGGGTGTGGCTGTGAAATTTTGTTTCCTGCTCAGGAAAATTAAAACTGAAACTGTTGTCATGCTGACCACAGCTTACAAGGACAGCGCTATGAGAAAAACTCAAGTGTGTCAGTGGTTTTCTCATTTCAAAACAGGTGAAATGTCAAGTGATGACAAACCTCATTCTGGATGTCTGTCAACTTCCTGAATGGATGAAAATGTCTACTCATAGTGCATTTGGAGTTCGTCCCACCAGGTCAGACTGTTAATCAAGCTTTCAATTTAGAGGTTCTGAAAAGATTGCATAACAGTGTGCAACAAAAAAAGCTGATTTATGGCAGACTAGGGACTGGCTTTTCCACCACGCCAATATACCTGCTCTTGCAGCTATCTCAGTGTGCCAGTTTTGGCAAAAAACAGCATGTCTCTCTTTTTCTACACACCTTACTCACCTGAGTTCACTCCATGTGATTTCTTTTTGTGTCCACAAATGCAGAGGGACAGCAGTCTGACGACTTAGAAGAGGTGAGGAAAAAAACAAGGGAGATGCTGTCAGCTATCCAAACAGATGAGTTTGAAAAATGTTTCCAAGAACGGAATAGCAGATTTGACAAATACATGAAGTGTAATGGAGAGAGCTTTGAAGGTGATATGGTTGTTTTGTTTAAAAAAATTAAATACATAGCTTTAAAAAAATTCTGGGTTTTTTTTTTGGGGGGGGGAGAACCATGAGAAAACTACTTAAAAAAAAAAGGAAGAAACCAAACTGGACCAATGTATACCATGACTGAACAGACAGAGTTGTTGCTTAAGGGGCATTGAGTCAATGTCAATAATGGTGGAACAATTTGGAAAAGGATATCAATAATGGTTATACAACATGAAGAGTGTAATCAGTGGTACTAAATTATACAATAGAAGTTGTGGATTTGGAGGATGCGTTGTTTTGTATATTTTTGCCACAGTTAGGAAAAATATAATTATGTGAGTAACAATGAGTACAAGGAAGAAGAAAATGCCCTAGAACTGAATGTGGTGAATTGCACAACTCTTCTTGATATGACTGAATTACTGAATTGTATGACATGTGGATGAAATGCTAATAAAACTTTAAAAAAAGAGATTTGAGAGTTAATTTTTTTAAAGAAAAAATAGGGTCTTTGAAGTTGATTTTAGTTACTTTAGCATGAGGTTGTACTAGAGTAGAGTGACACCTAATCCAGTATGAGTTATGTTCTAGTGAAAAAGAAGAAATACACATGGTAGCATGTGGCCCTGGAGGCATGGATGGAATGATGAGAACCACAAGCCAAGGGATGGCTGGGGCTACCAAAAGCTGGTCACAGCAGCCATAGGAAATGTTCCAGTAAGCTTTTTGTACTAATATATCTTCCAAGTGTCATCTGCCAAATGCAGACCTTTACTTCTGTCATTTCTAACGTCAAGGGCTCTCTCCAAGTTCAGCCTCTCATGATGTGGCTTCCCAAGCTCACCACATCACAACTCACCTTGTCAAAATTCAGCTAGCTTTCTGTGTTTGTGTAGACCATGAATATTATCATTATTACATTTTTTGCTTTTTAAAATGGTTACATTTTCTATAGTTACATAAACACCTACATGTTGTTCTTGTATGCCATCCAGTCCAATGGCATCATAACGACCCCACGTGAAGGATGGGTATTTTCCCCTAGGGCTTCTTGGATTGGAATTATTTTGGGAAAAGCCCTGTTGGCACTGTCAGGTCAGGACTGGACTGCTAACTGCAAGGCTGGTGGTTCAAAACCACCAGAGCTCCATGGGAGAAAGATGAGCCTGTCCTGCTCTGATAAAGCTTTCTAGCTGCAGACACCCCATGTGGAGTGTGTCTCTGAGTCGAAATGGATGTAGTGGCAGTGGGTAATCTCTATAGCAGGTCTCCATTCCTTCTCCCCAGGAGCTCTTGGTTGGCAGCCAAGTGCTTAACTATTTGTGCCACCAGATGATATCCTTCACTTTGCTGCTTGGTCCTAAATAGCTACATTTTTGCCTCCACAGAAACACACTTGCACGCCACAGGGTAGCCATGGAGGAACACGGGCCGGGTGTAGCCACATATTCTCATTTGTCAAGGTTCACAATTAATTCAAATGACTATTATTAACTAAAGACAATTGGGCTGCAGGCCACAGATCACGACAGCATGTTTTTTTGTGTGACCTCAACAAGAAACAGAAAATAAGGATATGCTTATTTTAGCCATGACTCTAAATTTTCTATATGCTGTTTTCTGTGACTACCGCTTCTTTAAGGAATCCAGGAGGTGCAATGGCTAAGCACTCAGCTATTCGCCAAAAGACATGAAGGCACACAGTGGGGTGTAGAACAGCCTGGAAGAGGTCAAGGAAAGTCAAGGCAGCTTATAACACATGGCCTCGTTTAATTCTGAGATGGAATGTAGGAAGACCTCGCCCTTCATAGCATTCTGTTCTAAGACCAAAATCCATCTTTGTGAAGTTTCCAAATCTGGTGCACAATATGTATTTTATGCAAATTTCAGGAGCACCTGCATGGCTACCAAGAGAGGGAGAATTAGTCCCTTGGGTACAATCTCTCTGTTACCCAGAAACTAAATTCCTGGTTCCTCTTCTTTCTTGAAGGGCTGTCTCCAAAGAAACTGCGGACTCAGGACTATAGCTTCAGAAACTTCTCTGCTTAAGAGCATTCAGCCTATGAGCATGGACATTCGTAAAAATTACCTCCTGTGAGTTGGACTATCAACTCTGCCCTCCGCCAACAGACAGCATCAATAGTTACTTTTCAGCAGGAATTAGCAAACCGGCATATGGACTAATCCGGTCCACCACCTATGTTTATGAATAAAGTTTTACTAGCGCACAGCCATGGCCATTAGGCTATCTTTTCTCTATGACTGTTTCCTGCACGAAAAGAGCAAAGTTGCATAGTTATGATACAAAGTGCATGACCCATAAAATCAAAAATATTTACTCTCTGCCCCTTTGGAGAAAAACTTAATCGATTCTAATTTTGCTTTTATCCTTGAGTTTAGCTAGATCCAGATTCATCCAACCTGGTGAATTGAACCAAATAAGCCTATTTGTTTCTTAAAGCTCTCCACATCACTTGCTAAGAGTGGTCATGCCTCCCTTCTTATATAATGACTCAGCTGTTAACCAAAAGGTGGAGGCCCAAGTCCACCATCAATATGGTGTGCATATGCCTGTTTGTGTCACGGCTCTTTTCCCTGTAGGATAGCTATCTAGCAGGTGGGGAATGCTGGATATTATGGTATTTCTATTTCCAACTTTTTAGGAAAGCGCTGACCCGTTTTCCACAGTAGTTGTACCATCTTACAGTCTTACTACCAGTGTCTCGTGGTTCTAGTGTCTAGTCTCTCTACACTATACCAGCATTTGTGGCTTTCTGGATTTTTGGCCTTTATTGCTAATGCTCAGAGAAGGTGCTGTCTCCTGGGTGTTTTGATTTGTATCTCCACTCAAAAGCTTCTGCTTACTGAACTTTTCTATAGATTCCAGAAAGTCTAGAACTAAACACCCTTCTTATTTTAAATCCTTTTGTTTTCTTTCTTCACTTCCCAACCACTGATACCTCCTCAGAGAAAACAGTCTGAATAGCGGGCCCAGTGCATGTCCACATTCTATAACTACTCTAGCCCCTCGAACTCACAACAAAATAAAAGATTCCAAGTGCCATTCAGTCTTTGCGAGGTTCCAGTTTTCCTATTCTTCTTCCACCCTTCCACTCCCCACTGGCCACCCTTTCAGACCCCTTCAGACTCCAGCACAAACCCAGGATGCCTTCACACTCCCACAAACACACAACTGATGATGATCTTAGGGTCAATACTTTGATAAAGGCACCTTTGGCTGGCTTTTTTTTTTTTTTGCAAAACATTTATTTTATTTATTACATTTATTCATAAATACATTGAGAATTCTTTATATGTACAATGTATGTTTTTT
>NW_022103928.1:5208770-5211448 GCF_000313985.2 Echinops telfairi
AACTTCAAGCCTTTAAGACCACAGATGCTATATCTTTTGATAGCCAGGCACCACCTGGCTGGCTTTTCTTAGAGAACTTGCAGGCACTTCTCCTTTCCAAGCAATAAAAATACCCTGGCCTGGAATGTGATCAAGATGAAAGTAATTACAGAGTCCTGAACCAAACGGCCTGGGAAAGTCGGCGTTCCTGATGACTGTTTGATTCCTTGAACAAGGAGGGCCTGATTTATGTAACCATCAATCTCATGCTTGCCTCATTTCAAAGAGCCCTAACCCTTCAAATATGGACCATAAAAAAATTGTATGTTTGCTTTTGCTACCAGTTCTTCATCATATGTTAATATTTTTCCACTGGTACCTTGTGGAAACTTTCCCTCAAATAAATGGATATTTCACTGCCCTTACTTGTACAACTAGACCTGTCAACCCAATGTCCCACACGTCCTTTGTTTGGCCCATCTACTCCCACCCATTGCCAATTTCCCCAGTCTCCCTCATCTGAGAGCCTAGTCATCTGCTAAAGGCAATTCCCATGTTGCCAAGTCAGTGCTAACGTAGTGAAAGAAGCAAAGCATAGGAGTGAAACAAGACAGACATGTTCTTTGGGGCATTTCCACTGTCAGATTCTCCCCCACTGTGTGCCCTTGGAGAGGAGAGGTCTGTCAGTGCCACACCGGTAGAGAGCCATGAGAATGTCTGCCCACTTTACGTCACCATTGGGACCTGGGATCCTACTGTTCCAGAAGAATATCACCTCGAGGGCAGCATCCGAGGCAGACACCATGCTTACTGGATGCTTAAGGATGAGTCTCTTAATCATCTGCTGGGAGTGCAGGTGTTGACATCTGAACCTCAGCGCTGCCACTGTCCAACTCTTTGACCTTGGACAAGTCCCGGAATGGAAGCGGTTCATACTGCCCATTGCTAGCCAAAAGATACCCAGAGGCACCTGAGAAACATGCCTGGTGACCCACTTCTGGAAAGTGGGTGAAGGAAGACAGTGGTTGGCGGAAGACATGAAAAAAATTATAAATTATTAAGGGTTCATAAGGGAGGGAGGGGGGAAATGAGCTAATACCAAGAGCTCAAGTAGAAAGAAAATGTTTTGAAAATGATGATGGCAACATATGTACAATTGTGCTTGACCCAATGGGTGGATAGATGGATTGTGATAAGAGGTGTAAGAGACCCCAATAAAATGACTTTAAAAAGCTGTAAGAGACTCCAAAAAAATGATTTTAATAAATGAACCAAAAAAACTAATAAGAATAACAAAGTAAAACATAAAAATTTCAATAGAAAAGAAAGAAAATATCATGAGCGAGGGGGGAGAAAAGGGGAGGGGTTAAAATGAGGACTTGATGCCAGGGGCTTAAGTGGAGAGCAAATGTTTTGAGAATGACAAGGGCAATGAATGTAAAAATGTGCTTTACACAATGTATGGATTGTGATAAGAGTTGTATGAGCCCCTAATAAAACGATTAAAAAGAAAAGGAAAGAAAGAAAATATTACAAACTAGAACAAAGTTAAAATGTATCATAAGAGAGATCAATTGGTACAGTGCTAAATATTAACCAAATTGTATCTACAATAATTCACTTTCTAATGCATTCTGGGTGTTAGTAAGGCTTTTGCATCCCTGTTGTGTGGTCAGAGAAGATTTGCCACGGGCTTAATCCACATGCATTGCCCTCCCCCACCCCCTTTTTTAAGTGAAAGAGCTTTAAAATGGGTCAAAGGGGAGATAAAATGATATCACATTTTGACCTAACTACATAATTGACTTTACAATGCTCTCTGATGACAGGACTATTCTCATCCCTCAACTATGATCAGAAGGGATTCACCAGAGGCTTAACCCATGTGTGGACCCTGCACGGGGATTTTGGGCTTCCACTGTCATCCATAGCCTTCTGCAAACCAGGCATTTACAATTTAAGCTCTGATACCATTCCCTCCTTTAAATTTGGATTATATTATTTACAAGTCTTAGATCAGAGAGTCGGATGTGCTTCTTCCATGTGGCCTTAGTTGGTGCCTCACTTAGATGGCTATTTGAGATTGTAATTATTTACAGGAGTAGAGAGTCCATCTTTCTCTCAGGGAGCAGCTGGTGGTTTCAAACTGTTGACCTTGAAGTTAACAGCCCAACATGTAACCAATACGCCATCAGGGATCTTCACAACATAGTAGTCAAGGGTTATATCAAGGTCTTTTGCTACCTAACCCATAAAACAAAGGTCAGATCCTGTTCTCAGCAAAATCCACCAGCTCCAATGGTCTATTAATCAAATTGCTGGAGCAAGGATCAAGGAAAGTTATTTAGAGGTCAAATGATGTGCTAAACCCCAAGGCCCATTCACTCAGTCTGGCAAGTGACTGGTTGACCTTGCTGAAGAAATTCCAGGGAACTTCTAGAGCACTGTATCATCTCATAATAATAGCAACCCAATAATAGGGTGCCTGGTGGTCTAAGTATTCTACACATCTCACAATATGAGCACCATTATCATCCACAAGAGCCTTGGTGGTGTGCTTACACACTGGGCTGTAATCTGCAAGGTCAGCCGTTTGAACCTGAACAGCCACTCCTTGGCAGAAAGGTGAGGCTTCCTACTCATGTAACAGTTGTAGCTCAGAAGCCCATAGGGAAAAGTCTGCCCTGTATTATACAGCG
>NW_022103928.1:5213274-5216470 GCF_000313985.2 Echinops telfairi
AGGGATACAGGAGTTTCCAGAATCCTCAGGAGAAGGCCATGACCACACAGAGGCCTCATTGGCTATGATCTGATAGACAGACTAGACTCCACCCCTTCACTTGTAAGTCTTGAACTGACAACAGATTATGTAACTACCACAGATAAGAACAGGCAAACATATGGCAAGCATAGTTTTAGTGGTTACCGGGGGTGGGAGGGAGGTGCAAAGTGCGATTATTGCTTAGGGAGTACTGAGTTGGGGTTTACACTAATAGAAACCTCACATTGATTAAGAATAGAGTTGCACAGCCAATTAATGGAATTACTGTCAATACCTATAAAAAGTTGAATTTAGCAAAGGACAGATCTATCATACATCTTTTAATGACCAAAAAAGTAGATGTTGAGGGTGCTTAACACCACAGGATTTGGCTCATCAGTTTGAAGGTTTAAGATCATGTTTTTATAGGACATCCCAAGTAATTGGTCTGATACTGTGCTCTACCTCCTAGTTCATTTAATGTTTCCTGGGATCCTTACAACCTGCACGCAGCCATCCATGATACAGCACTTGATCCCTATTCACCTGGAACAGCAGAGGAGCAAAGTCATAAATAGAAAAGAATGAGTGGAACAGAATGTAAAGCCAATTACCTCCATGACCAACACTTGTTCGCTTTGCCACGAGACCGAGAGAACTGGGTGGTGCCCAGTGACCACTGGCAAATGTTTTGATCAAAGATCCTATAAGGCAATCCTGATCAAAGAGAGGCTCAAATGCAAAAGTAGATTTCCATTTCTCGCAGAATCCACACACTCTGGATACATAGAGGTTGAATGAATTCCAAATACTGTTATCCTGAGATATCTTTAAACCTCAACCTTAAACCTACAACATCCCCTAGAGTTGTTTCAACACCAAACGATACCGTAGCTTAACTAGTCAAGGATGTCTGCAGTGAGCAGTAGGCTCTCTCTCATAAGATCTATATGGAGTCAGACAGCACCTTGAAAGCTTACATTGGCAACACAGGGGCAGTGCACTTACGTAATGAAGAAGAGGAGGAGAGTGAGAAGGGTTGCCCACCGGAAGAATGTAATCAGTCACTTCATTGTACGGGTACAAATGGCTGAATTGTTGTATGCTTGTTATGTATATTTCCAACAGAGCCAAACCCAAAATCAATGATTTAGAAATAATTTTATATTGATGACATGTTTGAATAATTACAAGCTGATATATGGAACTAAATACATTAAAATTAAAAAATAAAGTCAACATTCTGCTAGATTTGGTCCATGGATAGTTTTGGCCCCAAGGTCTGAAGAAATCTGGGAGCAACTATAAGCCTGTCTTAGACTACCACCTGGCCAGAGAGAAAGCAAGACCCTACCTTCCCCACCCAACCCCTCACTAGAAACAATTCCATCCCCTGTTTTTTGTTTTGTTTTTCAAAAACACCTTCATGTCCGTAATAGGTCAAATTGTTCCCCTGTCCCCACCCCCCAAAACAAGGAAGCTCTAACTTCCAGTGTCTGTAAGTTTGGAAATAACAAACAAACAAAAAGGCAAAACAACCCCATTGCCATGGAGGTGATCCTAACTCTCTGTGACCCTGTAAAACAGGGTAGCCCTGCTCCAGAGGGCTTCCAAGGACATGGATCTTTCCAGAAGCAGACTGCCATATCATCCTCCCACAGAGCAGCTGGTGGGTTTGAACTGCTGGCCTTTCAGTGGACAGTCAAGCACTTAACCACTGCACTGTGGTTGGAAGAGGGTGTCAGGCCCCCACCACTAATCATGGGTTCAGTAAGCACAATTGTTCAGTTGAGATATTTATATATTATAATATAGTCATAGAGAGTATGAGAGAGAGAAGAGAGAGTCAAATAATGAAGTAGGACACATTTCATGGTAGCATGCTCACCTCTTGGATGGTCATGATCTTACCGGCCAGGTCCGCGCATGCGTGGGCTGAGGTGAGGTGGGGCGGAGACGTGGCAAGATGCTCAAGGACCCCATTTATTGCTAACCTCGGGTTATATCTACTTAGGGGGGCGTGATTACAGGTAACCACACATCACAGGAAGGGGCAGTACAATAGGCATACACATCATAGGAAGGGGCTGTACAATAGGCATAAGTATAACAGGAAGGGGATGAGCTAGGGATGTACACATGATAGGAAGGGGAGGAACTAGAGGCATACATGTGACAAGATGGGCAACCCTAGATTCACCTTGGCCACCCTTGGGTGGGCTTGGCCTTTCTGGGGTCTACTACAAGGAAACAGTCAACTACTATCCTTATCTGAAGGGAGTGGGTCCTACTTGTTGTGGGATATACAGTTGTGACTGCTTGTTCTAGATGGCCGATAACCCTTAGAGAGAATCACCCCTGTTCTACGGTACTTCTGATGACCTCCAAGGGTATAGTCATTCGCAAGCAGCTAGTTTGGCATATATTTGGGGGAGACAACTCGGGATAATCCGTCTGTTTCCCACACTGCACCATCAAAGCTCCTTTAGGCAAGGTAAACCAAAAGCCAAACAAATTGCTGTCAACTTGTTTTCCACTCAATGGGCCCTTGAAAATAAGGATCTACATGTGAACCCCCTCCCTGGGGGATGGACAACAGAAAAGTGGGTGAAGGGAGACATCAGACAGGGCTAAATATGACAAAATAATAATTTATAAATTATCAAGGGCTCATGAGGGAGAGGGGAACAGGGAGGGAGGGGGAAAATGAGGACCTAATGCCAGGGGCTTAAGTGGAGAGGAAATGTTTTGAGAATGATGAGGGCAATGAATGTGCAAATGTGCTTTACACAATTGATGTATGTATGGATTGTGAAAAGAGTTGTATGAGCCCCTAACGATTAAAAAAAAAAATGCTACCAGTTAACATGAGACCATACTGAAGTAGACTGGGTCCTAATCCAGCATGATTGGTGCCCTTATAAAATGATGTGACTATCAAAAGATATAGCATTTGGGGTCTTAAAGGCTTGAAGGTAAACAAGCGGCTATCTAGCTGAGAAAAAACAAAGCCCACATGGAAGACGCACACCAGCCTGAGTGATCACGTGGTGTTGAAGGGATCAGGTATCAGACATCAAAGAACGAAAAATCAAATCATTGTGAATGAGGGGGAGTGCAGATTGGGGACCCAAAGCCCATCTGTAGGCAACTAGACATCCCCTTACAGAAGGGT
>NW_022103928.1:5217228-5226158 GCF_000313985.2 Echinops telfairi
GTGTGTGTGTGTGTGTGTGTGTGTGTGTGTGTTCTATGCCAGCTATAGGAAATTAAAACAGTATCTCGGTTTAAAAGTCCCATTCCAAAAATGCATTCCCTGACCTCCCTGGGTCTGGACTGGGCATCCCACTCCTGGGAGCATGTGCCCCGCCATAGCACTGAGTCCAGGGTGACAATCCTTCTGCTCGATGGGGACCAGCTCTGTTCCCTGCCCAAGGCCTGGCATACAATGGGCCACCAGGAATGGTAAATACTGAGCCATTCTGTCTTCCAGTGGGGGTGGAGGTGGGGTTGAGCTGCCATTCTTATACTTGAATATGCACAAAAGTCATTTAGGAATCACGGCAAAATGCAGTCTGATTGACTCGGTCTGGCCCAGGGCCCTGAGATTTCTAAGAAGTTCCTGAGAGGCTGAGGCAGCTGATCTGTGGACCGCATGACAAGGGTCGAGAAAACATAAAACAAAAGAATCTCTCTGGCACTCCAACATCAGTAGAGACTCTTGAATCACTCTCTCAACCAAGATGGATATAGAAACCCAGGGCCCCATCTCCCACTCCTTGACTGATGTTGAAAGAAACCACTCTTAACAACCAACAAGGGAATTATACTTTACAAATCTCATTATATTTCCTGTTATTTTAACTATCACTGTAATTAAACTCAAAGATTTACCACACACGGCTCACTTTGGCACGTTGTACGCGCTTTGATTTTCAGCATATTCAGCCTACTTGGGTGCCCTTGAAATTCATTTGTCAAACAAGGAGATGTCATAGGTCGTAAATCACAAGAGCCCTTCATTAGGCAGAGCTCCCGGCTGCCCCATGCCATGCTTTGTCAAGAAACAGACCATTTTCTGTAGATTCTGAACGTATATTGTTTGTATGCTGCTGCCCACGGCAGCTGTAGCCCCAAAGCTGTAAGCTTGAAACCAGCATAAAATCATTGGGCTGTGGCATCTAGCATTTGTCTGGTCCAAACCACTTCAGATGAACAAACTGAACTCATGGCTTTCCTAGGGCCACACAGCAAGCTAGAGGCACGAGCTAGACTCCATAGCACCTACATGCTTTCATTTTCAGTAGTGAGGCTCAAAGTGGGGTCCCTGGGCAAGACTGATCCTGTGGACTGCTTGTTGCCTATCTTCAGTGAGGTCAGTAGAGAAACTGAGTAAGGATTTTATAGTTTTAATCCATTTGACCGTGTCTCAACACTCAAGCCTAAGGCCTGTGGTCTCATCTCACAGAACCTGATAGACTCAAGGAGGTTTGCAGGAGCCCTGCTGAGTGGCATGTGGCTTGAATGAGTCACTGGCCAGTGGTGAGCTGGGAATTAAAGACACTAGGTCCCTTACCACACCCAGGCTAAGAAGCTCTGATCGCCCACCACATCACCACAGACTCAGAGGCCACCCTAAATCAGAGTTTGATTTAAAAGCATATTTGTTGCTTTCACTCATGTCTCCAGTTAGCTCTCATGGCTCTCAAACGTTGACCACTCCCAGCCCAGCCCCGTGTGATCCGAGGTCTGCTCAGGTCCTTCGCTGTGGTCACTGGATACTGTGAGAGTCTGCCAAGCCAGAGCGCTCACTGCACAGCATTCTGTGCTTTCAGACTAGATTGCCAGGTCTTTCTTCCTACTCTGACTTAGTCTAGAAGCTCTGCTGAGAGGTGTCCACCTTGGAGGACCCTGCTGGCATTTGACACACTGGTAGTCTGGCTTCCAAATGAACTCAGTAATCACTCAGCAGAGCGCCTGACACACAACACATGTAGCCAAAATCTCTGTATGCCCGCTCAGAATTAGCTTAGAGGCCATTCAGATTCCTGCTCTTCTCTTCAATTTGCAGCATTACAATTTACAATTAAACAGTGGAAAGGTCTTAGAGTCCTATTCTAGAGGACCCTGGAAGTTAACACTCACTCACTCAGAAGGGTTGAGAACTAGCAACATGCCCTTTCGACTCAAAATCAGATTTCCGAACTATGTGTGTGTGTCTTAATCATTTCAAGCTGCCTGTTCCTTTTTGCATTTGAAATGACTCCGTCTATTTACAAATGAAATTATCTGTAGCTTGGGCTTGCCAAGAATTAAATAACTAGGAGATACAGTGCGACATTAATTTCTCTTCTGATGTGGTCAGGAAGAGGCCAGAGGGCACCTGCACAGATGCCAAGAGCCATTTGGCAGCTGTTCCATGGGTGGTTTGCCTTGTTCAGATCTGGCCCCTCTGCTCAGGGCTGAGCAGATGGAGTTGGCTTCGCAGAGGGACCCGGTTGGCTCTCCATCACGGGACACAGGCCTGCAGAGAACCAGACTGGGTCACTAGTTACAGGACCAGGACAAACAACAATGGAATATGCCATCAGCAAAGCATCCAAGCAGTGAGAATCAGAAAACCTGGACTCAGATTCTCATCCGCCATGCACGGGGCAGAGGGAAACAGGAAGCCAGGCTCTCATCATGTTCCACGCGTATTCTAGGGAAATAAGGCAACACAGCCCTGAGAGGCTGCTCTTCTGTGGCTTCCGTCCGTCCCTGCACTAGTCTAAAAGTAATAGGCATGAAAGCCAATTACCTTGGATAACTGAGGGGGGAAAAGACCAATTACTGGTAACATGGCTTGATGTTATTGTTAGCTGCCGTCTCTTTGCTACCAACTCAGAGCGACCTCAAGTACAAAGAAGGAAACGGTGCTGTATCTGTCATCCTCAAAGTCACCGACATGTCCAAGCCCATTCATGTTGCTGTTCTCCCAGTCCATCTTGCCGTGGGTCTCCTTCATACTCGCTGGTCTTATGATGTCTTCCTTAAGCATTTGATGCCTCCTGATGATTGGTCCAAAGCAAGTGAGGCAGACAATGCCCTGCCACGATCTAGGAGGTTTTCACGGATGGATTTGCACAAAGGCCATGGTCAGGCCTTTCTTCCTAGACTGTCTTAGTCTGGGAACTCCGCTGAAACACTAGTCACCCGACTGGTAGTTGCAATAGTGGTGGTCTTGCTTTCAGCATCACAACAACACACAAGCCACCAAAGTGCAACAGACAGACAGACAAGTGGGGAGATTTAGATCTCAAGTTTCTGGGTTGGTTGTCTTCAGAGGACCCTATAAAGTGATACAAGAGGAAGAAAGATGAGGATTCCCTAGACTCCCTATGTTTCCTAGACATCACCATCAGCAGCTCTCTCTATCCTGTCCTCAGCATGGACCAGAAGGAAACACTATATAAGGTCTGGGGTAAAAACAAAGTCCTCGATGTTTATGATAAAGAGAGTTTAGAGTTGAGATAGCCAACACAGCAGCCACGAGCAATACATGGCTGTTTGGATTTAAATGAACTAAAACTACGTGTGCTCAAAAAATTAAAAGCCCACTTCCTCGTTGCACCAGCGACATTTCTTGAATAACACTGACAGATCCATGAGACTAGATGAAGCCGTAGCAGGCATCACTGATATAGAATGTTTCCATTATTGTAGACGATCTGGTTGGACAGCAGAGTCCTGGAGACACGTGTAACTTGTTCTTAGAAGCCAGTGAGTGAAAATAAAGAAAACTTGCTGATGCTGAAAATGTAGTAAAATAGATGCTGCTACACCCTGCTGCTGACAACAAACATTTGGCACAACAATTCTATAGCACAATTTGAAAATATGTATGAGCAGAAATATTGAGATAAATGGAGAAAAGATTGAAGTTGTCAAGGATTTTGTCTTTCTTGGGTCCGCAATCAATGCTCCTAGAAGCAGTAGCCAAGAGATCAAAAGACATATTGTACTGGGTAAATCTGCTACACAAGATCTCTTTAAAGTGCTGAAAAGCAAGGATGTAACTCTGAGATCTACAGTGCGCCCGACCCAAACCATGATATTTTTAATCACCTCATCTGTATGTGGCAGCTGCGCATTGAAACAGAAAGATCAAAGAAGAACTGATGCGCTTGAATTATGGTGCTGGTGAAGGATATCGGAAGTACTCTGAACTGTCAGAAGACCAAATGAATCTGTCTTGGAGAAGTACAGCCAGAATTCTCTTTAGAGGCAAGAATGGTGAGACTTTGTCTCACGTATTTTGATAGGAGAGATCTGTCCCGGGAGAAGGACATCATACTTGGTTGAGTGGAGAGGCAGACCCTCGACAAGATGGTTAGACACAGTGGCTGCATCAATGGGCTCGAACATAAGACCGATTGAGAGAATGGCACCAGCCCGGGCCATGTTTCCTTCTGTTGTGCTGAGGTCTCTGAGTCAGAACCGGTGCAATGGCAACTAATGCCCCCTCCACCACCAGTCACTTCCTTTGTCCTGTCCTTCTTCAGATAGAACTCTCTCTGAAAGGATGGACCAAAGGAGCAGCCCAGAGATTTGTGTAGAAAGCTATTCAGTGGAACGTTACTTGTCATGGAAAAATTAAGTGGTCTAAATGCACAGTCACAAGAGATTAAAAAATCAAAAAGGGCCCTGGTGGTGTGTGGGTTACGGGTTGGGCTGCTAACCTCAAAGTTAGCCGTTTGAAATGACCAGCTTCTCTGTAAGCTTCTCTGTGGCTTTCTACTCCTGTAAAGCGTTACAGTCTCAGAAGCCCCTGGGGGCAGTTCTACCCTGTCTACCTTGACTATTGCTATGAGTCCGAGTTGACTCCGTGGCAATGAGGGTTGTTTTTTTGTTTTTGTTTGGTTTGGGTTTTTGTTTATGTGATAGAATATAGTGCTTCTTATCAAAATAGGAGTTGGCCACTGGTGGCTCAGTGACAGGATTCTTGTCTTCCCTGAGTGAGACTGAGGTTCAATTCCTGGTGAAAGTACCATAGCTGGAGCCAGCAGTTGTCAGTCAGCAGAGGCTTGTATGTGGCTAGAATGTTGAACACGTTTCGATGGCGTTTCCAGACTAGGATGGACTGGGAAGGAAACCTTAGAGATCTATTTCTGAAAATCAGCCAATGAAAACCCTACAGATCACAGCCAATCATGGAAATGGAGAAAGAATGGAAGTGCTTCCTTCCATTGTGGGTGGGGTTGCAATGAGTTGGGTAGATTCTATGGCAACTACCAACAACCATAAAAATGCAATTTCCCAAGACCCACCCCTGCAATGGTAGAGATGTTGATGGCACAAGAAAAAAGACAACCACATTCCATTAAGATAGATCCCTGCCTGTATTAAAAATTACAGGTGAATTACAGTACCATAAAGTAGTACTGTATCTACATTGGACCTTGTGTTAGACAGGGTTCTCTAGAGAGATAAAACCAAATTGCTGATAATTTAATATATTTATTTATAAAGATAAGTAGATATATAACAAGGAATGAACTGTTAAATCATATACAGTTAAATATATAATACAAGAAAGAAACAGTTAAATTAAAAAAAAAGCACTACAAATGGCTCAATTCAACTCACTGCCATGAGAGAGATGTGAGAGACTAGCAGTCCTTCCAGTCCAATCTGCTGCCAGATCTTCCTCTATTTATAGAGAGAGCTAGGCTATGTCAGCACAGCAGCCAATCAGAAGGCAGGTCACCAACTGCCAGCCAGGTCACCAACTGCCAGTCCTCAGCTCCAGCGATTTCTTAAAGGGACCTCAACTTACAGCGACACAGTCCACGGGCTAGGCGTCCCACAGGTAGTGTAGCCTTTAAATTGAGGCACAGGACAAGAAAGGCAGCCGCACACTGGTCCGATGATCAAAGAGCGAGAGACAAGAAAGGCGAGACTCACCAAGCCATTTATCTCTCTGCCCTTCAGTTAATCCCACTTGTATTTATCGGCCAGGCTGGCACAATAAACTATCTCAGACCTTCATCGAGAACTCACCATATGCTGGACGCAGTTCAAAGGGCTTTCCATGCGTTCATGCCTTTAATCCTGACAACACACGATAAGGCAGCTCCTTCCCACTATTATGATCCCTGTTTTACAAATGAGGAAACAGACAAGGCGGTGAAAGAAGTCCACTGCGGTCGCACAGCTCGGGGCAGCTGCGGTGGATTTAAAAGAAGATGCTTAGCTCCAGACCCTGTGCACTCAAAGCCTAAGCTGTAATCCTAACTCCACTTCACAGAAGATGACCCTGGACGAGGTCGTATAAAATCATTTGCTTGATGTAACCCAGCTATTAGCTGGCAGTACTCAAAGTCAAATCCAGGCCCACAGCCTGTTGAGTGCTGCTATTAGACCGACTATGAGTCACGGCGACCCCATGTGTACAAGAATTGAACTGTGCGCTACTCCAGTGTCTGAAGCTGCCAAAGCAGGTTGCCACACATTTCCTGCAAGGTGCCTCTGAGTGTACTTGAGCGCCCACCTCTCGATTAGCAGCAGAACACATTAGCTGCACCACCCTGTGACGTAGCGAGCCTCAAGAAGTGGGGACCCCAACACATCTATAACATTCCATTTGAGTTGTAGAAAACGAGCCAATTTCTCTGTCTTACATACCCAGATGCACTGATGTACAATGGACTCCATTGTCAATGCGTGCTCACCATATAGAGCCCTTATACGAAGTCCTTTCCAGGGGTTACCTCACTGACTGCTGAGAACCCCTGCTCGTATTCTTCCCATTTCACAGCCGGGCAAGTTGAAGCTCAGAAAGCGAGCTGTCCACAGTCACAGAGCTGGTGACAGGAATCCCCAAGGCCTCCACACGGCTGTGGCCTCCAGTGCCTACATACTTTGCTGTGTTGTAAAGTAGCCATATTTAGACACATTATCTTCCCACCAGGACATGTTTTGAGAGTAAAAGGAGCAAGAACCAAATGTCTTGCTGTGGAATCCACACTGACGCACAGAGACCACGTGACAGTGTGGCAGGAGTGGCTCCGGGGGGTGGGGGTGGGCTGCAGGCTGGGATCTTCACAGAAGCAGAATCACTAGGCTTTTCTTCTGCAGAGCACTTGGGGGGTGGGGGGCGGGGTGGGGCGGGGAGTGATGGCCCACCTTTAAGTTAGCAGATGAAAAGGGGTGCTGTACATTATTTCAGGATCAAAATGAACACTGCTGCCTGAGTAGACCCTATGTGACAGAGTAAAACTAGTTCCAAAGTTTCCAAAACTATCAATCTTTACAGAACCAAAGAGCCTCATCTTTCTTCTACAGAGCAGCTGCTAGGTTTGAACTGCTGACCTTGCAGTTGGCAGGCCAACTTATCATTCACTGTGCCAACAGACTCGTTTCTATTCCAGAACAAAAGTTGTGTATTGAAACTGACCCAGACAGCCAAGCCACGTCCTCCCTTTCCTTTTGTAATAGCCTCGTTTGTTCTCTAGGGCGGGGGACAAGCAGGCCTTTGGAGGCCCTCATGGTGGGGCATGGGTTACCAGGCCAGCAGCTCTGCTAGAAGCTCCCAGGCATCTATCTGACTGCAAAGCACAAGAGCTTGTTTCTCGTGTTCCGCAAATATATGTCAGCAGCTGACTGCACACATGACTGCTGTGAGCTGATTTGGTCCACCGGAGCAGGAAGAGGGATACACCAACCGCACAAGCCCTTTGGATTCCCTAGGAGGTTCCATCTTCAGCTACTGGGGTTTGTTGTTATTCTTGTCAATGAGAACAAAAACAAGCCTGGCCTTTTCTGCCCACTCCCCAGCCCTAGCGCCAGCCATAATTCATCATCTTACGGCTCCCTGCACAGCTCCTTACACATTACTTAGAGCAGGCAGTCAGTGGTGGGAGAGAAGATTCTGCTAAACCACAGATCTGATTCAAGCATGGCTCTGGGCACAGACCCCTGCACAGCACACCCACTGCTGGAGCAAGCCCCACACCCACCTATAAATGTATCATGAGGGGTCAGCAGGGATAGGGCTCCCCAGAACTGAAATGGCTCCACAACTCATTAAGCAGCTGTCCTGGAAAGCACGGCATCAGCCAACTAATGGGCTGGGGGCCGTCATTAGTTCACTGGGAAACAGCATCCTCCCAGAGACTCAGGCTGGCTGCTCCCATCGTTCTGAGAGCAGAAGGCTCCGGGGAGAGCTGACACCTGGGCCTGGAGGCACCTGTCATGCCAAGCCAAATCTAAGAGCATTGTTTACAGGGTGGGAGAGAGCATGGTGGTGACAAATGAGGACAATAGAGGCAAGGGTCTGGCACTGCCACTTTCTTGCTGTGTGCCCTAGGGCAGGCTCCCTGAAACCCTGTAAATCTGTTTTCTCTTCTATAAAATGGGGGAAAGGATAGCACTTACGCTCAGAGTTTTGTGAGAAATAAATGAGGCAATACATGGAAAGCATTTAGCACGGTTTCTGGATCTTACTAAGGGCTCAGAAAAGGTTAATACTGTTAAAAAAATCATTATTGAATAAGCAGTGGCATAATGATATCATTCTGATGGCTGGTGTTAGCTGCTGTCTAGTCAGCCCCAGCTCAGGGTACAACATAGCCTCTTCACCACTGTTGCTGTCACGGTGTGTTTTCAGTGTCTTCTACCCTAGTGGGCTATTCTTCCAGTACTGTATCCACGTCCTGTTGCACTCCATATGGTTTTCATTGACCAGATTTTAGAAATAAATTTCTAGGCCTCTCCTGCCTAGTCCATCTTACTCTGTAAGCTTGACTGCAGTCTGTCCACCGTGGATGATCCCACTGTGGTTTGGCCTACCTGTGGCACAGCTTCCAATGTCATGGCAACACACAAGCCCCCACAGTTCAGCTGACTGACAGATAAGTGGGATGATATAATAATTACCATATATGATTAATATAAAGCATATATGATGGCTTATGAATATGAGAAGTGTTGTTATTATAGCTTGTCTCAAATGAAAGTTAACTGCTAAATGTGTTGCCAATAAACAAGGAATTAGGATACAATAAAGCAGAACAGATTGCAGCAAAATTTACCAAGAATAAACCCCATAATCCTAGGTCAAATATCAAGGTCAAGAAAGTTCTCATGTAGAAGCAACAAAGCCCA
>NW_022103928.1:5227080-5243707 GCF_000313985.2 Echinops telfairi
ACAACGAATGTACAAATGTGCTTGACACAATTGATGTATGTATGGATTGTGATATGAGTTGTATGAGCCCCCAAGAAAATGATTAAAAAGAAGAAGAAAGTTCTCATGTAAAAAGTTCCCTAGACTTTCCAGATACTAGTCCACAACGCCATTTGCCATCAGTCACATTTGGGGGAATGGTCTGGCCGGGAGTGGAACAGATGGTCCACGGTCACATCTGGATGAATGTTGACAGTCAGCCCAAGTCTACTCTGGATCCCAAAGCCCAGCTGAGGAGAGAGAAGTGGAATTTCACCTGAGCCACCAAGTACCAACAATGGGCCAACTGGATCCCCTCACTCAGAGCCCTAAGCACTATGGTCTTCAAAACCGTCACATCCGCCTTTCTCACTGCCAGAGCCTTGAGCAAATCCTTTGCCTCCGAAAAGGGAGTGGGTGCCTGAGAAAACTATCAGTGAATCATGGCAACGTTTCAAATATTTACTTCTTTCTCTTCCGCCACATGAACGCCACGGAGTGAAAGAATGAGAGGTGCCGAGTCATAGTGATGTCCTGCCTGCTAGATGGATTTACACATGCCACCTGCCTCCGTGCCTTTGCTCTGACTCCTGGACTTCTTTATCTTATATTGGATGTGGCAGTTCTCTCACGGGTCCTTCCACCTCCCCCAAATCCTAAGTAAACACCATTAGATTCGCAAACACTCTGAAATTTCACGCTGGATTATCATTAAATTGGTACAGTTGACACTAGAGTGTTGACAATCTGGAAGAAGAAAAAAATGGAGGGAAAACAAAAAGTGTCCCCTGAATTACTGCCCACCACACAAAATCAATACAAGAAGGCAACAACATTACAAGGAGAGCTGTTTCCCCTTCTGAGCCTTCTGAGTGGTAGGGAGTGTGTGTGTGCTGGGGGCGGGCGAGGAGCAGTCACGGTTCCAGTTAATATAACATGTGAATGACAGCTTAGTAAAACTGAGACACTCAATGCCTTCCAGCCCATATTCAAGGACACAGCTGTAATTCACCAGGTTATGGCCCAGAGTTCAATACTCACACTTCCCCATCAGTCCTGTATCCACAGCCTTCAGCTCTCCCCTCCCGGCCTCCCACAATTCTCTTGTTGTGTTTCTAAATTCCTGTTTTAGCAGCTCACAGAGGGAGTCATCACAGTGGATTGGTTTCCTAGGGCCACCACCACAAAATATCACAAACTTGGTGGCTCATGAAAGCAGAACTTTATTGTCTAACAAATCTAGGGGTTTGAAGTCCAAGTCAACATGTCAGCCACGAGACAGTCCCCCAGACAAGAGAAGGTTCTATCTCATCTCTCCTAGCTCCTAGAGGTCCCAAGAGTCCCTTGTCTCGTAGCTACATCTTCATAGGGATGGCTTCCTCTGTCTCTCAGTGCCTCTTCATTTTTAAAGGACACCACTCAGACGGGTCAAGACTCACCCTGTTCCAGCATAGCCCGATGTTCACATTAATCTGCACTGATCACATTTTCAAAGACAGAGTTTTCGAACAAGGTTATGTCCACAGGTCCCAGGCATTAAGACTACAACATCTCCTTTGGGGTGGGGACACAGTACATGACAGGAACAATATCGCCTTCAATTCAAACAACAGACAACTCCTCATTCCAGGCTCCCCTGCAAGTTCTCCTTCTTTTGACCTTTAAATATGTAAGCAACGCCCAAGTTGTCCTCAAATAGAGTTACACTCAACCTCCACCCAGTCAGGTGGGCAGCTTGAATGGGAAAATAAGTGAGAGGAAAGCTACACTGAGAAAGACTGCTCTTAGCGTTTCGTTGGCATCCTCCTCTTTTTGGCCAGTGCCCAACTCTTACAAGTGGCTCCCAGCACAGGAGAGTGCTGCCTCCCGCGGTTCCCATTCCACTAGCGCAGAAAGTGACTCCATTGACACTCTTTTCAGGTTGTCCAAGGAGCTAGCACTGGATCATGTCTGCTGCTCTTGGGAATCTGGTGAGTTTGCCAGCCGCAACAATTAGAGGGGCAAAGATCTGAAGAGCAGGCTGTAAATTTTCCTGCATTATTGATTTCAACTAAGTGTGTGGCACATTGTAGTTTCTCAAATCGAGTGGAGATACTTGTTTGTTTGTTGCTAGCAGAGCCTCAATCGATGCTTCCTCTGCATCCCTGAAAGCACAGTAGCAAATCTATGCTGAGAGGACGAGATGCAGACCACAATATGCAACGGTTCCAAAGGCCAGGGCTGCCTTTTCTAGCTCACCTTCGACTCTGCCTGGAGAAATTCTGAAATAAATATTCTTACACCCCTAACTGATTTCTTTTCTTATTCTTTCAAATCTACTCTCCGCCATGGGGAACAAGCGATACCTGGGCACTAATTCCCTGCCTTGAGAGGTGAGACTTCAGCAAGCTGAAAGCCTTAAAAATGTCTCTATTTGTGACTTTTTTTTCAAGTCATTGCCTATTAGCCACTCCAAAAATTACAAGGGATCCCTGGAATTAGAAAACCAAGAACAGACCTTGCTCCTGTGGAGAAGACAATCAACCTCAGATGGAGCAGATATGTTGACAAGAACCATGGCTTGGAGTGATGCCAAGGGCAGCAAACAAACAAGCAACGAACAGAAACAGCCGGGGCCTGGAGCACGGGAAGCCTTGCCAGTGGTTGAGTACCCTGCTGCTCACCCAAGTCCTCAGCATGCAAGGGTCCTTTGAACTCGGGTCTCTAGGCCCAAGTTTCAGAAAGGATTTACCCAAACCTCACTGTTCAAAGAACCTTCTGCCGTGAACGGGGCTCTGTGCTTGCACAATCCAACATGGGAGACACCAGTCGTATGAAGATGTTGAACACTTGGAAAGCAGCCTGTTGGTTGCCATGGAATCCACCCCAACTCCCAGGGCCTCCGTGTGCCAGGAAAGAGCTGTGTTCTTCTGGGTTTCATGGCTGATTTTTCAGAAGTAGATTGACAGGCCTTTATTCTGAGCTACTTCTTGCGAGGCACGGACCCACATCTTTCCAGTCAACAGTGGAGCATGCTACCCATTGGCACCAACCAAGGACTCTGTTTGAAAAGTAGCCAGTGCAAAAGAGGAACTGAATTTTAAAGCTTATTTGACTTTTATTTAATTTAGATGTGAAAGGCCATATCTATTTAGAAGCTATTCTGTTGGTTGCATAGATCTACAAGAGTAAAATGCTATATGCTTATGAATTCCCTATCCAAGATTCTTTTCAACTTGAATCAAGACATCATATGCAGAAATGGGAAGAGAAATGGGCTGAGCAGTTAGTTGCCAGAACTTGGTGTGTTCAATTTGCTGAGCGTTATTAGACCTAAGATCCACCTAGAGCCAAAGGCTGCTGGAGAGGAGTGATGACCACTGTATCCAGATCCAGGAAGTCAGCGTCATCAGGGTCCCAACACCAGCACTGATTGGACTAATCCAGGTGATTGGGAGTGTCCTTGCTCTCTTCTTCCCATGGAGCTCCTTTAGGAAATTCCCAATTCATTCAAAGAAATACAGGCCACTGAGACGTGCTTAACCTTGCTCCTTTCCTCAAAGTTTTATGCAGAAAATGTAGAGCAAAGCCAAGTAACCCCATGTTTCTATTTATAAAACAATGAAAAAATTGTGTAATCGTTTGCTTACATTTGGGCCCTAGTCCTAAATCCCAGCCATTTTCTAACCCCAAAGTGATTGGTGCTCTCGTTCCTTAATTCGCCTATTACTTGCTTAATAGTTTTCTTTAAAACCAACTCATACTTCTAACCCAAATGTATGTGTGCCCAAGATTTTGTGCCACCGTACAAAGGAAAACACACAGGGTGGCTGTCTTCATTATATACTGACTATTATATAAGAGAGGGCTTCAGAAAGCTAGTGGAAAGTTTCCTTATCTTTCTGTTCCATTTTACATAAAATTTTGAAGCCCCCTCATATTGAAATATATATAAAACATTAAAATTACATACACATACACATGTCTTTTTGACATGGTTAGGTTCAAAGGACTAGGTTGTTTCGCAAAAATCTAGTTTTGCAAAAAATGGAGGATGACTACATCATTATACAACGGCCCAGTCATTGAGAATCATGCCTTAACCAAGTTGGCACATAGTTTTAATAGTCAGAGCCAACAGTACCTTCTCCTAGAATCTTGTCATTCTTTACTGCCCATAATATGTTGATGATGCACAAACTAACCAGATTTTTTTACTAGTGTCAAAAATGTGAGATGGCAAAATGTCAGATAAAAAGGTGGTTGGTAGGTGAGGAGAAGGGGACCTGCTAGTAAGAGAGGTGGCTACATTGTGCACGATCCTGCGCTGTCTGCATTGTCAATGATAGTTATTTGAGGTGCCTGTTAAAAAACAACAACAACAAACTCCCTTAAATGTCATATAGAAATGTATGCAATGTGTCACTTTATGTGACTCGGAGGAGAAAATGGTGCAACCGCAAAGAGTGTAAGAAGTTGCACTGATAGCGAGAAAACTTCGCTGTGATGAAGGGGGGGAAAACACACACACGGGCTTTAGAGAACCTGCTTGCTTCCAGTACAAAAGTCTCATTTGATACCTTTGATTCCATCTCCATTTCCACAGCACAGAATTGTCCTCTCGGCTTTTTCTCAGCAAGCAGCCAAACCTTCCAGTGGCCATTTCAGCTCACTGGAAAACTTGCTTCAGCCCAGATAATACCTCATTTCAGCACGCTTGCCCTTCACATCCAGGCCGCTCTGACCTCCACAATGCTAATCATCTGTCGGTGCAGCCGCCCCTCACGAACCATCATCTCAGATGACCTCCTTGCCTAATTTTACTACTCTTTCAGAAACAATTAATTGTGATTAGCCTATAAACTATTCATATTAAATGGGCAATTATCGATTACTGACACTTGCCCGGCTCCACCCCTCTGTAAGAGAATGTGCTGTAAAAGACTTCAGAGCCCCTTAATCACCCTTGTCATCTCTATCTGCCAAATACAGGCTGGGTGCTGGCCTGAGTTGGCCTGACGCAAATGCTCCATGCGCTCTGACCGTGGTCTGACTTAAGTTGCGATGGGCAAGCAGTGAGAAGTTGACCAAGCTCAAAGGGTACTATGAAACTCTTGCCCTCTATTTTCCCCATATGCAGCCCAATGATCTGAAAGTGTCTATTTTTAGGCTTGTCTAGAGTTACTGGGATTTGTGATAATGTTTACTGAACAGAGGAGGTGATTGAAGTCCAAAGTTAGGGGGATTCATTTGATAAATATATATAAGGGGACTTCAAACTTTATGGGAACATGGAATAAGAAGATCGAAATTAAAAATATAAACCTTATTTCTCAACATGAGTCCATCAAGGTCAAGACACTTTGGTAAATGGTGACACCAGGCATTTAGTCCATCCCTACAGCACTGAGGGTCCTAAGAATTTAACGATGTCAAAGTACTCCATTTACATCGTTAACTAAAGAAAAATGAGTATCCTTTAAAGATTATTTTTAAGATTTGTAAAAGATGTCAGAAAAAGTCAAATCAGGACTGTAAGGTGGATGCCTATTGTCTTCCCATCAATACACTCACAATTGCTTTTGTGTAATGAGAAGGATGCGCAGAAGCATTGCCATGGGGAGACGGGCTCTCTGATGAAGCTTTTCTGGATGATTTTCTGCTGAAGTTTTCACTAACTCTCAAAACACTCTCATAATAATTCAAGGTTACCATCTTTGACCCTTTGTCACTACACAAAATGACTTTAGCTTACCAAAAAAATGAATTGCCATGACCTTTGCTCTTGAGCAGCCCACTGCAGCTTTGACTGGACCACTTCCACTACAAAGCATCGCTGGGACAATTCTTTATCCTCAAGATTGTGCTAGTAAAGCCATGTTTCGTGCTTTAAGATTTTCATCTTACTTATTTAAAAGTTACATCGAAAGCTCTTCTCATCTGCAGCTTATCCGAGAGTGCCAATTTCGTCACCTATTGAGTGGAAATTTTGCACAGCTTTACTTTTTCAGTCAGAATTGTGAAAGCTACACCATTGGGATGTCTGTGGTATTAGCTATTGTTTTTGTTGTTAATCATCAGTCCTCATCAATTAAGGCACGAATAAGATTACGTTTTCCTGGAACACTGATGCGAATGGTCTGCTGTTGCTTGCTTCATATTTTCATCTTCATGTCCCTTCATATAAAACAAGTCGTCCATCTGTAAATTGATTTCCTTAGGGCATTGTCCCCATATACTTTTGCAAAACATCAATGATTCCTCATTCTTCCACCCAAGCATCACCATAAATTTGATATTTTCTCTTGCTTCAATTTTACCAGACTTCATGTTGCTCTGATGAGGGCTCTTTTAAAACTGATTTCTTGTCCTTCTTAGTGCCTCAAACTAGATGTGTTGTAACAAGCTAGTCTGAATTTATTTGGGTACAGTTTTTTTTAATCTGTGAAAAAAATTTTTCATAATACACATTTTTCATGAACTTCTGCAAGACTCCTCATTTATGTGCTGCTACATGTGGGTACAGTGATGGTTTAGTAATAAAATTCTCACCTTACACATGGGAAACCCAGGTTTGGTTCCTAGTCAGTATACCTCATGCTTAAATACCACCCTTCTGTCAGTGGGAGCTTGTGTATTTCTCTGATGCTTAATAGGTTTCAGCAGAGCTTCCAGACTAAGATGAACTATGAAGAAAGATACAGACATCTACTTCCACAAATCCATCAATGAAAACCCTTTGGATCCCATGGTTCAATCCATTGGGCATGGAGTCACCACCATGAGGTGGGGGTAACTCAGGGGCAGCCAACAATAACTACTTAGAACAGCACTTGGAACTGTAGTGAAGATGCATCAGTGAAAACAGAAGCTCAGCTTCTAGTTTGGTAGGGCTATGTAAGTCTGCAATGATCATGCTAGGAAGGGTTCTCCCTAGAGATGCTCTGTGGAACAAATCTATTTGATGGCCATGTTTAAATATATGGCCAAAGAAGGCCTCTAAGAGAAGGATACTTTTTTCTCTTTAAGTGAAACAGCTTTTATGAAGAAATTCACTGTGACCAGAGAGAACCTTCCTGGGTGATGTCACTGGGTGCACTAACTCAGAGCAAGTTCCTCAATGCTTGCCTGGTGGAGAAAATGCATGGCAATGAAGAACGGGATTAAGCCTCTGCTGATTTTTCTGTGTACCTTATGTCTTGTGTTGTTTTTCAGTCTGTGGCAGACTTAATTTTGATAGCTTATCCCTCCATTTCCCACCTCACATTTCTTTTATTACGTATGATAGAATATCATAAATCTGGCTAGACCAGTGGATGTACACTGGTACAGATAGGAACTGGAAATGCCGGGAATCCAGGACAGACGATCCCCTCAGAACCAGTGGTGAGAGTGGCGATACCGGGAGGGTGGAGGGAAGGTGGGGTAGAAAGGGGGAGCCGATTACAAGGATCTACATATAACCCCCTCCCTGGGGGATGGACATGGAAATGTGGGTGAAGGGAGACGTTGGACAGTGTAAGATAGGACAAGATAATAATAATTTATAAATTATCAAGGGTTCATGAGGGAGGGGGAAGCGGGGAGGGAGGAGAAGGGTACATTTGAGCAGAGGACTGAAGGACAAGAAGGAGGCAGCAATGCTTGGAATAAAAAATGGCCATTGCAGCCAGAGAGGGCAACGGCAAAGGCTTTAGGATGGGGAAGGAGGAACAAAAAGGCTCTCTGCATCTCCGCATAGGTGAGCAGCAGGAAGAGTGGAATGAGCTGATGTGGTAGAATTGGGGAGGAGCTGGTTTAGTGTATGAATCAGAAGTGCCCCACTGGCAGGCTTTTTGCTTGTTTGTTTTTTGAGGTTTAGTAGGATTTTGTATGTATGGTAAAAAAAAAAATTAAGACATTCTAAGCATACAAAGGGCTTTAAACAAAGCAATGCCATGGTGTAATCGGATTTGTGTCTTTAAAATAAACCCAGGCTGCTGAGTGGAGACTGTGTTATAGGACAGCAAGACTAGAAGCTGGGAAACAACACGATGTAGGCCAAGCCAGTGGTTCTCGGCTGTGGCTGCACATCAGAACCGCCACAGGAGCACTTACAAACATTGATGCCCTGGCTCCACTCATAAAGATTCTAATTCGGTGGTGGGGTGGCACCCGGTGTTTTAAGCATTCAAAGCTCCCTGGGTAATGTTAAAATGGGCTATGCATAAGAACCACTGGTAAAGGTAGAGCAGACAGACTGCAGGAATGTTTAGTACAGTGGTCCTCAAGAGCGCTTGGGCTAGCAGCATCCCCTGGGAGCCTGTCCGAAATACAATTTCTCAGGCCCCACCCCAGGCCTACTCAATCAGCAACTGCAGGCAGGGAATCCAGCAGTCTATGGCTTAACCAGCCCGCCAGACAACCCTGATGTCACTGCTTTAAAAAGCACAAACCTCACTGTTGTAGAAGATGTCATTCCCCTAATGTGAAAATATCCTGGCTCCAGAATACGGGGGAAATTACTAATCCACTATTTTTGAGGATCGCTGTCACTGAACTAAATAACGGAAATGCTGCCCCATTGATAAAGATACTCTTTTTTAAAAATCGTTTTGTTAGGCACTCACACAACTCACATCACAATCCATACATACACCAATTGTGTCAAGCACATTTGCACATTCATTGCCCGACAAAGGTATTCTATCCAATGTGTCATCACTTGCCTTTGTACTCAGGATAATTTTGTCCAAGAGCAAAAGAAAACAAACAAAACCCCATTGCAATCAAGTTAGTTATGACGCATAGTTCCCCGACATATGGTTTCTGAGCCTGTACCTCTGGGTAGAAGCAGAACGCCTTGTCTCTCTCCCGAGGAGCCCCTGATGGGGTGGAGCTGCCGGCCTTTCTGTTTGCAGTCCAGTGCTTACCCAACAGCACCACCAGGCTCCTTCTCCCATGATGGAAGCGAACTAACCATGAAACCACCCTGTGCACTGCAACACTAGAACGGGACCATCCCCAATGGACTGCCACCCAGTCCATTCTGACTTACAGGGACCCTGCAGAACAGAGTCAAACTGCCCCTGTGGGTGTCCAAGACTGCAAATCGTTAAGGGAATAGAAAGCCTCATACTTCTCCCATGGAATGGCTGATGCTTTCAAACAGCTGACTTGGAGGTTAGCCACCCAAAGTGTAACCCACTGTGTCACACACCACGGCTCCTGTATTCATCATAGCATGTTGTATCCCTAGATCTGCAAGTTTCAGGGATAATTATCGCATGACAAGAAGCTATTCTTTCATACTGCCTAACGTTTACAAATGCGTCCCCCTAATTTGTACATTACAACAGCTTACTAAGGGATAGGCTACTATTCCCATTTTACAGATAGGAAAACAGGCTCAGATTGATGATGTTGCTCAGAGTCAGGAAGCCAGAAATAGATTCTGATTAGTCAAACCAATCCCTACCCCATTTTATTTTCTTTCTTCCATCTCTACCAGGACTGGGGAACCTTTTTCTCTGCCAAGGGCCATTTGGATGTTTATAAGACCATTAGCGGGCCATACTAACCAAGCATTTCATTAACTCACCCTTAATAGCTTGAATAAGGAATGTGGAAGAAGAATCGAGGCATTTGAATCATGTTGCTAGCGAAGAACATTGGAAGTACGCTGGATTTCCAAAAGAATGGACAAATCTATCTTGGAAAAAGTACAGTCAGAATGGTTCTTGATAGCCAGGATGGAGAGACCTCATTTCATGGACTTTGGACATATTATCAGTTCCTAGAAAAAGGCATTATCCTTGGTAAAGTCGAGGGGCGGTGAACAAGATGAAGCCTCTTGATAAAACAGATGGATGCAGTGACTACAACAATGGCCTGAAACATAGAAACAATTGTGAGGATGATGCAGGACCAGACGGTGTTTCTTTCTGTTGTACGGAGGGTTGTTATGAGATAACACCTAATAACAACAGCAAAATGTGATGTTGTACTGCTGCTCTTTGGTGAGGCGTGTGATGTGGTGAGGCATGAGCTGGTATTGATGATTCCATGGGCCTTAGCCAACCTGCAGGTCAGATGTCCCCCACCTTGAACTATACAATGCTGACGTGCTTGAAACCAAAGGCTGTCTCTCAGTGAAACTGGAGGGCCACAGCGGGTACCACCCCCAGGACAGTCATCTATTTGTGTGAGTCCTGGAGACACCCAAAACGGATGATGGGGGTTGGAAGTATATAGCAATCCAGTCTCAGCCAGACCAGGCCCAGCTCTGTCCTCCGCCTGCAGGGCCTAGTTCTCAACCCCGGAAGCACATTAAAGTCACCTGAGGCCTTTCCCGTACATCATGTTAGCCCCACACAAAGGCAGGGTACCAGCCCCAAGCGTCTACTGTCAGAGAGGGCCGGAGGAGAGGGGCAACCAGGAGAGAGACTTACAGCTGCAGAGAGAGAGGCAGCAGGGAAGAAAAGAAGGGGACTCTGAGCACAAAAAGGGGTTCCTTTATGGAGCCATTGAAAAGGGAGCCCCTTGGCCCTGCCCCTGTACTGCCAGGGAACCCTGTGACATAGGCAGCCTGAAATGGGGATGCAGAGAAACAGGAGGAGAGACTGAAGTGCACCAAGCACGGTAGAGAGGGGAACAGTGCCTGTGTTGTGGACCCAGGCTGATCATATGGACACTGCCCCCCACCCCCAGCTTGAGGGCAGTGGAAGGCAGCCAGGAACCTGATACAGCAACAGATTAGATGTGTTTTGCGCACTCACCTGACAGCCTTGGGGGAGTAGGAAGCAGAATAAGTGGTTGAGTCTTGTGCGGGAGGGAGCCAACAAGTGAGGACCATTGACATTTGGTTCACAATCATGCTCTGTCAGGCAAAATACCAGGAGCACACTTCAGACTGAGTTCCCACAAACTGCGTGATAAGCGGGGCATAAATCCCCCCGACTACAAAGTAATCAGGGACTGTGGGGTGGCAGAGAACCAGCTGGCCTGGTGACACCTGCCTCCAAACAGAAACCGAAGCCCCTCAGACAGTTACCACGCACAACAAAGCTCCCTCCCTCAGGAAACCTGTGTTCTTCATCGCAGGGGAGTCCAATAGGAGTGGCTTGCTGCTGCTAAATAGCTGGACCCAGGCAGGCTCCTCAGAACAACTTCTCTCTACTGAAGGGTTCGCTGAGAACCCGTGACTCCAGATGAAATCAAAGATTCTAATGAGAAACCTTTGGAGAGCACAGGACGACCTGTAACAAGGTAATTGATGTCACCTTTATCTGGACTGCTTATGAGAAAAGACGTGCAGAGCAGCACTCTGCGTGGTATCACGTGTTCATCGCAGCACTGCTACTAAGGGAACGTGAACTTTGCTGCAGTGCTCATCTCTGGTTTTCATTTTACTGCACAAACTGCTGAAACTCACATTCCACCAGGAAGATGAAAGAGCCCAGGCTCTGAGCCTGTCAGACATTTCCACTTATGCATTTAGTGAGACTTTAAATCATGCCGGTGGAGCAGCTTCCAATATCTCTACCCTCATTTTCAGGTTTTCTAATATTTCCCCTGCTCTGTTCATATCTTGGAGCTATCACGCTAATAGGAACAATTTCATGGAGTCCTGGGGAGACAGGGGTTTGGAGGATTAAATTTTGATACTCAGCTCCATATCATAGAGGAACACCTGTCCTTAATAGATGCCCTGGATTCCAGACTTGCTTCTTTGTCTCTCAGCACAGCAGGCTGTACCTGATCAGCACGGAAGGGCTAGACACTTGGTTTCCTTTCCTTCTTTAAGGATGGGCAAAGGTCAGGATAAAACCTAATTAAAAACCATAGTGATCAATATGCAAACAGCAAAGATTCATTTCTTTCAAAATACTACCTAACATCCAAACAGTCCATGGGTGCAAACTGCTCACCTAAAGGTTGGCGGTTTCAATACACCCAGTGTCTCTGTAGAAGCAAGGTCTGGTGAACTCTTTCTATCCAGATTACAGCCAAGAAGACCATAAGATACAACTATTAATCTCATCTCATTGGGTGCAAAAGAAAAAGGAGGAAAGGAAAGACTCAGAGAAGAAACTAGCACACAGGACTGTGACAGGGAGATTTATCAACTTGGCTGGGCCAGGATTCTCAGTGGTTTGCCTGTCAACACCTAGCAATTGCCCATGAGCTGCCTGACACAATATAATCACTGCTAATCACTTGTTAGAAGATTAGGGTGGGATCTAACACCCTTACTTGTGTCACAGCTCTGAAACAGTCTATTGAAAGGAAGTTTTCTTGGGAAAATTGCCTGCTTCCTATATGAGTGGATGCTGTGGGAAAGCTTGCTTGCCCTTTGCTGGATCTGGGCCATGCATCTGGCTCATTGACGTCTGCTTCTTTGGACTAAAGCAAATAACCTGCCATATTACCTCCTGATCCTGGGAGTTATCAAAAGCCTGCTATCTGCCCCACTAACCTTGGATTCATTCACCTCTGCAGCCCCAAGCCTGACCAGCTAAACTTGGATTTACCCTCCTCTATAGCCACCCACCTGTGGTCTTCTTGCTCATCATCTGTCCCCACAGCTGAAAAAGTCAGGAGAATCCTCCAATCTAACATCTGACCCATGGACTTGGAATTTACCTAGACTTGGATTTTCCCACTTCCACAACTGTGTGAGTCATTTTATTGAGATATATTTATATCGATATAGATCCCCATATGTAAGCTTCAATGGTTTTTCTTCTCGAGAGAATCTAGCCTAAGACAAGAACTAATAGTCTACATGAACTATAGCCTCACCTACCCTGAGACTAGAACTAGATTGTGCTAGGCTGTGACCTTTATTAGCAGGGTCACAGTAGATGGATCTTGATAGAATGGAAGGAAAACAAAGAGCAGAACCCAAACTCTTAAACATTGCAGTGTTATTGGGCCAGTTGAGATACTCCTTAAACCTAGAACCCAAACTACCCTGGGGTCACCTTCTTGCTAAATAATTAATATATTACTTAATAAAGTAAAGAGTAGCACCCAAAAGCACAGCACACCTTTATGATAATCTGTATGGGGCCAAATGGTCAATAATTACTCTCAAACAAACAAATGAAGACCAAATTTCCTGGGTGGAAGTTGTGAGAATGTTGATAGGTTCTTTAAAACGTAACCACTGCTGCAGAATAATTGATGCAATAGTTGTTAACTGGCAACTAATTTTCTGCACAAACTTTCACTGAAACACAATAAAATTTAACTTAAAGATACAAAAACAAACCCCATGGAATTCTACTCTGTAACACAAGAGGCCTCCGTGATTCAGATATCAACTCGGCGACAGCAATTCACAACAACATAACGACCAGTCTTCCTGAAGCACAGCCCTCTTCCAGCCTTCCCGTGTGACCACCAACCACGAAACCCCAGCGAGAATCCTTGAGCTGATCGTAATCTCCCGTGTGCCCTACACAAATTCTTTACGCAAATTCCCTTAAGGCTCCCTTTGAAAGTTCTCTTAAGTACTCTCTGTTCTTTCTATCCTGACTGCCCTTGCCCTGATTCACACCATCATATCTCCCATCCGTGTTAATTTGTCCAACAAACATTTGCATAGCTGCTCTGGTGTGCCAGACCTAGGCCCTGGGACCTCAGGTGTTCACTTACTTTCATGGGAAAAAGGCATGAAACAAAGAAGTATGCAAATAGTTCCTTATTAACAAATGCCCTCAAAACCAAACCAAACTCACTGCCATCAAGCCGAGGCCAACTCATAGCAACCCCATAGTACAGAGTAGAACTGCCCCCTGTGATTCTTTATAGGAACAGAAGCCCTGTCTTTCTCCTGCGGAGCAGCTGGTGATTTTGAACTGGTGGCCTTGCAGTTAACAGCCCAACTCATAGCCACTAAGCCACCAGGATTCCTAACAAAAGCCCAGGTGTTACAAAAAAAAAGGGCTATTTAACTTCTTGGAGCAGTTTACCTACTGACACAAAATCTACTACATCTTTGGAAAACATAGAAGTCTAGCTACAGGTATGGACAAGTATGTTGCTACACAGCCCAGCCATCCCGCACATAATAGCTCTAAATTCTGGACAAAACACAGAAGAAAACAACAGCAAAATCTTCCAGGTGCTAGAAGTGAACAAAAGCAGACATCCCAGAGAGCTGTCAAATCTTGAGGAAATAGCACAGGGTGAGTTACTTGTCCTTTTAACTTTAAGCCCAAAGGCAGGATAGAGTCAGCCGAGCAAAAGGTAGCTAACATTCTGAAAAACAAACAAAAAAGCCTGTCTTCCTGGCCTAAAAAAAACAGAAGAACGGAGTTCCTAGCAAGCAGTCACAAAACAGTACGAAGAGTGTTCAGTACAGAAAAAAAAGCCAAAATGTGGAGGACTCCTCTGTCAGCATTGGCCACAGTGGAGGACCACTCAAGGCTGTGATGACACCTACACTGCTGGTCAGACTCGAGAGCAGCCCAGATAAAGATAAAAGCACTGGGATTGAAACTGTTCCTCAAAAGCCAAGGTCACAGTTTGAATTCCACAGAGTTACTTTCCTACAAAAACCTTAATAATAGTCTGAAGAAAATAATGGAATCTAGAGTCTCTACCATATCTCCATAGCTGGCAGTACAATCTAAAATTACTCAGATATACAAAGAACAACAACCAAAAATATGAGCCAGTCTCAAAAAAAAAAAGACACAATACATTGTGGTGCCTAGCTATCAGATAGAACAGCATCTGGGGTCTTAAATGGTTCTCTTAAAACAAGCAACCATCTAAGTGAGGTGCCAGCTAAGCCACAAGGAAGAAGTACAACAGCCTATGTGACCCAAGGATTGTAATAATAAAATCCAAAAGCAAAGGAAGGAATTGTGTTAGAGCTTAAATTCTGAGCACCCTGTTTACAGAAGGCTATGAATGGCTGTGGAAGCCTACAATCCATTTGCAGAGTTCCTGCTCAGCTTCAGCCTCCATGGACCTCCCTCAGACTACTGATTAGAGTTGTGAGTAGTATTTCCCTCAAACAGAATGCATTGAAAAGTGGATACCACAGATATATTTAGGTTAAAAGTTAAGAAATTATTATTTGTTTTCCTTTTGGACCCATTTTTAATTTGCTCTAGTTTCTAGTCTGCTTTCTCTTGAATTGATGTTTTTCTGTGTTATATTTTGTTGTTGTTGAGATTGTTTTTTTTTTTAATGGATTTCCCTATATGAAATTCAGGATATGTAATCCATAGAGATAGTAACTAGATTAATAATTCCTTAGGGTTACGGCAGGGAAAGTTGGGTTGGAGGGGTGGGTAATGGGGAGCTAATAATGATGAGTACAAGAATAAAGAAAATATTCTAAAATCGATTGTAGTGATGATTGCGCAACTCTCTAATATATTGAAGCCATTGAATTGTATGGTACATGCATTATATGCCAATAAATCTGCTTTTATGTTTATTTAAAAAAAACAAGTTCTGAGATGGCTCAGACGTTGGAATTAATAAACAAAGAATTTTAATCGATTCTGTATTCAATTGAAATAAAGGATAATTTGCTCACTGTGAATGAGAAGATAAATAAAAATTACAAAAGAAAAACCAAATGTGAATTCCTTAACTGAAATGCAATACTTGAAATTCAACATTCAATGGATGACCTTAAATGGAGAACTGAGGTACAGATTGATCCAAACAGATGACCAAATTTAAAGAAAAATATTGAGAAAAAAATACAAAATGCCAGAGAAATTTGGGACAATATCATAAAAGCCTATCTTTTGTGTAATTGGAAGTCCTAAAAGGATATTCAATAAAGTTGGGCAGGCTGGGGGTCAGGGTGAAGAGAGCAATAAAGCAGGAAAACAATTCTGAAGATACAGAATCCCCAAATTACCAATCTTGATTCAAATGTTTAGAGATCTTTTTTAACTTAGCAAACCTCAAACATGAGGAACACCATAAAAGACAAAAACCACCCAGCTTCATTATAGTCAAACTACAGAGAATAAAATATAAAGATGAAATCTTTTTTTTAAATCATTTTATTAGGGGCTCATACAACTCTTATCACAATCCATACATATCCATTGTGTCAAGCACATTTGTAAATTTTTTGCCCTCATCATTCTCAAAACATTTGCTTTCTACTTGAACCCTTGGTGTCAGCTCCTCATTTCCCCCTCCCTCCCTGCCCCCTCCCCTTATGAGAGCTTGACAATTCATGAATTACTATTATTTTGTCATGTCTTACACTCTCCGACGCCTCCCTTCACCCACTTTTCTGCTGTGCATCCCCAGGGAGGGGGTTACATGTAGATTCTTGTCATCAGTTCCCCCATTTTACCCCACCTTCCTTCCACTCTCCTGGTGTCACCACTCTCACCGCTGGTCCTGAGGGGTTCATCTGGTCTGGATTCCCTGTGTTTGCAGTTCTTATCTGTACCAGTGCATATCCTCTGGTCTAACTGAATTTATAAGGTAGAATTGGGATCATGCTAGTGGTGGGGAGGAAGCATTGAACTAGAGGGAAGTTGTATGTTTTATTGTTGCTACACTGCACCCTGACTGGCTCGTTTCCTCTCCACAACCCTTCTGTAAAGGGATGTCCAGTTACCTACAGATGGGCTTTGGGTTCCCACTCCACACTCCC
>NW_022103928.1:5244438-5249626 GCF_000313985.2 Echinops telfairi
ATGAAATCTTAAAGAAGCCAGAAAAAAATAATATATACATAGGAACCACTATTTGAATTATAATGAACTTCTTGTCAGAAATTATAGAGAAACAAAAAGTGAAGTGACATCTCTAAAGTCCTGATAGGACAACTAACACAAAAACAACTGTCAGACAGTAGAACTCTCTCTCCAACTAAAATATCCTTCCAGAACAAGGGTAAAGTAAAGCCATTTTTCAGATAAAAGAACACTATGAGAATTACGGTAACAAGGGTAAAGTAAAGCCATTTTTTAGATAAAAGAACACTATGAGAATTACAGTAGGCTTTCAGACTGAGGGGAAATTTTTTTTAAATAAAAATGTTTATTTCTAAAATTATCAGAGATGTAAATGCTGTCTGAAAATTACATTCACTGAAGTGTGAGGTTTTAATGTTTATCATTAATATTTAAAGGACTAACTTCACTCTCCCTACTGACACGGCCAGGGAGTCCCCTTCAACACCTAGTGACCCTACAGAACAGAGGAGAACTCCACTTTTTGAGTTTCCAAGTTTCTGAGACTACAAATCTCTATAGGAGCAGAAAACCTCATCTTTCTCCCACGGAACAGCTTGTGGGTTCAAACCACTGACCTTGAGGCTAGCAACCCCACTATTCCACCAGGCTCCTCTCACTTGACATATAAGTCATTAAACTGAAACAAAGTGCTTAAGAGAGATAAAGTGCAGTCTAACTATATGATTTAATATTATTCAGAATTAAATGGTACTTATGAACAGTTTTTTCATTATTTAAAGAAAATTCCTTTATTACAAATTAACTAAAAGAACATCAATAAAGCCAGAAAATATTCATAGTCCTTGGCTTAATTATTCCTGTTCCTGGAATGTACATTAAGTGAATAGAAAATTATACTAAGAATAATGTATGAAGATGTTTATCACTGTTATTTATTTCAGAAAAAGGGAAGTAATCTGTTTAAATAATGGGCTTATTAAATATAGCACAGTACATATTTACAGTGCAATGTTTTGCAATTATAATAAAATTATTTAACACCCACAATAATTTGCATTGCACAAAGGATAGCATTTTAAATATGTGTATATGAGGTAAGTAAAAAAGTATTGCTATAAATAATAACAATCTTTATTAAATAAAAATATGAAAACTGTGGCCCTTAGTCACTGTTCAGGTCTGGAACTGAACTCACCTGTGTGACAGAATAATCAACTATTTAGGATAAAAAAGGCATCACTTACCCCAGGGCAAAATTCAGAGGGTTAGGAAAGGAGGAGGGATGGAAACAGGAAATACAGGGAGAGAGTAGAATAAGGAGAAGCGATGGTGCATTGACAGGATTGTAATGGATAAGTTGAAACAAAATGTGCACGAACCATGGAATGTCAAAATGATTATCTGCTCTGTAAATAAAACATTTGTTAAGACTTTGAGACTATTTCACAACATATCCTCCATCTCCGTCCATCCCCTTCTGAGGGTGGTGGTCTCCGTCCCTTAACCACCCTCCAAAGAAATCGGCACCCCTCAATTTATTGCACATCCAAATGGCAGGTTTGGTATCTACAAGGGACTCAAACTGTGTTCCTATTCAAGGTTGAGTTTGGGAAACGGAAGTCCAAGGTGGCATGATCAGGGCTATAAAGTGAGTAAGTTTTCCCATCGACATCCTCCTGCTACCCTTGATAAATAAGCACTATTGTGAGAAGAAAAAAAATTGCTTGGCACCAATTTCCCTTTTCTTACATATGACATATTCTGTTCCTATTTAAAACAAACAAACAAACAAAAAAAAAACCTTCTTCCTATAAGCCCTGTGATTGCCTGCATCCATTGAGAAAAATCTGTGAAGATCACCAATAGAAACAATCCCCATCACCTTGTGAACTGACCTCTTTGCCTTGAATTAACGGGTTTGGCAGTTCGCCTGGGAGGCCATTATTTGGGCTGCACCTTTTTTAAAGGCACCACAATGAGACCAAGACAAGTGTGCAACTGAGAGAACTTGTCTGCAGCCATCCACTGATCAAATACACATATTCAAACAAGTTTTGTTTGGAAAAAATCCATACAGATATGAACTGGAATGCTAGTGACATTACTTTTTACTTAACCTTGTAGTTATACTCCTTGAAAAAATATACTAGAACACGTAGGCCAAGTATTAGTGACCACCCATGGATGGCTTATCATAAGCTAGTGTAATTTTTTTCTGTTTTTCTAAATTATTTGAATAAGGGAATAGTCAACAGTTATAAATGCAGATATACAGTATGATATTCATTGTACTCCAATGTACGTAGAAAAATGGCCAGAACAAAATCTCCTAAAATGCTAATATACACTGCAAAACCCTCTCTCCAGGCAGACACACGTCCACATTACAGTCTGTCATGTTTCCTTGCCTTCCCCAACTTCCCAATGGCTTGATGGATTAGGAACCCAACTTCGGAGCCATATTAGCTTGACTAGAATCCCACCCCTGGCACGTATCCTGGTTATTAAGTCTCTCTCTGCTTCATTGACAAGGAGTTCTAGTAGTGCAGTGGGCTATGATTTGAGCAACTAACCACGTGATCCAACCTACCAACTGCTGCACAGCAGAAAGATGAGGCTGTCGGCTTCCATATGATTAATGGGCCCAAGGGAGACATTCTGCCCCATCCCACACACTTGCTCTGAGTTGGGGTCAACTTGACAGCAGTAGTTTTCTGTGTTTGTTTCTTTGTTTTGTACTTCACGTGCAACACAAAGTTTATAATAAATCCTAATTCCTAGGTTGGTGAGAAAAATAAATTTAGATATAAAGTTAGATATACAGTATGTCTGCAAAGGGCTTAGAACAGTGTAAACATATTGTGCTATTTAATGCTGCTGGCTAAGTTTTAAAATAAGCAGAAAATTATCCCTAAGACTGTGAACCTCTTAAAAAACAACAACTGCTGTTTGCAGCAACCTAACTTGTGATCCTATCATTTGTGTCAGAGTAGAACTGGGCCCCATAGGGTTTTCAGTAACTGATGTTTAGGAAATTGATTGGCAGATCTTTCTTCTGAAGCACCTCTGGGTAGGCTTGAAGCTCCAACCTTTCAGTTACCAGCCATTACACTAACCCTTTACACCACCCAGGGGCCTAATCGTGTCATTCAACTATGTTTTAATGGGGTGGGGGAAGGATTTTTCCAACAAGAGATTAATCAGAACAACAATGTAGATAAAGAGCTCAGTCTCAGGAGCCAGTCTCCCTAATTCTCACACGGGATTGCTTTGGCACATGACTGGATTTCTCTACGGCTCAGTTCCATCATCTGTGGAACTTGAATCAGCATTTCTCCAAAGAAGATACACACGTGGCAACAAGCACATGAAAAGATGCTCATTATGAGCCAGTTGTTGCAGTTAACAGCTCTCCTGGCTTGTGTCAACTCATATGCCCAACAGAACAAAGCCTACGTCATCCTCGAAATTATTAGGTTTGAGTCCATTTTTACAGACACTGTATCAACCCATTTCTTTGAGTTTCTTCTTCTCTTATTGACCGTCTACTTAACTAAGCAAGATGTCCTTCTCCAGGGACTGGTCTCTCCTGAGAACATGTACAAAGAATGCAAGGTGAAGTCTCACCATCTTCGCTTCTAAGATGCTGACTCGTATAGGGCAGATTCTATAGGGCAGAGTAGAAGTGCCCCTGTGAGTTTCTATGACTGTAACTCTTTATGGGTGTAGGAAGCTTCATCTTTCTCCCTTGGAACAGCTGTTCGTTCTAAATGCTAACCTTGCAGTTAGCAGCCCAACACATAACCCCTACACCCCAGGGCTCCTCAGGATCAGACTAGTCTGGTTGTAATCCTTCCAAGAGATATTTGTTTTTTCTGACAATTCAAGGCCCTTTCATTATTCTTTGAGAGCACCATAATTCAAATACATCGATTCTTCTTTGGTCTCCCTTATTAATCGTCCAGCTTTCACATGCATATGAGGCAAATGAAAATACCATGGCTTAGGTCAGATGCACCTTAGTCCTCAAAGTAACATCTTTACTCTTTAACTTTTAAAGAGGTCTTTGCAGCACATTTTCCCAGTGCAATATGTCATTTAATTTCTTCACTGCTGCTTCCATGAACAATTGTAGTAAATGTATTGAAGTAAAATGAAATCCTTGACAATTTTAATCTTTTCTTCCCTTGTTGTCTATTGGCCAGTTCTGATGACTTTTATTTTCTTTATGTTTTGTTGAAATCCATACTAAAGACTGTAGTCTTTGATCTTCATCAGTAAATGCTTCAAGTTCTTTTCATATACAGCAAGCGACGTTGCGTCATCTGCATACCACAGGTTCTTACTGTGGTTTTCTTCAATCCTGATGCTGCGTTCTTCTTAGTATGTTCCAGCTTCTCCATTTGTTGGATCAGCATACCGATGGAATAAGAATGGTGAAAGAATGCAGCCCTGATGCACATTCTTCCTGATTTTAAACCTAGTAGTATCCCTAGGTTCTGTTTGAAGGATTGTCTCTTGTACAGATTCAGCAAGAGTACGATGACATCAATTATCAGACATCAATCTGGAATTTCCATTCATGCAATGTTATCCCTTGTTTGTTATGATCTACACAGTCAAATACCTTTGCATAGTCAATAAAACACAGGTAGACATCATTCTCTGCTTTGAAACAAGATCTATCTGACATCAGCAATGATATCCCTCATGCCATGTCCTCTTCTAAATGCAGCTTGAATCTACTGCTACAAACATTTTTGACTGATTTTCATCAAAATTTTACTTGCATGGACATCATTACTGTCCAATAAATCAAACCTATTTTAAGATAGTCTCTAAGCAACTGTGGGAGCAGAGCAGGGAGCCCCCAAGGGAGTACAAAGGACAGGCTCTGGGGCCAGAGTGTGGCACCCCATCGGACCTGACTGAAGGACACACCTAGAGATAAAAAATCAGACCTTGATTTATTTACAGGTTTTTCTTTCTTTTAAATTTTTTTAAAATTAATTTATTCTTTTACGGGTCACTGGTTTTCTTTTTTGTTGTCATCACTGTGCTCTCATTCGTTGCCTATCTTGCTATGGCTTGATTTTTGGTGCATATTATTATCTCTACAGATCTATCCAGATAAGATAGTCTGGATGAATAGTCTGGAGGAGAAAACAATGGGATCAATGGTTCC
>NW_022103928.1:5251457-5255613 GCF_000313985.2 Echinops telfairi
TGTTCAGCTTTGTTTTTATCATCAAAGCTCATTTTCCAACTAATGTTCTTTCCCATTTCCAACTTTTGTAGTTCAATCACTGCTCTATCAACGCATGTCTATAGCATATTTGATCAGTTTCTGCTGAAGAAGCTAGTAGTATTCTTTAGTTTCTTCATCACCAGCTTCAGCGGTTGGTGCGTCAATTTGAATACTAGTTGTGTTAACTGGTCTCTCATGCTGGCTTATGCATAATAGCTTATCATAGACAGCAGTGTACTTCAAGATAGATCTTGAAATGTTATTTTTTAGATGAATGCAATGAATTAAATTTGTCCTTCCTGGCATAGTAAATCATATGATTGTCTAATTTAAAATGACCAATACTAGTCCAATTCAGTTCATTAATTCTTAGGATATCAATCTTTATGTGTTCTATTTCATTTTTGACAACTTCCTATTTTCCTAGTTTCACACTTCACACTCCTATACTTATTTTTAATTCTAATTTTAGAGTTGTTTCTTTTAATTTTGAGTGCTGCGTATCAGCAGGTGAAGGTCCCAAAAGTATTGTGTCAGTCACGCCATTAAAGTCATATCTATTTTGAGAAAGCAGCTCTTCCTTGGTCATATTTTAAATGTCTTCCCACCTGAAGGGCTCACCTTTTGTCGGTCTATCAGCCAAAATTCCATTGCCAGTCAAAAGCTCCTCGGTGGCTAATCCCTGGGAAGTGGAGACCCTATGCTTTTTGTTTCGACGGTCTGTGCTTAGTCTGGAAGCTTCACTGAAATCTTTTCACCCTGGGCGACCCTAATGGTATTTGAAATAACAGTGGCATAACTTCCAGCATCACAATCACATGCAAGCTGCTACAGTATAACAAACTGAGAGACAAACTGAATGAGTCATTAGAGGAATGTAAATCCAAACTATAATCAGATACAAACAAAATAATAAGTGCTGGTGAGAATGTAGAGAAATTGGAATCCTTATACATTGCTGGTAAAATGGTTCTGTCACTATGGAAATAAATTTGACAGTCCCTCAAAAAGTTAAATATAGAATAATTATAAATCCCAGCAGAGACATAAACAGATACATGAACACCACTGTTCATTGCATTATTATTTACCATAGCTAAAATACGGAAACACTAAAAAGGCTGATCAGCAGATGAATGGATAGACAAAATGCTGTAAATTCATATAATAGGATATTATTCAACCATAAAGGGAAATTAAACGCTGATATATGCTACCATACATATGAACCTTGAAAACATTATGCTAAATGAAATTACAAATATTATAGCAACCCATTTTTATTAAACATCCAGAGTAGAAGAATGCATACAGGCAGAAAATAGATGAGTGGTTACCATAGTTTAAAGGGAGGAGCATTGGTAAGTTATTGCTTACAGAATACAAACTTTCTATTTGGGCTAGTGAAAAACTTGAAAATAGAAAATGGTAATGCTGCCCACCATGCGGAATGTAACTAATATCACTGAATTGTGCACTTAACAAGAATTAAAATGGGAAGTTGCCTTGTTTATATTGACTACAATGGAATTTATAAATATAAAAGTGAAGTGTTGTTGTTGTTGTTAGGTGCCATTGTGGTGGCTTTAACCCATAGAGACCTTATGCACCACAGAACAAAATACTGCCTGGTGCGGCGCCATCCTTGCAATTGTTATATTTGAGCTCTGGCCAACTGATTGGAAGAAATCCCTATTTGTACCCAATTCAAAGAAAGGTGACTCAACAGAATGCAGGAATTGTCGAATCATAAAAGTAATATTAAATAATCAAATCATATTATCAAATTGTATAATTAATATTATTAATGATAATGCAAATAAAATTTTACTGGAGATAATTCAAAATGGTTGTACTGACAGAGAACTCCCAGAAATCCAAGTGGGCTTCAGATGAGGACAAGGAATGAGGAATATAACTTTTGACATCATATGGATCTTGGCTGAAAGCGGACTATGCAGCATCAGAATTGTACGTAGGCTTATTAACAACCTAGCTATGCATACGGCACAATTTTGTCTACTGAAAGCGAAGAGAGAAATGGAAGGATTTGCTGGTGAATATAAAAGGCTGCAACCTTCTGTATAGACTGCAATCCAATGTAAAGAAAACGAAACTCTTCACAGCTGGAGCAATAGACAACATCATACTCCACTGAGAAAAGACTGATGTTGTCAAGGCTTCCATTTCATTGAATCCACACAGAAGGTCATGGCAGCACCACAAGTAACTTTCATTGAAGCAGCAGTAAGAAACCAAAGGATATGTTATGTTGGACAAATCTTCAGCAAAAGTTCGCTTCAAAGTAAAAGAGCAAACAAATCAATTAGAAGGCTAGGATGAACCTAGCCCAAGCCCGGGTATTTTCAATAGCCTCATGGGCATGTGAATCTTGCACGATGAATAAGAAAGTTTGAAGAATTGATATGCACTGCCAGAACAACAAACAACGCTGTGGTGGAAGACTCTCTCATACTTGAGCATGTGGTCCGGAGGGACTATTGCCTGGGAAAGGTAGAGTGTCAGCAGGAAAGACAAAGGCTTTCCATGAGATAGCTCGACACAGTGGCTGCAATGATGGCCCACACTTAGTAATTGTGAAGATGGTGCAGGACGAGGCAATGTCCCACTCTGTTGCATATAAGGATGCTGTGAGTTGGAAATGTCTCAACGAGACCTCACGACAGCAACTTCTATTATATTCATTGATATATTTGTAGCATAAATAAACATATATGTAGAAATATCCTTTCTGGGGCATAGGGAAGAAGTGACTGTATACATACATTCCTGGGGTGAGGTCCAGGTAATATGGCAGGGGCCAAACTAAACCCGGGGAAACAAATGGCAGCCAACTAAAAAAGGGTGGGGGGAGATATGAGTAGCCAGGGGCACAGGGCACTAACCCACCCAAGGGGAGGGTGTTGTTTATATCTCCACAGGGAAAGAAGGACCAGACTTCAACCCGGTGCTCCAAGACAAGAACTCAACACACTGCATGAAGCAGGGAACCAACAGAGAGGCCTGAGGGGCTGGTCCCTTTACCAACTAAGTGGACAGCCCCCACCCCGAGAAGAATTCATTTCAGAGGACAGCACTGAAGCTACAGCTCAAGGAGAGGGACATGTCTGATCAGAGCACATGGCAGCAAACAAGGAAGGAGGAAAAAAGAGTGGAGTGAAGCACATCCTGGCCCACCAAGCCCTGAGGACAATATTTCTGCTCAGAGCAGCCAATGCACAGAGAGGACCATAGAGCTTGCCCCACCACAAGACACAACGTTCCTCACTGATTCATAGCACCATGGGGGACAACACTGGAGACACATGGCGGAAATTGTGCTCGCCCTGACCCCAACACACCAAGGAGAGATACTGGGGAAGTGCAACAGAGCAGCAAGGGGAGCAGAACAATGAAGTTCCCAGGGAACACCAAAAATACACTGTGGGGCCAGAGTGTAGACTGTGGGGCCAGAGTGTGGCACCCCATCAGACTCGACTTATAAAGGACAACAAATAGACCTTGCACTATTTATAGGCCTTTCTTTTTTATGTTGTTGCCTTTTTTTGTTGGTGGTGTTGTTGTTGCTGTTGTTGTAGCTATTGTTTTATTTTCTACTGTTGCTTTGTTGTGCTCGGTCTTGTGTTTGTGCACACTGTTGTCTCTGCAAGTCTACCTGGAAGGGATAGGTGGAATAAACAAGCTGGAAGAGAGAACAACAGGATGACAGTTCTGGGGAGACATGGGAGAGAGGGAGGTGGGAGAAAGGAAGTGGGTGTTAACAAACCCAGGGACAAGGGAACAACAAGCAACCAAAAATCGATGGCAAGGAGGGTATAGGAAGTCAGGTAGGGCTTGATCAAGAGCAATGTAACCAAGAGGAATTACTGAAGCCCAATTACTGAAGGCTTGATCAAGAGCAATGTAACCAAGAGGAATTACTGAAGGCTGAACATGATAGCAGGACAAGAGGAAAGTAAAAAGAAATAGAGGAAAGAACTAGGAGGCAAAGGGCATTTATAGAGATCTAGATACAGGCATGTACATATGTAAATATATTTATATATAATGATCGGGAAATAGATCTATGTGCACATATTTATAGGTTTCATATTAAGGTAGCAGATGGACATTG
>NW_022103928.1:5256634-5258780 GCF_000313985.2 Echinops telfairi
TATAATATATAAATAATACATATTAATATAGTTATTTATAATTGTCTACCACATATATTCATATATATGATATATCATATAGATGGAGCCCTGGTGGTGTAGTGGTTATGCATTGGACTGTGATCCACATGATCAGCAATTCAAAGCCACCAGCAGCTCCTCAGGAGAAAGACTGAACTTCCTACTCCTGTAAACATTTATGGTTTCCATTGACTTGATGGCAGTGAGTGAGTGATTTTACATCTATATCTATATCTATAGATAGATAGATATACATACATGAGTGTAGACTCTTCTGTTCAGCTTGTGTGCCTAATCTACATATCTACTTCTAGAGTGTTCTTACTGCGATTGGACGATTGTGTACGCATTAGTATTTATCTTTGTTGTCTTTAATTCCTGTATTCCTCCCGGTGTCTTCTTTTAGCATTTGTCTAGGTTTGCTCTGGCTTTTGAATACCACCTTAATTATCTGGGGATGTTCTGATTTTGCCAACATTTTTTAGGCATGATTTTGCTGGATACGTAATTCTAGGCTGAGTTTTTCCTTTCAAGATTTACATGTCATGCCATTGCCTTCTTGCCTGCCTGGTTTGGGCCAAGAGCTCAGTATTGGCTCCTCCACTGTAGGTACCTTTTCCCACAAGCTGTTTTGTGGATTCTCTTTGATTATGATATGTCTTGGTTTTGGTTTTTGGCATCTATCCTATTTGAAGTTTATGAAACTTCTTGAATGTATCTTGTCATCTTTCATATTGACAAGTTTTCTTAGAACAAGTTTTCTTCAACAATTTTCTTGGTATTTTTGTTGCTGCTGCTGTTTTGATTTGCTCTGGGGGACTCACTCTGCTCTGGAATTCCAATTATATGGAACTTTTTCCTCCTGATGGTGCCCCAATTTCATGGTCCTTGCAGCTCTTTTGTCTTGTTCCTGTAACAGATATGTGTTTAAGAGATTTTCCTTCGATTTTCCTAATTCTATCTTTTGTTGGTTAAAGTCTATTCTTTTGCCCTTCCAGTGTATTATCTTTTCCTAAAATTTTAGTATTGCTCTCCTGTATTTCTGTTTGCTGGTTTTTGTATGATTTTTAGTTTTCAATTTATTCTTGTCTTGGTTTCCAGAATTCTTTTAGTGTACTGTCTGCTTTTTCTTCATTTTTTCTGTAAGTTTCCTGATATCGTTGTTTTCCTTGACCTCTTTTTTCATATACTAAAGGGGTCCAAATGTAAATATTTCAAATCCTTTATCAAATAATTCCTATACTCTCTCTCTTATTTAAGGTTTCTGGTATCTCCCAGACACTCTGATATGATTGAATTAATTTGTTCAATTGCTTCAATTTGTTTTGGTTTTATTGTTTGTTTGTTTAAATTCATTTAGACAATGGGCTACTCTGGTCGCTGATGTGGCAGTGCTGAGGCACTCACCACTTGTTTCCAGTTGAATTTGGTAATCACTGCTGATGTAAAGAAGCGGAAGGAAGGCTGCATAGTTCTTGCCCACACCTTGTCAATCTAGTGGTGGAGTGGGTGGTGGCCTTTGCCTAGTAGGTGGAGCTGTAGGTATGGTAGGTATGATTGAGAAGGGTCGTTGGCCCCCAACAGTTGGGTGGGGGTGGAAGGAAGAAGGACAGAAGGGGAGAGGTGGGAAAGAAAAATAAATTTTAAAAATTAAATAAGGAGAAAAATAGAGAAGAAACAAGAAACCAGCACAGAACTCGTAAAGTGCCAGCTGCCAAACACAGCTATGGTGACAACGTGGTGCTCACACCATAATAGCACACTCGGCCGATGGTGAAAACACAGGAGCAGGTGCCGTTGAGCAAGGAGGAAGCAGGGGGAGGGCACCCACACTGGGGTCAAACATAAAATGGGAGTGGTGAGACGAGGGGAAAACTAAGAAGAGAGTAGGAGTGTGCCACACCTCTGGTCAACAGGAGGCTGTGTAGAGTGGGAGGAGCACATCTCTCTGGTCACAGACCACCAATCTTGGGCAAGAGGAGTCCATTATCTAGTTCCGGCCCCAATTGGAACATGGCTTTCAAGCACTCAAAGTGGCCCCACTGTGCTGGACCCGACAGGCAAGTCACCACTTCACATGCATGCTTTTTCACAATGTTCATTTAGATTCTGCCTCTAATTCATA
>NW_022103928.1:5260595-5262159 GCF_000313985.2 Echinops telfairi
ACACATATATGTGTGAGTATAAAAGCCTTTCAGGGGAAGAAAATGGAACATTAATACATAAAAATTAACAAACGTAAACTCTGGGCTCAAGAGATACCTACAGACTATAAGCTTTCTTTATTACTTGTATGTTTTAATGGTGTTGAATATTTTGGCACACATTTGAAGGAAATATACTGAGTGGTTGTGTTTTGGTGGCAATATTTTTGAAAATTCTCTATAATGGATGCATACATCTTTAAGGCTCAGAAACTATTTACACCATACATTGCTTACATACCTTATTAGGTTTAACCCATTCCCATAGAGTCCATTCTGATTCATAACAATCCATTAGGACAGAATAAAACAGCTCCACCGTTATAGTCTAGAACAGGTGTCAGCAAACTGTGGCTCGCAAGTCATATGTGGCTCTTTTGGTACATACATGTGGCTCTGAAGTAAAATTGAAAACGTTTAAAGGATACTATTCAGATAATGGAAGATGATAGGGAATTACATTTCTAAATCTCTTCACAGGTGAAAGGGGAGTCTAACTCTTCTCCTCTGCCTCCCCAGCAGCCATTGCAAGTGAAGAGCTAATCACTCAAATTTGGACAGCAAAACATTTGTTTTCAGCAGGAAACTATTTTACTGTTAAACAAAATGTGTGCCCCTGGCTGATTCACCATGATAAGTTTCTTCCATGGTATGGTATAAAGTTTAGAAAACCTCATTTCCAAGTTTCAGTTCTGTCACATCCCCAAGTTCACCCAGGAGTGCTCAGGGAGGCTACTGTCTTATTTACAGATTATTTTTATTCCTTATATTCCCAGCTGTGCTATACTCAAATGTTTTTCTAGCTAGAGCAGAGCAGTGAACACACACACACACACACACACACACACACCAGAATGGAGAAATACAACCCAGATGTAAAACACAAATCATACTCTCCAGACTATCAGGCAGAGAAACAACTAGGACATGTGCACCAGCTCACAATCTCCAAAGTGTTAAAATAATTTAATTGGGTATTTCATGGCACATTTTGCATTATTATGGCTCCCTTTGGATGCAACAAATGATTTGCTTCAACAATATGGAGTCCCAAGTAGTAGCATTATGTGATTAAGTAAGTGAGAAAATCAACCATTAAATTCAGTTCAGTCATGCTTACATCCATCTTATTACTTTTTTATAATTTAAATTTTCCTGCCAGTATATATTCACCTGAGACCATTTTTAAGTAATCTGTTTATGAGAGTTTCTCTTCTTACTTTTCATCCAATTAGTACTGTATTTAGTGTTTCAGAACTGCAATTTGATTCTCCTTTGTTAAGTGGATTGACCATTATGTTATAAGGCACATGATTACCATCCCCAATTTCCATATTTATAGTGGCTCTCCAAAATATTTCAAATAGCTTTTTTTGTGGGCCTCACAGCAATTCTATTTTATTAGACTTGAAGACTTGATTAGAACTTGCATAGTTATTAAGCACTCATCTTAATCAACCTTTCTACCTATAAAGCTCACTGGTCTATTGGAGGTTAAAAGAAAATATGGTGAAAAGTTTAAAAA
>NW_022103928.1:5262864-5264818 GCF_000313985.2 Echinops telfairi
AAGGCTGTCCTACTATGCCCTATAGTGCTCCTATGAGTCAAAATGGACTCAACTGCCTTGCGTTTGTTAGTCTTCTGGAATTCCATGTCAAATACCATGACAACCACTGGAAACATAGAAGTGAACAAGGCAGGGTCTCTATAATCTGTGGGACAAATGGATTCACAGTACTAAAAAGAACTGGTCAGTACCCAACTATTTCAAGAAGTAGCATAGCATCAAGAACTGATGTTATTGAAGGAAGAAAGGCAAGCAGACTGAAGCCATTGAAAAACAAACAATCAAACGACACTGATGGAATAGCAATTGAGGTGTTTCTATAAATGGATGCAAGACTAGAAGTGCTCACTGTCTTTGCCAATAGATTTGGAAGAGAGCTACCAGGAAAACAAACTGAAAGATATCCAACAGAGTGTAGAAAATATTAAACAGCATCATTAATATCAGAGATAAATAAAATTTGCTAAAGACAATACAAAAATGGTTACAGCATTATGAGAGAATTGTCAAGAATTTGAGCCAGAAGATGTAGACTTCATATCATTGCTGATGTCAGGTAGACCTTGGCTGAAAGCAGAGAATATCAGAAAGTTATTTACCTGTGTTTTGTTGGCCATACAGAGGCATTTGACTGTGTGGCTCACAACAAATTATGGATAACACTGAGATAAATGGGAATTCCAGACACTTAATTCTGGCTTTGTGGAACCTATAAATAGAAAGGTGCAGGTATTTGAATTGAATAAGAGATTTTGAATCAGGAAAGTACTCTTCCACAATACTTATTCAATCTGCATGCTGAGCAAGTAATTCAAAAAACTAAGCTATATGGGGAGGGGGGGAATTGTGATATTAGGAATGGTGGCAGACTTGTTAGCAGGCTGCAGATGACACAAAGTTGTGCTGAAAGTAAAAACCCAAACCAAACATACTACCATCAAGTTGAATCTGACTCAGAACAACAATATACAGGATTTCCTAGGCTTGAAACCTATACAGGATGAGATAGCCTCAACTTTCTGGTGACTGTGAACCAATGACCTTGTGATTAATAGTTTAATGTTTACCCCAAAGTGCCACTAGGTCTTCTTGTAGTTTGGAAAACTAACTCATGAAGATTAAAATCTACAGTTTTCAAAGTAGACTATGTATCAACAAGAAGAAAACAAAAATTCCCACAGCACCATGACAAAGAAAACATGGAAGTTATAAAGGATTTGACAATGTGGACCTCCATAAACACCCATTTAATAACTTGCATGTTACCTGAATTCCAGAACAGGAAGAAACAACAAAAAGTACAAGGAAAATTATTAAAGAACTGTCAGAAGAAAAATACCCTTACATCATGAAAGATGAAAACACATCCAAGAAGCTAGGTGAACCCCAAACAGAGAACTAAAAAAAGAATTAGCAAACATATCAAACTTTACAAAGGAAGAATGCTGAGAGCAGCTTGGGAAAAAAACACACACAAATGTAACCTTATTGGGTAACCAATAAGTCTTATTGTGAAATCAATAAGACTACCTTCTAATTTCTCAAAACCATGTAGCAATAAGGCATGGGGAGACAGATATAAAACTCTGAAAGAAGGGGGGCGGAAACTCTGAAAGCAAAAATTGCCAATTAAGCAAAATATACTCAGCAAAACTGTCCCTCATATACAAACATGAAATTAGAACATATCAAGATAAACAGAAAATAAAGAAACTTGTGTGAGCCAGGCCAGCCTTATAAGACTCAAGAATGTTTCTTTGACAGTGTGGTACTGGTATAACAACAGATATTCAGACCAATGGAATAGAGCTGAAAACCCAGAAATAAAATCATCAGCATACAGACAACTGATTTTTGATAAGGGGCAAAAAAATATCAAATGGGAAGTGGATGCCCTCTTCAACAAGTCGTGCTGGAAAAAATGAATATTTACCTGCAGAACAATGAAACAAGA
>NW_022103928.1:5270829-5272367 GCF_000313985.2 Echinops telfairi
GCACTGGATAATATGCATTCTTTTTCTCATACACATGAAACATTCTTTGGAATAAAACCATGCATTAGGCCACAAATCAAGCCTCAATAAACTTAAAAACATTAAGGTATTACAAAGTATCTTCTCATATTAAAATGTTATACAATTGAAAATCAACAATAGGAACACCAAGCAGAAAAATCAAATGCATAAAAATTGAATAACACTCTGCTCTTAAAATGCTGGGTAATAGAAGAAATAAAATATAAAGGTACTAAAATTCCTTTAATGAAATGAGAATGAAAACATACCGAAGTCTTTGGGATACAGCAAAAGCAATTCTCCGGGAGTAATCCATAACAGTAACAGTCACATCAAAAAGGAAGGGAGGATCAAAATCAACACCTTAACCCAACATTCCCAACAATCAGAAAAGGCAAAGTAGCCTACAGTTACCAGAAGAAAATAAATAACGATGAGAAAAATGAAGAAAAAATTAAAATAATCAATAAGACAATAAGTTGATTATTTTAACATCAAGAACCACTAATGTAATAAAAGAAAAGAAATAGAAGATGCAAATAGCATAAGAAATGACATAAGTATTATCACAACAGAACCAATAGAAATTAAAAAAAATAATGACCAAATATTAAGCAGAATTATATACCAACAAATTTGAAAACCTTGAAAAAATAGGCAAATTTCTAGAAACATGCTACCTATCTAAACTAACACAGGCTAAAGTAGAAAGCTTAAGCAGACTCATAACAAAAGAAGAAAATAATTAAGTCGTTAAACTCCCCCTTTCAAAAAATGTTCAAACCCAGACAGCTTCTAGTGAATTCTTTGAAACATTCATAAAAGAAAAGACACCAATACTATTCAAACAGTTCCAGAGTGTAGAAAACTACCAAATTCATTTTATGAAACAAACATGACATTGATACCAAAATCAGACAAAGATACCACTAATCAAGAAAAGTATAGAGCTATATAAATCCCTGGTGAGCATAGATGCAAAAGTTCTGAACAAAATCCTGGCCAATAAAGTCCAAAAATACATCAAAAGAAGAATGCATTGAGACCAAGTCAGATTCATACTGGGCATGCAGGGATGGCTCAGCATTAGAAAAGCAACCAGTGTACTACATCACATAAATAAAACAAAGGAAATGAAGCATATGATCCTATCAATTGATACAGAAAATGTATTGAAAAAAACACAGCACTCATTCCTGATAAAAACACACAACAATTGTTATAGTATCTGTAAAAGCTCCCAATAAAATGATTTTTAAACAGCAATCAACAAAATAGAGAAATAAGGGAAATGTCTCAACATAACAAAGAGTATGCATACAAAACCAGTAACTAGCAATTATCAATTAGAGAAAAACTGAAAGTGTTCCCTGTGCAAATCCAGACTACTCCTATACAATGTTGTGCCGGAAGTTTTAGCCAGAACTGTCAGAAAACAAAGGGAAATTAAATGCTTCCAAACTGACAACAAAGAAAATTCTATTTTTTAGATGACATGGCCCTATACATGCAAATTC
>NW_022103928.1:5273717-5276544 GCF_000313985.2 Echinops telfairi
ACGCTATATCTTTTGATAGCCGGGCACCATCATCTTTCTTCACCACATTTGCTTAAAGATGGTAAAACTAATTTCCAACTTTATATCAAAGGGAATGAGGCAGTACTTAAGCAGAACAAAGCAGGAGGTCTCTTACTTCCAGATCTCAAAACCCACTACACAGCCACAGTGGTCAAAACAAGTTGGTATGAGCACATTGATGGACATATAGACCAGTGGAGCCAAGTTGAGAACAGAAATGAATCCATCTACTTATAAACAAACGATTTTTGACAAAGGGTCAAAATACATCAAATGAAGAAAATCTGTTTGACCGATGGTGTGGACCCCCATTGATTTATATTTGCATAAGAATGGAACAGAGCTCACATCTCACTTCATAAATAACCATGAACTCGAGATGGATTAAAGAACTACTTGTAAACTCTAGAACTATAAAAATCACCAATGAAAAATGACGGACAAACATATTGTTGTTGTTGTTAGGTGCCATCGAGTTGATTCTGACTCTGAGCCATCCATCCTGCGTACAACTGAGTCAAACCCCACCTGCTCCTGCACCACCCTCACCATTGTTCCTATGTTTGAGCCCATGGTTGCAGCCACCGTGTCAGTCCCACTTGTCCAAAGTCTTCCTCTTTTTTAACCGCCCCTCTACTTTACCCAGCATGATGTCCTTCACCAGGGACTGGTCTCTCCTGACAACATGTCCAATGTGTATGAGATGAAGCCTCACCCTCCTTGCCTCTAAGGATCATTCTGGCTGTACTTCTTCCAAAACAGATTTGTGTGTTCTTTTGGCAGTGCGTGGTACATCAATATTCTTCTCCAGCACCATAATTCAAATGCATCCGTTCTTCTTCAGGCTTCCTTATTCAATGCTCAACTTTCACGTGCAGATGAGGCAACTGAAAATGTCACGGCTTGGATAAGGTGCACCTTAAGCCTCCAAGTAACCTCCTTGCTCTTCAATACTTTAAAGAGGAAAATCCAGTCGATTTACCCAAAGCAACTCATCTTTTGATCTCTCGATTGCTGCTTCCATGAGCATTGACTGTGAATCCCAGCAAGACAAAATCCTTGACAACGTCAATCTTTTCCCCATTTATCATCATGTTACCTATTGGTCCAGGTGTGAGGATTTTGCTCTTCTTTCCATTGAGTTGTCATCCATATTGAAGGCTACAATCCTTGATCTTCATCAGCAAGGGCTCCAAGTCCTCCTCACTTTCAGCAAGCCAGGCTGTGCCATCGGCATCTGGCAGTTGTTAATAAGCCGTGTTTAATAAGCCTTCCTTAAATCCTGATGTCTCATTCTTCTTTGTGTAAGCCAGCTGCTCTGATGATTTGCTCGTATACAAATTGAATAAGTATGTGTCTCCTTTTTCTGTCCACACAATTGCATCTTGATCCAGGAACAATTTCCACATGAGCACAATAAAGTGTTCTGCAATTCTCATTCTTCTCAAGGTTATCCATAGTTTGTTATGATCCACACAGTTGACAAACATAGGGGTCGTAATATATTGCATAAACACATTATTAAACAGAATGAAACATACACACAATAGAACACAAAATAGATTACTAGGATTACCTAAAATGTAGACAGTTATGTGAATCAAAAAATTCCATCAAAAGAGTCAAAGGAGAACATACAGACTGAAGAGAAACTAGGCAAGGACATATTGAACAAGGGACTAATCTCAAAAATTTACAAAAACCTCTAAGCCTCAACATGAAAAGTTCATCAAAGAAAGCATTCAGGTGGCCAATAAACATGAAGAAATGCTCATAGTCATTAGCCATCTGAGAGACGCAAATCAAAACAATGAGATACTGTCTCACTGGGGCACTAATAGCAAAGTTCAAAGCCCAGAAAACTGCTGATTGCGGGACTGTAAAACTGTGTAACAGTCATGAAAAAGGTATGGGCTTCCTCAAAAATTTGGAAAAGAAGTACCATATGATGAAGCTATCCCTCTATTTGGTATAGATCCTGAAAAAATAGGAGCTACAGCACAAATAAGTAGACGCGTACCCATGTTCACCACAGCATTGTTCACTACTGCAAAGTGGTAGGAAAAAATTCCCAAACAAAGAAACCTTGGTTTATTTATGTATTTTTCAATATCACAATGAAATATTACACAAAGGAAGTGGCATAAATATGGACCTCTTTCAGTCACTTGCCTTCTAAATTTCTCGTGCTAGACTATGGAGTGCTTCCAGTACAACATCAGTTTTCAAAGACATTTCCACTGGATTCCATCAATTCCTGGAACCTTGGGGGGTTGGTTGTTTTTCTTGTGGCATGGACATCTTCTTTGAATAACTATAAATCCAAACTCAACCCCATTGCCATCTACTCATAGCTACCTTATAGGACAGGGTAGAGCTGCACCTATGGGTTTCCAAGACTGTAACTCTTTACTAACGTAGAGTTTCTCTCTCCCACAGTGTAGCTGGTGGTTTCAAACTGCTGACCTTGAGGTTAGCAGTCCAAGACGTATTCTGTACACCATCAGGGCTCCTCTATAACTATAGATTTGTTCATTTTGTGGATCTAAGAACTTTCTGGTTGATTAGATTTCTCTATTTTCTCTTTTAACTGAACCTCTGTTTTGTTTTATTTGCCATTCTAATTTACTAAAATGGAATTACAGGTTGGGAATTGAGACATTTCACCTTTACGTTTAAATTATAAATTTTCCAAAAGAGCACTGTTTTAGCTACATCTCATACATTTTATATATTTTTGTTTCCATTCAACTAAATATATTTTCTCATTTCCCTGTGACTTCTTTATTATTATTATTATTATTAT
>NW_022103928.1:5277932-5311664 GCF_000313985.2 Echinops telfairi
TGGCATAGTAAATGAAATAACTTGGAGAAAGTTCTAACCTTTTTACTGTTATTTTGGTGAGAGTTTCCAAACCAGACCATCATTTTTATATTCAGCAACTTTAATTACTTATCAAACCTCCCAGTAGTTTTCCCTGTGACCACCACCCCCACCCACTTTTTGTGTGTGCATATCCATATCATAGAATACTATTCTTCTTCACCAAGTTAATACCTATACACCCTTTACCTCATTACTGCCCCTTATCTTTCCCTCCCACTCCTGGTAACCATCAAGGTCTGTTTTTTTTTGGTATGGACACTTATTTGGAGGTCCCATCGAGATAATGGCTCACTCAAGGTGGGCTACTCTCTCTCCCTCTGCTTCACCTTTCTGCTGGTGAGCCACTCAGAGACCTGCTTGAGACCTTCCAGAACCCTTGGAAATGCATCTAGATAATGGCTCACTCAAGGTGGGCTACTCTCTCTCCCTCTGCTTCACCTTTCTGTTGGCGAGCCACTCAGAGACCTGCTTGAGATCTTCCAGAGCCCTTGGAAATACATCTACTGCCATTGGATCCACAAAACTTTGCACCCACCAGCCTGTGATCCCCCTGCATTCTGCATCATTGCTTTAGGCTGTGTGAGTCTGAAGAGGAATTTTTGGACTATTATCGGACTTATGAACTTGATCTGGACTAGGCTGGGTTGTTTTCTTGATATAAACAGTAACTACTTCTTGATATAAAACTCTCTCTTATGAGTGTCACTGGTTCTGTTTCTCTAGTCGACTGGGCTAACACAGAAGCCCTGGTGGTGCAGTGGTTACAAGTTGGGCTGCAATCCACAAGCTCAATAGTTTGAAACCACCAGCTGCTCCTCAGGGAAAAGACAGGGATTTCTACTCCCATAAAGAGTTAAAGCCTCAGAAATTCACAGGGACAGTTCTACCCTGTGCTATATTGCTGCTACGAGTTTGCACCAACTTGATAGTCATGGGTTTTTGAGTTTTTTGGTTGTTTGTTAGTTGTTATTAAATTTTTCCCCCTTGGAAATGTTTCTGTTAACTTGAAAAGAATTTAAATCCCACAGTTAGCAGAACATTTTATATATGTTAATTATATCATTTTGTTGTATACTAGTATAACTCATTATAGTTACTATGTATATGGGTGTAGTAAATGGCACTGGGGCCATATCTGACTCCTCCATCTTCCTATTGCCACAAGGCAGAAGTCAGACGTGCCTTTACCTTCCATCTTTCTTTATCTTCTCTGACACCAACCATTCCTCTCACAGTACTGGGTTCTATGCTGGGTCTGGTCATTTGTTGCAATGGCCCCACAGAATTCACAGACAATAGTCACAATTATGGGGGTTTATTAGGGACGTGTCACCCAGAATGCCACTGGCAATGTTCATGTGCTCCAAATCAACTAATCCTCCAATCACTGTAGCAGCGCAGACCACCCCAAGTGTAACAGTCTCAGGCCAGAATACCATAAACTTCCATGATTCTTACCTTAATTTTAGAAGTTTTTCAAGAATTAATGCTTCTCAGATTATTGTAAGCTATTGGTTTGATTTGGAAAACACTGTAATAATTTCTTATGTTGATTTTGTTCAGCTTTTGAGATCCTTTTGGGGGGAAAGACTTGCTACCCTCCTTATTCAGCCATATGAGTACTTGGAAGTTCTGCCAATAATTCAATTTTAAAATCAAATAGCACACAGCAAGTAGCAATGGAATAATTTTCAAGGTTATGAATGTCTAGTGACTGACCCATAAACGGGCACATACTGGGACAGGTGAAAATGGCCAATGACGTTCACATTACCACCATTTCCTAGTACAATTTATCAATTGAAAGTGTTGTTCTCAGTCTTTCATGTATTTAGGCAGGTGACAACTGTTCTAAATAATTGATTTGCATTTCTATCTATATATGTGCTTATGTGTTTATTCACATATTCTGAGATAGATATGAGAATACACACATGCACGTGTGTTATATGCACACATACATATGTAATATGTGCATATGAAATATACTCATATTTATCTACCTCAGAATATATACAGCCACACGTGCTAAAATAACTTTCCTTCCCCTTTACTCCCATCATTGTGATTGTTTTAATTAAGTCATATAAATTGCTGTATCACTGGATTTACTCACAAGTCTATACTAAAGAGATTTGGAAGCAACTATCTGAGCAACCAACTAGAAATGATCCATTATTTGTGCCAATTATATGTGACCCAATCAAATGTGGAAATTTTTAAATAATATCATTGATGCTACATATTAGTACATTTTGCTGAAGATAATTGAAAAACAGCTGCAGCAGTACATTGACAGGGAGCTGTGTGAAATTTTAGATGGATTAGGAAGAAGACATGGAATTAAGGATTACAAGGCTGAGGTCAGACAAATCTTCACCAAAAGCAGAGACTACAGAAATCATAACAAATTATGAATAGCACTGAGAAGGCTGGAATTCCAGAACACTCCATTGTGCTCATATGGAAGCTGTACATGGACTTCATAAGTGGTAATTTGTTGGAACAGAACAAAAGGATGTTACATGGTTTAAAATCAGAAAACATGTACATTGGTTATATTCTTGTTTAATCTGTATGTTGAACAAATAATTTGAGAAACTGGACTATGTAAAGAATAGGCACTAGGATTTGAAGAAGACTCATTAACAACCTGACGTATTCAGATGACACAACCTTGCTTGCTAAAAGTAAAGAAGCGTGAGGCACTTGCTAATGGAGATCAAGGAATACAACCTTTCGTGTGGCTTTCAACTCAGTGTAAAGAAAACAAAATCCTCAGAACTGAAAAATAGACAAAATCATGATTAAAAAATTGAAGTTTTCAAGGATTTCATTTTACTTGGATTCACAATCAACACCCATTGACGGAACAATCAAGAAATCAAAAGGCATATTAATTGGGCAAATCTGCTGCACAAGACCTCTTTAAAATGCTACAGTGCAAAGAAGTCATTTTGAGAGCTAAGGCAGCCCTGACTGAAGCCATGGTATTTTCAATCACTCCAAGTGCACATGAAAGCTGGACCATGAGTAAAGATGAGGGAAGAAGAATTGTTGCTTACAAAGTATGGTGCTGGCAAAGAATACTGAGACCATCATGAATTGCCAGAATAATAAACAAGTCTGTCTTGCACAAGGTACAGCCAGAATGCTCCCTAGAAGTGAGGATGATAATATTGAACCTTACACACTTTGGACATGTTATCGAGAGGGACCGGCCCCTAGAAAGAGCATTAAGCTTAACAAGGTAGAGGGTCAGTGAAATAGAAGAGGACCCCCAGGGAGATGAATTGCGAGAGCGGCTGCAGCAAAGGGCTCAAGCATCATCACTATGAGAATGAGAGAGGGTGGGACAGCACTTCATTTTGTTTTCAGGACTTTGGAACTGTCTCAATAGCACCTAGCAACAGCATAAGACTTCCAGGTTCATTGTCAATTCAACATTGATCTAATCCCAGCTACACTTTCTTCTACAGATGCATAGAAGTAATTTTAACCATATGATCTTAAAGGCGAAAGAGCATTTTAAACAGAAGAGGAAAATGCTAAGGCGGGCCCCTTTCGTGAAAATCAAATATAAAGTATTCTTAAGTATGAAGGTGATTTTCAAAGTGATGTCAACACCACTTAATTATCCAAAACAATATAATTGTCTGAGAATACTGCTTTGGAAGTGAAGGAAGTTAACCTCATAACTTAACAACATACCTATATTGATACAAGTACCTTACACTTGCCAAAGAAGATAGTGATTTTGGTGTCAAATCTCAAACTAGATCATGAAGAAAGTTGGCTGGCTGATATTCTCTGAGGAGTGTCTCTAGGTAAACTGAAAGCATGTATTAATCTTCAACCTCTACTTTAGACTTTTGATCCCTTCACAATCATTTGCCATCTGTCACCATGTTTCCCTCCTGTGACAGGGTGCGTTTTGTCACCGAGGTTACCATGAGTGAGCACTGGAGAGTGAGATGGTGGGTGAGACAGCCTGAGTAATACTTGAAATGCCCTTTGGCAAAGACGCTGGCACAAGGACATCAAGAAGGCAGAGGTGGCGGGGATCCTGCTCCTCCCTCCGTCGTTTGGCACCCACTCCCTGTTCCCCTGGCACCTGGGATTGAGGCAAACACAAAAGTGTATCTCTAAATGAATACAAATGAACAGTGTCACAGCACCTGCCCATTTTTGAGCGCCCGTCCCGTGCCTGGCATTACATCACAGCTCTGTGAAGTGGATCTGAGCTTTGGAGTTACAGTAGAACACGTGTTGCTGAGAAAGCTCCCGCTCCGCGGGTCATTTCACAAGCTCTCACTGGATGTCATTCGCTGTCCTTCACGACGATGTGGAGTGTCTGCCTGGCACAAATGACTTAGGTGCTCAGCTGTATCAGTCAGTACTGAAACGGCACAGGTTGGAGTCTGCCCAGAGGCTTCTTGAAAGAAAGACCTGGAAATCTACTGGGAGCTTATGGGGGGCGGGGGTGGGGGTGGGGGGGGTGGGGGGGAGTTGAGGGGAAGGCCTTTGAAAACCCCATGATTCCACTTGGACACACAGATGCTCACCCTGAATCAGATTCCACTCAACTGCAACAGCTTGGTGGGTTGGTCGTTCAAGTCGCATGTAGCTTTCACCCTGACGCCATGACGTCAGTCCGATGGAAAGCCCCACTTTACAGAGGAAGAACCATGAAGTCACAAGATCATGAATCACTAGACCATTGTCAAGGTCGGTGTGAGTAATGCTATTCCACTCTCCACATCTCTGCCTTAGCCCCTGAATCAGTTGCTTTTCTCTTTGAAAACAGCTCGTGCTACTTTATATAAAATAGGAAGAAAGCCAGCACTGTAAGGGGATGATAAGAAACTCAGCAAATGTTTCACCTTTAACACGTCTTTAACGGGGACAGGTCTTGGGTGAGAAAACGAAAATCTCGTAAGAGAAAATGATTCAAATCCAAGCCCATATAATAACATGAACTTTATCCATTCATCTGTTCAAGTGTTAGTTGAATATCAACCAGGTGTAGGGATTTTGTTAGACACTGAGATACGCTGTGGGCATGATAGGCTAGTTTGTTTCTAAGCTCAGTAGTGTAAATGGTGGGGGAGGGAGGACTAATAACTAATAACTAATCAGGCAACTGCCATTTTAAATGATCTGATAAGACAGTCACAGACTCATATGTAGAGGAGAGGCCCCTGCTTCATTTGGCGTTTTCAGTGAGACCTCTTAAAAGCTATATATAAACAGAAACCAGGACGATCTTGGCAGGGAATTGTAGGAGGTCAGTGTTCCCAGCAGAGGTGAGTTTTAAGAAAGAGGTACTTCAAGAGAAAATCCAAGAAGTGAGCAGGTTCAAAAACTAGTCGAGTTTGGTGTGACTCATGCTTAGCATGCCAGTAAGTGGCAAAAGTAGACAAAACTAGAGCTGCGATTAGAGCAACGAGAGTAGAAAAGCAGACGTGCTTGAGAAGAGGCTTAGGCTTGGAAAACTGGGTCCTTTGTGCTAACAGTAATTTTTAAGAGCAAAGTAATATGAAAGTTGCCATACTTTCCATCCTGAGTCTAACCTGGTTTCCAACATGCTCTCCTCTACCTGTGCGCATCATGTTAGAGTAGTGGGGACCCTCATTTTAAATAAGGCCCCAGATTAAAAGGAGACACCACCTAAGGTAGCATTTAATCTGGTCTGAGAGGTCTGGTCAAAGAAGGGTCTCAGGAGAAAGCAAAGCAGCACCAAACTGGTCATCACTGAGCCCAATCATCCTGTTGAGAACAACGAAGACCCTCTATGAAATGGGAGGACGCTGCCTTGTAGACGAGTGGCAATGAAGAAATAGAGGGCTTGGATCCAGGGCTTATTTCTAGAAATCCAAGAATTCCTAAAACGCTGGCTGCCAAGTAATGTGAAAAAGGAACAACTGTGATTGGAACATAAAGCAGGAAGACAGATCAACCCTGTAAAGGGCCGGCCTTGAGAACGGGGCTGGGATGAAACTGTTTTATGGATGCTATAAACTGAGCCTGCTTGCTGGATGAGCTTATCTATTCTGTGTCCGGTGGTCAGTGTTAACTGCCTAAGTAAAAGCGATGGCAAGTTCATTGTCTGGAATGTTATCGCCACCCCCACACTGCACCCCTTGAAGCTGCTAACATCCCTACCCAATGGTGTGGGCTTCACTGAAGCACTCACTTGTTGTTCTTGTTCTCAGAGATCCTTTCCATCCACTAGGAAATGGAAGCCCTGCTTGTCACGTGCTCCCAAAGCACCAGTCTCCCCTCTCCCTGTCCTAATCGCATCTCTAGCTTCAGGAATCTGTGGAAACCCTGTTTGGCTGGAAGCTCCCTGAACACAGGGACCCAGACGTCTTGTTCACCAGAATTGCCTAGCGCCTTGGGTGCTGTTGTTGTTAGTGCTCTAGAGTCAGCATCAACTCATGGCACTCCCCTGCACAGTGGAACAAAATTCCACCCGATCCTGTGTTATCCCTAGGATCAGATGTGGACCTGACAATGTACAGTTGTGACCCATATGGTCTCAGTGGCTGGTTTTCTGAAGTAGATGACCAGACCTTTCTTCCTAGTTAGAAGTTCCTCTAAAACTTGTTCACCATCAGGCATTAATCCTCTGCTACCCCATTGATTCAAACTCACAATTACCCTAGATGAGAGTGTAAATCTTAACTGCAGCAGACAGCCTCATATTTTTCCTCGGAGTGGTGAGTGGTTTTTGAACCACTGACCTTGTGGTTAGCAACTTAATACTTATCTCATAGAAACACCAGAGCAACTTTCAATTAGTATCTTAATTTTTTTAATCAGTACTTCTTGATTGCATGAATAAAATGTTGCAATTCCACCTCAAAAGCAAACATTTATTTGCTACCAATGACTTGCCTGGCACAGGGCCAGAAAGTTCCTCTAGCTTTTTCTTACTCAGCCTTTATAGCAGCCAGCTGTTTGGTATCACTTGGAGAGGAGGAAACTACAGCTCAGAAAGGAGAGGGCCTTGTTCAAGGCCATATGTGTGAGAAACTGTAAAGCACAGATCGGTCTTCTGCCTCATACCACTGTCTCTCCCATCAGTCCTGATGGGACATCAGTCTACCACGCAAGTGTCTGCTCACTGCAAGTTTGCAGGATGGTCAGCTTCAGTCAGTCCAACTACTACCTGGCTTTGCTATCTCCATGTACCACCAAGTCTAGTATTTTTTATATCTTATATAGAATGTTAAAAATAAATGTAACTCACATTTCAAAAGGAAACCCTGAACCGATTACTCAAAGGAGAAGATGACCTTAAAAGTTAGGTAATATAGATCGGTTCCCCCTTCCACCCTTTCTCCCCCCACCTCCCCACCCCCAAACCTTCTCCCTACCCATCTGGTATTGTGATTCCCATTCCTGCTCCTGGGTTGTGTGTGTGTGTATGTGTTGTGAGTTCTTATCTCTTATCTACTCCTGTGTACATGCTCTGGTCTAGTCCAAAGTGAGAGGCATCACTGGGGTCATGGTAGTGGGGGTGAGGAAGCCTGAAGGAACTAGAGGAATATTGTGTCTCTCATCAGTGCTTTACTGAGCCCTGGTTGACTCATCCCTTCCTTGTGACCCCTCTGTGCGGGGTGTGCCATTGTCTACAGATGGACTTTGGGTCTCTGCTCCAGCCCCCCTCATTCACAACCATATGATTTTGTTTGTTTGTTTGGGGTCTTCTGATGCCTTTTACCTGGTCCTGATGACATCTCATGATACCACAGACTTGTGTACTTCTTCCATGTGGGCTTGTTGTTTCTCTGCTGGATGGCCGCTGTTTCACTTCAAGCCTCTAAGACCCCAGATGCCGTATCTTTTAATAGCTTGGCACCGTCCACCTTTTGCACCACATTTGCTTGTGCACCCATTTTGTCTTCAGTGATTGTACCAAGAGGGTGAGCATCTCAGACTGCCAGTTTGTTAGAACAAAGTGTTCTTGTGTTGAGGGAGGGTCTGAGCAGAGGCTGAAAGTCTGTCCACTACCTCAGTGTATTGCCATATAAATATATGTACATAGACCAATATTTCTATTTTTATGGATTAATGTTTTTACATATGGACACACCTATGCTTATACCTCTATCCATAGCTGTGCTTCCTAGATCATTCCTCTGCTTCCTTTTACCTTCCTTCTGCCCCACGATCATTCTTGCCCTACTTCTGCCTCATAGTGCTTCCTCTCAGCTAGATTGCTGTTGCACCAGCACCCGCAGGATCTCTATATCTTCCTTATTATTGATTTTATTCCCTAGTTGTTAGTCTGTCAATGGTATTGTTTGCCCACCACACCTTTCCCCCACACCCTTCTCCTCCCAAGTCCCCCAGGGACCGTGGTCCCATTGCTTTCTCCTTGAGCTTGCTTCCCACGCCTTCTTATGTAAGTAGGAATACCAGCAATGGCCTAGACCAAACAAATGCATAGGAAGAGGGAACAAATCATAGCAATCAACACACAGCCACACACACCCCTCCAGGGGGAAGAGCAGCAGAAACCATAGGGGAAGGGAGACAGTGGTCAGTGTGAGATATGAAAAAAATAATTTATCATCTAGCAAGGGATCACAAGGGTGGAGGGGGGGGAGGGGGGGAAAAGAGGAGCTGATATCAAGGGCTCAATAGAAAGTAATTGTCTAGAAAAGAATGATGGTCACATATGTACAAATATGCTTGATACAATTGATGTATGGAATGTAATAAGAATTGTAAGAGCCCTCAAGAAAATGATTTTTTAAATGAGGAAATAAGATAAAATGAATAAAAACAAATCATATGCACACAAAAAATAAAACACTGAGTTGCACTAGATTCCAAAGTTTCTGAACCCAGAGCTCTCTTACTCTGAGCTAAAAGGGGGAATAACCAAGCCAGGCTGTCACCCAGCTGAGATTTTTCTCCCTGGCCCATTCAAGAAAGAATGAGTTACTAAACTGTGTGGTGATTGGATTCAGAGTGACCTGGAAAAATGGGATACTTTCCAATCAACATCCCTGCATAAGGAGGTATGGAGTGAAGCAGTTCCCACAGAAATAGCAAGAAAACAGGTAGTCCCATAATCTTGCCTGTTTGGGGAAAGCTAGTTGGAATACAGATGGCTAGGACACAAGCCCCCTGTAGCTTTTTGGAAATCTAGGAAGGCAGCTGGGATGTAGGCTCAAGGCAATGTAAAAGGCTGGCAAGCTCAGAGATGTCCCCTCCCACAAGCCAGCAGACTCATGAGGTAACTACAAACAAGGCAAGTCAAGTGAAAGGACAGCCACAGAGCCAGCCACCAGCAACTGGCAGACAGAAGTGGCATTGCCTGGGTAAACATCACACCCAGCATAAACTCAGACAAAGGCAATATACAAGGGATACCCACCCACCCCCCCAAAAAACAGGATCTTTTTCAAAGCTACTTTTTTTACAAAACAGCCTTATCACCTTCAAAGTTCTCTCCATTACACTTCATACATTTGTCAAATCTGTAATTCCATTCTTGGAAACCTTTCTCAAATTCATCCCTCTGCATTCACGGAAACAAAATAAAGGAAACAAGAAAACCGCTGGTACACTTGAGCTTTTTCCCATAGCGCTGTCCTTGTAAGCTGTATCCAACATCACAACAGTTTCTGCGGCATTTTTCTCGAGTGGGAAACAAATTTCACAGCTGCACACTGTTCTCTTAAATTGACCATCACAAAAAATGAGTTTTGAATGAAACTGCTTTTACAAAAAAATTCACTTTGACCAAAGAGAACCTTCCCAGGCAACGCCACTGGGTACACTAACTCAGAGAGAGATGCTCCATGCTAGCCTAGCAGGGAAAATGTGTGGTATGAAAACTCTGCCCTGCCCAGCACAATTCCAGTTGTGTTTTTTTTTTGGGGGGGGCGGGGACTACCCCCTTGTATAAAGTATGTCTTTAAGAAAAAGTACAAACGATTCATATATCTTTCCAAAAGGAACCATTTAGGAAGTCGATGGGTCTCAATTCTATTATCAGCAAAAACGATTGATTGGTCCTTATTAAGTGCCCACATGCTCCTAGTACTGGACAAAAGATTCCGTTCCACTTAGAATGGCACTCCTCAGTGACAGTCTCAACATGAAAATAAATACTAACTGGCCCTTTAAGGGCACATCAGAGCAAGCCCCTGATGATTCACAAGTAAGCCACTATTGACACAAACCCTGTTCAGCATGCTGTCTGAGTCACCCAATATCCTATTTTACAGAGAATAATGAAAATAAAAAATATGTATATTGAAAAATATTAAGAGTAGTTTGGCTACTGTCTTACAAAAGAGGGGTTGCATCTATTTGGGTTTCTCCAAAGGTTTCAAGTATATTTACAAATTTTCAATTCCCTTGTTTGGAAAGTGAAAACATTAACATATGCTGCACTTCCTCTAAAAGGTTAGGGGAGCTGAGCTTTTCTAAGACTGTTACTGCTTCAACAACACCAAGTGGGCACAGTGGTAGGGTGCAGGGAAGAGGGAGCAGGAAACCTTTTCTACCCTTGCTCAATTGCTTTGAAGGGTTTTGTGCTATCAGAAGAGGAAGGGGCGAGAGGGGGTAGGGAGCAACCAATACTTCAAATCAAAGATTGGTTTCTGAACTGTAAGTCATTTCTTGGAATAACTTCCCATTAATCGCAGGAAACATTTATATCTATGAAGTCTGAACAGCTCTTCCATCAATTTATTGGGGATTTATAATAAGGGCGCTGTCATTTTCCAACAAGCAGACGACATGCTTGCTGATTCCATTTCTCTTTCTGGCACATGAGGAAATGGTGAGTAATGCCTATTGGCCCATGGGGAATAAATCAATGGATGCATAAACACCCACCCCCCAGCCTTACAATGGAGAACCCCAGGGTCCTGCTCCTCACCCTCCTCTCCAACAGCTGAGCAGTGACAATATGTAAATGCACAGCCAGGTTGACACACCCTGTCTGCAACATCACAGGAGCCCCTCCCTCCAGGGTCCCTTTGTGTGTCTGTGACAGCAGCTTGACTATGGTCTTTCCAGCCATCCTCCATCTCATTAGCGGACAATCCTTCACTCCGTTTTTAATGGACTCTACAAATTGGTTGTCCTCCCTCTCATGTGAGATTATTATCATTTCATTGTTCATTCCAGGAATTAGTTGCCAAAAACTGACAACATGATCAGTACCGCTGACAGATACGAGGAGCATCTCCCATGACCATCTTAGGAAGGGGGACCGTCTGAAGTCATGTTTGATCTTTAATTGGGAAGAAATGATTAGCCACTTTTCAGGAGGCCTGGGGAAGCTGTGGCATACGTCCCCTATGCTCAGAGAAGCCTACAGGCTCCCCTGGTGCTAAAAGCAAAACAAATAAATATGCTAATACCAGCTTTTTAAAAAAAGGCTATGCCAACTGGAAAACAAGAGTCAAATACTAGTCAACCTCAACCTCGGGTGTGACATGAGTCAGAAAATATTGGAACTGACATCATGCTGTGTGGGCAGGTCATCTATGTGCTTCAAGGGCCAACTTCCTACGTACAATGAAAGGAGGGAAAGCAAAGTGTCTCCAGCTCCCAAACTCTCTGTGTGGCTGACACTGTTGGTTGCCAACACAGCCACCATTCACTTCTCCCTTTTACTCTGTATACAATTGGGAATGCTTCCCAATTCCAGTGATCCAGTTGTGTCAAGTTGAGCCTGACTCATGGCAAGCAAGACAAGAACTGTGTTCCATCATATTGTCAATGTTTTCTTTTTTTTCTAGAAACAAATCAATAGGTCTTTCATCCAAGGTACTGCTGGGTGGACTTGAACCTCTAACCTTTTGGTTAGAGACCAAGCAGGTTGTACCACACAGGTACTCCATTTCCCAAAACAAAGACAGAAAATGCCACTCACTCTCCCAGCTATCCTTGCAACCAGGGGTGATCGTATGGTATGGGTCTGGCAATGAAACATAAGTGGAAATATGCAAAATTAGGGAGACATCTGGGATTGAGAAAAATGAGCAACTAGACGACATTCATCCTATCCTCCTTCCTCCCAGTTTTAGATGGTGCCAATTTAAGTTGTGAGCTTGGAGCTGTGGGTCTGAGAGAAACTCAGACAGAGAGATGAGGGATAGCCTGAACATCCCTCACCCTTATCCCTCCCTGCTAGGACGTTGTCAACTCAGCCCATGAACGTGGCACTGCAGTAACCAGGCTTTCACCAGGCTACAACCATTGCAGAGCCCGTGGCCTCTGGAAAGTGATAGCATGACTTATTTTCTGAACCTGCCCTGCAATTCCCTATCTCCCAGCTTCTTGCAATGAGAAGGAAAATTCATCTAAATTTAGTAAGCCACTGGAAGACATCACTGTGTTTCTTATAGGCAAAAGCATCCCAACTGACTTATTTTGGTAGGGCATAATGAATTATTGTCCTCTGTTTCCCCAGGATTTTGAGGCAGAGTGACAGCCATCTATCCTAGTCTGCTAGTTATTAAAATGGCTACATCAGGAGGACCATGTGGTCAGTAGGAAAGGCTTGGTAGAGACACCCAGCCAATCATGGGCACAGCCCATTGTGAATGAGGAGCAGGAAACTACCGTCTCATTAACTTATTCCAACTCTCTTCAATATCAGAGAACTTCCAACTGCCAAGACTGTCCTGAAGTCTTTGCCTTAGTTTACAGTAAAACCCGATGTTGTTGTTATTGTTTTTAAACTCCCTGAGAAAATCTTTGGAAATTATGTTAGACATGGCAAATGAACATTAGCAAACCATTATAAAAGAAGAGTCTGAGGTCTCTGTGAAGACATTTAAACCTGAAAGACTAGAACCACCTCCAACTTTGCAGCATTGACCTCATCTATGCTGTGATCATTAAAAGGAAGAAAACGAGCCTGCTTACTGTTGAAGCACAAAAACCCTGGCTTTTAAAGGCTAGCTTGAGCAACCACCTCCCCCGCGACCCCCTGATATTGAAGAGCTCAAAGGGTCTGTTTAGTCTCATTTCTACATTGTTTTCACCCATTCTGGGATAGCAGGGGTACCTCCATGGTAGAGCTGTTCTGATTTGTTTCAGAGAGCTAAGGGGACGGTTAGAGCTGAATGATGGTGCAGGCTACTCTGCTCCATGCCAGAGCTAGGGAGGCTGGCAGCTAATGTCACTATGACAACCATTTATGTGGCTAAAATGGAAAAGATTTGATGAGAGAGAGAGAGAACCTATAACTCTAAAATATATGGTGAGTTTTATGGCTTTTTTTTTTAAAGGCTAAGCCCAGCACCTGCCCTCTTCTGGCCTCCACCCTAGCTGTGCATGTGAATAAAAGGGGCCATAATAAAACCATGAATAATAAGTAAGTAATACCACAGGGTCTCCAAATATTCTCATTTACGTCCACAAGCAACAAACTAGCCATCCCTCATCGGAGATGAATCTACTCTCTCTGTTTGCTGTGCTTGCCCCCATTTGAAATATGAGCTGGCAAACCCCCCACAGCAAAATATTCAAAGTGTCTCAATGCTGCCTTTTTAAAACAACAGGTAGAATGGTAATGAGTTATTCCAAACTGTGCCAGAGCCAAGTCAGCTAACGACAACCCAAACAGCCTCTGGGGAGTTGACAGTCTCTGAAGCCTACTGCCAGTCAAGTTCATTTTCCCAGGAACCCAAAAGGATGTTACTGACACGGACAGGCAGCATGACAGGGAAAGCCAGGCAATTGGCATCCAGGGCTTTCTTTGTCACTCTCTTGGCTTGAGTTTCAAAAGCCTGCCAAGGTCTAAAGGGAAGAGGGCAGGTTTCCATACGCAAATCCTTCAGCACACTATAGTTAAGTTATTTAGGCAGGTTTGAATGTGCAGCCTGAGCCATTCCAAGCCTCACCTGTATCCGAGTACAGATGAAATTATACTTATATCTGCCTTGCACAGGCATTTCAACCCCCACTTCCAAAGCCCCCATTACTCAGAGGTGGCCCCTTGGTATGTGCTTCACTTCTGGCATCCCAGTTGGTGTCCTCCAAGGGGAGAAGCTGAGCCCTGTCTCCTTCCAGTCACCTGGCCTCTGCAGTCGAGAAGCTTCTTGTAAGCCTGACAGGGAAGATCAGCGCTCTCACGGGGGTCATCCTTCAAGGTGCAACCTGGCAAGGAGCTCCCTTCAAACTGTGCTGCACCAGCGCCCCACTGAATGTCTTACAGAGAGGAATGCCCTCCTTCCCCACGGAGTCCTGTGACTCACCATGAAACAGAGCAGCTGAACTTGTGTCTTCAATTTCAAAAGGCCCTCCTGAGAACCACCCTGAATGCTATCTGCCCGGGACCCCTCCGCGTAAAGATCAGGCATGGTTTTAAAGAGTGAGCTGGAAAAGATTATTTTCTTCAACCCACTCAGAACTGGGCAGGTACCCAGTTTCCTCCCTGGGGCCTGGCTCCAGCCATTGGTGCACCTGCTCTGTTCTTCTGCCCTGCACCTGGCCACCATGTCTATGTAGCAATTCTTGCCGAGCCATAGGACCCACTGGACTGGGGAAGCCTTTCTAAACCAGCTGGTTCGCTCACATTCTCTCTCTTGCTTTCAATCCAACAACACAGGGACACGGTGAAAGTGACGATGATCACCACCATCACCATCACCCTCACTTAGGACTCCGAGAGATGCGGGATTATTCTGAACTTGCATAGAAGCCCTGGCTGGCTGGTGTAGAGAACAGCATAAAAAAGAGACACAGAAGGCTGTTGCAGGGGTAACACGCTGATTTGGGTCTTCCTGGAAATGGGGGGGGGGGTTGTGCAGTCGGGCAACTAAAGTGTAAAAGTAGCTGTGGCCATATCACAGAGGGTCTTGCATGGCACTCTGGGAAGTTGAGACATTTTCGGATAGTTGTTTGGAGTTCACCCAAGGTCTTTATTTAAGACCGTACAGTGATCAGAGGTAGTTTGATATTTACTTGAAATCGGTGCCACAAAATAGTAGAAACAACTCACATGTCCAACAATAAGTGACAAAACAAAGAAAACAGGCCTATCCACATGTTAAGGATGGAACTCTGTTTTGCCCAACTTTATGTTAAAATCCTAACCCTGTACTTTTAAATATCCAATTTGGAAATGAGAATGATTAGGGATGAGTCTTTGCTATGTTGATTAGGCCATAGTGGACCAGGGGGCTCCCTATGTAATCATTCCTGAGACCTGAGAAGAACAGGACAGACGCAGAGCATACAAGGGGGAAGGCAGGCTCTAAGGAACACCAAGGAGAGTACGCAGACACCAGAAACTAGCAGAGAGGCTCACAGAAGGAGTCACCATGACCAAGACCCTGATCTGGGCTTCCAGCCTTCGGAAGCATAAGAGAATAAATCACCGTTCTTTATACAACCTACTTGTTCTATTTTTGCCACAGCAGCACTATGTAAGTACAGTATCATGTAATGGCATATTAGTTAGCCAGAACAAAAAGAGAAAGGAAGTTCTGATATATGCTACAACATGGATGAGCCTAGAAAATATTAGGCTGAATGGAAGAGACAAATAACTGCAGCAGTACTGTAACAAGTAACAAATACTGTGTGATCCCACTTACAAGAGACACTTAGACTAGGCAAATGTATAGAAACAAGCATTGACGGGTGCTTTCCAGCAGCTCGGTGGAAGGAGGAATGGGGCTCATTGCTCTAGAAGTGCTGAGTGGCTCTTTGGGGTGATTAAGAAACATCTGGAACTAGATCATAGTGAAAACTGCACAGCAGTCACAATGTTGTTATTGGCACTGAATTGTAGTACACTTCAGAATTATTCAAATGGAGGAAATAATATATCTTTATAATAATAACATTTTAGATTTTCCAAAAATTACTGGCAGTAATATAGAGAAGGAAATTGCCACAATTAGCATTTTTTTAAATGCCATTGAAACAGCTCAAGGACAGGTTAAGTTTAGCCACATCACCCATCCTGCTTAGATTTTCTAGGACAGTCACATTTTTTCAAATGAGCACTTTTTAAATAAATGAAGGTAAAGTGGAACTTTCCCCTCCCCAAAATGTCTTTTCCCTCGTTGGCTTGCTACCCGGTTTACCTACCAACTTCAAAGGGAGTCATAGAAGCTCCGCAGTGTAGGGACTTGGCAGCCACCAGCTTACCCAAGTTATCAAGGCAACTGTCGCCTGTGATAAGATAGCTCAACATCATGACACCCTTCATTTGCCTCACCAAGAAGGACACAGCGTTTTCATGGAATTCTTGCCAAAATACATAACCCCAGCGCCATCACGAGAGAACATTGGGCAACCCCAATTTGAAGGACAGTCCACAAAACAGCTGACGGGGACTCTTCAAAGTTTCAAGGCTACTGAGAAATAAGCCAAGACTGAGGAGATGTTCAGTCCAAAGAAGGCTGAGGAGAAATAGCAGCGAAACAGCAGTGTGGGGTGCTGGAACAGGGAGGGGCATTAAAGGAGAATTTGCTATAGAAATACTCATTTACCAATCTTGATAATTACACTGTGGCTCTGAAAGATGTTGATCTTAAGAAAGTGGGGTGAGAGAAACAGGAGTTTTCTGTACTCTTTTTACAACTTTTTAGGAATCTAAAAGTAATTCAAAATGGAAAGGGTTCTAAAACTCACAAACATATGGACATAGCTTTGCACTCCAGGGGACGTGCAGTCACAATCACAACAGCGTGAGTAGAATTCTCCTAAGAGCCTTTTCTGAAAGACAAAGGCTGGCGCCAGCTGGAGAACCATGGCCTGTGGTCACAGCTCACCAGACAGTTGGGAGGTCACTCCAGACAGAAACATGAGGTAGGTGAAGTAGACAATGGGCCACGTGGCAGAGAGGTGAGAAGCTATAAAGACCAACACTGTCTGCTTTCTCATTAGGCCAGGGACCATCCCAGCTTATAACACAGAATAAGGCACCTCTTTAAGGCAGCCTCCACCTTGGCATCTGCTCCCAGAATCAACACCTCAGTCATCTCTGCCTCCACCTTCACCTCTGCATAAATCCGTCATCAAGATCCACCCACGGACTCCACCGCAGTATTCTCCAACCCACCCCCGCCTCTCCCATTCACTCCCTTCTCCAACAACTGTCTGTTGCTCTTTTATAAAATGACCAGACCCAGTTTGGTCATTAACAGTTCTCAAGCTCATCTGGTGGATGAGGGGAACACGCTTAGTAGAGTGGGTTACACACTGAGCTTCTAACCACAAGGTCAGCAGTTTGAAATCACGGTTTTCTATATAGCTTTCTATTCCCATAAAAACGTATGGTCTCAGAAACCTACAGGGCAGTGCTATCGGGTCACTGTGAGCCAGAACAAACTCAGTGACAGTGAATATAGTTTTGATTATACAGCATTTTGCATGAAACTTCACTGGAAGGCAAATACAAGTGCTCAAAAGGCAGAATTAATTTCCATTTCATTCATTTAGACAATAGAATCCTCTAGAGAGTGAAGAGATTAGGACCTTTCTAAGATCCAGAATTATGTTAGCCTTATTTTAAAACCCAAATTTTGAAAAGACAGGTTCTAACCCATCAGGTATCTTGAACATCAGTGAGTGCACCAGTGAAAATAATTTCTGACCTCTAAATAGCTCACCTAACCATCCAGATAGTTTAGATTAAGTTAACAATATCTAATGGCAGCCCCGAAGTGTGGGTGTCTGATTAGATTACTGTAAATATTAATTTACTGTAAATATTAATGTAAATACTGGTGGTATCGCTTCCAGAATCTTAGTAAAACTGGAGGACAAGTGGTGAAATTTCCCTCAGACTGCCAAAAGAATGGAAAAATCAGTCCTCAAAGAAATACAACCTGAATATTCCTTAGAAGCATGGATGGCAAGATGTCAACTCACTCGCTTTGGGCAGGTTGTCAGGAAAAATCACTTGATAGCAAAGGACTTCATGTTTGGTACAGTCGAAGAGACCCTAAAAACAAGGGAAACATTCAAGGAGAAGAAAGTAGAGGCATCCAAACAGTGGACTCAAACATATCCATGACCATAAAGATAGCAATATTTTCTTTAGTTATACGTAAGGTCGAATTCAATAGCAACTAACAACAGCAAATGTGTGCATAGATGCTGGGGTATGTGCTGAACTGAAACAGACATGAACCGTGTCCAATAGGAGCCTAGAGTTTGAAAGCATAGAGAGACAAGACACCACATGAAAAATTCCACAATAAATACGTAGCCAGACAGACGGGACTGGACACCTTATGGCAGGACCAATAAGAAGTACCGTGGACTTGCCAGAGAAACCAGGGAAAGCTTTTTTGAGTGTGTGGTGATGGGGCAGATAGAGGAAGGATGAAAGAGCAGCTAGGTGGCAAGAACTGTAGGCAGAAGCAATCATACTGGCCAAAGGCTGACACAAAGGCAGTAGCAGGACAGAGGACAGTCCACCTGGCTCCTAATCCCTCTCCTAGTCTCCACCCCACCGGTCGTCTCATCTTTAATGTCCTTTCTGCACTAACCATAACAAATACCAGAACGTGAATAATTTGCAGGTCACCTCTCACAGTTATGAGAATATTCCACTCTTCTGTTTATTGGAAATTTTAAGAAATGGTCACTTTGTATAGAATCTATAGACTCTCTCATTATAGAACTAGTACCACTTGCCAGCGAGGAAGGGAACTCGAAAATGTGACCCAATGCAAATGACATGATTCATTTCAGGCTCGGGGTGATCCCAGCCCCAACACTCTGGGCTCTGAACCTCAGGCCTGTGCTCTTAACTAATAAGGCAGATGAGCAAGTGTTACAAAGGTGTTAGAGACAAGAACCCTACACTGAGACTACCCTTGACTTCCTAGAAGGATGCAGAGAGGAGCAGAAGGAAGACCATGTGTGTTAGTCTGGGCAAACTAGGGAAACAAATCCACAGAAACTCATATGTATTAGAGAGAGTTTTATATAAAGGGTAAGTGTATATTAAGAAAGCATCCCAACCCAGTGCTGTCCAAGCCCATAAGTCTAGCATTAGCCCATATGTCTGACACCAATCTACAAAGTCTTCCTCAATCTCACAAAATACACGCAATGACACTGACTGCAGGAGGAAAGGTGAATCAGTGAGTGTGTAAGCATCTCAGAGCTGGCAGGGGTCTCCACGCTGCTTCTCCAGCACCCAGGGCTGCATCAGGGTAGGTCCATGTGGCTTCTCCTTAAGGATGTCTTGCAGGAAGTGAGCCTTGCCAGCTGAAGCAGGAAACTGGCTAAGGCAACTTCACCCTAATCTGACCATCAAAGAGCAAGAGACCCAAGAACTAGAGGCTCACGGTGGCATTTATCTCTCCGCCCTTCAATTAATCCCACATGTGTTTATAGGCCAGGTTGGCACAATAAACCTTAACTAGCTCACCATGTTATTTAGTGCCTTGTGAGTATAACCCTAAAATCATCTAAACTTTCCACCAATCGTATGTGTACAGACTGGGAAGAAACCATCAAAATCACACCTCCACAAAACCAAACTGGTAGTTGTCATGTTAATTCTCACTCCTGGTAACCCTATATGTAATAGAGTAGAAATGTGCTCCATAAGGTTTCCAATAGCTGCTTTTAAAAAATTAGAACTCCAGGTCTTTCTTCTGAGACACCTCTTGGTGGATTTAAGCTATCAACCTTTCACTTAGTAGCTGAATGCTTAACTGCCTGGGCCCCAAGCCACAAAGTAACATTCAACAAACTGCCATTAAGTCAATTCCAATCCATAGCGACCTTATAGGACAGGGTTTCAGAGACTGTAACTCTTCACAGGAGTAGAATCTTTCTCCCACAGAGTGGCTGGTTGTTTGGAACTGCTGACCTTTCATTTAGTAGCCCAATGCAGGACTCCCAAAGTAATATGCTAGAGATGCAAATTGAGAGGCACAAGAAGAAGGCATTATTCTTCCCAGATGACAGGTAAGGGAGCTGAAGTGCAGGTGGCTTCAATGCCTTGCACAAGTTCACACAAATAGTATGGGATAGGACCAGGATTTGTAGCCAGGGAGCTCGTCTCCAGGAGGAAGGAAGGAGGCAGAGAAGAAAGGAAGAAAGGGCAAGGGAGTGAGAGAAGATCATTCAGCTTTGATTATGGCCCATCAGCTACACTTCCTCATGGTGGTTCCCCAGCTTCAATCATGGAGAAATACAGTGGTGTCCACAGCCTGTGATCTAACTGTGATGAACATCAGTGATGTTCCAGCACTGATCCCCAGACACAGAGCCACGCCTCCGACTGGATTCCACATTAATTGGTGATAGCGTTCTTGCCACCAGCACAGATGGAACCTCGAAATCCTCTCAACACCGTACTCCACAAAGCCTCCAACAGGATCAGGGTGGGTCCTGCAGATGAAGCCTATCACCCACATCTCTCTGAGTTTATCCCCTCAGCCCAGGAAACCCACAGTCCTTGGCTTGAATCTACTTGGGTAAAAGAGCAAGGGAAACAATAAGCAAATGGTTGGGTTTGTTTTTAATCTTATCTTTTTTTGACATTTATAAAAATTGTTTTAATCTCCCTAAATGGCAGCTCCCCATCATTAGGGATGTATTATAGAGAAACAATTTCAGGTATGGTGGATTTTAGTTAAGGAGAAAACAATTGACTTGCTTCTTCTCCTAATCCAGACTTTCAAAAGGGATATAAGAGTCGGGGATGGGTGCAAATCACAATAAAAGAGCTAGCTCCTAGACTTTGTCCTGGGTTTATTAGAAACACTGCCTGCTTGCTTACACTGTTTATAGCTGAGTCATCTTGTAGGGTTCTTGCTGTTGGCTGCCTTAAGTCCACCTAGTCCTTCGCCATCCCCACAATTGGCTATGGGTTAGACTATTGTGATCCATAGTGTTTTAATTGACTGATTTGGGGAAATAGGTCACCAGGCCTTCCTTCCTTGTATAAAACCTGTTTAGCATCATAACATGCAAGCCTTCACTGGCAGGTTGCTTAAAATGGCATATGTTGGCTCAGAATTGAACCTGGATCTCTTGCATGGAAGGTAAGCATTCTTCCACTGAAACATCACTATCCCCAGTTCAGTTCAATAACAACTCACAAAGAGGCACCTGGACCTTCCAGATCAGATAGTCTTAAGCACACAGGTAAAGCATAGATCCTGAGCCTCAGGCAATGAATTGAACACCTTGATATTCTTTGTTGAAAGTATCTATAATATCATTATTCCTGACCATTCTATCTAAAGTAGCACTCCTCAATCAAAGATGTAGGTAACCTGGGGAGTGTCAGGAGATAAGAACTGCAAGAAAAGCCCCACCAAGCCAGACTCACTAGGAGTAGGCAGAAGTCCCTCTCTGACACTGCCCTCTTACTCCCGTTGTGTGAAAATCTGGCTGTTGAAGATACCGTATGTTGGTTTCTGAAGTATGAAGTGGGCAGTCTTGAAGGAAAATCCATTTGTGATGGAAATCACATTCCCCTTATAAGAGTGTAGGAAAATGCTAAATTAGCCCTGTGGATATGAAACAGATGAAAAGAATATCTACGAACAAATCAGTTTTTGGAGAGGTACAACCAGAATATTGCTTAGAAGCAAGGAGGCAAGCCTTCAGTTCAGTTGCTTTGGATGCAACCTCGGAAAGACAAACTTCTAGAGAAAGACATCAAGTTTGGTAGAGGGTCCATGAAAATGAGGGAAACCTTCAGTAAGATGGACAACAGCTACAAAAATGGGCTTGTGCAGATCCGCAGGGTACTCATGAGGAACAGAATCCTCAGAATCAACTCTACTGGCCCACGAGAGTAGCATTTGCCCCAAAAACAAAGCTCAAAAGGCAGGAAGGGACAGTATAGATTAGGACAAAGGGAAAAGGGGGACACAGGGAGGAAGTGGGAAGAGTGCTGTCACACTAAGAGAATGGCAACCAGTGTCACCAAACAAAAAAAACTGTATCCATGGTTAATGGAAAACTAACATGTTCTGTAAAATTCCACCCAAACTCTAGCAATAATAATAATAATAGATGTCATGGAGGCTAGAAACAAATATTGAAGCACACTCCTCCCAGCTCTCTGGCCCCTTACTTAGTAGTGTTTTCACTGCAGTTTGCACAACCTAAAAGGAACTCCGGTGTCATAATGATTATGAGTTTTTCTGCTGAACGCAAGGTCAGCAGTTCAAAACCACCTGCCGTTCTTTGGGGAAACGTCAGGGCTTTCTACACCTGTAAAGAGTTACAATCTTGGAAATTCACATGGGCAGTGTACCCTCTCCTATAGGGTTGCTATGAGATGGTGATGAGCTTGTGTTTGTGTTTTTAATGGGGTGGGGGACTACACAAATTAAAATCATATTATACATGTATTTATTTACTTCTTTATTACCTGCTTTCCCCAGGAGATTATTAGTGCTTGGAAGACAGGCATCTCATTTGTCGCAAGGATGACTTGTCCCCAGTGCTTGCAACAGAGCAGGCATTAGCTGGGGACTGAATAAATACCCAAGGGAGAGATATGGCGGGCTAAAGGAAAGGCAGACATGAGGCTGTGAAAAACCAGCAGGGAATGAAGACTGTAGACTCTCTTGGTTGGCTGACAGGATTTTGCCCCCAGGTCCAGCAGTTGGCATGCTGCCCAGCCTCCTTGGGCCTCGATTTGTCTTCTGAAAATTAGAACAATCCACCTATCTCAAACGTCTTTTGGAAGGAATGCGTTTAAGTCATACATGTGAAGACACTCGATCCCTGATATAAAAGAAACCATACAATGTAAGTTATTTAAACAAGGCTTGGCTATGCCTGTTGCTGTTTCCTGCCACCCCACCCCCACTTTTCTTTAAAATCCATCTCTAGAGTCATGACCCAATCATTATACAATGAATTTGTTCTTCCTCCTACAGACACCCAGAATAACAATGCCTGACTTAGCTGATGCCACTGATGCCGGGGGACAAGCTTGGAAGCTTCCTTGTGATTTTAACACCTTCTTAAGAGCATTCTAGGGAGATGAGGTAGTGTGGTAGACGAACATCCATTTAGATGCCTGGGAATCTTTGTCCTCTGATCCTCTGCTGAAGCTGTTTGTTTTCCCAGCCAGAGAGATGCGCTCTTGATCATGTTCAACAGGCATCAAGTCCCATTACATTTTCTCACCATTTGGATGTTTATAAATCACACCTTAATTTGCTGGTTAAGAATCTATTTGATTTTATCACCTTTCCTATAGTTATATACCCCCCATCCTATAAGAAAATCTCATTCAACTTGTAACAAGTTCAAGGGAATGCATTATATGTCAAACTGCCTTTTGTGACATTTCAATGGCAAAGGAAATGAATGTCTCGGAAGTCCATAGCTAATTTTTAAGATTACAGCAACTGTTATAAATTATGGGCATCAGAAGCAATAATAAGTACCTGTGAAGAAAAATGAAAAGCTTGTGTGTTGCTTATAATATTTAGACTTCCAGAAAGGAAAGCAAAGGTACTTTGATATTCAAAATAGTCAATAATAAAGCCTTTTTTGAAAGGGAAACAATAGAAATCTGGTGTAAAATTTTATTCCAATAGCCTTCTTGGGCAAGAGATATCCTGTTACTATTTAAATGTAAATGAGTCATGAAGGTTATGTCAGAAATATTTACCTCAAAACCAGACCCAGTGCAGAAAAAGAAGCAAAGAAAAAGCCCATCCAGGCAGCTGGAAATAAAAATGTTTGAGTTTCCAGATTTTGATAACTTCATGCATCTAGAAACAGAAGAAAGTGATAAATGGGTACAATTAAGATACTCTATATGCCATTTATTAAATATTGTGTGACATGCAACTCTATGGATTTCTAGCTTAACCAATCACAAATTTAATCAGAACATTTAGCACTTTGTCTTGATGGTGCTTTGGAGAATTCAACTATCGATTAAAACATATTCATGTGTCCTTTCACAACAATTCATTTTAAGAGTCTTTGATTTTTTTACAAAGAAGAAAAAAAGTTTAATTGTGGCCTCAATATCCTAATGAGAAACATAAGCTTGAAATCATATCTTTGTTCCATTCCAGTGAAGCAGACATGCAATTTAAAAGAATTAATCACAGCTGTGAGAATGTGGTCTACAGAGACTTTTACTTAACCAAATATTAATGCAATTCACTCAGTTAATCCAACTTATTTGGAAGGAAAATATCCGTGCAGGCTTGCAATAGAAGATGAACACCAGAATTTGTTCAAGAGTGAAAATAGCAGAAAAATAGCAACATCCACTTATGAAGAGCCAGGCTGAAGGCCCTGGGTATTCAATCTGTTAAGCACTCCATCACTAACATGGAGGTGAAGGTTCAGATCTACTCAGAGGCCTCAGAAGAAAAGTCTGGAAAACTGCTCTTGATAGATCACAGTTGCTGAAAACCCTATGCAGTGCAAGTCTAGGCTGAAGCACATAAGGTTGACATTAGTCCAGATCAACTCAATGAACGCCTCTATCTTTTTAAATTTGACTTGGGTAAGTGACTTGGCAACAGAATGCCACTATCCTTTTGATGAGGCTTTCATTATTTATTTTGAGGTAGATTGATGCTGTGGCACTATAGTAGACTCAAAACACACAAATGATCATAAAATGGCACATTTTTATGGACCACACAGCATTGTGTTCTGTTATACATGAGATCACCGTAGTCAGAGCAGACTTTAACTAACCACACCTCTGTCTTCGTCCATGAGGAGAACATGTCCCAGGGAGCTATCAGTTCCAGAAAGACAAACACACATGGAACGTGTGTGTGTGTGTGTGTGTGTGTGTGTGTGTGTGTGTGTATACAAATGAATCCAAGTGGTCTAGTATCTGGGTGAATTGTAGTCAATTCACAGATCTTGAGCAAGAAGAAGAAATGTTTTCAGTTGGAAGCCAAGATTTTTTTTATTTTAACAAATGACATAATTCTATATCACCCTAAATAATACAGGTACTATTTTAGTACCTCATTTACAGATGTAGAAATTTAATTTAGAAAAACTAGGTAGCTTGTCCCAAATCGTAGAATTGACAAATAGTGAGTTGAGCGTAAGCTCAGATAGTTGATAACTTCTGTTTCAGCCACCGGCTCCTTTGCACAAAATGCAGAATACATTTTTTTAGATTGTTATTTTCAGTGTTTTTCAATATTAAAAAGATGCCCGGAGAGTTCTTCTTTATCCACTGCAAACAGTTCCCTCCTCCTATTATCAACATTTTGCATTAGTGAGGTACATTTGTTAAAACTGATGACCAGTATTGACACATTGTCATTAACTAAATTCCACAGTTTACATTAGGACTCTCTTTGACAAACGCATAACGTCACGTATCCACTATTACAGAAGCATGCTGAATAGTTCCATTGTCCCTGAAATGGCCTGTGCTTCACCTGTTCATACTCTCTTTTCCCTGAAATCCTGGCACCCCCTGATCTTTTCACTGTTGTTATAGCTTTACAGAGCAAATTTTTGTAAGATGGTGGATTTACTAATGATTCTATGCTAAGACATATACATACTGCTTATATATATGGTTTCCTATTCCATTTTCAGAAATACAAAGAATATTGCTAAAGGCTTAAAATATAAAAACTGCTAGAATATAAGTTCCTTCATTGATTAGATATTTATGGAACACCAACTCTGAGCCAGGTCTCCCAGAGTGCAATAATGAGCAAAACGCCATTCTTAGTCCCTGCCTTTATGGAGCTCATAGTCTAATGAAGCTGACAGATGGGCCCAGCCACAGCAGAGCTTCCTCTGAAATCACCACTGTGACTAGTATTCCGAAGGAAAGTTACAGGTTCAAGGAGGGCATAAAAGACTGCTTTGCCCCAGTCAGAGATGGCAAGGGCACCTTCTGAAATAAAACAAGAAAACAGCTGAGATGGCATGCAGAAGGAAGGAAGCAAGCAGCCAATGGAAGGGCAGAAGAACCTTATAAAAAAAAAAAAGGTTCATGGGGGAGGGAGGAGTAGGAAGGGAGGGGGAGCAGAACAAAGGAAAATGAGCTGATTCCGGGAACCCAAGAGGAAAGTGAATTTTGGGAAGGATGAGGACAACAAATGTATAGATGTGCTTTACACAATTGATCTATGTATTGTGATGAATTGTATGAGCCCCGATAAAATGATTAAATTAAAAAAAAAAGAATGGAAAAACTATAAAACGTCACGTAGGCCCATGCCATCTTCCACTACTGTGGTTTTTGTGCTTTTTGGGTGTCTTCCAGTCTGGAGATGAGTTTGAAATGGTACAATGGGCTTTCCAACCTATAGAACCAAACAGCTCTGGTGAGCATACTAATCTACAAATTGAGAGTGGCTTCAGGCAGATGGTTTCCTGGTAGAATGAGATGTCTCTGGACATTTATCAGTGAAGCTAAAGAGCTTTGTAACACTGACCAAGCAGGAAAGAGGCTAGGCTGAAGAGCCCAGGGCCTGAGGAAGAGTCCATCCTTTGGGTCTGAATGAAAAGTTGTCCTGACAAAAGAACTGTAGCCTGAGACATTTCTGATCCTGATTTGCAACCTGTTACTTTCCTAATAAACCCATGTGTTCTGTCTGTGAGTTGTATGTCTATTACAGCAAATTTTTGAACTCAAGAGGTGACCACAGAATAAGGGAAATACAGCAATGAAGAGATGAGATGAACTTAAACCTGTCCCACTGGTGCTCGCTGACTTATCCAGGGGCTCCAGGTGAAACAGAGAGAAAACTTAGCTGGTCTGAAGTGAAGGGAGGTGTGGGTTCCAAGGCCACGTTTCATACCCATTTGCCTCTGTCACGGGGTTACGGATGAGATAACTGAATGGAAAGATAGTTGACAGTGTGATTTGATGTAAATGGATGAGACTTTCTTTTGTTTGTTTAAGAGCTTTATTGGCATATAATTTTCATATCATATAATTCAATAGTGCAGTCACAAGAAGAAGAATTGTACAATCATCACCACAATCCATTTTAGGATCTTTTCTTCTTTCTTATATTCATCATTATTAGCGCTCCCTTCCCCTCAAACTCTGCTGCCGCACCAAGGAACAAGGAGTGCAGTCACTCTCTCTATAGATTTACTTATCCTGGACTGCACATACAAAAAACCATTTCTTTAAAAAAGCAAAAACTAATCTCAATACAGTAAAACAGATAAATACCTTGATCAAAAGGAAAGTCCAAAATGTTGAAAACTAGAAGAAATTTTAAATGGATCAAAAGGGAGATCAAATGATACAGTGTTAAATTTTAACCTAACTGCATCTTTAATTATCTATTTCCCAATGCATTCCACACGACAACAGGGCTATTCACATCTCAGATCTGTGGTCAGAGGGAATTCACCAGAAATTTAATCTACATGTATTTTCCCTTCACTTTTTTTAAGACTCAAAAATTAGTTGCAATTTGATGACTTGTTATGTGCTGGGCTTTGCTTATGGATACAGCTGCTCAATTTTACAATCAGAACAGAAAATTCTTTGGATCAAGGAGCATGATTATCTCCTTGGAGTACTGGTGTGATGGGGACAATTTAAAAATTAGCTATGTGAAAAAGGAGAGAAAATAGGCACTAAGTAACTGGTTTACATACTTTTTTTTTACATTTTATTGGGAGCTTTTACAGATATTATAACAATCCATAGTTCAATTTGATCAAACAGTATTGTACAATTGCTGCCACCATCATTTTCAAAACATGTTCTTTCTTCTTGAACACTTTGATATCACCTCTTCTTTATCCCCTCCCTCCCTCACCCTTTTTGTTATATTATGTTTATTATATATATTGCTGTATCTTACACCATCCAAAGTATCCATTCACCTATCAACCTGTTATCTGTTCCCCTCAAGTGGGGTTATATAGTCATTTGGTCTACATACTCTTGTGAGTGTGCTTATACTCAATGAGGGGGACAAGGGGGAAACATCCCTCTCTTCCTGATAGTCTGAGGAAGAGAGGGTGGGAGAAGATGCTGGGTGATTATTAGAGTCAATCATAAGTGTTGATCATAAACAGGGTTTATGATCATACATACATAATGTGTGCATGTATGTATTGTGTGATAAGAGCTGTAAGCATACATACATAATGTGTGTGTGTATGTATTGTGTGATAAGAGCTGTATGAGCACCCAATAAGATAATTTCTAAAAAGAAAAAAAGATCATTAACAGGGTCCATTTTGATTGTAAAAATTTCATTGTAGAAGAATAAGGAAAGGGTGGACTAAAATGGTAGAACATAGAGTCCTATAAGGTTTTGCTATGCTGAGATCTTGAGGGAGGCTCTGACTACAATAATACTCTTCAGTCATTTTTATCAGGGGCCAGAAAGGGCGAAGGCAAGACAACTTTTAGAGAAAGATGAACACCTCTGAAGTAGTCCTAAATAGCTGGTGCCTGAGAAACATCACTGTGAAGACGTTTTGCCCTACTGAAGGACCCATTGGACATGACTGACCTGGACTAACAAAATGATTGGGGCAGGGCACGGGGGAAGTGTTAATCCTTCATGTCTAGAAGGGGCAATGGCTAGAAGAGCCAGGGTGGCCTGCCATGCCGTGAGTCACTCAAGAAGGCACCTCTAGCCATAGTCTGTAACTCCCACACAGAGATGGGATGACACTCTGCAAATATGGTGCTTGTGACCCACCAGAGAGATTGGATAGTGTGCTAAATCAGAGGCATGCGATCTCCGCGGGCAAACAACAACAGCAGAGACAAACACTCACTGTGATTCCAACTCAGTGACCTACAGGACAGAAGAGACTGCTCCTTTGGGGTTTTGTGCCTACAAATCTTTACCAGAGCAAAAAGGCTCGTTTTTCTTTCATGGAGAAGCTGGTGGGTTTGAACTGCTGACCTCTGGTTTTCAGTACAATGAGTAAGTCACCATGCGACCAGAACTCCTCCTCCTCAAAAAAAAGGTGTATGGAACCCTAACAAGGGACTGGTCAGCTTTTCCATACTCCTAGGATTAAAAGAGCCAATCGCAATGCCAACAGTAGGAACACACTCCCATCAAGAGGAGGAGAGTGGAACACAGCGTGTCCTTTAGTTCCAGGATCAGTGCTGAGAATGCTCTAAACCCAGAAGACAGAGAGAAAGCTGTAACACCAGAGAGGATAGGATAGCCAAGAAAGCAAGAAATGGTGGTAAAGAAATGATAGCAACAGAAGCAGGAAATGGATACAATATGGCGTAGTGGGCTTCCTGGCCCAAGGAGCATGCCAACCCCCAGCTGAGAGCCTCAGTCAGGAGAGTTTTCCTGGTGGAGTAGGGTTCCCCTGGGCATTCCTTAGTGGAGCACTAAAGAGCTTTGTAACACTTGGCGGAGCAGAGCAGAGACCAGAGCAAAGCAGCTGAGGGAGGAACCTGCTTGTGGACATAGCTGAAAAGTTGTCTGACCAAAGAACTGTGTCCTGCATTGTTCCCGATTCTAATTTGGTTCCAACCCTAGTTATGAGTATTGCGAATGTGTTTTGTGTAGTCATTGCAAGGAATTCTTAACCCCAGCAGAGGAGTAGAGAGTAACAGGAGGGAGGGCTCATGTCAGAGTTGGTAAAAAAAAGATTGCAGAGAGACAGTACCTCTGACCTCCACCTCGTAGCAATCACTCTTGAGCTGATGTTAATAAACTTTCTCCAACTTTAGGAAACTAGACAGTCAGATGTCCCCACATCATTTTTATAATATGGCTGAAGAAATAATTATAAAATCCACAGTTACAGGAGCACCATTCAGAAGAAGAAACCCAAGCCTACCATCGCCCCGAAAGACCTCCAAGTTATCTTTCTTGATAACATAGATCCAGAGATGAGCCAAGGGCCCAGGAGACTGTGCAGGCCGTCCACCCAGAGGCGGACATGAAAAAGAGGAAAGTAAACTTTCATCTTCTATTCCAACATCAGATACCCCAGCACACCGCTGCTTGGGTCTGTGCTTCCCACCGGCCAAAGGGCACCAGATGAAATCCTCCAACTCCAACAGCACTGAGCTTCCAGACCACTGACCACAACCCATCCCAGCTGTTCCACGAGACAGTTAAATCTGATGGAATTACGTGTAGGAATGGCTACCCAGCCGCACTCTTTCCTCCCAGAAAACCCCACCCTCCAGCAGAATGATCTCCTGCTGTCCCCGCAAAGGTAGAGGTGTATGGGGTGGCCTCTTCCACGCCTCCGCTCTTTGGACGACAGCCCTCCCGCTGGTCAGCACCACGGTCTGGCCTCATAGCCAAAGCACCTGCTTGTTGAGCTGGGCTCTCCACTGGAGCCTAGATTCCAACGCAGCTTAAATACAATTAACTTTTCATTTGATGCTGCCTGCCTCTCTCAGCTCCTAATGTTCCCTCAGGACCTGGGATCCAATAAAGTCCAACATGTGACTCACAAAGCCAGGCAGAGAAACTGACCAAATATTGTTCAACGCTATATTACCAACCTATGGGAAAGGAGTTTAATTAAAGACCACAACAATTCTTTGGGGAAATGTTTCTTTTATTAACCATTCCTGCCGAACAAAGCAGCTTTAAAACAAACCCTGAGTGCTTGGAAATTGTGTATGCTGGATTTTTTTTTTCCTTCTCAATCTGTTCTACTTTTCAGTTATTTGGTCATTAGGAAAATCAGAAGTGTCTTGGACCCAAGAAATCCAATTTAAATAAGCTCATTCCCCCATTTATAAATATGAACAGATGACATTTAAAAGAGACAAACCAATAGGGACAGTTCTAAGTGTGAAATTGTTGTTCAGCATAAAGTATTACCATAAATCTAGAGAGGAGCTATTTGTGGATCAACTAACAAGTTCAGGGCATTTCAGTCAAATGTATGCACACTCTGAATGTGGAGAAGACATTAAGGAATGGAGAGGAAATGCATTCATTTGTGCTGCCGTGTAATAAAAATCAGTAGCTAGTGTCCCAGATATGATGGCCACCCCCACGCCCCTGCTGCCCTTGCAGAGGAATGCAAATGCAGAACTCAGAATGGAAGGACCATGGCGAATGGAAAGAATCAAATTGGATATTCAAGTATTATTGGAAAAGAAGAACCACCACGGAGAACAGAAACGCCAGGACTTTTAAACATGAGGAAAGTCGGAGGATCCAGGCAATTGAAACTGACCCATAAGCACATGTAAGCATCCCAAAGGCCAAGCAGCATTGGGAAGCACACCTTCTCTGGAGACTTGCCTCTCACCAGGAAGATGCATGGCACAAAGACAGCAAATGGGATAACGTGCATAGGATAGAACTTTGCTTCCTTCAAGAATGCCAAGAAAATCTACAAAGAGACCAACAGCATGCTTACACTCTCATGAAGCATGTGATGTGGTATTCCATCACCAATATGTCCATTTGCAATAAATGCATTTGTTCCTAAACTGTGTATATGCTATGTGAGAATGATACATATAAAGTGATCCATGTGGCCTGAGACCACTTCTTCCTTCATCTTGTGTTAGCTACATATGGTGGCTGGTCTTTGTGCTCTTGAGAACAAAACCATGCCTTGCTCTGTGCTGTCTTCAAGATCATCTACAGGTGTTTGAGTCCACTGCTGCAGTCCCTGCATCCACCCATCTAATTGAGAGTTTCCTTTGCTTCACCGGCTTTTATTTTACCAACATGAAGTCCTTCTCCAGTGATCTGTGCCTCCTGATGACACAGAGTACATGAGTCAGGTCTCAGGCAACATTCTGTGATCCAGGGCTTTCGGTGCCTATTTTTCAGAAATAGATCACCAGGACTTGCTTCCTAGCCTGTTTTAGCCTGGAAGCTCCACTGAAACATGCCCACTACCGGTGACCCAACGGGCATTTGGAATACTAGTGGATGAGCTTCCAGCATCATAGCAATGTACAAGCCACCACAATGTGGCAAACTGACACGCTGATGATGACAATGACATCCAAAGATGGCTCCAACAACACCCTCCATCCTACACATGTTTTGGGCAAGACTTTGCTATAACCCTACAGGTCTATGAGTTCTATTTATACACCTCTTTGAATCTGAGCAGGCCAATGACTGCTTCATTCCTTAGAACATAGCAGAAGGACTTGGTGCTTATTATAGGTGCAACCCTTAACTGGCCGGGTGGCATTTCCAGCCTGCCATCCTGCAAGGAGTACAACTACTCTGAGACTACCATGCTGTGAGGAAGTCTAAGCCACGTTGGGAGGCTGGGAGGCTATTGAGGGAGGGAATCCCAAAGGCAGTCCATACACACAATACTGTGTCACCCATCACAAAGAGAAATGAAATTCTGAGGCATGCTACAGTATGAATGCACCTTGTAAACATTATGCTGAACGAAATGCCAGACACAAAAATACAAATACTGTCTTAGCCAGGAATTCGTTCCTCGAGGTTGAGATCTAGAAATGAGACAAAACCAGAGGTTGAGCCTCATACCAAAAAAGCAAACAGGGGAGATGCTTAGTGGAAAACCTGACAAGAGGGCTGTGATAGCTTAGTGACAAGTGTTCCTCGCAGTCTACTTTCTTGTTCTAAACTTTCACAAAGTCTGAGAATTGTTGGGAGCCGGTGGCCATTAAGGCCTTAGCCTCAGCCACGTAGCTGAACTTGGCTGCTTCCTGGTTGTTAAGTTTCGTCTTTCATTTGCTAAACCTGTGGGGAACTGGTCCTGCCTAAATTCCTGCCCAACCCAACCTTCGAGTTCCTAGCTACGAGCTCTGTAGCACGGGCGGTTGTAAAAGTTGACCTTTTCACCCATTGGTTAATAATGCCGAGCGCTCATTGGACTATTGGACTAAGATGGACTTTGCATTACGCCTGATGAACCTTAGTCTGCATGCAGGACGTCTTTGAGAACTAGCGCGCGCGCTTTTTTACCTGCAGCTGATTGGTTAACATTCTTATGCTTCATTATAATGTACATGTTGGATTGGATGTTGTGTAGCACACCTTATTAAAATATGCACCTCCCAGTTCCCCTTTATATACCCTGAGCTTTGCCCAAATAAATCGAGCTTGATCAGCGTTTTGTCTTGCTCCACGTCTCCGTGTCTTCCTTCCATCCAGGTTCGTCTTTCCCCCTGGGTCCTGTCCGTGCGTCCCGCAGGCCGGGATGCTACAGAGAATGATAAGGGCAACAAATGTACAAATGTGCTTGACACAATGAATGTATGTATGGATTGTGATAAGAATTGTACGAGCCCCCCAATAAAATAATTTTTTTTTATTTCACAAAATCTTTCATAATGTAGCAAAGTGTAATGGTCCCTTTTATACCCCAATCAATGTGGTTTGGGAGAAATTTTTAAATAATAATAAATGTTCTTTGAGCTTAGGGGACAAAAGGAGTCTGAAAGGACCAGACCAGGGTGATAGGGTGGGTGAGGTGAGGTTTCCCAGTGAAATTCTTACAGGAAGGCACTTGCTGCCTCTCAAAGAATGAATAGGTGCATTGCCATAATGAAACATTGCATTGGCACAACTTTCCCTGCTTTTTCTCACCAATTTAGTTTTATATTTTCTTAAAACGTTTCCTATTAGCCCTCTGTGATCATTGATAATCCTATGTTCAAAAATAAAATCTAACAAAATGGCCCGTTAGAAATCTCAAAACACAATCCCCATAGCCCTCTGAGGACCTCTCCGCCTTGAAGTGAACTGGCAGATTCCCTTACAATAGATTCCCTTAGATTCCCTTAGAATAGATTCCCTTAGAATAGATTCCCTT
>NW_022103928.1:5311764-5316553 GCF_000313985.2 Echinops telfairi
ATTCCCTTGGATTCCCTTAGAATAGATTCCCTTAGATTCCCTTAGAATAGATTCCCTTAGATTCCCTTAGAATAGATTCCCTTGGATTCCCTTAGGAGCCACTGTTTTGATTGGTCCCTGTATTCAAGGCACCCAAAGGAGACTAAGATAAGCGCGTTCCCGAGAGGACTTGCTACCGCCATCCACTTACTGCAGAACTTGCTACCGCCATCCACTTACTGCAGAGAGGAGAAGCATATTGTATCTGGAATAAACCCACACGTGTATAACTGAACCTAGTAGCAAGCCTCTGACTCATCCTCATATTTTCATATCTAAAAGGGGGTTCAAAAGGCTCATGGGGAAATCTCATTGTATTTGAATTCAATTTTCCCACAAACTTCTTGACGCCCCCTCATAGCACAAAACCTGCAGAAGCTGGAACTCACGTAAGCTGAAAAATTGTCAGCAGAGGAAATGAATACATTTCCCACTAAGCAGAGTGACAAAAATGTGGTGACTTTAGACTGTTGTGGGGGCCTTTTGTTACTGTTGTTTTTATTCTTTTGTTATCTTGTTTTGTTTTTGAGGGAAGACCAGATTTTAGTCAGAGTCTAAGGCAAAGAGAAAAGAAAACTAAGGCACCATCAAGGCTGCGTGACCAAATCTAAAAGCCCCATACAAGTGGTTCTTTGTATCGAGTTGGCCGGGGTTTGGTTCTTACAACCGTCGAGATGTAAGCAGTAATTTCCACGTAGACCTTTGCCAAAGGTTTTATGTAATTTTTTTCTGTTGAAACCCTTTTAATTTTTTTCCTATATTGCATTTTTTTCAATTTATTATTAATTGTGAGTTAATACATATATCATATCGTTCCATAATTCAATCATGTCAAGCACAATTGTACAATTACAACCACAATCAGTTTCCAAACAATCTGGACTCCTTGACATCATCTCCCTTGTACCATACCATCACCACTGTATCCCATGCCCTGCACCAAAATTCTTATGCTACTTGCTAGAGATTCCCTACAGGGTCATCCACCCTCAGTTTCATATGCCAAAAAGCAGAAAGCAGAAAACAAAATTCAGGGCAGGTCAAGCAGCATGTTCAAGATGACCCAATGGTGGCAGACCCCCAAGACTCCCCAAGAGTTCTACCCAAAGAGCAGACGATGCCAGAGCCTAAGCACTGAGCAGTGCATCCCATGGTCAGATGAACATCCTCGGTTCCACAGCCCAGGCTTGGTCCAACTTCTGACAGTGTAATTGGACCCACATTCATTCCCCTCCAGGCCTCAGTTTCCTCATCTGTGAGACTAGCATGTAGCACCAGAATCAGTGCCATCTAAAGCAATGTTTTGAAAGAATGATTCTAATTTATATGACTGTCTATGTTCACACATTCAGAAAGGGCGTCAATTCCTTTTAAACTGCTTTGGGGATTTGTATAGAGGAGAAAGTAAGAGCAAGCCCCAAGCCCATAGGTGCCATAATGCCATGGGACCCAAGAAAGAAGTGAGGTGAAGGTGATGATTTGGGGAAGAAAGGAGATAGAGGCATAATTCCTTGAGACTGAGAGTTAGGGGTCTTTGGTCCTGAGAATAGTGGCAACCCAACCCTCTCTCTGACTGTGCCTTGATGGTACATTCAGGGGTGGCCAGGTTTCAAAGGAAGGGCTATGTAAATTCACTAAGACAATGGGACCGAGTCTCAGTTTTTCTAGCTTTCCCAAAGAGAGATCAACACCTACACATGGCAGTAACAAGCAGATCAGTGAGATGCACTCTATTTGGCTCTGACTCATAATAGCATTCCGTGTATGAGTTTAATTGAAATCCTGCCAGTCCTACACCATCTTCATGAGCATTGCAGATCTCATGCCCTTTGTTACAGCCACTGAACTATTGAGGGTCTTCCAATCAAGGGGCTCATCTTCCAGCATGTTATAAATATTGTAACTATTCTGTTGTAACCCAGAGGCATTGCATTGGCTTCTTTTCAGCTGTCTTTCTGCCTTAGTTGCTTAGTCTAGAAACACCATTGAAATCAATCCATCGTAGATGACCCTGCTAGTATTTAAAACATGTGAGATATGATGGCCTCACTTCCAGCATCATGGCAGCATGGCAGCCTCTGAAGTACAACAAACACAGACATGTTGTGGTCAGAAGGGGTAACATGGAAAAAACAGACAGGAATCAGTGTGAACTAAGCCCTGCCATTTCAGACATCTTATGGGCAGTGGAAGTAGGGAGGAGGCTAAGCCTACGCATGCCATTGCAACGTTCACTAATTCCTGTGCCACCAGTTTTGCTTCCAGCATGGAGCAGGTCTTCTGTGAGTCCCAGATGAAATAGCTCACTCGTCTTAAGGGGCTGTGTTTTATGAAAGAGAAAATACCAACCGATTAGATTCACCGAGGGAAAGTGGATCCAAGCCTCCCTCAGCTCACGCTCGCTCCAGGGCATCTGCGCTTCAACTGTAAATGAGAAAGTGTGCCTCTCTTTGACAAAGGCCCATTAAAACCACTTGCCACTGGGCCATCCCCAATTCCAAAACACGACTGAGCTGAGTTGCATTAGTCTGGTTGCCTTTGTTTCCTCAGACTACCATCTGTGCCAGTCACCAAAAATTCGAAAGCAGCTTTTCTGTTCACCTAATGAGGCTGGAGAGTAGGGTACATAAAGCCGTTTCATTAGGACCACCAAAGAATTTTTATTAGCAACTCCATCACATTTAACTAGCTCCTTCAGAAACATAAAGAAAATCTATGTCAGAGGTTTGTCAGCTTTTGATGGATGTTTTCATTCTTGAAGCGTTATTATTGCTCTCCTTATGTGGCCGGGCTGGCAATGGGGAGTTTGAGCTTATTAGACGCCATACTCCATCTGCCGCCATGCCCCGGAGCTAGGATATCGTTGCTTGAGCCCCATCCTTGTCTTTGCAATTACACAGTTCCGCTGAAGAGAAAGGGGTGGCGATTGTTTCAGGGAGGTTTTTTGTTTGTGTTTTTTATTTTGATTTCCTGTACTTCCTGGACGTGGAAAACTCCGAGTCTGTCACTTGTGTTGGTCGCGACTACCAAGGAGAGTTGAAAAGAAATCAATTGGTTTGTGATTTGGCTACCAGTTTAGCAACCCCTTGTGCAGCACTCAAAGATCTTGGTTCAATCATAATCATCAATCAGGCTGACTAGAAGATTCGGGCAAGAAAACATACTGTATATTGACCACGACTGTGCTTCTGAGATCCGCTAGAAGTCATTTTACCAAAATCTCCTTATTGTAATGTTGCTGGTTATTAAAATAATATTTTCTCCTTGAAAAAAAATTAAAAAGGCATATATATTTTAATGGCCATAAGTGTCATACATAATCTCTGCCATACCTTAATTCCCAAAGATGTCTACACATACACATACACATTCACACTCACACACGCACACTTGCGCACATGTTCTTACAATATGCTATTGACATTGCTCCACATTAAAAAGTGAAGTCCATGTTCTCTCCTCTTGAATCCAGGTTCATCTCCTATCAACTTGTCACACTGTGGGTGATTTGTGTGCTGCTATGATGCTGGAAGCTATGCCATCAGCATTTCAAAGAGCAGCAGGGTCTCCTTGGGTGGGCAGGTTCCTGTGGAGCTTCCAGACTAAGACAGATTAGGGAACTACTTTTGAATACTAGCCAATGAAAGCCTTATAAATCACACCAGAACATTGTTCGATGGCATTTGCTTTAAACACATCATCAGGAGGGATCAATTGCTAGAGGAGACCATCATGTTTGGTGAAGAAGATAATCAGGCAAGGGAGACCCTTAGTGAGAGAATGGTACAGTAGCCACAATGATGAAGTCAAACATGTTGACGATTTTAAGGATGACACAAGTTCTGATTCCTCTGTGCTCTGTTGTTCACAGGTTGCCATGAGTCAGACTTGATTCAAAAGCATCTTTATCGCTCTGAAGCTAGGGAGGTGCGCTGGTTACTGTTATGTGGCTGGTTACTGTTATGTGTCAACTGGGTGAGTCTATGATTCTCAGTGGGCTGGCCAACACGACGCAATCACCTTCTGTGTTCTGAAATGAATAGCCAATAGTTCAAGGGAAGCTTCCTTTTGGGTGTGGCCTGCCTCCAGTGTATCAATGGATATTCTGACAAAACTTGCTTTCTCTTGTTCTTTTCACATGACTTAGCCTCTGGTTCTTAGGACATACATTTGCAGAAGTCTCTAGCTGTCAACTGACCTGCAGGTCTTCAAATGATCAGCCCCTGCAACCTGTGAACCAATAGGCATCCTCTGCTTGTTACCTGACCCACAGGTCTGAAACTTGCCAGGTCCTACAATTGTGTGAGCCCTTTCCTCCCAACTGCATGAGTCATTAAAATAGCACTAAAATATTCTATTTATATGCATATAAGAGGTCTTCAAAGGTTCGTGGGAAAAATTTCTCTTTTCATTTCATTTTTCCCACAAACATTCTGAAGTCCCCTTATACATCTACATGCATTTCATTAGTTTTGCTCATCTAGAGAACCCAGACAAATGTAGTAAATCTTTGTTACTGCATGGAGAACTTAGAATTTCATTAAAGTGATGCTGGGTAATTTCCAAGGCAAGATCACAGAAAATAACACAGCTTCAATTTGTTCTGTCATTCACTTTCTTAATATGTAACTTGGGTGCCCTGAACTGACATGTAGGAAGCTGACATGTGCGCTAGATCACATGCAGAGACTAAACAGAGATGGAGCGGAATGGCTGAGGAGCCCCAGCTGTTTGAGCCTACCCAGCTCAG
>NW_022103928.1:5316774-5318180 GCF_000313985.2 Echinops telfairi
AGCCTTCTGTCCACCCCAGCTGAAGCCTGGTGCAACACAGATAGGTTGACTTCATGAACCTTGCCCAGATTGTAGATTCCTGAGTAAAATAAATGATTGTTGTTTAGCACCACTAAGTATTGAAGGTAGTGTGTTATATAGCATTAGAAAACTAGAACAACCTCATCAACTCTGATAAACTTCTGTCATGTTGGCATATATTACCATCAAATGATAAATGCATGTCTTGTTCATTCCAAAGCAGACTAAAAGCTTGCTCAACCAAGCAGTTCTTGTTCCAATTGACTGTTGTTGGTTTTTTTTTAATGAATTATCTGTTTGGAATATGGAACCAGTTGTCCCAGCAGAAACAAATTCTCTTGGTGAGGCAGGCCACAAAAGGTTGCTAAACCCTTGATCTTTCTAAACAACACATGGTCTACAATAAGAAGTTTCCAGGCTAGAGTGCCTACAGGGGAAACATTTAAGAAGTGTAATATATATGTACATAGGCTTCAAAAAATGTGGGGAAATTCCATTATCTTCAATTCCATTTTTCCATGAACTGTTTAAAGTCCCCAATCTATATCATCAGGAGCTTTGGTGGCACAGTGGGTTATTCCTTGAGCTGCTAACAGCTAGCTCAGCAATTTGAAACCACTGGGTATCCACAGAAGAAAGAGGGGCTTTCTACTCCCTAAAGAGTTATACTCTCTAGCAATACCAGAAGGGTAGGGGGAAAGTGGTGGGGAGGAAAGGGAAACCGATCACAATGATTGACATATAACACCACCCCCCAGGGAGACAAACAACAGAAAAGTGGGTGAAGGGAGACAGCATATGATGTAAAATATGAAAATAATAACAATGTGGACTTCATCAAGGGTTCATGAGGGAGGGAAGGTTGGGGTAGGAGGGGGGGAAATGGAAGCTGATACCAAGGGTTTAAGTAGGAAAAAAATATTTTGAAAATGATGATGGCAACATATGTACAAAAGTGCTTTACACAATGTATGTATGGATGGATGGATTGTGATAAGATGTAAGAGCTAACAATAAAATGATTTTTTAATAAATAAATAAAATAAAATAACACTTAAAACAAGTTATGCTCTCAGAAACCCACAGGGGCAGTTCTCCCCTGTCCTACAGGATCACTGTGAGTTGGAATTTACCCGATGCCAGTGAGTTCGATATTTTGGTTTTGTTTGTATATCTCATCAAGGATTATTTTCACACCTGCTGTCTGAATACTACCACCATTTTTTTTAATTAAAGGATTCTTTTTTAAAAAAAAAAACATTTTATTAGGGGCTCATACAACTGTTATCTCAATCCATACACACATCAATTGTGTAAAGCGTATTTGTACATCATTCTCAAAACATTTTCTCTCCACTTAAACCCCCGACATTAGGTCCTCATTT
>NW_022103928.1:5319877-5320762 GCF_000313985.2 Echinops telfairi
TCTCATAGTGGGGCTGGCCATGTGGTCCTCTCTGTGGACTGGCTGCTCTATTTGGACTACTACCAATTTTTGCTACTATTTAATTTTCTTTTACTTTTTATTGTGAATTTGGTGAAAGTTGACAATTCAAATCATTTCCATTCAGTGATACATATATACTTGTTTCTCGTCATTAATTGTAATCCCTATACTGTAAAATATCACTTAATTCATTTACTCCTGTTTTCCATTTCCATTCATCCTCCTTTTCAAAGTCTTTAGAGGTTTGTCATTGAGCAAATGCTATCATTCTGATTTCAAAAAACTGATTATTCTAAAGAGTGTGTACTTCTCTCATATTCTTGTTACCCTTATAGACCTGTCTATCACTTGGTGAGAAAGGAGGCAGCAGAAGACACTGGGAGAAGTGAAAGAGTTAAAAGCAACAGAGCTAAATAAGAGTTATGTACAGAATCTTGTAATAATGGTGATCTATTAGCGGATGCCTGGATAAAAGACAGATAGCCAGAACCAGTGTGGGAGGGAATGGTACTATGCCCATGTATATATATGGGTGTGTGTGTACACATATACATATACATATGTGCATACATATGTATGTATACATATATGTGTGTATATAAATATTTATACACATATCCGTGAGTGCAGTACAACAGCCAGATTGATTAATGTCTTATGTAAGCGATCAGAACTTAAATGAGGAACAGACCACTGGGGATTATGGCCTGGGAAAAAGTTCCATGGAAAAATTAGGGCTTGTGTTAATTAACCAAAAGAGGAGAAACCAGAAACTGAAAGGAATTACAGCAAACATCTCGGTATTGTTTCCTACCCAGCATCATTGCACCTATGGAAACTACACAAAAAATTCTGTAAGATCTT
>NW_022103928.1:5332123-5332976 GCF_000313985.2 Echinops telfairi
GGTAGTAGTTGTCATCACAAACCAGCATAACCAGACAAACTTTGAAGCCTAATGTATCAAGAATTTCTTGTTACTACTATTATTTCCATGTACAACAATCTATGGTACATTTACTCGCACGCACTTCCTGTCTGTTCCTGCTGCGCCGTGGCCAACAGTGAGCTGTGCGGCTGTGCCCGCCGTTACAGTCCCAAGTCCAGAGTTACGGTAGCTTCAGGGGGCCTTATTATCAGGGAGGCCTTATGTTCGGAGAGGCCTTATTTTCGGGGATACCTTATATTCAGCGAGAGGCAAAACTGTACGTAGGTCTTATTTTCAGGGGATGTCTTACTTTCGGGGAGACACGGTAACTGCAAGGGCAGTCGTGTGAAACCACCAGTTTATCCTCAAAGGAAAAATGAGGCTGTCTGCTCCTGTGAAGATTTACAGTCTCAAAACCCCTGGGGGCCACTCTCCTCTATGCTATAAGGTCACCATCAGTCAGAATGAACTCACTATCCGCTTGGATAGTGGGGGTTTTTTTGAGCGCACCAGACCTGATGCCAACCACTGGAGGTTTCAAAATGCATGAAGGAGAATCACTCCCTAGCAGTGGAAAGCAACACCAGGAAAGCAGTGATTATGGGAGGAAGGTTGACTTATTACAGGCCAAGCCAGGAGGAAGTAGGAAGAGAAGATGAGATCAAGACAGGCACATGTAGCAAGTCCAAAAGCAAGCAGGATCATGGAACCTCTGGGAAATGGAAAGCAGAGTGCAAAACCTGGATGTGCACCAGGAGACACGCGAATGGACAGGAAGGGAGCCCTGGGTCACAGCACAGGCTGGATTTCGGCTGCGTGTGGTACAGGGCTG
>NW_022103928.1:5333697-5339443 GCF_000313985.2 Echinops telfairi
ATGCTATCAATCATGTCACAGTCTAATGGCAGGGGGTATGACCCACTGAAGAACTGGTCTCTCTCTTGCCCCTCTCCTCCTTCTAGGTCAAGCCGATCCTGGGAGCTGTCAGCATCCTTCCATTTTCCTATGAACTTTGGATCCACATGACTCTGCACCCACTGACCTGTGCTCTCCCAGCTTCCCACTTTGCCTCCATGCTTGATTAGTCTGCAGCTCTATGAGTCTGTAGGGGCCTCCAGCCAGCCTGGGACCCATGGACATGAGTTGCACTGGGCTTTGCTCAGATATTTATGAGTGCCACCAGTTTTATTTCTCTAGAAACCTTAGCTTAATACAGGATCAAACATAGACAGGACTGTGAGAGGGTCCCGGACCAGGCCACATTCTGTTCTGTTGAATATGGGACACTGTGAGTCAAAACTATTCAATGACACTTAACAACAGCAACATAATGAAAATGAGAAATAAAAAACACTGGGCTGCAGGTAACTGCCATAAAGGCAGCCTGGACCCTGGACTAAAGTCTCATCCATCTAGTGAATGGCCCGAGACCTGGCTCCTGCACAGAGCAGGTGTCCCATAACACAGACTGACTAAACAGATATACCTGCCCAAAGCAGCTGTGGGCCCAGAATTCAGGACCAGCTACATAAGTTGCAGGGCTCAGTGCACAATAAAAATGTAGGGCTTTCTGGTGTAGGCGTAGTAATCCCAAACTTCATGTGGGTGAAACAGGTCTGTGTGACCGGAACATGTACACCAAGCTGGGAAATTTAAGACTGACAAACAATTTCTAATATGAACAAGCACTTTTCTGTGATAGGTTTTAATGTAGCCTTCTGTTCATCTATATTAAACATTCTGAGTAAACCTCCAAATTCTGAGTCTAGGTCCCTGATGCAATGTGAGAGGGATATCCACCATAAGACCCTTATCAGGTAGAGTCAGAAAGCCAAGCCACATCAAAACCTCAACTTTTGCTTCGCCATGAGAGGAAAGTGGATGTTGAGTGACTGCCAATCAAGCCTCTCCCTCCCTCCAAAGTCCAAGACTCTGAGAGAAACACAGCCCGTCGTCACAGTCACCTCAGACCCCAGCCATGAGGAACCCCCACTAAGGACAAGCTCAGACCACACGTTAGAGATGTGGGGTGAGCATAGTCATTTAGGGTCCTGACTCAACAGGTGATAGAAAGGTTTGAGGCATTTCCTGTGTGCCGCTGCTATGCCTACCATACAAACCCTACGTGAGTTTATTCTTGAGTACTTCGCTCCTTAGTTTCCAGTAAAATCCTCACAAGATAAGCTCCCTGCTTTAAAGCTGTTGAGGGTTTCTGATGTTGACTGCAGAGCATTCAACCAAGCAGAAGGCCCTTCTGCGTGCAGGAGGGTGCCACGTGACACCACGGGTCCCTGTCTAGTCACAGGTCAAGCCAAAGAAATATAGTAACAGCAACAGAAAGGAACTATGGTAACCTACACTTGTTATTAACAAATGCTTTCTGCCTTCATGCTCCATTTGGTTCCATAACCCTGGCCTTGGTTTGACTTCAGAGATGAAAAGGTGGAGTTTCTAGAGGTGACATGCATAAGACCACGCCGAAGAAGGTGCGCCCGGAACAAGTGGTTAATTTATTGAACTGTGGTAGCTTGCATGTTCTGCAGTACTGCAAGTGATGGTGCACTGTGCAGGCAATAGTTCTGAGATATTGCAGGTTTGAATCCCAGATCACCTTGCTGACGTAAATATCACCCTAAAGAAAGTCATATGGAGTTTTGGGTGTGCCAGCTCAAATAAGTTTTTACCCTATATACTCAATTATAGGCCGACCCGAGTATCAGCCGTGGCACCTAATTTTTTTAAATTTTTATTTAAATGCTTTGATTGGGGGCTCTTACATCTTTTATCATAATCCATGCATTCCTCCAGTGTGTCAAACACATTTGTACTTACGCTGCCATCATCATTTTCAAAGCATTCTCTTCCCACTTGAGCCCTTGATATCTGCTCCCCATTTCTTTCCCCTCCGTCCCCCGCCCACACTCCCTCACGAACCCTTGATATATTATAGATTATTTTTTCCATTTCTTACGTCACCCTCCATCGCCCTCGCCCACTTTTCCGTTATTCATCCCCCTGGGAGGAGGTTCTAGTTGATTCTTGTTATCAGTTTCCCCTTTCTCCCCCAACTCTCCCCTAATCCTCCTGGTATCTCTAGTTTCCTTTTTGGCCCTGAGGGGTTTACCTATCCTGGATTCCCTGTGTTACAGGCTCTTATCTGTAGCAGTGTGCATGCTCTGGTCTAATCCGATTTGTAACATAGAATTGAAGTTATGATAGTGGGGAGAAGGAAGCATCAAAGAAATAGAAGAAAGTTGTGTGTTTCATCATTGCTATACGGCACCCTGACTAACTCATCTCTTCCCAGTGACCCCTCTATGATGGGGTGTCCAATTGTCTACAGATGGGCATTGGGTCTCCACTCCATAACCCCCTCCCCCCATTCACCTTGGGTATGCTTTTATTCTGGGTCTTAGATGCCTGCTACCTGATCCCATCGACACCTCATGATCACACAAGCTGGTGTGCTTCTTCCATGTGGGTTTTGTTGCTTCTGAGCTACATGGCGGCTTGTTTATTTTCAAGCCTTTAAGACTCCAGACACTACTATATCTTTTGATAGCCAGGCACCATCAGCTTTCCTCACCACATTTGCTTATGTACTCATTTTGTCTTCAGCGATCATGTCCGGAAGGTGAGCATCACAAAATGCCAGAATATTAGAACAAAAGTGTTCTGGTGTTAAGCGAGTACTTGAGTCAAGGCTCAATGTACATCTGCAACTGTAATTCTTTTTTTTTAACTGTAATTCTTAACATATAGATATGAGTACATAGTTCTATTCCCCTTTCATTATACATATATATATATATTTAAATATGTACATGCCTGTATTTAGGCCTCTATAAATGTCCTTTGCCTCCTGGTTCTTTCCTCTATTTCATTTTTACTTCCCTCTTGTCCCACGGTCATGTTTGGCCTTCATTCGGTTCAGTAATTCCTCACTGCTACATTGCCCTTGATTGAGCCCCACTAGGAACCCTACAACCTTCCTTCCATTGATTTTAGTCCACTTGTTGTTCCCCCATGAGATAGTTAATGTTTATTATTCCAACCTGGCCAATAAGCACATGTGGGGCTAATTGAAGGGTGGAAAGACATGGCTCAGTGAGCCTCGCCTTTCTTGGGTCTCTTGATTTCTGATGGTTGCACCAGGGTGCAGCTGCCTTAGCGAGTTCCCTGCTTCAGCTGGCAAGGCTCACTTCCTGCAAGACATTCCTGAGGAGAAGCCACATGGACCTACCCTGATGCAGCCTTGGGTGCTGGAGCAGCTGTGTGGAGATCCCTGCCAGCGCTGAGATGCTTACACATCCACTGACTTGGCTTTCCTCCTGCAATTGGCATCATTGGGTATGTTTTGTGAGATGCAGGAGGACTTTGTGGATTGGTTTTGGACATATGGGCTAATGTTGGACTTGTGGGTTTGGGCAGCACTGGGTTGGGATGTTTTCTTGATGTGCACTTACCCTTTATATAAAACTCTGTCTTATACATTTGAGTTTATGTGGATTTGTTTCTCTAAAGTACCCATACTAACACACCTTGTCCCTGGATTGGTGCCCCCTCCCCTTCTTTTCTCCCACCTCCCCTTCTCCCATATCCCCCGGAACCATTGGTCCCGTTCTTTTCATCTCCAAATTATTTATCCCACCTATCTCATCTAGATAGACATGTAGATACATTAATAAGTACAAAAACCAGGCAAAGCCAAATAAAACAACAAAGGAAGTCAAAACCAACAAAACAATAACAACAGCAAAAAACAAACAAAAAAAATAATAACAAAAAGAGAGCCACTGACAATAATGGAAAAGCCTATAAGTAGTTCAAGGTCTGTTTGTTGGCCTTTACAAGTGTTTTCCAGTAGCGTCTGATGAGGTTCCAAATTCTGTCTCCAAAGTCTATTTTTGGTATACCCCAGGGGTTTTATCAGTCTGCTCCCCCTGCTGCTTTGCTGCATGCCCTCAGTGCCTCGTCCCAGTGTGATGGGGCCAGACCATGCACTATTCCTGCACTGTGTCTCTAGTGCTGTCCCCCGCAGCACCATGGTTCAGTGAGAGATGACATGTCCTATGGTGGGGCCAGCCCTATGGTCATCCCCCTGCGTTGTCTGCTCTGAGCAGGAATGTCGTCCTTGGGGCTTGGTGGGCCAGGATATCCTCTCCTCTCTCTCCATCCCTTTGTGTTTCTCCAGTGTGCTCTAATCTGACACATCCCTCTCCCCAAGCTGTGGCCCCAAAAGTGCATTTTTCTGAGGGGAGAGTGTGGTGTCCACATAGTTGGGATTGGGGCTGGCCTGCAGACCTCTCTATTGGTTCCCTGGTACATGCCAGTATGTTGCATTCACATCTTGGCACATAGGGTTGAAGCTTGGTATCTCTCTCCATCTCCTGTGGTGATATAAAAAATACCCTCCGCTTGGGTAGGTTAGTGCCCTGCTCCCCGACTACAAATGTCTTTTTCCCCTCTTTCTTTCCCCCCTCTTATTTAGTTGGCTACAGTATGCATCCCTGGCTTGGGTTTGGCCCCTGGCATAGTTACTGGACCTCACTCCAGGGATGTATATTTATACTAGCTTTTCCCCTATGCCCAATTTGTTTGTGTTTTTTTTTTTTTCCAACTGACCTCAGTGGACTCAGCGGAACCTAATTTTACCACAAAAACTGCATTGAAATGTACTGGAAAAACTCAGCTTATACACGAGTATATACAGTACACTATACTATAGTTTATTGAGGATACATGATGAAAATATTTGAAATATTGTGAGAAATACCAAAAGGTGACACACAGGTGCAATGGGAGCCCATGCTGTTGGAGAAATGGTACAGCTACATTTTCTTGAGGCAGAGTTCCTGGAATCCTCCAATTTGTAAAATACACAGTATCTGTGGAGGACAAAACAAATTGCCTACATTTCAAATACCAGCATGGTCACTCATGATGTGCAGGTTCCGCAGAGCCCAGATAAAGACAGAGTAGGGAGAAAGTTATGGCAATCCACTTTGAAAAATCAGCCAGTGACAATTGTCCTATATAGCATAATGGGCTATGCATTGAGCTGCTGGCCACAAAACCAGGTGTTCAAAACCACCTGTCACTCCACAGGAAAAAGATGAGGCTGTCTGCTCCAGTAAAGCTATAATATCTAGAAAACCCAAAGAGGGTCATTCTACCCTGTCCTATAAGGTCACTATGGGTCAGAAGTGCCTCAGTGGCAGAGTTTAGTTTCTTTTGGTTCAAGTGACAGAATCAGCCCCCAGGTTGGAAGGAAGAAACTCAAATGTACAGTGGCCCCAATAATGGACTCAAACATGTTTAGTGGACCAGGCAATGTTCTGTTCTCTTGTACATGGGTCACTCTACATCAAAGCCAACTAACTCCAAAGGAACCAACCAGCAGGAATAGGGTCAGGGCTTCTAGTTCATCACTTCTGGCATTCTGGCAAGAATGTGGCTGGCATTCTAAGGTCTGTTATTTTAAAAAATCATTTTATTGGGGGCTTATACAACTCATCATAATCCATACATACATACATTGTGTTAAGCACATTTGTACATTTGTTGCCATCATCATTCTCAAAACATTTTCTTTCTACTTGAGCCCTTGGTATCAGCTCCT
>NW_022103928.1:5340173-5342589 GCF_000313985.2 Echinops telfairi
GGAAGGTGAGCATCATGGAATGCCAGTTTAATAGAACAAAGTGTTTTGCATTGAGGAAGTACTAGAGTAAAGGCCCAATATCCATCTGCTACCTTAATACTAAACCTGTAAATATAAGCACATTAAGTCAATTTCCCCATCATCACATATAAATATATTTACATATGTAGATGCCTGTATTTAGAACTCTATAAATGCCCTTTGCCTTATAGTTCTTTCCTCTATTTCCTTTTAGTGTCCTCTTGTCCTGCTATCATGTTCAGCCTTCATTTGAGTTTCAGTAATTCGTCTCAGTTACATTGCCCTTGATCAAGTTCTGCCAGGCCTCCTACACCCTCCTCGTCATCGATTTTGGATCACTTGTTGTTCCCTTGTCCCTGGGTTTGTAACACCCACTTCCTTTCCCCCGTGTCCCCCTCTCCCATGTCCCCCTAGAACCATCGGTCCTGTTGTGTTCTCCTCCAGATAGTTTCTCCTGCCTATCTTATCTAGATAAACCTGCAGAGATAATAATATGCAAAAAAACAAGACAGAGCAAAACAATTCAACAAAAGAAAACAACAACAATACCCCAAAAAAAAACCAACAAGAAAAAAGAAAAGTCTGTAAATAGTTCAAGGTCTGTCTCTTGACCTTGAGGAATGTTTTCAGGTCGAATCTGATAGGGTGCCACTCCCTGGTCCCAAAGTCTATTTTTGGTATTCTCTCGGGACTTCATTGCTCTGTTCCCCTTGCTGTTCTGTTGCACACCCTTAGTGTTTCGCCTCAGTGTGGTGGGGTCAGATTGGGCCCAATTCACTCACTGGGTCTCCAGTGTCGTCTCCGTAGTGCCAGGGGTCAGTGAGGGATGTCATGTCTTATGGTGGGGGCCAGCCCTATGGTCCTCTCTGTGCTTTCGCTGCTCTGAGCAGGAATATCATCCTCAGGGTTTGATGTGCCAGGATGTGCTCCACTCTCTCTTCCTCTCCCTTCAATAGCTCCTGTGTGCTCTGATCAGACATGTCCCTCTCCCTGAGCTGTAGCTTCAGGCTGTCCTCTGAAGTGAATTCTTCAATGGGGAGCAGGTACTGTCCAAATAGTTGGGATTGGGGCCAGCCCCTCAGACCTATTTATATACCTTCATGCTGGTATATTGCATTCATGTCTTGAAGCACGGGGTTGAAGTCTGGTCCCTCTTTCTCTCTGGAGGTATAAACAATACCCTATCCTTGGTGGGTTAGTGCCCCATTGCCCCACTACCCATGTATTTTTTTTCTTTCTCTCCCTCCTTTTTAGTTGGCTAATATATATATATATATTATATATATATAATCTCCCTGGATTTGGTCTGGCCCCTGCCATACTGCCGGAACCTCAGTCCAGGAATGATTGTATACAGTAGCTTTTTCCCTATGCCCCTTTTGCATTTTTAAGATTTCCCTCAGTGGAATCATGTTGTACTTGTCCTTTTGTGTTTGGCTTACTTCGCTTAGCATAATTTCCTCCAGTTCTTCCCATGTGGTAATATGCTTCATGCGTTCATCACTGATTTCTAGGGATTCATACTACTACATTGTATGTATGTACCACAGTTTTTTAATCCATTCGTCTGCTGGTGGAAATGTGGATTGTTTCCAACTCCTTGCAGTTGGGAACTGTGTCACAATGAACATTGGAGCACAGATGTCTGCCCATGGTTTATTTCTTGCCATCTCTGGGTAAATGCCCAGTAGGGGGATTGCTGGCTCCTATGATAGCTCAATTTCCATTTGTTTCAGATATCCCCAAATTGATTTAAATAGTTGTTGTACATACCTACAGATCCACCAGCAGTGGATGAGATTTCCTATCTCACCACAGCCCTTCCAACACTTGCTGCTTTCTGATTTTTTTGAATTGGGCTATCTTTGAGTGTATTAGGTTTTAATTTGCATTTCTCTTATGGCTAAAGATCAGGAACATTTTCTTATATGTTTATTGGCCACTCGGATTTCTGCCCTTGTGAAACTTCTGTTCAGGTCCTTTGCCCACCTCCTCAGTGGGCAAATAGTGTTGTTGTTGTTTTTCCTTTTTGGAAGCTAACAGACTATTGTAGATTTTAGTAATAAGGCCTCTGTCTGATGTGTCATTGCTAAAGACATTTTCCCAGTCCATGGGCTTTCTTATTACTCTCTTGGTGAATTATTTCGATGTACACAGGTATTTTATCTTCAATATATCCCACTTGTCAATTTGTGGCTCATCTGTATTTGTGTCCTTCCCCATTTCTGATAGCCTATGTATTCCCTGGGCCAAAGTTCACATGTTTGCCCCAATTCCCTCATTAATGGCCCAAAGAGTTTGGGGTTTTACCTCGAGGTTTATGGTTCACCTTGAGTTTATTCATGTGCATGGAGTGAGATAAGGGTCTTGCTTCATTTTTCTGTAGGTAGATATA
>NW_022103928.1:5343254-5344796 GCF_000313985.2 Echinops telfairi
GCCCCAACCATAAAATTATTTTCATTGCTAATTCATAACTGTAATTTTGATACTGTTTTGAATTGGGCAACCCCTGTGAAAGGGTTATTGAAGCCCCAAAGGGGTCGCAACCTATAGGTTGAGAACCACTGCTCTATTGCTTCCAGTACTCCCTTTGTGTAGCTTTTGGGATTTTCCATATATAAAATCATATTATCTGTGAATAACGACAGTTTCACCTCTTCCTTCTGCAGAAGAATATATTTGATGTATTTTCTTTGCCTTATGCTGTTAGCTAAAACCTCCAGTATGATGTTAAATAAGAGTGAAGGAAAGGGCCATCCATGTCTCGTCTCCTTTCTCAGTGGGATTGTTTTCATCTTTTCTGCATTAACTACCAAGTTGGCTGTTGTTTTTTCATATATATCATGTATTATATTGAGGAATTTTCCTTCCATTCTTATCTTCTTGAGTGTCTTAAACAAGAATTAGGGTTGGATGTTGTTGAATGCTTTCTCTATATCTATCGATATTATTATGTGGTTCTTACAGTTTTTCATGTCAATGTAGTGAAAGATATTAATGGTCTTTAGTATGTTGAACCATCCCTGCACCCATGGTATGAAACCTACTTATTCATGTTGAATTATTTATTTTATATACTTTTGTATTCTGTTGGCCAGCATTTTGTTAAGGATTTTTGTATCAATATTCATTAGAGATATTGGCCTGTAGTTCTGGATTCTTGTGGGATTCTTGCTCAGTTTCAGTATCAGAGTTATACTAGATTCATAGAAGGAGTTTGAGAGTTTGCCATCTTTTTCTATGTTCTGGAAGAATTTTTGTAGGATTGGTGTTAGTTCTTCCCTAAATGCTTGGTACAATTCTCCTGTGGAGCCGTCTAGTCCAGGGGATTTTTTTGTTGGTAATCCCTTGATAACCTTATCTATTTCTTCTTTTGCTATGGGTCTGAGATTCTTGACGTACATCGGGGATGGTCTAGGTAGGGATTGTTTTTCCAAGAATTTGTCTGTGTCTTCCAAGTTGTTGAATTCACTGGAGTATAGTCTTTGGAGTACTGTGTAATTATCCCTTTGATTTCATTAGGGTCTGTTGTAATGACCCCTCTTTCATCCCTTATCCTTGCTATTGAAATTTGTTCCTTCCTTTCTTTGGTTAGCTTTGCCAGCAGTCTGTCGCATCTGTTCATCCTTTCAAAGAACCAAATTTTAGCAGCACTAATTTTTTCCATAGTTTTCTTTTCGCTCTCCTGAGTTTCAGCTCTAATTTTTATTATTTCTTTGCTTTTGTTATTAGTAGGATTGTACCGTTGACTCCTCTAGTTGCTGCAATTTTTGTGCCAGCATATCAATCATAAGTCTCTTTTCATTTTTCATGTGTATGTACAGTGAACCCTCGTTTATCGCGGTTAATCGGTTCTAGACCCTACTGTGATAAATGAAATTCCGCGAAGTAGGATTCCTTATTTGTAAATCAAATATTTTCGTAGTTAGACCATAGAGGACATGAAAAAACACCATTTAGTCACCATTACACTCGTAT
>NW_022103928.1:5345190-5357688 GCF_000313985.2 Echinops telfairi
CAATTGTTTGCCCTTGTTTTCTTCATCTTCCTTCTGTTAATTTCCAGCCTTATGGCACAGTAGTCAGAGAGAGAGGTCTGTATGATATTAATGTGCTTAAATTTATGCAGATTTGATTTATGCCCCCAGCATGTGGTCTATCTTTGAATATGTGCCATGTGAGCTTGAAAAGAATGTGATTTTTTTGTATTTGGGTGAAGAGCTCTGAAAATATCTATCAGGTCAAATTGTCTAATTCTAGGGTTGAGATCTCTAGCCTCCTTGTTGAGTTTCTTTCCCTGTGATCTGTCTTTCTCAGAGAGTGGTTTATTGAAGTCACCTGCTATAATTGATGAGCCTGTAAGTTTTTAAAAATCTCTTTGAGCATTTGATTGATGTATTCAGCAGGTCTCTCATTCGGGAAATATATGTTTCAAATGCTTAGTGGTTCTCTCTCTACCTTCTCTTGAGAATTATATAGTGTCCCTCCTTATCTCTTTTTATGGATAGCACTTTGAGGTCAATTTTATCAGAGATTTGAATTGCAACGCCTGCTTTTTTTGAATTGCTGTTTGCTTGGTATGTTTTTCTCCAGCCTTTGGGTATTAGTCTATTTTTGTCCATAGCCTTGAGATGTGTCTCCTGTAGGCAGCAGATTGATGGGTTGTGTTTTCTAAGCCATTCCGCTAGCCTCAGTCTTTTAATGTCTGTGTTCAGTCCATTGATATTCAGGGTTATTATCTCCATCTGTGAACTCTGTGATGTCATCTTATACATTTTGTATTGGGTGTTTTCCTACCTCCCTTATCAATTTGTTGTACATATGGGGGTGGTCATTCTTGACTTCTTTCCACCCTGAAGCCAATGCTATCTTGGGAGCTGTTTGTTGTTGTTGTTCTTGTTGTTGTTCTTGTTGTTGTTGTTGTTGTTGTTGCCCTCTGGGTAGGGTGTTCTACGTGGTGGTCTCTTATTTGTGCTTGGTGAGTACTATTCTTCTGTCCATACTGGGTCAGTAAGGATCTTTAGTAGGACTGGGTTTCTTTTAACTTATTCTTTGGGTTTTTCCTTATCTGGCAGACCCTTACTTCTCCCTCTATCTTTATAGATAATTTAGCTGGATAGATTATTACTGGGTTTGTGTTATTTTCCTTCAATTTTTGAAATATGTTACACCACTCTCTCCTCTTCTTCATATTGTGCGCTGATAGGTCTGAGCATGTTCTTATTTGGGAATCTTTATATGTGATTGCTTGTTTTTCCCTAGCTGCTTTCATGATTTTCTCCTTTGCCTCAAAGTTGGATAGTTTAACTATTAGGTGCCTTAGTGACTTCTTGGAATTCAGTCTATGTCTATCTGGTGTTCTTTCAGCTTCTTTAATAGTTGCCTGGTTTTTATTCATTCAGCTGGGGAAGATGCCCTCCAAGAATTCTCTCACTATTTTTGCAGATGACTTCTTTGCTGTGTTTTCCTCCAATAATCCAGTTATTCCAATGTTGTTCCTCTTCATAGCATCAGACAAAACTCAGGTTTTATTCAGTTTCTCTGATGATCTTATTAGATTTTTGTTCATGTTTGTTAAAGTCTGCTTGGCTGCCCTCTAGGTCTCTGGTGAAGTCTCTGTCTCCTCTAATCTGTTGGCGAAATCCATGAATCTGCCACTGGTTTTTGTTATCTCATCCCTAAGCTCATGTATTTCCCTTTGTTGTATGATCTTTATCTCCTTTAACATTTCATTCTTTTTCTGTATTTTCCCCTCATATCCTGTGTGACTCAAAGTAGCATTCTGAAAATTTCTTTCTGTGGCAGATGAATGTCTGCTTCTTCTATGCATGTTTTTAGGTTCAGGACATCTGCCATTGCCTTTTGTTTCTCCTGTTGCTTTTGTTGTTGTTGTTGTTGTTGTTGTTGAGGTCATTGGAGCTGATTACTGTTTGCGTTGTGTTGTTTTAGAGGACCCAGGTGCGATTTTCCAGAGAGTCGAAGAACACTGAGCTCTCTCTGGGAGACTGATAGGAATGCTACTTCGAACTGCCTGCAGTTAATTGCACTATGGGATTGACCTACTGCTTTTTCCTCCTGTGGCTTCACTCTTCCCCTTGTCAACCAGTATTCTGTTATCTGGAGGACAAGTTGGATGGTCCTCTCAGGAGATGCTGTTTGGGTGGTTGTGGAACTGCGAGGATGGTGCTACACTGGGTGATCTCACAAGAGCCATGATGGTGTGGCCCACATCAGTTTGGGGTACCGCAGAGGGAGTGAGGAGGTGCCTGCTGCAATGGGAGTGCCACAGAAGGGAGGTGGGTATGTCTGCTGTGGTGTAGAGCACCACGATTGGTGGGTGGAATTACCCTGGTCAGCTAGATCACCATGGAGGTTGGACAGAGGTTCCCACAGCAGCATGGAGCATTGGCATGCGTTGGCTGAGCTGGCTTAAGCCATGTGAGGCACTGTGGCAGGATGGATGAAGTTCCCTTAGCCACATGAGTATGGGTAGGAGCTCCTCCAGCCACGAAGGAAGGTTTTCCTCCAGAATAAGGTGGACAGGTCTTCCCACCCATGTGTTAAGCACTGCAGAGGGCTAGTAGACCAAATTTCTCCCAGAAGAAGGTAGGTGGGATTTCCCCTGGAGCAAGGTTGGCAGGCTTTCCCCAGCCTCAGGTTATGCTGCATAAGGTAGAGCTCTCCTAGCTGGGGGGAAGGCAAGCCTAAATGCCCTAGGCTAAAGGGAATGGCCTGGATGTTGGCAGTGTGTTGTGAGCGAAAAAGTAGGAGTAAAGAAAAAGAAGAACAAAGTAAAAAAGCTGAACCCACTGAGACTGTGGGGAGAAAGAGAGAAGAGAGGCAAACAAAAATAACAATATAGCTGAGCCTGAATACCTGACCATGTGGCTGGAGGCAGCGGCAAGCTGTAGCTGTGTTGAGATAATGCCCTTGGGCTGACTCCAAAGGATCCCGGCTCTGACTAAGACAGTGGGGGCCTAAGGTTAAACCCTAGCTGGCCTGTACTGTGGTAAGCCAAAAGCCCCCAGATCCTCAAAACCTAGTGAATCTGTGCCTACTTATCTTTATGATGCTCCTCTTGTGACCCAGCAATGTGGAATTCCCTCTTAGTAACTCTCCGGTGCTGATTTCCGCAGAGTCCCTTTGGTATGTGATACTCAGTCGCCATCTTGCTGGAAGTCCTCAGTATTCTAAAGTTATGAAAGCTTCTTGTCATGTATCCTGCTCACTATCTATCTATCTTTCTCTCTCTCACTCACACACACAAATCTCACTACCATCAGGTTGATTCATAGCAACCATATACAAGGTTTGCTAGATAGAGATCTTTATAGGAACAAACAGTCTCATCTTTCTCTGACTAAGCTGCTGGTGGTGTTAAACCACCAACTTTGCAATTAGTGCTGCAACATCTAACCCACAATGCTACCATGTTAAAAAAAAACTCATCACCATCAAGTCAATCCTGACTCCTTGTGACCTTATAGGTCAGGATAGCACTGGCCCTGGGAGTTTTCAAGATTGCAACTTCATAGGAATAGAAAGCCTTTTATTTCTCCTGCAGAGCAGTTGATGGTTTGGGACTACTGACATTGAGGTGAGCAGCCCAATTCATAATCACTATGCCACTAGGGCTCCTTATTCCTGCTTGCCAGGTACAGAACTAAAGGGCAGGTATTTAAATAGTTTCAGATAGGTTGGGAGCCAGCTCTACTGGAGATGTGGGTAGTTTAGAATAAATGAGAATCTTCATAGACCTTGGTGTTTGCTTTTCTGTTCTCTCCATTAGAATGTCCAGGTTTAGTTTCAGGAATCCATGAATCATAAAACAATACCAAAGTATCACGAACAGTTTTAAAACCATGTTCTGTTTGAAAGGTAGACAGTAAATTCTTCCCCCAAAGCACTCCATTATTGAAGAAATATTAGAAATAAGGCCAAGAATATGACTGATTGGCACAAAAGTTGTAACCCCTAGAAAATTCCATCATCATAATTCATTTTTTCCAGGAACTTTTTGAAGGTCCCTCTTATTAAAAATATACATATGCTTTTCCAAATCCCACTGGTATTTCTGCGCATATACACAGATCACATTCCCATTCAAAAAGCAAGCAGAAGAAAACCAGGGGAGGAATGAGAAGCTGCTGAACATTTCCTTCCCAAAATATCTGTCAAGATTCTTGGAATTTTCCAGAAAAAGAAATTTTATGTTGGCCAGTTTAGTGGCAGAAGAAACTGGGAACTTCTCTATTCCTGAAGCTACTCAATTCATTTTAACCTTTCTAACTAAAAATTCAACACATGCATATCAGTGAACAACAGTACCTGCAACAAGTAAAGCAGGAATCTAAAGGTGACATTCACTATAGGTTGATTTCCACCCCTCAAGGCAAGAAAGTTTTGTTTAAAACTTCTGTACCTTAGACTACACACTCACACACTTAAGAATAAAATAAAGAGTAAATTTATTCCGAGTTGAAAACAAGAGCATAAAGCAAACAAAGCAGAAACCATCAGCAAGTAAAAGCAGGCTGATGAGAGTGGGGAGTGGGAGAGGAAGGAGAGAATGGTTACCAAGTTGTCAGCAAAAAATGCAGCATGAATTACAGCTCACAGAACAAAGAAAGGAAGATGGAAGCACTAGAGATATTTCATCATAATCTACATAGGCCACTGAGTTTATTTGGTAGTTAAGGAGGTAATGGCTTTCTTTCAAACTCATTTTCAAAGTTCTCTTTTTAATGGTGGCGATAAATGTTTTTTAGTGCTGGGACTATATTCGCTGGAGTGGCCACACGGCCACATTCCCGCCCTTGCTAGGATGCTTAATGAGGTGACGCTGGTTTAGCTAAAATATTCTGTGCTGTTTCAACAATTCCATAGTTAGGAGAACTAACTCTCAAGGTATGAAGACAATGAGGGAGGGAGGTAGAAGGAGGCATTTTAGCCTATCTGGGAGGCACCCTGGGGCTTTTCTTAAGTATGTTGCCAACTGTTTCTTCCCCATGAGGTACTAAGTGGCATGGAACTTTAACTGGGGCATAAAAACAAATTAGCAGAAGTAATATATTAAATAAGCTTTTGCCAGGATGCATTTATGACACCAAGTGATGCTAAAAGGCTGGTATGGGTTTTAATATCCAGACACATGGCACTCAGGGCCTCTCTCTGTAGGGTCTCATCCATCTATGAGTCCTAAAATGCAAAACCTACTCCTAAGATAAAGAATAAAATACACGCTGTCATTCAGGGTATTGAGAAGACCAAGCTGCCTTTTATGGACTTCAAAATTGATTCAGCTTGTCTATTATTACTAATACACAGTGTAAGAATCCTGGCTTAGAGTTTTTCACTGCTACCAAAGGTGTGGTTTGAACCCACCCAGAGGCACCTCAGGAGACAGACTTAGCCATTTGCTCCCAAAGGGGTCATATAGCCTTGAAAATCCTTTGGAGTCCAGTTCTGCTCTGTGCCCATAGGGTCACCATGAGTTGGACCTGACTCAACATCAACTGACAACATTACCCAGTGATCTTCCAAAGAAATTTCATCAGCATCAAGTCAAACAGTGTTTTTCAGTTGACTGTAACTAGGCTTGAACATTGTATGTTTCCAAATTGTCACCACTTCTATTGCACTGTATTAGAAAATCAGAGAAAGGGATCTCAAGTGAAGGAAATACCATAAATTGTATTTTAAAACTATATTTTGATGCAATTGAATGCATATGTACTAGAAGTCTTTGTTTACTACAATTAAGTCTTCACATTAATGTTATTGTAATCGAGGAAAACCAAGATAATGCATTGAGGTAGAAAACAAAAAGAAATCTTAGAAATAAAATTGAATCCAAAATTAAATGTATATGCCTCTTATTGAAGAAGTGTGTTTCAGATTGATGAATAATTAAATACTTCAAAATCCAACCAATAGAGGAAAAGGCTGCAATTAAAAAAAAAACATCCAAGAGACTTAAAAACATAAATCATGATTTATAACCCATCCCAACTTTGACCTCATAGAAAGCAATAAAGATCAAAGGTGAGGCTTCATTATGTATTTATTGCTTGGCCAAACCATTATTCATTGGCGTTCACTTTGAAAGATATATATGGAGTATGTACAAATTCTCATAGATGGAACCACTGCCAGGAAATTTTTATGCACAGAATTTATCATGAAATCTGCAGCAAATAGCACAATGTACCTAATTTGTAATTTGCCTGTCTCTTTCCAGATTTATGGCATAGCAGCTTTACAACAAAAAAGACCCATGCTGCAGTGTTTCATGGGAATATGGCTGACAGTTCAAATATTGTCCCATAATTCTACCAAAACCTTATCCTGTAAGTCTTTAATGCAGATACCACTGAATAATAACCACCACCATCACCATTAACACATACCACATGCAAACTAGAAAATTCCATTTGGATTTAACAAAGATTGCTTTGTTATTTAAATCTAAAATGAGGTAAAATTATAAAGTATTTGAGATGGAGTTGTTTTTTTAACTGATAGTGCTGCCATCAAATTACAGGATCCTCATTTCTCTGAGTCTTTATGGAGGGAAGACTAGGTGACATCACAAATCCTTTTCTAAACCTAGAATTTGGTTCTATAACAATCCTTTAATTAAATATCAAAAGCAGCACTGACCCCAGATGTAGTTTTGGAATGCCTAGGAGACCTGTAATCACTTTAACTGACAGCAGAATGGTTTCCAAATTTATTTAAACCCATTTTAATGTTTTTGTGAGATGACACACCAAGGGGTGTTCCTTTGTGTTTGGTAAGCAAAGAAAGGAAACTCACTTATAAAAATGATTTGTATGAGAACAGGCAGATAAGAGGCAAATGTTACCAAGGATTGGGAAAGGATGAGTAGGGGTTCTGGCTTACAGAGCACTGTGTTTCTAGTTTGGGTGATATAAAACTTGTGGAAATTGATAGTAGGGGTGGTTGGTTGCACAACATGGTGGATATAATTAATGTCACTGCACTGCACCCTTAAGAATGGTTACAATGGCAAAATTTTGTTATATATACATATCATAACAAAATTGTTTTAAAGGCTAACTTATATAACACGTGCATGCATGTGTAACATATGTATGTATGTATATATATATATCTATATCCTCCAATATAAGCAAGTCTGAAGACAGCCCAGAAATTCTGGATTGCCACCAAAGTTGCACATCATAGCCCTTTCAGCAGTAAGCTGCCAGGATATCCTCCCCAAGTTTCAGTGCAGCCCCTAGGAGGGTCATACTCACTCCCAGCTTCATCTGTTTGCTAGAAGGGGTATCTGTATTTTTTTGAGGGTGAAGTGCAATTTTCCTAAATGAAGTTCATCAGAAAAGATGCCAGTACACTTTGGATGGAAAACAGTGTTTCAAGAGCAAATGGTTTCGCTAAATTCTGAGTTAAAGATCAACTGGATGTCATATTCTGAGACATCTCAGAGTTTCTTGGTTGTTGTGAGTCAGAATCAACCAAATAGGCTTGGGTTTGGATTGGTTATTTTCAAAGTCTCTAATACAAAATATATTATGATTCCCTGCAAAGAGATAATTCTACATAGCTTTTTCAAACTGGATGTAACCACAAGGCTTATGTTTGTTTCTCCCAGAATGCCTTACAGACTAAAGTTCTCAAAAAGCACTTTGAGGAAAATGTTGGAATAAAGAGACAACTTTGGAACCATAAAGTCCTGGGATGTGGCCTGATACATATAGGTGTGAGTCAATTAGCATTCCTACTAGGCTCCCAATTCTTAGATACATAGGTTTATTCCACACAGAATCTATTTAATAATGACTCCTGAATCCATGGGTGTTTGGCTACTGGGTACTCTCTCTGTACCCACTTCTTCCTCTCCCTGGAGTGCCTTCAAGAAGAAACAAAGGGGCTAACCAAAACAGTGGCTTCCAAGTGACCTGCTGGGTCAGTACAGTCAAAACAGAGGTGAGATCAGAAAGTTCTGTGGTGACTGACTTCTGAGACTCCAATCATATTGGCAGATTTTCTCCAAGGACACTGGATAATCATAGGGGTGTATTGGGAAAATGTTTTAAGAAAATTGAAAACTGAATTGTGAGAAAAACACAAAGACCGTTTCTCCAAAAAGGAAACTGTTCTCCATCATGAAAATGCACCTGCAAAGGACTGGTGTACAAACCTTCAATCGGCAAACTTACCCCACACCCCCTATGGACCCAGTCTTGTCTCTTCCAACCACTTTTACCTTTTAACTTTAATAAATCATTTTATTGAGGGCTCTTGCAGCTCTTATAACAATCCATACATCCATTGTGTCAGGCACATTTGTACATATGTTGCCATAACCATTTTCAAAATATTTTCTTTCTACTTGAGTCCTTGATATACGCTCCTCTTTTTTTCCTCCCTTCCCCACCCTCCTGCCCTCATGAACCCTTCATAATTTAAAAATTATTATTTTCAGATCTTACAACATCTGCTGTCTCCTTTCTACCATGATTATGTTGTTTGTCACCCTGGGCCAGGTGGGGGTGGGGGTGTGAGGAGATAATATGTGTCAATCATAGTGATCAGTTCCCCCTTTTGCCCTGAACCTTGCTTCTACCCTCATGGTATCACTACTCCCATTATTGTTCCTGAGGGATTTATCTTTTCTGGATTCTGTGTGGCCTGAGCTCGTATCTGTACCAGTGTAAATACTCCAGTCTAGCCAGATTTTTAAGGTAGAATTGGGGTCATGATGGTGGGGAGGAGGAATCATTAAAGAACTAAAGGAATGTTGTGTGTTTATTTGGTGCTCTATTGCACCCTGGTTGGCTCTTCCCTTCCTCTGACCCTTCTGTGAGGGGATGTCCAACTGTCTACAGATGGGCTTTGAGTTCACATCAGCCCCAATTTTTCTCATCAATATGATTGTTTCAGGTCTTCTGATGCTTGATACCTGATCCTGTTGACACTTCCATGTGGGTTTTGTTACTTCCCAGCTAGTTGACTGCTTGTTTATCTTCAAGCCTTTAAGACACCAGACACTATATCTTTTCATAGCCGGGCACCATCAGCTTTCTTCGTCACATTTGCTTATGCACCCATTTTGTCTTCAGTGATTGTGTCAGAAATGTGAGCATCACACAATACCAGGTTATTAGAAGAAAGTATTCTTGCATTGAGGGTGGGCTTTAGTAGAGGACCAATGTCTGTCTGCTACCCTAATATTTAACATAAAAATATATGTCCATAGACCTATATCCCTATTGTTCTTTGTAAATATATTTACACATTTAAATGCCTGTATTTATCTCTATAAATGTCCTCTACCTTCTAGTTTTTCCCTCTTTTTCCTTTTGTTTTCCCCTTGTTCTTCTGTTTGACCTTCATTCAGCTTTCAGTAATTCTTCTCACCTACATTGCACTTGATCAAACCTCAACAGCCATTGTATGCCCACCTCACCATTGAATTTAAATCACTTATTGTTCCACTGTCACTGGATTTGTTGGTGTGATAGGTAGGTTTGTTGTGCCAACTTGGCCAATGAACACATGTGGGATTAATTGAAGGGCAGAGAGATAAATGGCTTAGCAAGCCTCGCATTTCTTGTCTCTTGCTCTTTGATCATCGGACCAGTGTGCAGCTTCCTTAGCTTGTTCTCTGCCTCAATTTGCAAACTACACTACCTGTGAGACACCCAACCCATGGACTGAGTCGCTGTAATTCTTCAAGACCTGCTTTACCACGCTACTGGAGTATACATCGCTTGAGCTAGGGACTGACGGACTCTGTCATCTGGCTGACCATTGATAACCTGCCTTGCTGTTTGCTGCCTGTGGTCAGATAGCCTGAATTGCTCTACAGAGGACTACCAAGTCGCCTTGAAGATGTGAAGAATTGCCAGTGTATTAGCTGACTCAGTGAAGTGAGTTGCACTGAGCCATTTGTACTGCATTATAGATTAATTAACTGTTTGTTTCTTATGGTTTTATATATATCTGTATATACACATATAAATATATATGAAATCATTAGTGTCCTGATTTTGTTTCTCTATAGAACCCTGTTTTGGCAGTCACCTAATCTGGTGTCAATTTAAGGATTAAGAGTGTAGGGGTGGAGTCTAGGCTGTCAATCTGGAGATATCCCATGAGACTTCTGTGGGCATGGTCTTCTGAGAATTCTGGGAAATTCTGGGAATTCCTTCTTGGAGGCAGGAGACATTATCTCTCTCTGTTCGTTCTCTTGGAGACTCTCTACTGACAAGGCTAACTTTCTGTGAGGCATCCCTGAGGAGATGCTACATGGACCTAACCTGATGCAGCCCTGAGAACTAGAATGACCACGTGGAGACCCCTGCCAGCACTAAAGATGCTTCTACCACCACTGACTTTGCAGCCACTGGCCTGTGATTGTTCTGCATTTGGCATCATTGCATGTGTTTTGTGAGTCTGAACAGGACTTTATGGATTGGCATCGGACATATGGGCTAATATCAGACTTATGACTTTGGACTGGACTGGGTTGGGATGTTTTCTCAATGTTCAATTGCTCTTGTATATAAATCTCTTTCTTATACACATATGTGAGTTCATGGATTTGTTTATCCAGTCTACCCAGACTAAAACACCTGTCTACATAGTTGGCTCCTCCCTTACTTTCCCCTATGTCCACCTCTCCCATATTTCCCCAGAAACATTGCTCCCATTGTTTTTGCCTCAGAATTATTTATCCTGCCTATCTTATATAGATAGCGAGGGGGGAAAAAAACAAAATAAAAAAAACTATAAATAGGACTTTTGGGAAGATGATGACTGAGTAACACATACCAGAGGAATCCTGCAAAAATCAGCCCAAGAGAATTACTAAGAGAGAAATTCAACACTTCTGGATCACAGGAGGTGCTTCTTAAAGATAAGTAGGCACAGATCCACAAGGTTTTGAGGGGCTGGGGGCTTTGGGCTTATCACAATGGAGGCCGGTGAGGGTTTGACCTTAGCCCTGCCAATGTCTCGGCCAGAGCCAGGACTATATGTAACTGGCACAGGGGCTTTATCTCAACACAGCCTTAGATTGCTGCCGCCTTGGGGCAGGGATTAAACACTTGTAGCCCCACTGGCAGGGATCAGGGCTTAGATATATTGTTACTTTGTTTCCCTCTCTTCTCTCTATTCCCCCTACGGTCTCAGCAGACTTAGTTTTTTTTCCTCTTTGTTGCTTTCCTGTTCTCTCACACTCCACTGCAAACCTCCAGACCACTCCCCTTAGCCTAGGGCATTTATACTTACCCCACACCCAGTTATGTGAGCTCCACCCTGTGCAGCATAGCCCAAGGATGGGGAAAGCCCAGCCCACATCCACCAGGGGATACTTCACCCAACTTCTTCCTGGGTAATTCCTGCCTGTGTGGCTGGGGGAGCTCATATTTTTCCTCTGTTGTCCCACGTGCCTGAGGGAACTTACTCCCACCTACCTTAGTGCCCCACACAGCCCGAGGCAGCCCAGCCAACACTCAGTAAAGTTCCAAGCTGCTACAGAAATCTCTGCCCAACCTCCACAGTAATCTACCTGGCCAGGACAATTACACCCACCATTCGCTCTGTTCTCCACCAAAGCAGGAAAACCACCAGCCTTCTGGGGCACACTCCTGAGAGGAAAGCCACAGGAAGATAAAGTGGTAGGCTAATTCCATAGTAAAATTAGCTGTAGGCTGTTCGAAGAAGCATTCCTACAAGTCTCCCAGAGAGAGTCAGTGCTCTTCGACTCCCTCGAAAATGACATCTGGCTCCTCTAAAACAACACAACACAAACAGCCATCAGCCCCAACGACCTCAACAAAACATCAGGAGAAACAAAAGGCAATGACAGAAGATGTCCTGAACATAACGATATGCATAGAAGCAGCAGACATTGACCTGCCATGGAGAGAAATTTTCAGAATGCTTCTTGGAGTCATACAGGATATGAAGGAAACCATACAGAAAAAGGATGAAATGATAGAGGAGATAAAGTCCATAAACCAAAGGGAAATACAAGAGGTTAGGAGATGACAAAAACCAGTAGCAGACTCACGGACCTCAAGAATCAATTTGAGAAAGCAGAGAATTGCACCAGTGACTTAGAGGACCACCAAGCCGACTTTAACAAATGCGAACAAAATTCTAATAAGATCAACAGAGAAGCTGAAGAAAACCTAAGAGCTATGCCTGATGCTACAAATAGGAACAACATTAGAATTCTTGGATTACCTGAGGAAGACACAACAAAGAAGTCATCTGCAAAAAGAATGAGATAATTCTTAGAGGAAATCTTCCCCAGCTTAATGAATGAAATCCAGGCAATCACTCAAGAAACTGAAAGAACACCAGCTAGACTTAATCCAAAGAAGAAGTCACCAAGGCACATAATAGTTAAACTTTACAACTTTGAGGAAAAGGGGAAAATCATGAGAGCAGCTAGGAAAAAAATAATCAATCACATATAAAGGTTCCCAAATAAGAATATGCTCAGACCTACCAGCAGA
>NW_022103928.1:5358495-5373808 GCF_000313985.2 Echinops telfairi
GATAGATCACAGGGAAAGAAACTCAACAAGGAGGCTAGAGATCTAAATATTACAATTAGACAATTTGACCTGATAGATATTTACAGTTTTCATCCAAATAGAAACAATTGCATTCTTTTCAAGCCCACATGGTACATATTCGAAGATAGAACTCATGCTGGGGCATAAGGCGAATCTACATAAATTTAAGCACATTGTTATCATACAGACCTCTCTCTCTGACCACTGTGCCACAAGGCTGGAAATCAACAAAAGAAAGACGAAGGAAACAAGAGCAAACAACTGAAGGATGAATAAGTCTCTATTGCAAAAGGAGTGCATACTGGCACAGAACTGAGATGAAATTAGGAAATTTCTAGAAACCAATAAGAATGAAACACGATGTACCAAAACTTATGGGACACAGTAAAGGGCCTGTTCCCCCCTACCCATGTCCTCTTTTTTTTCCTTCCCTTTTCACCTCCTTTTTAGTTGGCTGCCATATGTATCCCTGCATTGGGTCTGACCCCTGCCAGAGTGCCTGGACCTTGCCGCAGGAATGTATGCATGCAGTAGCTTTTCCCATATGCCCCTTATGCTTTTGAAGCTTACCTCAGTGGATTCTTGTTGTACTTGTCCTTTTGTGCTTAGCTTACTTCGCTTAGCATAATTTCCTCCAAATCTTCACATGCGCCAATGCATTTCATGCATTCATCACTGCTTTGGGGGGATGCATGGTACTCCATTGTATGTACCAGAGATTTTAATCCATTCATCCGTTGATGGAAATTTAGGTTGTTTCCAACTGTTTGCTATTGTGAACTGTGCCTCAATGAACATTGGAGGACAGATGCCTGGCCGTGGTGTTTCTTACCTCTTCTGGGAAAATGCCTCTGTGTTAGTCTGGATTGACTAGAGAAACAAATTCATAGACACTCATATGGTTATGAAAAAGAGATTTACAAGAGCAATTGAATATTGAAAAAGCATACTAGCCCAATTCAGATCAAGTCCATAAGTCTGATATTAGCCCATATGTCTGATACCAATCTATAAATTCCTCTTCAGACTTATGCAACACATGCAATGACACCAAATGCAAGAAGATCACAGTTCAGAGGGTGGAAAGTCTTGTGGATCCAGGTGGTGGTATAAGCATCTTCGCCCTGGCAGGGGTCTCCACAATAGATCCTCCGGCTCCAGAGTTCTGGGTGTATCAGCGTAGCTCTATCAAGCTTGTCATCAGTAACATCTCACAGGGAGTGAGTGTGTGTGTCCCACCTCCAGCGAACTATTTATCTCCTTAGTGCCTCCAAATTAGGTCATCAAGCTGTGATCTGATTGACAAGCTAAACGTCACCTCCCTCTCTGTTAAATCTCAAAATGACACAGATTATGTAGCTATCACAGCCCAGTACGCGGATTGCTGGGTTACATGGTAGCTCGATTTCCATTTATTTTAGATTTCGCCAACTCAATTTCCATAATGGCTGCATATGCCTACATATGTCCACCAGCACTGGATGAGAGTTCATATCTCACCACAACCTTGCCAACACTTGTTGCTTTCTGATTTTCTGAATTGGGCTATCTTTGAGGGTGTGAGGTGGTTTACCAAAGTTGTTTTAATTTGAATTTCTCTTATGGTTAATGATCAGGAACATTTTTTCATATGCCTGCCTAATGGCTATTCAGATTTCCATCCTTTTGAAACTTCTGTTCAGGACATTTGCCCACCTCGTCAATAGGCTATTTGTTTTCTTCTTATTGTAGGACAGTAGAGTATTGTAGATTTTAGTAATAAGGTCTTTGCTGATATGTCATTGCTAAACATGTTTTCCCAATCTGCAGGCTCTCTTACTACTCTCTTGGCAAATTCTTTTGATGTACACATGTGTTGCAACTTCGGTATATCCCACTTGCCAATTTGTGCTTCCTCGAGTTCTATGATCCACCTTGAGTATATTCTTGTGCATGGAGTGAGGTATGGTTACTGCTTCATTTTTCTGGAGATAGATATTCATTTTTTCCAGCACCACTTATTGAAGAGGGCATCTGATTCCTATTTGATATTTGGGGGGGCACTTATCAAAGATCAGGTGTCTGTATGCTGATGATTTCATTTCTGGGTTTTCAGCTCTTTTCCATTGGTCTAAATATCTGTTGTTATGCCATTACCACACTGTTTTTTACCACTATGGCTGTATAATAGGTGCTAAAGTTAGGTAAAGCAAGCCCTGCCACTTTGTCCTTCTTCTTGAGGAGTTCTCTGCTAATTCTGGGCTTCTTCCCTCTCCATATGAAGTTGGTAGTCAGTTTTTCCAATTCTTTGAAGAAATATTTTTCTATTTATATCAGGATAGCATTAAACTTATATAGTGCTTTGGCCAAGACTGACATCTGTAGTATATTGAATCTTCAATTCATGAGCATTGGCTGTTCCTCCATTTGTTGACGTCACCCTTGGTTTCTTGTAACGGTGTTCTGAGTTTTCCTCGTACAAATCTTTTTGTTTTGTTTTTTTGTTAGTTATATTCCTAGATATTTCAATTTGTGCTTGGCTACCATGAAGGGTACCACCTTTACTGTGTCCTCTTCCCTGGTCTCATCCCATGTATATAGCAGTCCAATAGACTTCTGTTTGTTGATCTTGTATCCTGCCACTCTGCCATATTCTTCTATTGCTTCCAGCACTCCTTTGCTGGAGCTTTTGGGATTTTCCATACATAAAAATCATATCATCTGCAAATAATGATAGTTTCACCTCCTCTTTCCCCAGAAAAATACTTTTGATGTCTTCCCTTTGCCTTATGTTGTTAGCTAGGACCTCCAGTATAATGTTAAATAAGAGTGGGGACAAAGGGCATCCTTGTCTGGTCCCCTTTTTCTGTGGGATTGTTTTTACCTCTTCTCCACTGACTACCACGTTGACTGTTGGTTATTCATATACAGCTTGCATTAATATTGAGGAATTTTCTTTCCATTCCTATCTTCTTGAGTGTCTTAAGTAACATGGTGTTGGATGTGGTCTTATGCTTTTTCTGTGTCTATTGATATTATTATGTGGTTCTTCCTTTTTTTCCTATCAATGTGATGAACAATGCTGATGAATATTTGGAGGTTGAAACATCCCTAGAATGAAGCCCACATAGTCATGGTGAATTATTTGCTTTATATACTTTTGTATTCTATTGGCCATTATTTTGATAAGAATTTTGCATTGGTGTTCATTAGAGATTTAGGTCTGTAATTCTCAATTCCTGTGGGATCCTTGTTCGCCATAAGTATCAGTGGTATCCTAGCTTCATAGGAAGAGTTCAAGAGTTTGCTGTCTTTTTCTATGTTCTGGAAGAGTTTGTGTAGGATTGCTGTCAGTTCTTCCCTGAATGCTTGGTAGAATTCTCTCGTGAAACCATCTATCACGGAGGATTTTTTGTTGGTAATACCTTGATAACCTTGTCTAGTTCTTCTAATGCTATAGATCTATTGAAATTCTTGACGTCCATCCAGGGTAGTCCAGAGAGGGATTATTTTTCCAAGCATTTGTCCATGTCTTCCATGTTGTTGAATTTGTTGGCATACAGGCCTTTGTAGTACTGGGTAATTAGCCTTTTAATTTCAAAAGGCTCCATTGTAATATCCCCCTGTTTCATCTGTCATCCTGCTATTGAAATTTGTTCCTTCCTTTCTTTGGTTAGGTTTGCCAATGGTCTGTCAATTGAGTTAATCCTTTCCAAGAAGCAATTTTCAGCTGCATTTATTTTTTTCCATTGTTATCTCATTTTCCCCCTCATGTATCTCAGCCCCGATTTTTTTAAATCATTTTATTGGGGGATCATACAACTCTTATCACAATCTATACATTCATCCATTGTGTCAAGCACATTTGTACGTTTGTTGCCATCATTATTTTCAAAACATTTTCTTTCCACTTCATTCTTTTTTTTATCAGCTTCTCATTTCCCCCCTCCCTCCCTCCTCCTCCCTCCCTCATGAATTCTTGATAATTAATAAATTAATATAATTGTTTCATGTCTTACACTGACAGATGGCTCCCTTCACCCACTTTTCTGTTGTCCATCCCCCGAGAGCGGATTATAGTTATATCATTGTGATCAGTCCCTCCTTTTCTCCCCTCACCTTCCCCCTACCCTCCTGGTATGGCTACTCTCAATATTACTACTCTCAAAATACTCCTGAGAGGTTTATCTCACCTGGATTCCTTGTGTTTCCAGCTCTTATCTGCACCAGTGTGCATGCTCTGGTCTAGCCAAAAATGTAAGGTAGAATTTGGGTGGGGGAGCATTAAAGAACTAGAGGAAAGTTGTATGTTTCATCAGTGCTATACTGCACCCTGACTGGCTTGTCTCTTCCTTGTGACCCTTCTGTAAGAGGATGTCCAATTGACAACAGATGGGCTGTAGGTTGCACTCTGCCCTCTCCTTTATTCACATCGATATGATTTTTTGTTTTGGGTCTTTGATGCCTAATAACTGATGCCATAGACACCTCATGATCACACAGGTTGGTGTGCTTCTTCCATGTGGGCTTTGTTGCTACTCAGCTAGATGGCCGCTTGTTAATCTTCAAGCCTTTAAGACCTCAGACGCTATATCATTTGATAGCCGGGCACCATCAGCTTTCTTCACCACATTTGCTTATGCAACCACTTTGTCTTCAGCGATCATGTCAGGAAGGTGAGCATCATATAATGCCAGCTTAATCGAATAAAGTGTTCTTGTGTTGGGGGAATAATTGAGTAGAGGCCCAATGTTCATCTACTACCTTAATACTAACCCTATAAATATATGTACATAGATCTATATCTATCATATATAAATATATTTACATATTCACGTGCCTCTATTTAGACCGCTATAAATGCCCTCTGCCTCCTAGTTCTTTTCCTTGATTTCATTTTACTTTTCTCTCATCCAACTATCATGTTCAGCCTTCATTTGGGTTTCAGTAAGTCTTCTCGGTTACATTGCCCTTGACCAAGCCCTACCAGGCCTCCTGCACCCTTCTCACCATCGATTTTAGATCACTTGTTGTTCCATTGTCCCTGAGTTTGTTAACACCACTTCCTTTCCCCTGCCTACCCCTCTCCCATGTCCCCCTGGTACCATCGGTTCCATTGTTTTCTCCTCCAGATTTTTAATTCAGGCTCTCTTATCTAGACAGACCTACGGAGATAGTAACATGCACAAACACAAGACTGAGCAAAACAAAGCAACAAAAGAAAACAAAACAACAACAATAAAAAAACCAATGACAAACAAGAAAAGCCTATAAATAGGTCAAGATCTGTTTGTTGACCTTTAGGTGTATTTTCCAATCAAGTCTGATGGGGTGCCACTCCTGGCCCCAAAGTCTGTATTTGGTATTCCATGGGGACTTTGTTGCTCTGTTCCCCTTGCTGTTCTGTTGCATACCCTTAGTGTTTCACCTCAGTGTAGTGGGGTCAGATTGGGCACAATTTCCACACTGTGTCTCCAGTGTTGCCCCCCATAGCACTATGGGTCAATGAGGGATGACATGTCTACTGGTGCAGCCAGCCCTATGGTCCTCTCTGTGCACTGGATATCATCCTCAGGGCTTGGTGGGCCAGGATGTGCTCCACACTCTTTCCTTCCCACTTCATTTGCTCCTGTGTGCTCTGATCAGACATGTCCTTCTCCCTGAGCCATTGCTTCAGTGCTGTCCTCTGAAGTGAATTATTCAGGGGTGGGGGGGCTCAGCACTGATTTTTACTATTTCTTTTCTCTTGCTATTAAAAGGATTGCTCTGTTGACTCTGCTCTAATTGCTGAAGGTTTGGAGACAGCATCTCAATCATAAATCTCTCTTAATTTTTCATGTGTGCATTTATTGCTATCAAGCTTCCTCTGATAACTGATTTTGCTGTGTCCCAAAAGTTTTAGGACATTGGATTCTAATTCTCATTGGTCTCTAAAGCCTTCCTAATTTCATCCCTGGCCAGTACCTACTCCTTTTGAAATAGAGTTATTCATCCTCCAGTTGTTTGTCCTTCTTTTCTTAATCATCCTTTTGTTGATTTCCAGCCTTGTGAAATAATGGTCCAAGAGGGCAGTTTGAATGATCTCTATGTTCTTGAATTTACAAATGCTTAACTTCTGTCCCAGCATGTGGTCTATTATCGAGTATGGGCTACGTGGGCTATAGAAGAATATGAGGGGTTTTTGCATTTGGATGGAGACTTATGAAAATATGTATCAGGTCAAGTCTCCTAATTGTAGAATGTGGTTCTGTAGCTTCTTTGTGAAGCTTCTTTCCCTGTGATATATCTTTCTCACAGAGCGGTGTACCTACTATGATTGTTGAGCCTGTCATTTCTTTTTTCCTCTTTTAGAGCGTTTGATTGATGAATTTTGTAAGTCTCTCATTTGGCGTGTATGTATTTATGATGCTCACTGGTTCTTGGTCTACTGTTCCCTTTAGCATTATATAATGCCTGTCTCTTGTTATGGCTTGCACCTTGAGATCAATTTTGTCAGAGATTAGGATTGCAACCCCTGCTTTTTTGAATTGTCATTTGCTTGGTATATTTTTCTTGAGCCTTTGATCCTCAGTCTAATTTTATCTGTAATCTTGAGATGTGTCTCTTGTAGACAGCAGATCGATAGGTTGTGTTTTCTAAGGACTTCCACTAGCCTCTGTCTTTTAATTGGCAAGTTCAGGATATTAATATTCAGAGTTATTACACCCATCTGTGAACTCTGTGACGTCATCTTGCACCTTTTGTGCTGGGTGTTTTCCTACCTCCCTTCTTATCAGTACATTGCATGTGCGCATGTGTGTGGTTCACTTTTGCCTTCTTTTTACCTTTGAGATAATGCTATCTTGGGGGCTGATTTTGATTTTTTGACCTCTGGGTGGAGTTGCTCTATGTGGCAATATCTTCGTGCTCGTTGAGTGTTCTTCTGTCCCTACTGGATCAGCAAGGATTTTTTGTAGAGGTGGGTTTCTTTTAACACATTCTTTGAGTTTTACCTAGTCCAAGAAAACTCCAACTTCTCCATCTATCTTGATAGATAATTTGGCTGGATAGAGTATTCTTGGGTTTGTTTGTTTGTTTTCAACTTTTGGGATATGTTATTCCACTCTCTCTTCTTCTGCATAATGTCCGCTGATAGGTTTAAGCATATTCTTATTTGGGTACCTTTATAGGTGACTGTCTTTTCCCCCTTAGCTGCTTTTATGATTTTCTCCCTTTCCTCAAAGTTGGATAATTTAACTATTATATGCCTTGGGATTCAGTCCTAGCTGGTGTCTTTTTGGCATGCTGAATGGTTACATGACTTTCATTCATTGAGTTGGAGAAGTTTTCCTCTAAGAATTATCTTTCTACTTTTGCCACTGACTTCTTTTTAGTGTCTTGTTTCAGTAATCTAAATATTCTAATGTTGATACTATTCATAGCATAGTTCTGTTGATACTATTCATAGCATAGAAATTGTTCTGAGGTTTTCTTCAGTTTCTCTGATTATCTTATTTGATTGTCTTTCCCACTTTGTGAAGTCTACCTGGTTATCCTCTAGGTTACTGAGGTGATTCGCTGCTTCTTCTAACCTGTTGGTGAAGTTTGTGAATTTTCTATGTGTTTCTGTTACCTTGTCCCTTATCTCTCATATTTCCCTTTGTTGCCTGACCTTTATCTCTCTATAATTCCATGTTTTTCCTCTATTCCTTCACTGATATCCTGTAGGACTGCAAGCAGCATTCTGAAGATTTCTTTCTGTGGCAGATCAACATCTGCCTCTTCTATGAATGTTGTTATGTTGAAGACATTCTCTGACATTGGATTTTGTATCTCCTTTTTTCTAGTTCATTTGAAGTTGCTGAGGCAGTTTGCTATGTGTTGTTCTGGAGTAACTCGGCACCATTTTCCTGGGAGTCAAAGAGCCCTGGCTCTCTCTCTGTGGGGTTAGTAGGAATGCTTCTTTGGGCTGCCTGAAGCCAACTGCCCTGGGGGTGTTGTGCTACAGCTTTGTCCCACTGGGGTTTCCCTTTTATCCTAGCTTGTTGGGATTCTGTTGTTTGGAGAGTGGGTTAGATGGCCCTCTCTGTTGTCAGGTTCCATCATCAGCCCGTGGAGTGTTCGAGCTCACTCAGGCTTCTTTAGGAGTCTGTTCACACCTGCAAAAGCTATTCACAGCTGTGCAGGCCACAGATAAGTAATGGCCTGGGCATGGCCGTGCAAGACAAGGGGATAGGGAGTTTGAGTTGCTTCAGACTCAGAGAATAACTTGCTCAAGGACATACAAGAAAATGTTTTAAATGCTACAAAATCATAGACACCTTTATTAAACAAAAATATCAAATTGTAAATCTATTGATAAATCAATGTATCCCTGTACACTTTAGAAAAAATTAAATAATTTTATTGGGGACTCTTAGAGATATTATAGCAATCCATAAATCTGCTGGTCCAGGCAAAAGGGGCCACGTGATCTGAGCTTAGTCACTCAGCCTCTCCCTCCCAGGACTGCATCTTTGGAATTTCCAGACAAAAGGTCAGTTACAGGACAGCCATGGAAGAGGTGGCTGCAGCATTCCTAAGACCAGGGGGAGATTGCCATGCTTCTGACCTATTCCAATCCCTTTAGTCAGCCTCCAAAAATCCACCCATCCAATTAGCCTTGTAAACATAACAATCTTTTCCAATAGTGCCACAGATCTGAAAAGGCATGAGTGTAGAACAGTGCAGGTCTGGTCCTTAATGGAATTTGAGGAGGAAGAATGGGAATAATGTGGATGTCTATCAGGGGAGAATAAACTGGACATCTGTCTCGTGCACGGTCTCCATTGGGCTATTTCTAACAATTGAAGTAAATATTCAGACTGAGTCCATCCTCACCCTACCAGAAAAACGGAAGCTTCTCTGAGTTTGAAACAGAGGGCATTTAAAGCAGGAAATTGGTTACTCAAGGGAGGAAAGAGCTATGAACTCAACAAGAGACAGTGAGGCAGTGCAGAGATCAGCAACAGCAGGAATCTATTACTGCCCTGATATTAAAGAAGCACAGGAAGGAATAGTGGTGTGCCAGTCAAGGGGCTGGGCTACCCAGCAGACACTAGAATCCATCATGCCTGGAGCCCCAGAAGAGATATGGCTGTTTCCAGAAACAGACTGTGATGGTTTAATTTGGGGCTAACTTGGCTATGTGATGATGGCCAGCTGTTTGGGCAAACACTCATCTATATGTTACCGTGAAGATATTTATTTACTGTGTTTAGCATTTTAATCTGTTCACCCTAAATAAAGCAGATTACCATCCACAGTGTGACCACTAAATTGTTCTCATCCAATCAGTTGAAGACCCTAAGAGTAAAAATTGAAGTTTCCCAAAAGAGAAGATTCTGCATCAGAACTGTAACATAGACAACTAGTCAGAGTTCCCAGTCTGCTATCAGTGTGTGACACAAGTCCGATGGAGGGCCCCCCAGCCTATTGCCTGACCTACAGATTTGGGGCTCACCAGATCCCGTGATTTCAGGAGAGAAATCCAAAAAACCCATCTCATTTTTGCCCCCTCCTTCTACGTAGGAGTCGTGGTGCAATTAAGTGTTCGTCTGATAACCAAAATATCAATGGTTCAACCCCTCCCCCCGAGAGGCACCTCAGGATAAAAGCCCAGCAATCTGCTTCTGAAAGGTCACTGTAGCTGAATGGTCAATTGACCCCATGGAGCAGTTCTCCCCTGCACAAAGGTGACACAATGAGTCCGTCAACTTGAAGGCAACTGAGGCATAGATGCTATACTGGTTCAGTTTTTCTGGAGATCAGCGAATAATATAATGCCCAAGTGGAAAGGTAGGGATACCAAACAAACAAAGTCACTGCCACCAATTGAGTCACTTCTGACTCATAGTGACCCTATAGGACAGGGTAGAACTGCTAGCCTGGTGAGTTTCTGAGACTCACTTTTTACTGGAATGGAAAGTCCCATCTTTCTTCCTTGGGTCAGGTGGTGGTTTCGAACTGCTGGCCTTACAGATCACAGTCCAACACTGAACCACTAGAGTAGGAATAGGAGAGGAAAATTCCCTGGCTTATCCATACCTGCTACCAATCAATCTCCCATCTGCCTTGGTCCAACCCAGCCACCTGGCATAGGAGCCAGAGAAGTGCAGTCTGCACTAGTGTGACTCCTGGCCCTTGCATCTACCGTAGAGAGCAGAGTAGTAAAATGACAAAGATCACAAGTCGCGAGGCTGGCAAACAAGCCTTCACACAGAAAATAAGTGATGTCTAACAGACTTCCTTTCACATCATTCATGGCTCCTTAGGAACCCTCCATCCTAATCACTAATCCAAGACAAAATACTGACAGTGTTCTACCTTCTAGTCCCCAAGTCCCACTAGTCCCCATCGCCCCACCTCCAAGCACACACACACACACACACAAAGCAACCTGCAAAAACATTTTCTTTGTCTCTCTCCCAGATGTCCTGTGGACTGACCTGTCTCAGAGGACCCCAATATCCCTAATCCCAATACATATTTTATCTCACACTGCAAACCAACTGTAATTCATTTACTGAATGTATTGTTTCTACAGTAAAAACAAAAGCCCTGAAAAATACATCTTTCTTATTCCATCACCTGTGGAATCCATTGTAGAGAGGCTATATTTGTATGGAATAAGGATCCCTCAATCAAATTTAACACTAATTTTTCCTCCAGGGAAATTTCAGCTGATGAAGGGTGTCTCCTGATACATTGTGCTATTAAACATCCTTCTACAAGAACCTGCAATTGATTGGGGGGTGGGGAAGCACAGCTGGTCAAAACAGCTTTCTGACACTGCCCACAGAGTTTGGTTGGCATGATTTCTGACTTTGGTGACAAGAGATGAGGGGAGCTGGCATATCAGAGTGCCCTCTTAAAGAGCCCAAATTGGAAAAAGATGTGATCCTGATGCAAACTATTTACCTTTGTTTGTACCACAGTTGCAAGGCATTCTGACCAATGAGACACCCAGCCAATGGTCTCCTCAGGGACCAGGAATGAGCACTCCAATGATTGAAACAAATTCGTGCTTAGGGTGGAAGAGCACGAAGGCTCTATTGCTGTGGTGGTAGGGACTGGACCTATTTACTCAGGCCCACGCAATGTCCTCAATCAGGCTCATCCTGTTTGAGAGACTCTGTCCTCAGGGACCCCCTCACTTGAGAAGAATTGGGAGGGGCGGGGAGAGAAATTTGAAATAGATTAGTTAAGAGCTCAAAACATCTAAAGCCAAAGCAATTCTGTAAGCAGCAATATATCTAGGACCAGGTGGTAGGTTTGAGCCTCCTCACTTGTAGAAAAATAAGGAGGTGCATTGGCTGTAAAGAATTTTAAAACAACAATAATAATGCCTAAAAGTTGTTCTGATTATTATTATCATCATGCACTGGCAATTCTTTACAAAATTAATGATAAAATTCATCCACCTGAAGAAAGGTTCACGCATCTAAGTTCCAAGCAATTGTGGCTTTCAATGTGTTCTGTTTTACTCATTTCAATTTTTCAGGAGCCAGGGTGGTACAAAATGGAGCCCTGGTGACACAGTGGTTAAAACATTCAGCTAATAGCCTTAAGGTTGATGGTTTGGACCTGCCAGCCACTCCTTGGGAAGAGGATATGGCAGTCTTGCTTCCATCAACCTCTGTGGGGCAGCTCACTTCTGTCCCATAAGGTCACTATGAGATGGAATTGACTGGCTGCTGTGGTTGGGGTTTTGGTGGTGCAAATGTTAAGTGCTCAGCTGCTAACTTAAGGGCTAGTATTCCAAACGTATCCAATGGTGGTGAGGCAAAAGACCTACCAAGCTGCTCCCCAAAAGATTTCAGCCTAGAAAAATTGACTCAAACGCACCCAATTCTATCACCAAGTTTTAAGTCAGCATGCTGTTTTCTTTACCTTTTACTACACATTGTATTCTCAATGAGAATAAATTCTGAGAACTCATTACGTGGTTGGCCCTCAACACTCAGAAACCCAACTGCATGAGGGAGGATGAAAAGCTCAGTGCTTAGTGGTTCAGAAGTATTTGAGCTTGCTTTGGGCACACTTCCTATCTTTAATTCTCATGGTAGAAAATATATCTCTGTCTACAATGGAGCTTTAGAATAAATTAGGGCAGCACAGGGCTTGTGATGACCAAGAAACAGAATTGAAGTCAGCGCAGTTGTAGCATCCCATGTGACTAATTGAAGTGTTTGAGTTTAAACTATTTTAAATTGTAAAGATGTTTGAAAACCACTAGAATCTATCCAAGGAAGCCTGGCTAGGCACGAAGACCTAGCCATTGAGCTGCAAACCTTACGGTTGGTGTTTCAAATCAACCATACTCTGAAAAAGAAAGATGAAGCCATGGTAAGGATCTTACAGTCTCAGAAATCTTACGTATGGTTGCTATGGCTTGGATTGACTTGACATCAGTAGGTTTAGGACCCATCCTGAGAAAAACAAAGAGCAGCGTTGCAATTTCTGGAGTTAAAAGTGAAATGGGATTTTTTTGTCAACTTTAGGAGCCTTGGTGACACAGTAGGATAAGCAATGGACTGTTACCCCCAGAGTCAGCAGTTCAAATGCACCAGTTGCTCCATCGGAGGAAGACGCAATGAACTGCTCACGTAGATTTAGTCAGAAACCTTGAGAGTAGTTCTATTCTGTCGAGTAAGGTTGGCATGAGTCACAACTGACTCAATGGCAGGGGGTTGGGGCCAAAACTAGCTTTGTGCTTAAGATTTTGTTCCTCTATTTGTGTGTATATTTCATGTGAAAGAAATTTTTTTAATTAAAATTAATAAAACTGCTCTTTGCTTCATCAAAAGCAAAAATAGATTAGTAAAACTGGTTACTCTATTCACTGAACCTGAATTTGCAAACATTACCTTTGTTAATGTAACTGACAAATTTGCAACTCAAAAAAGAGCAATGTAAATTAAATTGTAGTACATCGGGCTTTAAAGTTTTTTTAGTATATATATTTTGTTTTTTTATTAGCAACATTATAAATATGACAATAAATAAATGAATATTTAAAAACTTCAAACGGTCTTGAATTTTTCTTTCCCTTATGATTATTTCATCTTCTGACTATTACTGAGCATAATTTTGTTGAGTAGAGAAACAAGATGCCAAGTATAGTAGGTGGCTACATATACGTCATTATGGAAAACAAGATGATTTTGTTTACTCTTCTCCACCAATACCCTCCAAATACACTAAACAAGAGCTACTAGTCTTCATATTTTTGCTTTAATTCCATGTTTTCTCAACAAACTACCTCCTAAACTTGACCAGGAGAAGATCCATGCCTGGCAGGTGTTGCTGGTCACTTATGGAGCTTGGGGAGAAAGACGAGGCTTTCCACTCCCGTGAAGAGTAATAGTCTCAGAAACCCACAGGGGCAGTTCTAACCTGTCCTTTAGGGTCGCTCTGACTCAGAGATGACTGGGTGGCAGTACATTTGTTTATTTGGTTGTTTGTTTAATGGAACTTGGAGACCCTGCATAATACAAGCAGCTAGTATACTCACTTCTAAACAAAACACTGGAGTCTGGAGTCAACCAAGAAGTATCTCCAAAGAAAGGCCTGAAAAGGTAGGCATTGGAAACCCTGACTGGTCATGGAATTCAGTCTGAGGCACCCTTAACCACAACCTCTCTACTCGAATAGATTTTGTAGACTCCAGCCTATAACCCTCTCCTCCTTTGACTAATCCTTGTCCTGTGAGAAACATCAGATCACCCTTTTCCTGCTCCATAAGCAGTCTCACCCCTGGCCAGTGTTTTCATAAACCTACCCTGTCTTGTCTGTTTCATGACTCACTCAGTTAGGCAACTGGTCCAAGTAAGGTTTCCTACTGATGCAACAAAAGGTCCTTCATTGTTTGACTCCTCCACGGGCTTTGTTCAATATGCCAAATTAGAGCCTTAGGCATTGCTAAACACAGACAGAGCCTCATAGAGTGAAACCCTTGTTTGGAATGACCATGAGAGGAGACCTGGTGGGCAGGGCCTGGAGAATTAACCAATTAGAACATAGGCTTCATGAGATTATTTTAAATTCCCTGAACCTGCTGATAGAATGAATTTATTCTATCATGAGAACATTCTATAAAGCTCCATCAGCTGTGGAGGAAAAAAAGCATTAATTCACTGACATGAATCCAAGAGACCAGGGCTGGAATTCCAGCGGTGCTGCTTAAGTGCTCTGCCATTCCAGACAAATTCCTTACCCCGCTGGCCCTCAGTGTCTCAACTGTTGAGTCATGAGGCCATACTGTTAAACAATGTTGCAAGCTTCAGGTAAGAAAACAAATGTTGAGTACTTACCCTAGCAGCTGACACTGTGAGTACTTCATCATCGGTGGATACATGCAAGGACAAGTGAAAAAGTATTGCTACTAGAGTTTCAGTTCATACATGCACAGGTTTCTTCCCACAAAATGTATTTAAACATGACTGCAATCGGTGGATGGTTGGAGGCAAGTTCTCTCAGTAACATATTTGTATTAGTTTCGTTTGAGTTTCTTCTTTTAAGAAAGGGGGGTGGGGTGGGGGTGGGGGAAACCTAATCAAAGCAATGACTTCAAAAAGCACCTTCTGGACCAGTTATTTTCAAAGACAGGTATGGCAGCTGGTTTTTCAATCCCAAAGGAATGATCTTGATAAAGAATCTCAAAAGACACATGATGATTATAAGGGGTTATTAGGAAGAAGTTTTAAGAAAATTCAGGACTGCATTGGTGAGAAAAGGTACAGAAAAATCACTTGGAGGGATTTCCCCTCATGACTACAATGAAGCTGCTCATCCTCAGAGAGTAGCAGGGCTACTCTAAAAGAACTTCACTGGAAAATCTTCATCCTCCTGCAGCCTTAATCTTGCCCCTTCGGAGTTCTTTCAGTTCCTGAGCTCAGAGAAGATTGAAAGGAAGCTGAAAGGAGTCCTTTGAGGAGGGTAAACAAGCCCCTTTGATGTAGGGTAAATCAAAGGGTATAGAATCTGTAGAGCAGGGGTTATAGAAGTGGAAACACTACCTTCAGAGAGTATAGACCTAGAGGGAAGATATGTTGGGAAACAATAGCTTCACATTTTGATACTTTTGTTTAATAAAGCTTTCTATGATTTTGGAGATTGTATGATAGAATTCTATAAGAGCAATCTCATCTTGTAACCATATAAATGGTGATTATAAACATGGGCCCTGACAGATGGAATATATATGAATCCTATTGAATAAATCTATGCAAAGAGATGATAAAGAAGCTCAATCTTAGCTACCAAAACAAAGCCATGGGCTGACCATCAGCTG
>NW_022103928.1:5374862-5376384 GCF_000313985.2 Echinops telfairi
TAGTCCATATGTCTGATACCAATCTATAAAGTCCTCTTCTGACTCATGAAACACATGCAATGATGCCGAATGCAGGAAGATCACAGGCCAGTGGGATGAAAGTATTCTGGGTCCAGCATCTCAGTGCTGGCTTCTCCAGCTCAGGGCTGCATCAAGGTAGGTCCATGTGGCTTCTCCAGCTCGGGCACTAGCGTAGTTCCATGTGTCTTGTCAGCTGCAATGTCTCCCAGGGAGTGAATAGAGAGAAGTGTTTCCTGTCACCAAGAAGGAAAATAACAGCAGTTCCCAGAATCTCAGAGGCCATGACCTCACAGAAGCCTCATTGGCTATGACCTGATTGACAGACTAGACTCCATCCCTTCACTCTTAATCCTCAAATTGACAAACAATTATATAACTACCACGGATGGTAAGCTTTCATCTCATCTATTTTGGACATGTTATCAAGAGAGACCAGTCCCTGGAAAAACGTCATGCTTGGTGAAGCAGAAGGTCAATGAAGAGGAAGACTGTCAAGGAGATAGAGTGGCACAGTAGCTGCAACAATGGGCTCAAACCTAACAATTTTGAGGATGGTGCATGACTAGTAATTTTTGCTTTTGTACACAGGGTTACTGAGACTCAGAGCTGAATCCATGCCACCTAGCAAGATAATTTCATAACAATACATTTGTACGTAACCTTATAGATACTGGTATTGTTATTTGAACACAAAGTGCCCCCAAGTCTGAAAGAAGATAAGTGGGCTGTATAATATAAAGGTTAATTATTCATGTGACAAAGGATGTCAAATAAGTCGTTAAACAAACAACAACAAAAAACATGTAGTAACTACTGGCATGGCCAATTTCATTTGGCGTGGCCAATGTCAAATTACATCAGTCACAACAGAAAAAGGGTGTCTACATCTAAGTGTGTCATGTGGGTATTGATTGATAAGATCCCCATGGGAAAGTTTGTACTTTCATTCAGAAACAGGCCAAATGCAAAAGAAAGTGGAGCATGCAGTGCAGAGAAAATGAAGAGAAGGAAGAAGAAGAATATAAGGATAAGACTAGGAGAAAAACAGGACACAAAAGAAGGGGAGAAAGAGGAGAAAAAGGGGGAGGCAGAAAAAGAAGATGCAAAATGCTGGGAAAATATTAAGAAGAAGGGGGAAAAAGGAAGACAGGAGAAATTTTTTAACAGTCCCAAAATTGGATTACATAAAACGTGCAGTGAACAAGGATGGAGAGCCAAGTTGGAAAAGAGCCAACAAGAGCATTTTTGCAAGACCTGTGAGGTTTGCCCAAGACTACCAGTGTTTTCCTCTTAGGAGGCACTCAAAAGAAGTAAAGAAAAACATTGCCACATACGCTGAGATCAGATATTGTCAGCAACTTTCTAAAAGTGCATGCTATAAAAGTTAACTGCTTTTAAATGTGGTGAAGAGAGCTAATGGTGCCCAGCTATCAAAAGATATAGCATCTGGGGTCTTAAAGGCTTGAAGATAAACAAGCGGCCATCCAGCTGAGAAGCATCA
>NW_022103928.1:5377841-5387428 GCF_000313985.2 Echinops telfairi
AAAAAAAAAAGGAGAGGCTGTTTTACATACTCTGAAACTACCTCATTCATTGCCATCAAGTTGACGGCAACTCATCATGACCCTGTAAGGCAGGGTGGAACTACCCCTGTGGGTTTCCAAGACTGTCACTCTACTGAACTAGAAAGCCCCATTCTTTCTCCCTCTGGAACTAAAGAAGAAGACAATATTCAAGTTTGGTACCAGTCCAGTCAAGCTCCACAGAACATTGAGAATTTAGAAATAAGGACAGGGATGCAAAGAAGAGAAAAAAAACAGAGCAAAGAAAATTATTCTATTGGATATACAAGTAAATATTAAATCCCAATATATTCATATGGCACTGCAGAAACAGGTCCAATTAAAATCTTAATATAAAAAGTCTATAAATATTTTTAAAGGGTAAGAACAATCTTCCAATGGACCCTAATTACAGCTACAATAGGCCTCTATATTAGTACAAATGAGAATCATGAGTAAAATAGAGATACAGTTTGTTAGGTCTTTCAAAGACAAGAGACATAGCGAGACTTTTAATTAATAGATTTCTTTTTTTTTTAAACATTTTATTAGGGGCTCATACAACTGTTATCGCAATCCATACACACATCATTTGTGTAAAGCACATTTGTACATCATTTTCAAAACATTTTCTCTCCACTTAAACCCCCGACATTAGGTCCTCATTTTTCCCCTCCCTCCCCGGAGCTCTCCCCTAATTAATAGATTTCTTAAGGGAGGTGAAGTTTGTAGGGAACAGGAAATCAAAGGAAATGACGTGAAAGGAGTTTAGGATAACCAGATAAAGAAAGGTTAGAGCTGGCCCTTTGTCTAAAGCCAGAGAAGTAGCTCATTTTAGAGGTATAAAGACTGCAAGAGCCGCTATTATATAAAGGAAGAGAAAATTAGGTTTAATAGAAACCCACTAACAAACTACAACAGTGTTTGGCGAGAAAAGAGTTAAATGGCTCTGGTGCCCCAGCAGCCTCTTTTGCTGCAGGACCCTGAGCCTGTCTGCTAGAGAGACGAGATGGCGAGAGAGCCACGGGTATTTCAGAGGGCCCCCATGGGGAGCGAAGGCAGCAAGAGAGAAGCTAAGAATAGCAAGAGACAGAACAAAGGATGTTCTCGGGTACTTAAGTCTTTGGGCCATCTATCCATTTGTACAGACATGATGAACCCTGAGGGTGGGTAACTCCAATGGGCTGGGCACCAGCTTCGGCAAGCTGACGTCACTTCATCAGGAAGAAAGATGGGCAGATTAAAAAAGATGGGCAGATTAAACTTGGTAAACAGAAGAAATGGCTGCTGCTGTCCTTAGTACCGCTGCCACCGGACCCTAGATCCCTGCCCTTTATTAACGTGGAAGGTCCCTTTCTTCTGCAGTTACTTCCTGCTGGACACAGGCAACGAAAACCTAACAATGTCCTATCTTGGCAGGTCCCGTGAGCACTGTATGACTTGGGATCCAGCCATGAATAGCTCCATGTGGGTCTGATTGCAAAGACACACATACAGCTCTGCGAAGAATTTTGAAAACAGCGAAACAAGCACAGCTGGAAACAGATACATGCATATTAAATGGAAAGGCCCTAGGAGTGGCACAACCCACACTGAGACATATTAACAGTAAAGGGGTCTCCAGAGAGTACACCAGAACAGTGACCCATTGGATTGCTTAATCCAGTGGGGTTCCTGTAGTGGTAGAAGAGGTGGTATGGCTAGGCAACCTATTAGAAGAAATGGGAAAAATTCCATTTCCTCACATGAAAATATCATCAAGGCACCCTGTAACCAGAGGTCTTTAATCCACTCCCAGAAGGTCTCAAAGGTGCTCTCAGGAGGCTAGACCCAGGAGGTATCTTTGAGGATGCACTCAAGGAAGATCTGAAACCAGCACTGCAGAAGTGTGGGCCTCTGTTTCTTCAGGAATCTGAAAGAACTTATGAGTTCACTTGAATTTTATTAGCACTAGTATTTCAGAGGAATAGGAATCCATGGATTGGTTGATTTTCTTATTAGATGGATTACACAAGGAAGACAGAAGTTTAGGAGGGAAAACTTCTTGAAAGTTGGCACCAGGAGAGTTTTCCTGACCGTTTTACTGCTGTGGGGATAGTTAGAAGGACTATGTATGGCCCTTGCCATTTAGATGCTAGGAGACCAGGCTTTTTTTTTTCCTCTTAGATCTCTTATCACACTTCCTACATTCCTCCAATGTAGCACCTTCGCACATATGCGAACATTGAGAACAACTGATCTATGAGCACCTGGGTGACTTGCTTTGCCCCTTCTGAAGTACAAGGAAATGCTTCCACTTATCCTGAGAAAGTGTCAACTATTGTGACCAGGTATTTGACCTTTTCATGAGAAGGTATATATGTGAAATCAATTTGCCAGTCTTGTCCAGGGATAGGTCCACTATCCTCATGGGCAGGACATGAGCGGGGTTGAATTCCTCCTTGAAATGATGTTATGGTACATCCTTGTGCGTGATATGCTGGAGCAACATGGATATGCCTGGGTGAGAAAAGGTGGGTTTTATTAGTTGCAAAAGAAGATGGTACCCCACATGTAGAATGGTATGCACATCAGTTAGGATGCCTTTGTGTCTGGTAAGACATATTGACCTTCATCATGATCTATCCATCTTTGAATTGAACCCCTTTTGAAAGGAGTGCTTGTTTCTCTACAGGAGAGTATTTTAGGAAAATCATTGTAAATTATGTGTGGCCTGTAGGGTGGCTTTCTCGGCTGCAGTGTCTGCCTTATTGGTTCCTACTGCTGTGGGATCATTGGACTGCTGGTGTCCTTTGCAGTGAAGAGTAGCTGCCGGTTGTAGAAGTACAGCAGCCTGTAAAGCTGTTGAATTTGACTGATATTCATAATTGGCCCTCCTTTGGTTGTCATATACCCTTTTTCCTGCCATACAGCAGGGCGTGAAAATGTAAAATATGAAAACAATATTTTGAGTCTGTGTAAATAAAGATTTACGTTTTGTCTTTGCTAAGGTTAAGACTCACAACATAACAATCAGCCCTGCCTTTTGAGAGGTAGTGCTGTTGGGAATGGTGCATGCCTCAAGAGTACCTGAGGAACTAACTATAGCATAGCCAGCTTGATACATACCCTTAGATATGAGAATTGGACTGCCATCTATGAACCATGTGAAATATGGATTGGGTAAGGGTGCGGCAGAGACGTGAGGCAGTGGAGTGGCGAACAGATCAAGGGTTTCAGTGCAGTTGTGTTGGAGTGGGGATGAAGGCATGGGAACTAGTGCAGCGGGATTTAGTGTTGGGCAGGACTGGAATGTAAAATGTGAACTCTCAATCAAGGCGAGAGGAAATAGTTGTGGACGAGAGGGTGTGGGGCTGATAGAGCACAGTGGGAGAGTAGGTCCTGTGAACAATGAGGACATTTAATACAGGTGTCCTGGCCAAAAGTAATGGTTGCGCTTTCTTGGGCTAGGGGAGTATTGCTGCCATAGCCCTTAAGCATGGAGCCCGTTCCTGTACAGCTGGGTCTAACAGTTTAGATAAATAGGCTCCTGGACTTGACACAATGGATGGATGGAGGGATTGTGGTAAGAGTTGTACAAGCCACCAATAAAATGATTTTATTTTAAAATAGGCCACTGAAGTGAAAGTAGGTCCTATTTCTTGGCCTAGGACTCCCACAGTCATGCGACAAGTTTCATGTACATATAGAATGAAGTGGAGTGTTAGGTTAAGTAGAGAAAGAGCAGGAGCTCATAGCAAGGCAGATTTAAGTGTTTTGTGTGCTTTATCAGTGGATGCTGTGGGGTCTGAAGGTTCAGTGCATTGTCCTTTAGCTTTTCATAGAGAGATTTGGCTAACAAGCTAAAGTTGGGAATCCACAGCCTGCGATCGCATGCAAGGCCTAGAAAGGAGAGTGTTTCCATTTTTGTAAAGGGAGTTTGGAGTTGATCAATAAGCTGCTTTCTGTCTACTGTAATCTCTCTGGAGTTTTTTGTGAGTCAGACTCCCAGATAGATAACAGAGGGGAGAGAAAGCTGGACTTTGGCGGGGGACACTCAGTAGCCCTTATCTGCTAGGAAGTGTAAAAGAACACTGGTGTGGTTTGGGGAATCTGGAAGGAGGGACTACAGAGCAGGAGGTCGCCTGCATCATGGAGGAGGAAGCTGGGGGAAACATCTAGGGACAGGCGGCCTGACACTAGGGGTTGGCTAAATATGTGGTTGTTATCTATATAACCCTGGAGCAAAACACCCCAACATAGCTGTTGAGGATGAAAGGTATCAGGATCTGTCCAGGTAAAGGTGAAGAGGTCTTGAGACTTTTCATAAAATGGGATAGTAAAGAAGGCATCCTTTACATCTAAAACCATGTAATGTGTAGTATTATGTGGTGTGGTAGAGAAGAGAGTGTAAGGGTTGGAGGCAACAGGATGAATCAGAAAGACAGCAGCATTAGTGACCCTAAGGTCTTAGACAAGTCTGTAGCTTCCATTGGGTTTAATAACTGGCAGGATAGGTGTGTTGTAAGGAGAGTAGATTGGCCTTAACAGACCTACTTTAAGTAGTTTTGAGATTATAGGTTTGAGGTCTTTCAAGTGTCAGAGGGCGATAGGGTCCTGGGGCACCTTAGTAAATTGTGAGGGGCTCTTACTTGATGTAGACAGGCTGATGATGCCCAGCAACTGGAGGTTGAGTGACATTCCACACTTGTGGGTAAACCAGATCAGGTGGTAAAGGGAAAGAACCGGTGGGGGGCGTTGTGACGCTGGAGTCACTTAGGTGGGTCTCGGGCCTCTAAGGCCTCTGGTAAATGCAAAATTATCACTGCTATGAACTTAGCAATAATATCTCTTCCAGTTAGGGAATAGGGCAATTCGGGATGACCAGAAATTGATGTGTGAATTGTACATTATACAGACTACATAAAAGTGGTTGTGTGAGATGTTGTGAAATTATACCTGAGACTTCTACAAGAGTGGTGGATGCTAATGAAGTTCTCCCTGCATGTTCAGGTAAGGCTGAACACATGGCCACTGTGTCTAAAAGGAAAGAAATGGGCTTACCTGAGGCAATGATAGTTACTCTGGGCTCCAGAAGGGTGATCTTCAATAGGGCCTTAGGTCCTGGGCACCATCAGTCCTTCATAGCTAAGCCAAGCAGCTCTGACAGTGAGGCATTGTGAGCAGGTTGCCATGGAGGTCTAGAGGGATAAACTATCCCACCCACTCTCTGTCGAGTGGGGCGGTCATTTCCCCAGTGACCTTTCTGTTTGTAGTATGGACATGGCCTTCTTGGAGGTTGTGGATTAGGGCACACATTTGCCCCATTCCCCACGTGGGAGATTTGAAGCAGGGTCCTGGTGGCACACTCGTGTGTGGCCCAATAACTGGTTTAGACATATCCACTCTGCCCTGGAGGGCACTTGCTAACATTTGGCATTTAGCCTTATCTCTTTGTAGCTTATATAACTTTTCCTGATCCTCCCTATTGTTGAAAACTTTGAATGCTGCATTGCGAAGATCTTGCTGTGAAATCTGGAGCCACGTTCTCATTTTTAAGTTTCCTTTTAATGTATGGAGCTGATTGTGAGATGAAATTTGAGTGAAAGACAATGATCCCTTCTGGTGTAGTATAGTCGACATTGGTATACTGAAGTAAACGCTCTGAAAAACATGACAGAAACTTAGCAGGGTTTTCATTTGGTTCCTTAATGATTTTCCTAATTTTTGTTATGACTGCCTTATTTGTGACTTTCTGAAAGCCCTCAATGAAATAAAAAAATCATATCATCTCAAAGAATGCGGTCCCCATGACCTGTCTGATAATTCCAAACAGGATTTCATCTGGGGACTGCCTCAAAGCCCATGGGTTTATCACGATCTGGGGCATAGCCTTCATCCAGACTCTCCCTATCTTCAGGGGTCAAGGTAGTTGTTAAAAATATATAGATGTAATGCCAGGTAAGATCTTATGACTGAGTGAGATATTTAAATTCTTTAGTATGTGTCTGGGTCTAATATATATCATCCAAGACATTTCCCTAAAACTGATAAATCATTTAAAGAAAATGGGATGTGAACCTGGACTAGGCCCTCTGTTCCCAAGACTTCACAGAGGGGCAAGAGAGGGGCAGGATTTGAGGATGGATCCTTTGGGGGTGAAGGAGCTGACTTTGCTCTGGAGAGAGCTGAGCATGAACAGGTGAGAGGCAGAGATGGTGCTGGAAGCAGGGGAGAAGTGTCAGATGCCTTACAGAATGGTGACGGTGGGAGGGGAACTGGTGAAGGAGAAGAGGTGGGAGGAGTGGACACTAATGGTGTGGGCAAGGGAAGAGCTTGGGTAGAAGTTGTATGAGGTAACAGACTAGGGGATAACAGATTGGAGCTTGTTTGGCTCATAGGTGGTGGGAGGAGGTTGAGACAAGGCAGGATTGGGAGGAGGTGGTGAGGAAGATTGATTTAAGTCTGAAGAGGAATGAGACACTATAGTAGGTGATATCAGGTTATAGTCTGGCAACTGGCAAGCTGCAGAAATCTCCAGGGGAGTTGGAGAAGATAGCACAGATGGAGTTTGGGCAGAGACAATAGGCACTGAAATTGCCAGCACAGCATGATCAGAAGGATCAAAGACTGATTCATGGTCTAAGAAAGGAGCATTTTCCTGAACTACTAGGAGTTGCATAGTGGAACAATTCTGACATAGATGAGGTTGAGCATAAAGGAGAGAGAAAGCTGGATATATGGAATATCAGAAAATATTTTGTGGATTAAACAGAAATTATTGAGATGTAGAATAATTTTTAAAGCAAGTGTGTCACTTGGTGGCCTTCTTGAGTTATAGTCCAATCTGTACTGTGGCCACACTTTACTACATAGGAAAATCAGTATTTCCCTTTAAATAATTGATTTAAGACCAAGTGAATTGAGGTTGGGTCAATAAGCAACCTAGAGATATGTTATGCCATTGCTTAGAATGCTTACAACCCATTTTAAAGGCTGAGTGTAAAATCGAGCTCCCTTAAATGAGGTAACAAAACAGGAGAGTGTCCTTCCACTGAATAATTACCACCTAAGCCCTTGGAACAGGGAAGGCCGTCTGACTTTGCTAAGATTTCTTATGTGTGGACCTTTTCAGAAAGGTCAAGGCAAAATGAGCAAATGACCTTGGAGTAGGGAGCTTTGGGTTTAACACTCACCAATACATTGTTATAGGGTTTTTAGGCCCAGATGTGGAGATATCTTTGCTAGGCTTGTTCTAAGGGGTCTGAACTAGAGAAAGGGAAAGTACCTCACCAGTCCAGCCTAGACAGCCTCCCCATACAGGCCACCAAATGGTAGGTCTTTCAGAGGCAAGAGACTGAGCAAAACATTAATTAATAGATTTATTGAGGGAACAGGAAATCAAAGGAAATGACGTGAAAGGAGTTTAGGATAGCCAGATAAAGAAAGGTTAGAGCTGGCCCTTTGTCTAAAGTCAGAGAAGTAGCTCATTTTAAAGGTATAAAGACCGCGCGAGCCGCTATTACATAAAGGAAGAGAAAATTAGGTTTAATAGAGACCCACTAACAAACTACAACAGTGTTTGGCGAGAAAAGAGTTAAATGACTCTGGTGCCCCAGCAGCCTCTTTTGCTGCAGGACCCTGAGCCTGTCTGCTAGAGAGAGGGAGAGAGAGCCATGGGTATTTCAGAGGGCCCCCCTGGGTGAGCAAAAGGCAGCAAGAGAGAAGCTAAGAATAGCAAGAGACAGAACAAAGGATGTTCTCGGGTACTTAAGTCTTTGGGCCATCTATCCATTTGTACAGACATGATGAATCCCGCGCATCTTTCTGGTTGGTGCGGATAACTCCAATGGGCTGGGCGCCAGCTTCGGCGAGCTGACGTCACTTCATCGGGAGGTAAAATGGGCAGATTAAACTTGGTAAACAGAAGAAATATCTGCTGCTGTCCTTAGTAACGCTGCCACCGGACCCTAGACAGTTGCATACTCATTTTATGAGTCATATTTTATAAATAATTGTGATTTTCTAAAATGATCTTTGTACTGTGTTAATCTATAAAGACACTACCCACATTGTATGGCCAAGGAAAGGAATAAACATATCTTCCAAACATAAACAGGCTCTAGAATTTAACCTAGAAATGTAGGTCTTTTTGACAAGGGACTAAACTAGATTAAGTACTTTTTAGTAATTTTTTTTTTAAAAAAAGAGAATTTCAAAAGGAATGTTGAAGCTATCAAAAGAATCACTCTCCCCGCACATTTAAAACACTTACCCTTAGCTATCTGGAAGATAGCATTAGGTAGGCATACTACACAGAACCTCTAAAGCAAAGATATAAAACAATGGATACCAATAACAGCCCTGGAACCCTGAGCTTCAGAGGGCAGAAGAGAAAGGTAGACTTAATACTGACTGAGAGAAGAAATGGGATGGGAGTGGCCAAAAAAGAAGCAGATTGGTGAATTGTTTTCTGCCTCAACTGTAAATATCTCCACTTCCTCAGACCCAGCACAGGGGCGCATAGGTGGCTGAAGGTACTTCTTTCCCCTTCCCATTCTTACTTTTGTTAGTTTTTTATTACCTTAACTATTTTTTTCTTTTATGATTTTGCATTTTCACCTTAATAGTTTTGCTTATTTTTATTTTTTTCCTTTTTCTCTACTGTGTTTTATATTGTTTTCTCTTCTCCTTTTTAATTATTAAATTCTTTTTATTCCTTCTGTTTTTTCCTGATTTATCTTAAATGTTTTTATTTTCATTTTATCTTTTTGTGGGTATTTTATTTATTCATTTTAATTTTTAGAGGGTACTCCTTTGTTTTTGTTTGTTTGTTAGTTTCTTACTTTTTTCCCATTTCTTGTCCTATCCACTTAAAACACTAACTATAGCCATAGTTGTTTTTGTTTGTTTGTTAGTTTCTTACTTTTTTTCCCTTTTCTTGTCCTTTCCACTTAAAACACTAACTATAGCCATAGTATCCAACTGCATCCAAACCTCCAACAGTTGCATCTACTGGGCAAGAGCCACTAACCACTGCTGTACCGACTGATCATCAGTTAGACATAAAGACAACAATGCTCTGAAATGGCAATTTCAGTTCACATGGAGCAGCAAGACAGAGTGACTCAAACAGTGATCAGTACATAGAGCCGAAAGATCTTTCTGAAAAAGGCAAAGCATTGGAATTACATGATGAGGAATTCAAAAGCATAGTATTTCGATATATTCAAAGAATTGAAGTAAACAGGAAAAACTACAAACTAATTTAAAGGGAAAAGCATGGAAGACTTAAGGAAAACTACAAGAAAATAAAACCTGGAAAAAATTAATGAATAATTAGAAACCATGCAAAAACAGCAACTAGACATTTGGAAGATTAATACTAATAATTCAGTTATATATAATACATTGAAAGAGCAAATGAATAAAATTGATTAAATGGGAAGCTGAAAATTAAGAGGGAGAGAGAGGGAGCTAGAGAGGGAGAACAGCATCAAGGTCCACCAAGCTTCTAGGACGACACTGCCACTCAGAGCAGCCAGTGCACAGAGAGGACCGGAGGGTCGGCCCCACCACAAGACGTGACA
>NW_022103928.1:5388520-5390815 GCF_000313985.2 Echinops telfairi
GCCAAGGAAACACACAACATTCCTCTAGTTCTTTAATGGTACACACACACACTACCATGACACCAGTTCTACCTTACAAGTCTGGCTAGACCAGAGCATGTACACTGGTACAGATAAGAGCTCTCGACACATGGGGTCCAGGGCAGATAAACCCCTCAGAAACAATGAAGGATTAGCAATCTCATGAGGGTAGGGGCAAAGTGGGTGGAGAAGGGGGAGAAAGTGGGAACCGATTGTAATGATCAACATATAACCTCACCCCCCCAAGGGGGACGAGCAAGAGAAACATGGGTGAAGGGAGACAGCAGATGGTGTAAGGTATTAAAATAAAACTAATTTATAAATTATCAAGGGTTCATGAGGGTTGGAGGGTGGAGGAGGGAGGGAGGGGAACAAAGAGAAGACGATACCAAGGGCTCAAGTAGAAAGAAATTGTTTTGGAAATGATGATGGTAACATGTATAAATGTACTCGATACAATTGATGTATGGATTCTTATAAGAGCTGTAAGAACCCTCAACAAAAGCAAAAAATGTTAATAATCATATGGGTACAAAAATCAAAAGGAATAATTCATTTGTGGTCAGAATTCCAAAACAGGGAGAAATCCAGAAGAAAGCACAGAAAAAATAAATGTCAAAGAATAGTGAGCTGAAAACTTGTCAAACATTATGGAAGATGGGGAAATATGTGTTCAAGAAGCTGAACAAACTCTAAACATGATAGACCCCAAAAGGAAAGTATGGTGACAAATTATAAGTAAATTTTCCAAAGTCAAAGATAAAGAAAGCATCCTAAGGGTAGCTCGGGGGGAAAAGAAATTTACTTATAAAGGGAAACAAGTAAGATTAAGCTCTGATTTCTCAGCAAATGTCATTTAGACAAGAAGGTAAAGAAATGACCCATATCAAACTCAGAAGAAAAAATATCTGTCAACCAAGAATTATGTCCCCAGCAAAATTGTCCTGAAATACAAAAGTGAAATTAAGATATTTCCAATAAATAGAAATTAAAGGAGTTTGTAAAAATCAGGCCAACCTTATTAAAAAAATCATAAGGAGAGTTCTTTGGACAGAGATTCAGTATACGACAAACTGATTAACATATATACCAACAACATCCCGAAATCAGCCTCGATAAAGGGAGACAATGACAAAAAGAAATAGAGGGAAAAGTATAGTTATTTCTATGTTATTTCAAGTGGAGAGAAAGTCAAGCACATTTCAAGATAGAACAGATTGTTTTAAATTTGAGAATAAATTAATGTCACGTAATGTTCAATACAGGAGGAGAGGAGGATCCAATATGGCTGAGTAGTTGGCTCTGTGAAATGTTCTTCAAAGAAACTCTGAAAAAGCAAATGAGACTCAAGAACCTGACTTTTAGGCCTTCCCCTGAGAAGAAAAAAACCTCTGCAAACTACACCTTGGTGCTTCAGAAGAAAGAACGGACACAAAAAGTAAAAAGAAAGAAAGCCACAGATTCTGTGCCCAGTAGGATTCCTACAGAGCTGCCTTCCCTGCCCAACCCAGCACTCCAGACCTCAGTGGAGAGAGGGGAAGCCTCGCTGATGCCTCATCTCCGCAGCCACCCAACACTATAGCTTCTCTCTCAGCATCTTTTGGGGGTGACAGGATCACGTTGAAGTTGAGGTGGAGCAAATTGAAAGTAATTGAATTCAGGCAGGAAAATTCACAGGTTCCTACACACTGGGATGGCTCACTGCATTCCTGCTGGGTAAGGGAGATTCAGGTAAACTGGAGGCTGACACTCATCACCCAGCAGGAACTGTGGCAAAATGTCTTCAGAACAATGAGGGCGAAAACCACTCCTTGGGGGAGAGGTGCAGCATTAGATGGGCCTGTGTCAGGGGGAAAGGTGAGCACAAGAGAGCTTGAGCCTCTCTCCATGGACCTGCTTAGGATCTCCAGTGGTATCACCTGCCTGTCTGTTGGTCAATACCCAAATAGACACTGGTCTCTTCTATGACACAGAGTTGGTGAATGCAGCCTGGGTGGGTGAGTAGGCAGTATCTTGGACATTCTGTTTCTCTCCTTCATGTTGCTGTGTTGATTATTGTCTGGCACTGCCTTGGGACTTAGGAACGGTCCTCAAAACCATGATTTTGACAGGGATAGTATTGAATTGTTCCTGCTCTGGGTAGACCAGTGCTGAACTAGCTGACCCCCCTGAGCTCTCTGTGACCCATAGCAAGTGCGTGGCATTGCTGTGTCACTGGAGACAAATATAAGAAAAACAATACCCAGTCTCAGAGTTGCAATCAATCTCTGCACA
>NW_022103928.1:5392345-5394611 GCF_000313985.2 Echinops telfairi
TGGATCCAGGAGATTCCCTGCACATGGGGTGTTGGGTCTAGAAGACATGCTCCACTCCAGGCTCTTGCTGGTAATGAGACCCCTCCTCTTGCTTCTCAGAGGGCTCATTTGATAAAGAGCAGGATGGCATTCCAGGGAACCCTGTTCACAATTACAGGTAAATCCTATAAGTATCCTCCACCTTCTCCCACCCCCACCCCCACCCGCCACACATAACCTTCTCACTAGACCCATGAAGGAAAAGGTTGTTTGGTGGGAGTTAGAGACTGGCTAGAAATGCCACATTAAATAATTCACTGCCCCTGCACCAAAACCTCAGAGTCAAATTTCTTAACATCAAAGAAAAGGAAAGAATCCTGAGAGCAACACAGGGCGGGGAAATTACCTATAAAGCCCAACCACTTAGGTTAAGTTCAGATTTTCCTATAGAAACCTTGCAAGCAAGAAGGCAATATATTGACATATTCAACATTATGAAAGAAAATAACCACCAACAAAAAATCCTATATCCAGGAAAAGTATCCTCAAATATGAGGGAAAGTAAAATCATTTTTAGATAAGGAAAACTTCAAACCAACACTTCCAACAATTACAACAGCAAAATAAACTTTGAGCCAGCAGCAAAAATAATAAATTTTACAGCTGAAATAAGTAAATCAGGAAACTGTAAAATTATAGAAATAATCAGCAAGACAAGAAGTTGGATCTTTGAAAGGATTAACAAATTAACAAACCCCAGGAAAACTTAACAAAAGGACAGGAGAAGATGCAACTAGCACAAATAAGAAATTAAATGGGTGGACAGAAAGAGCAAAAATAATAACAAAATACTATGAAGAAAACCTGAACAGACCCATAACTAAAGTAGAACTAGATCGACCCATTAAAAAAGTCCCCAACAAAAAAAGTTCAAGCCCAACCAGCTTCATTGCTGAATTCTACCATTCAGAGAAGAGCTAAGACCAATTCTACTCAAGCTTTTCTACAGTACAGAAAAGAATGGGGGGACCAGACTTCAACCCGTGCTCCAAGATGTGAATGCATCATACCAGCATGAAGCAGAGAACCAGTGGAGAGGTCTGAGGGGCCGACCCTAATCCCAACCACTTGAACAGCCGCCTCTCCCCCCAGAAGAATGTACTTCAGAGGACAGCAGTGAAGCTACAGCTCAGGGAGAGGGACATGTTTGATCAGAGCACACAGGAGCAAATGAAGGGGGAGGGAGAGAGAGTGGAGCACGTTCTGGCCCACCAATCCTTGAAGACGATATCCCTGCTCAGAGCACCCAATCCACAGAGAGGACCACATGGCCGGCCCCACTATGACACACAACAGCCCTCACTGACCCATAGCATTACGGGGGTCAACACAAGAGACACAGTGTCAGAATTGCACCCGATCCCACCCCACCACACCAAAGCAAAACACTAAAGGGGTGCAACAGAACAGCAAGGGGAACAGAGCAAGGAAGTCCCGAGAGAGTACCAAAAATAGACTTTGGGGCCAGGGCATGGCACCCCATCAGACTCAACCAGAAAGCACTCCTAAAGGTCAATAAACAGACTGTACTATTTACAGGCTTTTCTCCTTTTTTGTCATTGGTTTTTTATTCTTGTCATTTTGTTTTCTTTTGTCACTTTGTTTTGCTCTGTCTTGTTTTTTGTGCATATTATTATCTATGCAGATCTATCTAGATAAGATTGACTGGATAAACAATCTGGAGGAGAAACCAATGAGACCAATGGTTCCAGAGGGACATGGGACAAGGGCAGGTGAGGGAAAGGAAGTGGTGTTAACCAACCCAGGGACAAGGTAACAAGTGATCCAAAATCAGTGGCAAGGAGGGTATAAAAGGCCTGGTAGGGATTTATCAAGTTCACTGTAACCAAGAGGAATTACTGAAACCTGAATGAAGGCTGAGCATGATAGTGGGACAAGAGGAAAGTAAAAGGAAATAGAGAAAAGAGCGAGGAGGCTATAGGTATTTATAGAGGTCTAAAGACAGGCATTTACATATGTAAATATATTTATATATGATGATGGGGAAATAGATCTATATGCATATATTTATAGGTTTCATATTAAGGTAGCAGATGGACATTGGGCCTCCACTCAAGTACTCCCTCAATGCAAGAACACTCTGTTCTATTAAATTAGCATTCCATGATGCTCACCTTCCCAACATGATGACTGAAGACAAATGTGTACATAAGCAAACGTGATGAAGAAAGCTGATGGTGCCTGGCTATCAAAAAATAGAGCATCT
>NW_022103928.1:5396120-5406729 GCF_000313985.2 Echinops telfairi
CACACACACACACACACAGAGACAGACACATATACTCACATTTACTGCTATGGAGTTGATACCATGCTCATGTATTGGAAGACTTAACATTGTGAAATGTCAATACTACCCAAAAAAGAAGACTAATCACCAACTTTGTATGGAAAGGAAAGCAACATCATACAAGCAAAGCACTACTCTAAAGAACAAAGTAGGAACCTCTTACTTCCAAATATCACATTTGCTACACAGCCACAATAGATACTTACACCGAAGAAATAGAATTAAGAGCCATTTGCACCACCCAAAGGCCAATCTAAATGAGGAATAAGTGGGTGTTTCTAAAACCAACTAGTTGCCTTAGTGCTATTTTGTCCTTGGTAGGATGCCACAGTGCTCACCCTGGTTTGCTGCAGCCACTTGCGTGGAGTCATATACAAGAGACTATCCCCCCAAAGAAATGATGCTCGTTTGTTTCTTTTGATGGGAGGGGTTAGTGCATTTGGAGTTCATTCCACTAGGTCAGACTGTTAATCAAGCTTTCTATTTAGAGGTTCTGAAAAGATTGCATAACAGTGTGCAACAAAAAAGACTTGATTTGTGGCAGATGGGAACTGGTTTTGCTACCGCAATGCACCTGCTCACACAGCCATTTCAGTGTGCCAGTTTTTAGCAAAACAGCATGCCTTTCTTGCCCCATGCATCTTACTTACCTGACCTCACTCCCTGCAACTTCTTTTTGCTTCCACAAGTGAAAAGGGACATGACAGGACAGTGATTTGACAACATAGAAGAAGTGATGAAAATGAGGGACATGTTGTCAGTCATCCAAACAGATGAGTTTGAAAAATGTTTCCAAGAATGGAATCACATATTTGACAAATGTATTAAATGTCATGAAGGATACTTTGAAGGTAATAAGGTTGTTTTCTACAAAAATTTTAATACGTAACTGAAAAAAAGTACATTTTGGGGGGTGTACCCCCTCATATTCCTCTCCGGGTGCCTACCTAAATTCAGGGACCTTTTACAGCGAGGAATTTAATCTCTCCAGTAAACAAAGAAAATTAATTAGCACCCACCAAATAAACAATGATTTCATTCCCTGCATGAATATATATTCTGCTTTTATCACGGCTCGAATAACATGAAGAAAATCTCTGTAAAATTAGTTATGCTCTAATGGTCTCTGAGGGAGCCGCTGAGACTGCCCCTTGGGCTGTTATTTGCAGTATTTACATTTTTTCACTGAAGTAGCAAGTGAAAATCCAATTGTTTCTAATGGCTCTCACTCTGTGAGCTTCCTATTCTCATATGAGAAAGGGTTTATTATCCATTGTAGTAATTAAGACACTGATGTTATATAGATCCATAAAAATCCTTCATTAAGCCAACAAAAATCTTTTCATCAAAAGCACAGTAGCTAAATATTTATTTAAAAATTAAAACGAAATTAAAATAAAGAACCCCACCTTCCACACCAAAGCATTTTAAAAGTAAAATTTTTAAGCCACATTGATCATTTTGAAACTAGAAATAGATGCCCCTAGCAGTCTTGAAACACATAACTCTAATTTTTTTGTTTTTTACAGAGTAGGAAACAACCCTAACTGGCGATCCATCATGACTGGCTATAAAGAAATGAAGTAATTAACCATAAGGAAATAATTCAGCAAGATGCTAACAGTTTAATAACATTTAAGTATTTGCATTTAAGCATTATTGGTTTTAAATGGTCTCATAATTGTTTGAGATTTGCAAAAGGTGCTAACACGTGAACAAAATAAAGAGCAACACACGAGTTTGTGATTGATGTGGTCAGCCAGATGTGTTACTGAAGACAAGAACAAGGCGTGCATCGTCCGGGTGGACTATTGAATACAAGTCTTTGCCAAAGCAGGGCCCTCAGTGGAGCTTACACACTTCCTGGGGTGCCAGGAGGTAAGCCCAACAAATCTTTTCCAAGAAGACAACAGCCCACGCTGCCGTTCTCATGGCGCACGGAACGTTAATCTAGAAAGTCGTTGCTGGGAAGGGGAAACATGCTGATGGGAATGTGTGCTAACTTCCGCCTGTGTCCAGATTGGGAAGGAAGATTGTCTTCGAAGGTCTTTCTTTCCTCAGAAGCCCTCAGAGGAGGGAGGGCAGGAGAAGCCGTGTTTGTCCACCATGGAAACCTTCCACGCACAGCTTTAGCTTTCCGTATTTCCTGGCTTCGCTGAGAGAGCTCTCTGCAAGGGTCAGGGTCTGACCCTCCCCATGTTTCATCCATCACCAGAACAGTACTTCTCATAGAGTTCCATGAGTTCTTCACCAACAGTTAGTTTAATTCCATGTCTTAATTTCTGTAAAATCTTCAAAACCTTCTGAAAACTGGGTTTTGACATCGGACTTGCCTTTGAAATTGTGTGTGTGAATATATTGGCACCAATTATGATAGATTGAATTGCTTCAGGTTAGTTAGAAAATAAGAGATACATTTTAAGCAAAAATCACAGTGGGCAGGTACTTTGCTGAAATGGAATCACTACTCACAATGCCAGTGTCCTTTCTGGTGGGGTGGTTAGGAGTTTGGGGCCCACCCTGTGGGGCTCCCTGAGCCCCAGTGACTCAGCCCTCCACACAAACTACTAAGAATCTTTGCTCTTAAGGCACAAATGGGGTTTTGTTGGCCTTTAAACATTCAAAATGAGATCTCTGTGGCAGTTTACTATTAGAATTCCTCCTTCCATGTGTGAAGCTCAAGTTCAATTCCCAACCAACATACCCCAAGTATAGCCACAACCTGCCTGCCATTGGAGGCTTAGATGTTGCTATGATGCCAAACAGATCTCAGGGAAGCTTCCAGACTAGGGTAAACTAGGAAGAAAAGTCTGGTGATCTACTTTAAAAACTGGTTTGCAGTCCATGAAAACCCTATGGACACAATGGTCCACTTGGCTCCAATCGCAGGACTGGTGCAGGACCAGGTAGCTTTTGTTCCACGGCACATAGGTTTTCCATGAATTGTGGCCAATTCCAGAGCAGCTAAAAATAGCCATGGTTTGTATAAGGATGTGGAGAAAAAGAAAGCAGGGCAGACATAGGCTACCCTGTAGAGAGAAAGTCATGACCCACAGAAGCAGGGACCTGCACACCAGGGGAGCGATCTGAAGACAATGGCCTGGCTTCACTGAGCGAGTTCTCCATGGCTGACCCTGAGCAGACACTAGAACAGCAGTTCTCAACCTGTGGGTCACAACGCCTTTGGGGGTTGAACGACCCTTTCACAGGGGTCACCTAAGACCATTGGAAAACACATATTTCTGATGGTCTTAGGAAACGAGACACCGTTCCTCTATCTGTCTCCAGGTGGGTCTGCCCACATGCAGACACGCCCACATATGAGTACCCAGTGTGAAGACTGTTACCCATGCTACACCATGTTTCAAGACAAAATTTCATTGATTTGTAATCAGAAATAAATATTTCATAATATATAACTCATCTTATTTTTGTGATTAATCACTATGCTTTAATTATGTTCAATTTGTAACAATGAAAATAAGCCTGCGTATCAGATATTTACATTATGAACCATAACAGTAGCAAAATGACAGTTATGAAGTAGCAATTAAAATAATGTTATGGCTGGGGGTCCCCACAACATGAGGAACCGTGTTAAAGAGCCGCAGCATTAGGAAGGCTGAGAACCACGGCCCTAGAAGGAAAAGGAGCCCTTAAGGGATTCAGACGGATCAGTCCCCCAGAACACAGAGCAGGCTGGGGAGCTGAACTTTGGTGTCAGTCAGAAATTTAATCAAAAATGACCCCCTGCACCTAGTTCTAAGGATTTCAGAAACAGTCAAAATCATTGAAAGCAACTTGGGAGCCTCTACGTGCTTTCAAACCTAGGTGGCTTGAATATTTTTGTGCTAAACTACAAAGCTACCAAGGACCCCTGGTGATGTCAATGCAACTAAGTACTTGGCTGCTCACCACTAAGGTTGGTAGTTTGAACCCACCTAGAAGCTCTGCAGTCTTGAACTGCACCCAGTTTGATTCTGCTAATCCCCAGGGACATGTAGCATCTTTTGGCTGATTAAGCAGTCTTGGTGGTATAATGATTATGAATCGGGCTGCTAAATGTAAGGTCAGCAGTTTGGAACCACCAGCTGCTCCACAGGGGAAGATGAGGCTTTCTACCCCCACAAAGAGCTACAGTCTTGAAAATGTACAGGGGCAGTTGTACCCTGTCCTATAGGGTCACTATGACTTGGAATTGACTCAATGGCTGTGAGTTTGTTTTTTTGAGTGAATATCACAGTGGTTAAGTGCTCAGCTGATAACCAGAGATTGTTCTATGGGATAAAGGCGTGGCAATCTGCTTATGTAAAGATTGCAGGTTTAGAAACTCAATGGGTCAGTTCCACTCTCTCCTATAGGATTGCTACAAGTTAGAATCCACTCGACAACAGCAGGCTTATATATGCTAACCTAAAGGTTGGTGGTTCCAGCCCATCCCACAGAGCATTAAGAGAAGGACATGGTGAATTACTTCCACAATGGAAACTCTTTGAAGCCCATTTCTACTCTGTAACTCAAGGCATTGCCATGAGTCAGGATCAGCTCGCCAGCAAGAGGTTTGGCTTGGCTTGCCTATCTGTACATTATTTAATTTGTAAAACTGTGTGCTGGAACTGTCCTTGTATCCAGGCCAGACCATACAGAGTCTTCTCTGATCATTGATTGCTGGGCTCATTGCCTCAACAAATATCCATTGAGCTCACACTGTGGCGAGAGCACTGTACTGTGCGAAGGGACTGAGGAAAGGGCAGCTTAAAACAATTATTAGACAGGAGTCTCAGAAGGCTCACTTACTCAGGGAGTCAACTAACAGAGTTGGATAAAATAGGGTTTTCAACAGCCCCCACCAGTCTGTGGGTCGTGTCACCATACCCCCATGTCAGTGTGCCATGTCCGTAGGGTCTCATGCAGGACATAAGCCAGTTGTTTCTGTGATTGGATCTGGGAGTCACAGCAGGAGTCTTCAATACCTTGATTAGAGTAATTTCTTACCCTCAAATCTTCACAAGAAGATTCCTAATGCATTCCCTGGATGGGGCCAGCATTAGCAGAGTTCACTCCTCCACCTTTCCTTGTCCACCCTAAGAAGAAGGAGGATCCACTCTGATTTCCAAGATGGGCTGAGCCGATATTTTCCAGGTGCAGGGTGTTTGGAATTGAATTGATTTGCTACTCTCAAAACTGATATGGTTAAGTCCTAACACCTAGTATCCCTGTGAGCAGGACCTTGTTCAGAGGTGGGGTCTTAACTCCCCAGAAGAATTCACTACACAGGACAGCACTAAACATACAGCTCAAGGAGAGGGGTGGGACTGCTCAGAACACACAGGAGCAAACTAAGAGGGAAGGAAAGAAAGAGAACCAAAGCCTGGCCCACCAAGCCCTGAGGATGATATTCCTGCTCTGAGCAGCCAATACACAGAAAGGACCATAGGGCCAGACCCATCAGGAGACACAGCGTCCCCTCACTGACCCATAGTGCTACGGAGGACAGCACTGGAGACACAGTTTGGGAATTGTGCCTGGTCGGGCTACCCCTCCCCAACGCAGACACACACACACACACACACACACACACACACACCAGAGTGAAACATGAAGGGTGTGCAACAGAACAGCAAGGGGAGCAAAGCAATGAATGCTCCAAAGAGTTCCAAAAACAGATGTTGGGGCCAGGGCTTGGCACCCCATCAGTCTGGAACTATTTATAGGCTTTTGTTTTTATTTTCTCGTGTCTATCTATAAAAGACAGGCAGGATAAACAATTCCAAGGAGAAAACAATGGGACCAATGTTTCTAGAGCAAATGGGAGAGAGGGAGGTGTGAGAAACCCAAGGACAAGGGAACAACAAACCCAGGGACAAGGAAACAACAAGTGATCTAAAATTGATGGCGAGAATGGCATAGAATGCCTGGTGGGGCTTGATCAAGTGCAATGTAGTTGAGAGGAACTACTGAAAGCCAAATGAAGATCAAACATGATAGGGGGACAAGAGGAAAGTAAAAGGAGATACAGGAAAGAAGTAGGAGGCAAAGGACATGTATAGAGGTCTAAATACAGGCATGTGCATATGTAAATATATTTATATATGATAGGGACATAGATCTATGTACATACTTTATATGTTAAATATTAAGGTAATGGACAGACTTTGGGCTTCTGCTCAAGCCCTGCCTCAAAGCAAGAACACTTTTTTTCTAATAACCTGGCATTCTGTGATGCTCACTTTCCCTGACATGATCGCTGAAGACAAAATGGGTGCATAAGCTAATGTAATGAAGAAAGCAGATGGTGCCTGGTTATTATAAGATATAGCATCTGGGTCTTAAAGGCTTGAAGATAAATAAGCAGCCATCTAACTGGGAAGCCACAAAGCCCACATGGAACAAGCACACCAGCCTGTGTGATCATGAGGGGTCAAAGGGACCAGGTATCAAGCACCAAAGAACCAAAAAATCAAATCATCGTGAATGAGGGAGAGTGTGGGATGGGGACCCAATGCCCATCTGTAGACAATTGGACATCCCTTGCAGAGTAGTGGGGAGGAGATGAGTCACTCAGGGTGCAGTGTAGCATGGATGAAACACACAACTTTCCTGTAGTTCTTAAATGCTTCTTCTTCCCCCTCCACCTACTATCATGATCCCAATTCTAACTAACAAACCTAGTTAGACCAGAGGATGTACAATGGTACAGATAGGAACTGGAAACACAGGGAATCCAGGTCGGATGATCCTTTCAGGACCAGTGGTGAGAGTGGTGATACTGGGAGGGTGGAGGGAAGGGGAGTTAGAAAGGGGGAACCTATCACAAGGATCTACATATAACCTCCTCCCTGGGGGATGAACAACAGAAAAGTGGGTGAAGGGAGACGTCGGGCAGTGTAAGACATGACAAAATAATAATTTATAAATTATCAAGGGTTCATGAGGGAGAGGAGGGAGGGAGAGGGAAAAAAAAAAGAAAAATGAGGAGCTGTTTCCAAGAGCCCAAGCAGAAGGCAAATGTTTCGAGAGTGATGAGGGCTGCAAATGTATAAGTATATTTTACACAATTGACGTATGTATGGATAGTGATAAGAGTTGTATAAGCCCCAATAAAATGATTTTTAAAAAAAGAAGACCACAAACAAACAATCATATCGATGTAAATAGGAGTGGGGGTGGGGGTGGGGAGTGGACACCCAACGCCCATCTGTAAACAATTGGACATCCCCTCACAAGAGGGGTCACAAGAAAGGGATGAGGCAGTCAGGGTGCAGTATAGCACCAACGAAACATACAACATTTCTCTAGTTCTTTAATGGTTCCTTCTCCCCCACCCCCACGCCCACTATCATGACCCCAGTTCTACCTTACAAGTCTGGCTAGACCAGAGCATGTACACTGGTACAGATAAGAGCTCTGGACACACGGAATTCAGGACAGATAAACCCCTCAGGAACAATAATGGAAGTAGCAATTCCATGATGATAGGGGGAATGATCAATGTACAACCCCACCACCACCACCCAAACAACAGAAACATGGGTGAAGGGATACAGCAGTCAGTGTAAGACATGAAAAAATAATAATTTATATATTATCAAGGGTTCTGGAGGGAGGGATGGTAGGGGAAGGAGGGGGTAAAATGAGGAACTGATATCAAGGGCTCAAGTAGAAAGAAAATGTTTTGAAAATGATGATGGCAACAAATGTACAAATGTGTTTGACACAATGGATGCATGGATTGCTAGAAGAGCTGTAAGAGTCCAAATAAAATGATTTCTTATAAAAGAAGAAAAAGGGTCTTAGAAAATGGTGTAAGATTACATGAGGTCATACTAGATTAGGGTGGGTCCTAATCTCATCTGAATGGTAACTTTTAAAATGTGTGAACAGATAGAAGAAAGTTGGACACATGAAAATGCATCTGCAAGGCAAGTAACACCTGGGGCTGCCAGAAGCTGAGGAGACAAGAAAAGATCCTAGACCCTTGGCGACATAACCTGAACTTGTATTTCTAGCGTCCAGAATGATGAAACAAGAACGTTCTGTTCTTTAAGCACCTAGGGTGTGGCGCTTTGCTACCACACTCCTGGAACGGAGACACGGGGCTGCACACTGGAAGGAGGACAGCAGAAGCAGAGTCTTTGTGAGGGCCACCTCCTCTCAAAGGAAGCCTAGCTGAGTTTCACATTTTTCCCGTTACATAACCTCAAGCTGCAAAGCAGTATGTAAATCAGAACCACCCTGTGAATCCTAAGGTCCAGGTTTAGAAAGGGAAAGAAAGTGGCCGGAATCCAGGTGCCATTCAGCAGGGTCAGATTTGGGGGAGGGAATTTGATCACGCCAGTGTTCATCTGACATGTTGGTTATACGGTGGTGGATTCCATGTTGCTGTGATGCTGGAAGCTGTGTCATCCATATTTGGAACACCAGCGAGGGCATCTATGCTGGGCAGGCTTCAGTGGAGCTTCTAGACTAAGACTAGAACAAAGGACCTGGAAATCTACTTTGGGGATGGGGTGTGATGGGGGGACAGGTCAATAAAAACATGAGCAGTCGAATATGGGCTGGAATATAAGCCCCTCAGGTTGGAAGACACTCAAAATACACCTGGGAAAGAGCTGCCTCCTCAAAGTAGAGTCGAACTTCATGGCATGGATGGAGCAAGCTTTTGAGATTTTCATTTTCTGGTGAGGCACAAGTCAAAATGGAAAGAAACACTGCAAACATACACGAATAAGCACAACATACACTGTACAATGCATAAATCTAGGAAAATTGGAAGCCAACAAAAATAAAATAGGATGTACAATCATTGTGGAAAGAGAAATGGCTTTACCTATAACAAGTATGACTAGAAATACCATACGCTCCCACAATAGGGTATATGGTGGTCATATACCCTAAAGAAACGAGAACATGAAAAGACATATGTCCTCCCGTGTTTGTTTAGCACAGTTCACATAGCAAGAAGCTAGAAACAGCCCAAATGCCCATCAGTGGAAGAATGAACAAGCTCTGGTACATACTCATGAGGGAATACTATGCATCCCTAGAAAGACAGTGACAAAACCAGGAAACATCTCATGGCATGACTGGACCTGGAAACCATTCTACTGAATGAAGTTAGTCAATCACAGAAAGACAAATATTGTGGTAATCCACTGTTATATGGATAAACATCAAGAAAAAAGCAAGCTTCTGGTATCAGGACATGTAATCTTCTAATCTGGCCTCCCAAGCAGCAAGGCAGTGAGCCTGCCTAGTGTCCATGAACCATATATCACCCTCTTATTTATATATCTTAAGGGCTCAAGTAGAAATGATGATCTCGGCAACATATGTACAAAAGTGTTGACACAATGGATGGATGGATGGATGGATGGATGGATGGATGGATGGATAGATGGATGGATGGGTGGGTGGATGGATGGATGATGGATGATGGATGGGTGGGTTGTGATAAGAGCCCCCAGTAAAATAACTTTTTTAAAAACAGTTTGAGAGAGGAGGCCTCACCTCAGCTGGAGTCAGTTTCTCAGGATGGCAGGAGAGGAAGAAGATCAATCAATTCCTGCCATATAAAATTGTTCTACAGTCACCTCAAACCAACAGACATTCCTATAAGAATGGTCAGCAAAACTCATTGGAGGCGGGGAGTGAGGGGTGGGAAACAGGGGCGGACATATTTGTCTCGGAGATTGTGATTACATTTCTGTTGGTGGTAAACACTTCTGGGTGGGGCAACATGTCATTGAAAAAAAAATGCTTACCATTACTCACTTAGACCCCCAAGGGGAGAATAGGCCTGATATCACAGTCCCAGTTGGACACTTTTCCTAACTTCTAGCCTGACCTTGGTGGCCCAAGGCAGGTGCTCTTGACAATTGGGAGTTTGGAGTCTGTTCTTTGGACGTACTCCTTGGATTGAAGACTGAACTGCCTTCGTGTGCGAAGAAGCAGATGACTACGATCCAACCCTTATGATAGTTGGACTCTGATTCAGATCTCTTCCTTTGAGGGTGCCCAGTGAAGGGGGGCCTGGAACTACCATATATTCACTATTTTTTAAATTTAAATAATTTTATGGAGGCTCATACAACTCTTATCACTATCCATACACACAATTCATACAATTCATTTTGATATGTCGTTGGATTTTATTGAGAATTTTTTTTTCATCTGTGTTCATGTGGGAGATCACTGGTATATAATTTTCTTTTTTGTTGATGTCTCTGCCCAGTTTTGATAACCAGGTTATTCTCAGTTCGCAAAATAAACTCTAGGGGTCCCCATTCTTTTCTTTTCTTTTTAAAAATCATTGTATTGGGGGCTCGTACAACTCTTAAAACAATCCATATATACATCCATTGTGTGTCAAGCACAGGTGTACATTTGTTACCATCATCATTCTCTAAACATTTGCTTTTGGCTTGAGCCCTTGCTATCAGCTCCTCATTTTTTCCCTCCCTCCCTGCTCCTTCCTCCCTTATGAACCCTTGATAATTTATAAATTATTATTACTGCCTTCCCTTCACTTTTCTGTTGTCCGCCCCCAGGGAGGATGTTATATGTA
>NW_022103928.1:5406829-5408770 GCF_000313985.2 Echinops telfairi
TTACCAAAATGTGTGCCAGAAGAGACTCTGAAAATTGCTCTTGAATGTAGAATAGCTAAAGCAAATGAAAAAAATTATGTCTAAGAGCTAAACAGGATGAGAATGATGAGGGCAATGAATGTACAAATGTGCTTTACACAATTGATGGATTGTGATACAAGTTGTATGAGCCCCTAATAAAATGATTTTTTTTAAAAAAGAGAGCTAAACAGGAGATTTCAAAAGGCAGCTTTGGAAGGTGAAGTAAAGTACTATGATGAAATGTGTAAAGACTCAAAGGTCGGAAACCAAAGAGGACGAGTGTGCTCAGCGTTTCACAAGCTGAAATGAATGAAGAAAAATTCAAGCCTCAGTTGCAATATTGAAGAATGTTACGGACAAAATGTTGAATGATGGACAAGCATCAAAAGAAAATAGAACACAGAAAGTCACTGTACCAAAACTAATTGGCTAATGTTCATCCGGTTCAAGAGGTAATATTTGATCAAGAACAGATGGTACTGAAGAAAGGAGTCCAAGCTGCACTGGAGTTACTGGCAAAAACAGGCTCCAGGAATTGATGAAATATCACGTGAGATGTTTCATCAAATGGATGCCACACTGAAGACACTCATCTATGCCAAGAAATTTGGAAGACAGCTACCTGGCCAACTGATTGGAAGAGATCCATGTAAAGAAGGATGACCCAACAAAATGAAGAAATCATTAAACTATATAACATACAAATAAATTTTCTAAGATAATTCTGAATCAGTAGCAGGAATACATGGATAAGGAACTGCCAGAAATTCAAATCAGATGCTGAAGAGAACATGGAATCAGAGCTATCATTAGTGATGTCAGATGAATCTTGACTGGTGTTCTCTGCTTTTAGCCACCATAATCAATTTCAGAACATTTTCTTATTTCTCACACATTGTTTTTAGCTCCCTATTTTCCTCCAACTTCCCCCTGCCGTGTCCCCAGGTAATTATTAATTCAATTACTGTCTCTGTGGATTTACCCTTCCTGGATTTTATGTGCAGAAAACCATACCAAAACAACAACAATGATAAAATAGAGAAAAACCTCAATTGAAAAGAAAGCAGAAAATATTTAAAAACTGAACAACTATAAAATGGGTCAAAATGGAGATAAATTGATGTTACATTTTAGCCTAACTACATCTTCCATAGTCCATTTTACAATGCTCCCTGTCTGACAGCAAGTCTATTCACGTCCCTGGACCATGGTCAGAGGGACATCACAGGAGGCTTAATTCATGTGTGGACCCTGCCATTGAACTTGGGGCTTTCACTGTCATCCATAGCCTTCTGCAAACTGGGCGTTCACTTTAGAGATGCCATTATTATTTTACAATACCAAACTTTCTAAATCATCCCCATGGAGCCTAAGGTAATTCTATTGATAGTATCATTCATTTATCTACTAGTGTAGAATTTAAAACACTGCCACCAAATGTTCTTAGACCACTATTTAATCAATGAAAACCTGTTCTTAGATATCCCTTATGCTAATTTTAAAATCTTCCATTGAAGACTTTACATAATGATAGTTGAAGCTTTACAACCCTTTCTGGAGGGTAAATTCCGCATTAAGCCAGTTATTGCCCAGTGTTTGCTGTCTCAGGATGACTTCACACGTGTGTCAGGCTGTAACCGGTTCCACAGAGCTTTCAATGGCAGCTGTGTAGAAGATTACCAGGTCTTTCCTCCAGGAGTCCACTTGGAATCAAACCTCCAAACTTTCTTTTTTTTTCTAGTTAATTAATTTATTTATTCATCATTTTCTTAGGGGCTCATACAACTCTTATCACAATCCATACATACATCAATTGTGCAAAGCACATTTGTACATTCATTGCCCTCATTATTTTCAAAACATTTCCTTTCAATTTGAGCCCTTGTATCAGCTCCTCCTTTTTCCCCCCTTCCTCCTCCA
>NW_022103928.1:5408870-5411701 GCF_000313985.2 Echinops telfairi
TCATGTTCACTTTGCTTTTTGATGAAATGTGTTGGTCTGACCGTCCTGGTTATGCCTTTGTGAATAAGTGTTATTAGAAGTTTTGCCCTATTTGCAACCCTCCCTGTTTGTGTAAATAGTGTTCAGTAACTTCAGCTTTTGAAGTGTAGCAGTCAAAAATTCATGTATTTCAGTCTACAATGTTCTCTATTATAAAATAATGATGTCTCTAAAATGAACCATGGGCATACATAAATCAAAGATACATGAATCCACTTTGGGCTCACACCTAATAGTACTCCTAACCTAAGAAAAATGAATTCTTATGACATGGCCCTACGTGATACTTGCCCTTGCTAAAGATATGCGTGCTATAGCAAAATATGGGGAAAAAACAAGGCGCACAGCGATCAGAAAAAAATAGCTTCAGGGTCATAAGTGATGCCCTCAAACAAGCTATCTAAGTCAGACACGAGCTAACTCCACGTCAAAGTAACACACCAGTCTGTGTGATCCAAACGTTGTAAATAAGACAATCCAAATGTGAAACCGAAAATGGGGTCGGAGCTTAAATTCGGGACACTAAGCTTACAGAAGGCTATGGATGACAACAGGACTGAAAATTCACTTCAAGAGTCCCCGTGTGGGCTAAGCCGCCAGGGAATTCCCTCTGACCAAAGTCCAGGGACGTGAGTGGCCTTGCTGGCAGACAGTGAGCATTATACGTCAGTTATAAAAGATACAGTTAAAGTGTAACACCTCATCATTTGATTTCCTTTTGACCTATTTTAAATGTGTTCCAGTTTTTAATATTTTCTGTTTTCTATTTGATGGAGTTTTATCTGTTTTGACATTATTGTTCTGTTTTTTTTGTTTCTTGTGTTTTTGTTGTATGATTTTGTAAATCTACAGAGACAGTAACTGAATTAATGACACCTAAGAACATAACAGTGGAAGTTGGAGAGAAATTGGGAGCTAACAACAATCACTACAAGAAAGAAGAAAATGTGCTAAAATTGTGGTGATGATTGCACAACTCTTCTTAACACGATTGAACTACTGAATGTTATGAAGTGTGATTTACAAACCGCTAAAAATGTTTAAAGAAAATTAAATTCATATCCTACGAATCTGTGAACTGAGATGGGCTGGTGTTAGTCATTTTGAATTGAACAAACATATGGTCAACTATATGGGAAATAGCAAGTTGAAGAGGAACAATATCACATTCATCGTCAGAAGAGTATTTCGAGATCTATCCAAAAGGACAATGGTGCCAGGGATAGCATAATGTCCATATGCATACAAGCAGAACCAGTTAATATGACTACTATTTACATTTACACACCAACCACTAATGCCAAAGATGAAAACATTGAAGAATTCCACCAACTTCTGCAGTCTGAGAAAAAAAAATCAAGATGCCTTGATAATGCTAAAGCTAGAAACAAAGCTGGTTGGAATGCTAACGTTGGAAACAAAGGAGGAGGATTAGTTCCTGGAAAATATAATCTTAATGAAAGACACAATATCAGAGATCAGATGATAGAATTTGCAAGCTCAATGACTTATTCATTCTAAGTACTTTACTTGAACAAAATAAGCAGTGATTCAAAGTGACTCAAAACACAGAATACCAGATAGATGTTTACTTGTATCTTATTGACTATGCCAAGGCATTCGACTGTGTGGATCATAACAAACTATGCATGGATAACCTTGAAGAGAATGGGAATTCTAGAACCTTCGTTGTACTCATGAGGAATTTGTCCATGGAGCAAGAGACAGTTGTACAAACAGAAGAAGGGCATACTGTCTGCTTTGAAATCAGGAATGGTGTGTGTCAGGTATCCTCTCACCATACTTATTCAATCTTATATAAGCAAATCATCAGAGAAGCTGGATTAGAGGGGAAATAGCTCAGCATCAGGAATGGAAGAAGGCTTAGTAACAACCTTTGGTATGCAGATGCCATAAACTTGCTTGCTGAAAGTGAGGAAGACTTGTAGCACTTGCTGACGACAATCAAAGATTTTAGCCTTCAGCGCAGATTACAACTCAATGTAAAGAACAAAATCCTCACAACTCAACCAATAGATAACATCATGATAAATGGAGAAAGGCTGGAGTTGTCAAAGATGTTGTCTTGCTTGGATCCATGATTGATGCTCAAGGAAGCAGCAGTCAAGAGATCAAAAGACGTGCTCTATTAGGTAATTCTGCTGCCAGACCTCTTTGGAATATTGAAAAGCAAAGATGTTACTTTGAGGACTAAGGTGTGCCTGACCTAAGCCATGCTGTTTTCAATTACGTCATATGCAAGTGATAATTGAACATTCAATAAGGAAGACCAAAGAAAAATCAATGCAATTGAAATGTGGTGCTGAAGAAGAATACTGAAAATACTATGGACTGCTAATGGGACAAACAAGTCTGTCTGGGAAGAAGTATGACCAGAATACTCCTAGAGGCAAGATGGCAAGGCTTTGTCTTACATACATTGGCCATATTGTCAGACGAGATCAGTCCTGAAGAAGGACATTATGCTTGGTAAAGTAGAGGGGTAGCAAAAAAGAGGCCCTCAAAAAGATAGATTGCCACAGTGGCTGCAACAGTTGTGAGGATGGCACAGGACAGGCAATGTTTCCTTGTGTTGTACACAGGGTTGTTAGGGGGTAGAAACAACACAGTGTCACCTAATAACAACAACAACATAAGTACACATGTCCTCACCAGATGGAATATGCAGAAATCAGTATCATCAGTCAGAAGAAAGTCAGGAACTGACTATGAAAGGGACCACCAAATTCCCATATACAATGGCAAGTTGGTGCTGAAGAAAATGAAAAAAA
>NW_022103928.1:5411801-5416829 GCF_000313985.2 Echinops telfairi
CTCTCTTGCTCTCTGGTGATCAGAGCATGCTGGAGTGTGCTGCTGCTTTAGCTAGTTCTATGCCTCAACCTGTGAGCTACACCACCCGTGGGCCAAGCCAACCCGTGGATTGTGTCACTAGAGCGAGAGGCTCCTTCGAGACCTGCTTCACCATGCTGTTGGTGCATACATCGCTTGAGCTTGAGGCTGTCACCTTGCATTGCTTGCGTTCAATATCCCATCCAGGCCTGCTTCGCTAATCTCCCGAGCTACTGACTGTTGGAGAGCCACCATGCTGTTTGCTCCCTGTGTGCAGACTCTGCTTGCCTTGCCCGAGGGAGGACTCCGTTGTCTTCTTCCTTAATATTCGACCCAGAAGCCCACATGAGTTGCAGGATTTCCAATATATCCACTGATCCCCATAAGTGAGTTGAACTGATCCCTTTGAACTGCTGTGTGAATTAATTAGCGTTATATTCCTTCTTGCTGTATAAATCTATCCTCTTACATTTATATATAATCATAAGCGTCCTGGTGTGTTTTTCTAGAGAAACTTGCCTAACACAGACCTGAGCCAAATTTCTCAAAAACAAACAAACAAATTCACTACTGTTGAGTCCTTTTCAACTCATCACAGCCTACAGGGCAAGATAGAACTGCTCCTGCAGGGTTCCAAAACTGTAACTCTTTATGCAAGCAGAGAGCCTCATCTTTCTCCTGCAAAGCTGCTGATGGTTTTGAACTGCTGATCTTGCAGTTAGCAGCCCAATGTGTAACCACACCATCACAGTTCCTTGGACCAAACTTAGCAATGTGGAAACAATACTGTAAGTAGTAAGAAGTCTTAAGTTTCTGCCTGGGTCTCTTGAATGCTCTCTTGGAAGACTGGCTACTCTGTGAGCACCATGCTCTGAGGATGTCCAAGCTAGCCATATGGGGTAACCAGATGCAGAATAAATATTCAATTAGCTCCTAACTATTTCCTCCATCCCAGCCCAGGCATCAGCTCCCCGAGGAAAGACATCACCTGGAATATCCTGCCTAGATGAGGCTTCTGAGGTCTCCAGCCCCAGCCACCATCAGTCTAAAATCATAGGGAAGACTCAGAAGGGCCCAACGGAGGCAGTCAACCCACAGACCATGAGAGGCAGTGACATACTGCTTTACAGATTTCTAAATTTTAGCATATTTTATTAAATGACTGCTAGGTAACCAGCATATGAATACTTAAAATAATACTCTTATTTGAAAGCTTCAAGTGTGTATATTAAATTTAGTTTACATCTATAACTACAATAGCACTGCCTACACAGTAGTTATTGTAAGACAATTCCAATAATCTCACTGCCCCACCACATACTCCATTTTTTAAGTTTGAGTCTATTTAGTTCTTATTATCTGTTCCCAACAGGTTAAGGAGCTGGAATGGGAGAAGGGTAATTAACTAGAACCTCCTAGCCACCAGTGGAGGACCGCATGCCTTCTCCCACAGCGCGTTCAAGTGTCTAGAAGGCCCTCCCAGTAAAGTTCAGGATGTCAAAATGGCTCACGGGTGAGCAATGAAAAACGTCTCTTCCTGCTCTCTCTATTCAACTCTGATGCCCAAGAATTTATGTAAAAACGCCTCTTCCCTCTGTTCTTTAAACACACAGCAAGGAGCTCACTGAGGGCTGGGTACAGAGAAAAATCAGATGCCACACATCACAGCAAAACTTTCTCTAACAGCAAAGCTTTTTCTCTCCATACCCACCATCCCTCATGCAAATTGGCCTCCCAAGGCACCCACGCCATCAGCAACAGGTGGCCAGGATTTCAGAATTCCTCTCAGATTCCATCTGGAAGCTCTGCTCCACATAAACGAAATGGTAAGAATCCTGCCTATCTAACAGAGTAATGGGTGTAACAGAGTGACCCGTAGGTCAGAATTTCAAATTGTTTTGTAGCAAGAAGCTGATAGCTGCTACTTTGTAGAGCAGGTTTAGCAACTCCAGTCTCTTCTTGTAGGGGCCTTATTCAAAGTATTCAACAACTGGGACCCTCTGGGCATCAGTGGATTCAGAACAGACTCCATCAGACAGAGATGCCCGCTCTGCCCCTCGTGACCAGGCAGGTGAGGATAATGAATGAATACATGAATGGGGATGGGGGCTTTCAGGTAAAGGGACAGCTTCTAGCTAGTTCCTGGGGCTCAAGGACATGGAAATGTCGGTGTGGTATCATCAGATGTACCCCATGTTTCCCAGACAGGCTGTAGTGAGATTTCTTTGTGAAATTTCCTGGCTTACATGTTAGCAACTAGTGTGAATTTTTACACAAATATCTGCAGGCCAAAGCAGATAAAGAGATGATCTTCACACTTCAATGCTCCCAATGCACTTGTGTGCTGTTCCAAGAGCAGACCCAGAGTCCCCTGGAGCAAATCGACACTGTTCTGTGTGGGGTAACTTAGCAGCCTCTTCAAGGTAGCTTAGCAGTCATACTTCACGTGGATGGATGCTTGGAGTTAGAGAAATGGTTCTTCTCTTTCCTCTGTTGACTTCAGGAAAAAGCAAGTCAAATTAGCATCCGACTCCAGAAGCTTTCTGGATGAAAATATTGCAAGTCCCAATGCCAGCTCCTCGAAAAGCACAGTTGGAGAAAGCCATCCAGGTGCAATGGCCCAGGCTGAGTGAGTGCCGCCAAGTCCCCCGAAGGAAGGCTCACAAAGGCGGGGACAGCTCCAGCCCCACGTGAGCCACAGTTGGCACCACTCACAAGGTGCTTCTGTCTGAGGAGTGGGTAGCTCACCACGCAATGTCAGCCTCGGGAACAGGAATATGGCAGCATTAGTGGACAGTGTCCACTCTACTGTCACCAGCAACCAGAAGCAACAGCCATGTGGCACCAGCTGAGTTTCCTCTCTTCTTCCAGCCAAGTATATGCCGACTCTCTTCCAGCCTGAGTGAACCTGTGAGCAGGGTCAGTTTCATGGCCTCTGGCCCGGGCTGGCCCCCTCCCTCAGAAGGCTCCTATGCTTGATTTAATGCTCTGTCATCTTCTTGCAGCTGTTCACAGTTTTTAAACAGGAGCCTCACATCTCCATTTTGACTAAGCCCTGAAATCATGTAGCCACTCCCGCTCCTGTGGCTCTTGAACCAGTGCTGATGGGCAGTATTGGACAGAAAGCCTCCAAAAAGAGGCACATGGCAGAATTCCCCCCTTCCACAAATGCCAACATACACAGCTATGACCGGTCTGTCAGTGAAGAGCTGACAGACATGCATGGTGTGAGGATGCTGAACAGGTTTTGGCAGAACTTCCCGACTAAGATGGACCAGGAAGAAAAGCCTGCTGATCTCTGAAAACCAGCCAAGGAAAACCCTCTGGACCACCATGGTCTGAGCATGAGGATGATGAGGGGTTTGGACAGCTTTTAGTTCTGTTGAGCAGGGATCTTCATCTGGCAAGGGCAACTCAAGAGCAGCTGACAACAGCATACCTGTGACTATGTGGACTGGACCCCAGGAAATTGGTTAGAAAAGCAAGTACGGCCACCTCAGGACTCAGACTGGTAACACAGGTGAATTGACTACTACTAATGATGATGTCAAGTACCTGCATAGGACTTACAGCTAGCTGAAACTATTTAAAACACGTTACATGTAGTAACTCATTTAAGCATCACAATAACCCAAAAGGTGTTTGTTCAAGGTCAGTAATCGATTTGACCATGCTTCCACATACACAAGGGTCACTAGTCCAAGCTTTAACTTGAAGGTCAGGGTGTTGTTCAAATTAAAAATTCATATTCTTCTGAGGCATGATCTGAATGAGTACAAAGTGCCAATCTTTCATTTAGTAGTTGAGTGCTTGACTACTCACACAGCCAGTGACTTCCCAGGGCTTATCTAGTGTAGTATGGGGAAAGGTGACACGCTTGAGGTGGCTCCTACATAGCTACTGTTATCCATATTTCTGTCAACACATGAGGATGGAATATGTAGCACAATGAATGTCAAAAGCAAACTCTTGCTGATGAAATTAATGGCTTGTTAAATGGCATAATGACTGTTCCAAAACGGCTCTCAGCAGGCAGAACAAAAGTACACTGGATAAAATATTTTCAGACGCCCTCCCTTCTCAAGGAGGGAAGTTGGGGCTAGCTCCGTTCTCATGATGTCTACCAGGCTATTCTGTACCACAAGAAATAAGAGTCTCTCGCAGCCTGTGACTTGTGCCCTTGAGGATGGCGCCTATGTGACTTGAGCTGCAGGGTGCCCTCCGTCTGCTCCTTGCTCTGATTCGCTGATGCTAACCATGGAGGGAGCACCAAACAGCAAACACAAGTGGCTGCTAATAGAATGGTTGGGGATTAAATTCCCTCCAGAGCACCTCAGAAGAAAGGCCTGGGTATCTACTTCCAAAAAATCAACCACTAAAACCCCTTTGGCATACAGTTGTACACTGACACACCAAGTTGCCATGAGTCAGGGTCAATCAGTTGGATAGTAATTTCTAGTTTCCCCAGATAGCTGAAGCCAATTACCACAAACTTGGAATCTTAAAAGAATAAAAATGTATTATATAACAGTTCAGAAAGTGCCTGAGAGCTTTGCTCCTTGGGAGGGCTCTAAGGGAGAACCCTTGCTTCTTCCCAGTTTCAAGGGGTTCCCAGCAATCCTTAGGCATTCCTTGTCTTAAAGATATATCATTTTTCTCTCTGCCTTCATCTTCACATAACCTCCGTGTTTCTGCTCACCACCTTAATCCAGTGTGGCTCCATCTTATTTTGACTACATCTACAAAGATCCTATTGCCAAATAAGGTCACATTTTGAGATAACTGGTGGGCATTTTATGAGATTACTATTCAATCACAACACTACCTAAGGAGTTTTAGGGGATTCTGCTATACTGACCTCACACCAGCCCTTCAAGCTGCTACTCAAACCCACTAAGAATGACAGCTGGAAGCACGTAGTATCTACAGGAAAGATAATATACAGTGAACCCTCGTTTATCGCGGTTAATCGGTTCTAGACCCTACCGTGATAAATGAAATTCCGCGAAG
>NW_022103928.1:5417329-5420769 GCF_000313985.2 Echinops telfairi
CAAGCGTGTACAGTATGAGCCAATCAGTGGCAGTAATGACAGAGCATGCACTGTTACGCAAAAACCGCGATAGAGTGAAGCCGCGGAAGTCGAAGCGCGAAGTGGCGAGGGTTCACTGTATAGTGATTTCCTTTTGCTTCTTACTGGCTCTTTGGTGAAATGTTGTCTGAGGCCATTTTGTGGTACAGAATAGCCTGGTAGACATCATGAGAACGTAGCTAGCCCCAACTTCCCTCCAGCATTCTCTGCGGTTTCCATTATCCACAATGAGGATGCCGTGTGCCCAAATCATACACAAGGAGAATGCTCATCTTCCATGTGGGGGACTCAGGTTAAATCCTGCCCCATGCACCTCATATGCAGTCACTATTTATCTGAGAGTGGAACATGGTGTGTTGCTATAATGCGGAATAGGTTTCATCAGAGCTTCCACACTAAGATGCACTGGGAAGAAAGGCCTAGTGCTCTATTTTCAAATATCACCCAGTGAGAATCAGAGGGATCACCGAAGTCTGATCCACAGATAATCGTGGGGCTAGCGCAGAACTGGGCAGCATTTCCTTCCGCTGTGCCTGGTGTCACAATGAGTCAAGAGCTGACTCAGCAACCCCAAGCAAAATGGATGAGTTGAACTAAAATAAAATGTGTATCCAGGCAACCTAACTTCATACTCCATGCTCCTAACCATTACCATGCAATGCCTCTCAACATAAATACACAGCTCAATCCATTTCTACTTAGATTAATATCACATCAATATATCATTTACAGAGTACCAAATATGTACACATTTAAAGGGAAGTGAAAAGGACAATTTCACACAAGACAGACTAAGATCATGAATAAGTCTGAATTTCTAGGACCTTTAAAAACAAACCCTCTTACATTCCCAATGCTAGGACAAATGCTATAGGTGTGTGTTAGTCTGGGTAGACTAGGGAAACACATTCATAAACACATATGTGTATAAGAGAGAGTTGTATATAAAGGGTAATTGTACATTAAGAAAACATCCCAACCCAGTCCAGTCCAAGCCCATAAGTCCCATAATAGCCCACATGTCTGATACCAATCTATAAAGTCCTCTTCACACTCATGAAACACATGCAATGATGCCAAGTGCAGGATGATCACAGGCCAGTGGGTAGAATATCTTTGGATCCAGTGGTATTGTAAGCATCTCACTGCTGGCAGGGGTCTCCACATTGCTGCTCCACTTCCAGGGCATGCAGTATGTCAGCATAGTGCCATGTGCCTTGTCAACAGAGTATCTCTCAGGGAGTGAGCATAGAGAGAGAGAGAGAAGTGTCTCCTGCCTCCAAGGAGGAAATACAGGAGTTCCCAGAATTCTCAGGAGAAGGCCATGCCCCCGCAGAACCCTCATTGGTTCTACCTTGATTGACAGGTCAGACTCCACCACTTCACTCTTAATCCTCTCAACTTCCAAATTGACACCAGATTATGTAACTAACACAAGGTGGTAAGTTGGGTTTCCAAGAAAAATCATTGTCACGGTGCTTCAGCACCCACAGCAGCTGGAAAACACTATTATAAGATAATTGAAACATACAAAAAAGATGGCCTTCTTAGAACTTAAAATTGAGGGGTTGTGATATTTCTGTCATTGTCTGCGCAGCTGAAGAATTAAGTCCACACATCCTTGAGCACATATCACTCCTGCTGACTCCTGGATCTGCTTATAAAACCTTGAGTTCATCACTGTGCTGATACGAACGTCATAAGTAATACAATCTACCTACACATGTACTTTAAAAAAATAAGATGATACCCTAACTGAACTATGCATGAGAAATAAAAGGATAGGAGTTGAAAATAAAACATCTCTTTTAATATTTAACTATATGAGCATGTTCAAGTGATATAATGCTGCAGCTGCATTCTTATACCTACATACAGAATCATAATAATTACTACTGTTAAAATGCAAATTGATGTGGGCAATCTTGACAATTCCTGTAGAAGAGGCTTCCAAGAGTCAGGGAATTTTTAAAATGCTAACCTCCTAGACACGTTATTGGAAAATGTAATAAGATAAATGATTATATAATCAAACTATGTTTAAAAAGAAAACCACATTTTATTATAATGAAGAGTTATCACCTAGATAATTTAACAGGGTTTTCTATCCATATGATCATCCAGCAGGGCATTGAAGAATGATACAGAGTTTAAAGTGATTCATCACCATATAGAATTAAATTGTAGAGCATCTATGATCCAAATTGTCAAGCATCTCATACTCCTGATCTCTAACCACAATAGGATATTGGAGCTCTCCAATCACTGTGAGACCCCAAGATTGCCAAAACATCTCCCAGGAAACAACCCTGTTCTGAGAGGGCTCTGCTCTATAAAATTTCCCACCTGAGGACCTGCATGTCTCACTGAATATGGTCCCAGGACATGGTTGATACTAGGGTATTTCTACCTTTTGCCTCTGGTTTCTTCACCTCTCTAGCTCTTCTACTAGGCTGCAGTGCTGGAAGGGAGCAGCAGCTGGACCTGAATGCAAACTAAACTGATACCATTACTCTCTGACCTCAAGTCCACTAAGTGGTGGCAGTGGGTCCAATACTGCAACAAAACGGCACACTTTCCTGAGGTTTCTAAGAGTAGCCAGTGTCTGAATATCTCCACTTTAAAAGAAATATAGCTGAGTTTTGCTACCAATCGCAGAGAGTCAAAGGTATCAAGACAAACAATGTAGGCATGAGGAGAGCTATGCAACTTAAACTGTTGGGTAGAAGTCACCATTTGAATCCACGTTATCTCAAAGATTTTAGATCCTAATCATTCCATTACAGAGGGAATATAGAGTGGACTAATACACGGAGTTTCTCACAGGAGGCTAACACATATTATCAGTCATGACAATAAGGATAGAGATCAGGAGCACAGCTGGTTCATGAAGAACCCTGGTCACGCCTGTACCATACTGTACATGAGTCAAGGAGTCACTGCTTCAAGGGAAGCTTGGTGACTTCCAGTGATGATGGAGAAACTGGGAAAGAACATCAACTTTGAGAGGAATGAATAGCTCCATTTTCAACAGGGCCCAGGGAAAGGTTAGGGAGAAGGAGAGAAAGCAAAGATAAGGAGTAATGTTTGAGAGTAACTGAGTAGGGTCTACTGACACAGGAGCCAGGGAGAGAGACTGTTGTTGCTAGCTACCATGGAGTTGACTGCACCTCACGCAACCCCAAGCACAATAGAACAAAAGATTGCCAAGTCTTATGCCATCCCTAGGATCAGCTTGGATTGGATGGTTATGAGCTGTAGGGTTTTCATTGGTGGCATTTGGGAAGTAGATCACTAGCCTTTTCTTTCTAGTCTGTCTTAGTCTAGGAGTTCTGCTGAAACCTGCTCAGCATCACAAGCCAAAGACAGGTGTGTTAGTCTGGGTACTTTAAAGAAAAAAA
>NW_022103928.1:5422270-5424940 GCF_000313985.2 Echinops telfairi
ATTTCTCTCTGCCCAACAGTGGACACCAAGGCCAGCCTGAGTTTGACTGGCAAAGTATGGGAATATAGTGATGGGTGGCCCTGTGACCTTGGTACCCCTTCCTCCTGCAGTATACACCTGCCCCCTGCTGCTGCTACCCAGCCCCAGCCAGAGACCCCAGAGTTGTTTTGGTGTTAGCCCCTAACAATGTCAGTACCCTGCCATGATGGCACCACCAGCCTTTCCAAGTTTCTCCATCATCACCAAGCTCTCCCTGAAGCAATGACACCCTGAGTCATGGTGACTTGTGAGTCCTTCCTGTACAGTATCAGTATGTCACAGACTTGGCCAGGGAACTCCTTGAACTAAACGTTCTTGGTCTATAATCACATGAACACCTAGGCAGCCCCATGCCCACTCTGACAAGTGTACAGAAGCAATGAGACCCACAAGGAATTGGCACTGTCACACAGCAAGTGCCTCTTGGTGGGAAGAAAGCACCCAGTAGCGCTTTTGCAAGGAAGAAATCTTGAAGCTAGAGGGAAATACTATTTCTGGAACTAAAGAGGTGAATAGGTTTACGAGGATCCATGTTAGCAAACACGGAAATCCAGGCATCTTGGAAAGTGAATACTTTCAGCACTGTAGGTCATGCTGAGACAATGCAGCTGACAGACTCTCTACCCTGAATCTTAAACCAGCTTAAGACTGACATCTCAGCCTAACTAAGGAGAGTAACCCGGGCTTTGTCTAAAAACCATGAATGAGAGCAGGAAAATCCTCTTTCCAGTAACAAGTGGTGATGATGGAATCCCAAATCTCACTGTCAGTTTCCAAGAAATTTCTAATAATACGGTAAAGATTATTTTTGTCAACTTGTAGAAAGGATAATATTTTTAAATAAATTCTATTTCCCAAGACAGGGTGTGTGTGTATGTGTGTGTGTGCATTCCCTAATTTGCAAGGCTGGTGAGGCTTAGCTCTTTACTATTTTAAGCTCCTCGGGCAAGAAATTTTCTGGGTCTGGTTATACATAATTCATTCTCTAGAGTATAAATAAGCTGAGGAAACTAAGAGATGAAGTTTGAAATAAAGGTTAATTGAAAGAGGGAGGGAACGAACTTGGACTTGTTGAATTAAAAAAGGAAAACAGATGAGGCACTCACCACCAACCTAAATGGGTGGGGGGAAATGCTCACTGTTCCTTCAGGAAGTGTTTATTGAAGACCCACAATGCATATCCAGATGGTAGGTTTCAAATATGTCCATAAAAGTTCTTTACACTCTCTCCTTTCAAAAGGTGAAACCCAGCTGTGCTTTTCTGAATTCAGGGGCTCACTTCTGACAAACAGAATGTGGCAGAAATGACTGTGGCTTCGGAGGCTAAATCATAAACTTACATTACCACTTCCATCTTAATCTCTCCCAGATCTCCCTGCTTTGAGGAAGTTTGCAACCATGTTGGATGGACATTCGAGCAGCTGGCATGAGATCCACATGTTGACTATCTAAGGGATAAGCGCTGGTGCCCCAGGTACATGTGATGGGAACGCATACGTCTCCTTTGGAGGAGAAAGAGTTGCAGGTGGCAATCCAATGGAGCTAATGAAAGAAAGAAGAACTTATTAATCAACCAAGGATGAAACAGCATGAGAGAGAGATGAAACAGTCCATAAAAGGGTAATTTGTTCAAGAAAATACCACAGGTTGGAAAACAGCAGGGAGCAGGAGTCAATGGTTTATGTATAAGGCTGAAAATGAAATCAAGGACTGGGCACATTTGGGTGTTGTGCACAGTGCTAAGGTTTGTGCTTTGATGACCAATAATACTTCCCAAAGAGCATAATTCTTTATGTCACCATCCATTTGTGGTGGTTTGGTTGTTCAATGACTTTGAGTTATGGTGATGCTCAGGAATATTGAATATACACCATGAAGTGCCAGAATAATGCACAAATCTGTCTTGGAAGCAGTACAGCCGGGATCTTCCTTGAAGTTAGGATAGTGAGACTTCATCTCATCTTCGCTATATCTGGTTGCCATAAGTTGGAACCAACTCTACAGCACCCAAGGAGAGCAGCCCCAGAGAAACTAGTTACTAGTGGTTACCAAAGCAGGGCACAAGGGACAGGGAAAGGGGGAGTCATTGATCAAGAAACATTGGGTTTCTATGTATAGGAATGAAAAATTTGGCAGCAGATATCAGTGATGGCTGCACTGTGATTATTGTAACTGATGTCATTAAGTTATTCATGTAAAATGCTAAATTGGCTAATGTTATTTTACATGTTTTTACAACAATGAAAAGAGAATGCAAATGACTGAGATTGAAGTCTTAGAGATTAAAAAAATATATGTAGCAGATTTGAAGCTAAATGGATGTTGCAAAGTTTGGTATTTGAATAGTAATATATTTCCCACCCAGCTTACAAATGATTCTGACACTCCATAGCTAATTGCTAGTACAGCTTTTAAAACAAACCATGATCTTACCAAATTTACATTTTTAAAGATCATTCATACAGGTTGGAGAAAATCAAGACTGGTTCACACTTTTAAAAAACTCCAAATAACTAATCCTGAAGACTGGGAAATAAAGGAGTTTGTTCAATATATTTACCAACTAATTATAGTTGAGTCAACTATGACTTGTGATAACCCAGTGTGTGTCAGAGTAGAACTATGCTTTAT
>NW_022103928.1:5425403-5430582 GCF_000313985.2 Echinops telfairi
ACGAAATGAGCAGAGAGATTTCTTACTATTCTCATAAATGTAAAATGTTGGATAATGAGTGTGTTAGGCTGGGTTGACTGAAGACACAAATCCAGTGACACTCATATAGGTGTAAGAAAGAGCCTTCTATCAAGGAGCTTTATATATCAGGAAAACATCCCAGCCCCATCCAGAACAAGTCCATAAGTCTGATACAAGTCATATCTTCCTCTTCAGACTCACAAAATCACAAGCATTGATTCAGAATGCAGGAATATCACAGGTTGGTGGGTGCAAAGTCTTGTGGATCCAAAGGTGGTGGATGTATCTCCAGGGCTTTGGCTGCCACCAGGTTCCACCAGCAGGAAGATGGAAGCAGAGAGAGAGAGAAGGGAGGCCTCCCGGGTTCTCCTTATGAGAAGGCCATGTCCACAAGGAGGTACTATCAGGCTGTGACCTTATTGACAGACTAGACTCCACCTGTACACCTTTATAAATCTTCAAGTTGATTTGAAATTATGTAACTACCTCAGGTCACCCCTTGGCAGCTTAACACCTTTACACAGCTCTTTCATAATATATAATTTTTAAAGAAAACCATAATAAAATCATATTTGCACCTAATAGGACAAAGCTAAAACCTCATTTAAGTATAGTATTCTCTAAGTGAACAAAATAAAAATATTCTATGCCTAACAATTGAAATTATATGAATACCTGTATCATAATCCTATCAACATATTCCTCACCCATGAAAGTTTGTAAGCCAGTCACTTCATGCTTTTATCACCCCCATTTTGGGTATCCAATTTCTATACTGCCCACTTATATCAACCCAGTGCTCTGAGGAGATAAGCATCTTCTTTGATGTGAAGAATCTTCATTCCACTTGGAACCTTGTGAGTTCACATCCATAAATAAAGCCAAATCATGACAGGCTGTCCATAAAGTCAGTAGCAATTTACGACAATAAACAGACTCAAAAATCTTATCTTCATCTGGTCAGGTTCTGGTCAACTCAATGTGGACCACCTCACTTAGCTTCACCAAAGTGCCCATTGGCCACCTCGCTTTTTGACCATGGACCCTTCCCAAATGCTCAACAACCCTAGTCCCCTTGGGCTAGGTCATGCCATAGGTGCATGTTCCACACAACTCTTTAAACTTCAGACCTGCTAAACTGCTCTCGTCTTTGTCCTAGTCACTGTGAATCAGGTCCACAGGTGTCAATGGCCAAACTCAGCCCATCTCTCTATTGCTGCATTTCTCCCACTTCCACTCAACAAGTGGATCCAGGTGGTCACCTATTGAGCATTTCGGTCTACCCACAAGTTACCTTTAACTTTCAGTCCTAGAGAGGAGAGTCCATTCATGGGTCAAGATTTTTCCAACTTCAGGAGCAAACCATCAGTTCAAAATTCAAAAAGGCCAAATGGCTCCTTTTTTTTCTTTAGTCTGCCAACAGCTCTCTCAGAAAGTCTTTTTGAATGCAAATGTCCTGGTCACTGAAGGCACTACGTAGGCCTTACCTCTTCTAGGTCTTCTTTGCAGACATCTCATAGTAACCCATTAACAGATCTAATTTACTGTCTGAAGGCAGTGGGCTTACAGACTATTCATACTTCCCAATAGGTAGGGAGAAAAAAGGCAGTATAATCTTAGTATAGTCATATCCTAAACACAATTCTGAAAACAGTCAAATTCATCTTTTCTTATCTAAACTACCCCATTCGTGTGCAGTATGGCCTTAGGTCTCTGGCAGCATCAAGCCAGATCCAGGCCTTTGGTCAGTCATTTTGAAGCAGCATGGCCTCAGAGAAGTTCCAGGGGTGATTTTCCCCCTGAGCTCAAAATTTGCATTTAGCATTCATTTTCACCATTTCAGTTAGGAATAACAAAAAACAACTTCTGGGAATCAAAGCCTTCACTTCTCATGTCCTTTCCAGGAAACAACTCAGTGAATTGCATAGTCATATGTGCCTCTGGCTAGCCAAAGAAGGAAACCTACCAGAAGGCATAGAACAGACACGTCTCCATTCTCCATCTTTATGATTTGTTTCTCTAGTACTTCACTCCCAAGTCACCATAATGTGTTAGGCCGAGTTGACTCTCATATATGTATAGGAGACACTCATACATGTATAGGAGAACTTTATATCAAGAAGTTATTATATATCAAAAGAAATCCTAGCCCAGTCCAATTAAAGTCCATATGTCTGATACTAGTCCTTAAGTCCCTCTTTAGACTCATGCAGTCACAAGCAATGATGCAAAATATAGGACTATCACAGGCCAGTGGGTGCAGTTGTATGGATTCAATGGGGGTGGACACGTCTCCAGGGCTCGGGCTACCATCATTTTTCACCAGCAGGTAGGTGAAGGCAAAGAGGAATCGGGGAGGTCCGCAGGGTCCTGCTCATGAGAAGGCCATGCCCATAAGTAGGTACCATCAGTCTGTGACCTGATTGACAGGCTAGACCCCACTCCTACACTTTTATATATCTTCAAGTTGACATGAAATTATGTAACTATCACAACGAAATAGTCAATATGGGAAAGGCAGGGGTACATGTCAGCAGAGATCTATGGGAACATAACTAGTGGACCACAGCATCCCAGAATTATTTGGACTCTGGGTTCACGTCTCTCAAAAGTCCTTTAAGATCCTATAAAAACCAGTGCTCCAGGCACCACACTTTGAGAAACAGCTTACAATTCAGTTTTTTAAAAGATATGCCACCTTTCAGGATTAAGTTTTGATAAAAGCCACATAGCAAGCCAGGTCTGCCTGGACCAAGATCTGGTCTGGGTGACAGTTACAAACTTACCTGAGCCACCTGTGACACTGACAGAAACTTCTTTTTTCTTTTCTTTTTTTTTCTTTTTTTTTTTGGCCAAGAGTGGTAACCTTCAGTAGTTACAAAGAGAAAGCTCTGGGTCTCTTCCACACTGGCCTATTAACAGGTGACAAAAACTGCCACCAGCACAGCCACACAACCTGCACTCAAAGTTCAAGGTCTCGCTGCCCTCGCATGAAAGTTTCACTTGAGAAAAATGCAGCACCATTCCAGCAGCTACCCTTTCAGATTCCCGGGGCCACGTGACAGAACCCCCATTAAAGGCTGTACACAGGAGTGAGAGAATCGGGCCCAGGGCCTTCTAGGGTAAACAACATCCTGAGCATGTTAGACACTTCCACACCAGGGGCTGGCAAACCACAGCCCTGGACTAAATCCTGCTGGCTGCCTGGTTTTGCAACTAAAGTTTTATTGGAATACAGCCATGCTCATTCATTTATGAATTTGTTGTGGTAACTTTTACACTATAGCAGCATAATTGAGTAGTTACATCAGAGACCATATAGTCCCAGAGCCTGAAATATTTACTATCTGGTCCTTTACAAAAACAAGAGTTTACTGGCTCCTGATATATCCTATTCATGCAAGGCAGGCAGGAATGGCTACACAATATATATAACCAATCCATGTGTCTCAATTACTCATTTCACCAGTGAATAAAAGATTAGCTGGATTGTCCCTTTTGCTGAGGGAGGCTATTGCTACTGCCCATAGGTCAGCCCTTAATGGGCACAGAAAGTAGAAAAAGGCAGCGTGAATCTGTCAGGGCAGAAGGAGAATTCTACACTAGAATGTAACTTCAAAGAAAGAACCTGTCTTCTAGGGTCAGGCTCAATTTAGAATTCCAGCTCGCATGTTCATGAGTTTGTATTCTGATGAGCCAGTTCAGTTACCTAACTCTCTTTGAAGCTTATTTTCCTGATGTGTATCAAAGAAAATATGCTGCACTCCTCTTAAAGAAACTGGTAACATTTAACCTCTGTGAGAAACCCAGCCCCAAATTCAAATTCACTTCCATAGGCAAGTCAATTCTAATTCACGGTGACCCTATAGAATAGGACAGAACTTCCCCTGTGGGTTTCTGAGACTGTAACTCTTTATATGAGGGGAAAGCATCAGCTTTCTCCTTCTGAGTGGTTGGTAGGTTTGAACTGTTGGCCTTGCAGTTAGCAGCCCATCAAGTAACCACTACAAATGTTAATAGTTTTCCTTCGTATATATGACAGGGCTTAAAATAGTTCATGAAAAAACTCCATTCTCTTTCCACTCCATTTTCTGCACACTTTGTGTTGCTCCTTGGCATGTCTCCAAGAGAGACAAACAAATCAAGCAGCAGCTAAGGAGCCCTGGTGGCTTCATGGTGAAACGTTTGGCAGATAACCTAAAGGCATGGTCTGAACACACCAGCAGCTCCCCAGGAAAATGTCCTGGCAAACTGTTTCCATAGAGATAGCATCCTGGAAAGTCCTAGGAGGCATTATTGGATGCCTGTGGGTCACAAAACAGCCACCTTCGCTTAGGAGATCAATTAATATGAAAGGATCAGGTTATCTATAATCCATTTTCAATTTGTTTCCAATTTTTGTATTTTCTGTTTCTTGGGCATTGAGGTTTTTCTCTGTTTTGCTTTGCATTGTTGTTGTTGTTGTTATGTTATTTGTTTTGGAAGACAAAATTCAAGATTGGTAAATCAATAGAGACAGAAACTAGATTAATAATTGTCTAGGGGCACGGCATGGGGTAGGGAGAGAAATGGGGAGCTAGCAACAATAAGCATGAAAAAGAAGAAAATGTTCTGAAATTAATTGTGTTAATAATTGTACAACTCTTCTGATTATGATTAAGTTGTATGATATGTGATGTAAACACCAGTAAAACTTTAAAAAAATAGCATTATTCTGGTACAATGATAAATACAGAGACCAATGAAACAAAACAGAGATCCCCGAAATAAATACATCCTCTGGAAAACTACTGTTTTTTTTACAGAAGACAAAAATAGTTAAATGAGAAGTTAGTCTCATCAACAAACGGTGCTGTGAAAGATGGGCTTCCATTTACAGAATGGAACAGGGCCCATACTTCACTCTGTGCACAAAGATGAACTCAAGATGGATTTAAAAGCTAACTATTAAACCTTAGGACAATAGAGATCGTCAATTAAAAAATAGGAACAAATTTAGAGGCTATAAAGCATACACACAGAAACAGAAGCCCTAAAACAAGAAATTTATGTACATACAAAGACCAAAAGAATAAGACATATCCACAGACTGGGGAGAGAAATTGACAATGCTACACCTGACAAGGAACTTATATCTCAAATTTGTATAAAACTACAG
>NW_022103928.1:5431540-5432784 GCF_000313985.2 Echinops telfairi
CATGATTCTGAAATGGGACTTAAGGACTAGTATTGGATTTATGGACAAAAATCAGACTTATGAATTTGATCTGAACTGGGCTGGGATGTTTGTTTGATATAGAATAACTTCTTGATATAAAGCTTTCTCTTACACATATATGAAAGTCACTGGATTTGTTTCTCTACTCAATCAAAGCTAGCACAGCCATCGAGAGATTTGATAAATTGTTTAATGCAAAAATGATGGTTCCACATGTAAATATCCACCTAATTCACAATCAAAAGTTTTGTTTTGTTTTTAAAGAACAGAACATTAAAAAAAAAAAGAACAGAAGATTATTACAAGAAATCAAAAGGGACCTAACACAAGTGGAAGAATATCCCAAGCACATAGATCAGGAAACTCAATACTGTAAAGATGATAATCCTGTCTAAGGCACTACTATAAATTCAATGCAATCCTAATATAAATTCCAGCACCAATTTTCAAAGAAATAGAAAAACTGGCTTCCAACTTCATATGGAAAGAATAGAAGCCCAGAATTGGCAAAGAACACCTCAAGAAGAACAACTAAGTAACCTGACTTTAAAACTTATTATACAGCCACAGTTGGCAAAACAGCATGGTACTGGTATAATGAAAGATGCTCGGACCTATGGATAAGAATAGAAAATCCAGAAATAAAAACAGCAGCATACAGACAACTGACCTTTGGCAAAGGTCAAAAAATATCAAATGGGAAGCAGACGCCCTTTTCAACAAATGGCACTGGAAAAACTGGATATCAGATCCTTACCTCACTCCATGCATGAGAATAAATTCAAGGTGTATCACAGACCTAGAAGTAAAACCCAAAACTATCAGGATCATCAATGAGAAAATTGGGACAAAGCCAATAACCTCAGCACAGGGAATACATGGGCTATCAGAAATAAGGAAGGATGCACACCCAGAAGAAGATAAAATAGATAAGTGGGACCTACTAAAGATAAAACACTAGTGTACATCAAAAGACTTTATCAGAGAGTCATAAGAAAGCCCACACAGGTAAAAGATATTTAGTAATGACATAACAGACAAAGGGCTTATTATTAAAATCTACAAAATCTTGGAAATTTTTAAAAATCATTTTATTGGGGGCTCATACATCTCATCACAATCCATACATACATCCATGGTGTCAAGCACATTTGTACATTTGTTGCCATCATCATTCTCAAAAACATTTTCTTTCTACTTCTGCCCTTGGTATCAGCTCCTCA
>NW_022103928.1:5442853-5444119 GCF_000313985.2 Echinops telfairi
ACTCAGTGCCCCCCTGACAATGAAAACCTTTTGCCTCACAACCCATAATCTAGGATAAAGTGTAGGCATCTGCTTTGCAGTATCCTCCAGGGGGCAGTAGCTTCTACTTTGGGAAACATTGGACTGGATGGTAACTGGTACTAATGATTTTTAAATCTAGAGTCAGTTATTCTCATGGAGTCTCTTGTATTTGCTCTAGATTTTTTCATGTTGGTCATCTTAAAATTTGAATTTTGTTTGCATTATCATAGGCGGCATGACTCCCTCAGAAATAAATGTCCATAGAGGTTGCCAGGCACGTCACGCTTCACGTAGGGACTAGTGTACTTGGCAATTCCAGTTGTAGTGGGAGCTGTGGAATTGCACCATCACACCAAACAAATGTGAGTGGTCATTTTCCTAGTCGGATTGTGGGTAATACCTTGCTGGGCACATTCACCAAAGTAGGTGCAATTGTTATCTTATTTCAGAAGAAGAATGCTTTGCTGTTTGCTAAACCAGGCTGGCAGGCAGAGCCATGTATAAAGGGAAGGTGGCTTTAATTCTATTAGGTTACCTGCCAATTAGGAATTAAAGTGAATGAATAAAGTTTTCAGGTGGGGGTGAAAAAAAAATGATGCACTATACATTAACATGAAAGTTGTCTTGAGTTGTTTGGGGTTAGGTGTTTGTGTAGTTAAAAAGAATGCTTGAACATTTTGAGAGCATCAAGTGATAGCATCATGCAAATATTTGGAAGAAAACAGCAACAGACCCTTTCGCCAGGACTTGAAAGGTTGCTGGGCTGGTGTTGTGTTCCTGGAAGCTAAAGGCTCCGATCCAACCAGGGCAGGAACCTCCCAGTTTGAGACAGCAACTGCTCTGGGAAAATGCTCACAGCTACACACATGGTCAGATCTTGTCTTTCGCTTTGATTATTTTTTCTTTTCTTTATAACCACAGTTTTGATTAATGGCATACATATTGATGTTTGGCTGTGAGTATGGATGCTTCTCTGCTGGCATCGAGAAGGCTAGATGAAGGTGGCAAACCAAATCTAATTAGTCCACTTGAAGGGCCTCAGCCTACAAAGCCTACCTTTCCTGGCCCCTTCCCTTTGGTAGTCTGACATCACATGTGTGGTCCCTTCTGGTGTCTTAACGTTTCAGACTTCATCACTTATTTAAAGCCCGACTGCGTGGTGTGCCTGTGGAAGTGTTTGGGAAGAAGGCGATTCACGTCTTCAGGCTACTTTGAAATGTGTAAAAAACCACAGTGGGTTGATGG
>NW_022103928.1:5445389-5447266 GCF_000313985.2 Echinops telfairi
ACAGGTTGTTGACTCACCTGGGGTCTTCATAATGGCATTGCACCCTGACGGTAGTGCTGGGATCCCCTGTGCCATATCAACCTTTATGTTAAAGACGGGAACTGGGTCCTCAATCAGGGAACCTCTGGTGTCATGCTGTCCATGAATTTCTGTCCTCCAAACACGGGTTCCAAAGTCAGATCTACCTGATTAACCCATGCCAAGTACTGTAGTTCCTGGTTTGATGGCGAGATCAATCTTCATCCCATTATACTGAGTTGAAGCCTCTGGGTTTGGAGTAACCTCAGGATAAAAGGCGCATTGATTGGTGTGTTACAGCCATTGGCTTTAGCTACTGCTTGGGCCTGGAAGCCAGCATGTGTCTATCAAAGAAAGGGTCCTGATCTTGCCGCTCTCAGAGACTCTACTACAGGGTGACCAAAGGTGATGCTGGAAACAAAATGCCCATCTATGCCATCCAGGTGCTGATCATTAGTCCCCGAGTCCAGCATCTAGAGACACTTGTTCCCTAATTTGCCAGCTGAAACAAACAACAGCACCCCCGAAAAATCAAATTACTGCCATCGAGTCCATGACGGCTCCTAGCGACCCAATAGAACAGGGTAGAACTGCCGCTGTGAATTCCTGCGACTCTTTACTGGGGTATAAAGCCTCGTCTTTTCCCCTCGGAGAAACTGGTGATTCCAAGCTGCTGATCTTACAGTTAGCAGCCCAGCTTAACACCACAAGGGCTCCCAAAATGGCTCATAAGACCTCAACGTCTTGATTTGGAGACAAACTCTGAGAGTTCTAGTTGCTTCAGAAGTTTGGGAGATTTTCAGTCATTGTAAATTTCTTATTTTTCTTTGTTTCAAATGTATATGGGTATTAATTAACAACAAGGAATTTTGTTTTTTCGAAAGACTTAAGAATTAGAGACAAATATGACTTAGGGCACCCTGGTAGCATAGTGGCTAAGAAGATGGTTAGATGGTTTGAACCCACTAGATGCTCGGTGAGTAACAGATATGGCAGCCTGCCTCCATAAAGATTGCGGCCTTGGAAACTGCACGGGACAGTTCTCCTCTCCTCTAGTCACTATGGGTTGGAACAGACTTGGTAGCGATGGGTTTTATGACATATAGAACACTGACTTGTGCAAATGGTTTGTGCTTGAATCCTATTCTAAAGGTTGGCAGTGTGAATCCACTAAGCAGCACAATTAAAGCAAGGCCTGGCAATCTGCATCCAAAATAATTATAGCCAAGATAACCGTATGGTGTTGCTGTGAGTCAGAATTGACTTGGCATTGTTTTGTGTGTGCGTTTAATGACTTAGAAAATAAACCTCTCTTGCCATCGCTTTCTTCCCATAATCCTCCTTCTCTCCTATACAATCACTATCCATCCAGACTTGAAAACTGTACGTAAGCCAAGATAGCATTGAGCTTCTTAGTGGGATCGCGTTCTATTCAAAACACATGTTAGCTGATGCATTTTTATCACATAGTAAAGCTTGGAGCTCTTTACATGGTACTGTGGTAGTGAGATGATTTGATGCCAACTTGAAGATGTCTAAAAGCGTAGTAGTGGAACGCAACCTGTCATCTGGGTCACAGCCTGATGCTGTCTCCTTGGAGGTGTGGCTTTCCTATAAGGAGGACGCTGGGAACATTCTCTTTCTCCTCTCTCTCTCTCTGTCTCTCTGTCTCTCTCTCTCTCTCTGTCTTCCTGCCTGCTGGGACCCAGCCACTAACCCTGAGAGCTGCCGGAGTTCTGCCATGTTTCCACCGACCTTTTATCCATACAACTCTGTACCCACTGGCCTATGATCGTCTTGCAGACTGCATCATTGCGTGTGCCTGCATGAGTCTGAAAAGCGGCTTATGGACTAGTATT
>NW_022103928.1:5447768-5449487 GCF_000313985.2 Echinops telfairi
ATGGTAATGAGTTTACATAGACCCTGGAAGTGTAATTAATGGTTATAGATTATAGATATTTAACAACAAGTGCTACTCTGCCAGGTTGAATCAACTTACACAATCATCTCTGTTTTACATACTGCCCACAATCACACCACACTAGATGCTATCCGTCTTTTTAATTCAGGCCAAACTGGTAAGTGAAAATTATTTTGTATGACTTTGTTTTTCTTGGATTGCTAATGATTATATGTTGGTTGCACTTAATTGTCTTTCGTATTTTTCTAGCTTTGCCTGTTCGTATCTTTTAGCATTTTCTACAAGGTCACTTGAGCCTTTATCATTTAAAAGACCCACTTACCACTGAAGAATGAAACATGTGTTAGTAACAAAGGTTTCCAGAATTTCTCTCCAAGTTTTCACCTTTTGATCTTGCTTCTTGTTTTATAGTTTTTTATGTGGCAGTCAGACCATTTTCTGGAGGAAAATTTAGTATATTTTTCAGAACAGGACTTTGCTCTTTTGTGTGCTGCCATTGCCTGCTTGTCTAACGGTCCCTTTCTTTATCCCCCTAGGACCCCTTCAGGTCAAGATTCATATTCTCCTGTTCTCTCTGTTTCCTAATCACCGAGAGCAGAGCCTGATCAGACTAGAGGAGGATGCAGATACTTACTAGGTAAATAAAGAAGATTTTAAGCCTTGGTTTGAATTTGAGAGTATGTGCCAGGGTGTGCCTACGCTGTCATACCAAGAAGGCTGTAGCAGTTTTTAGAGCAGCAGCTTCTAGTTCGGGATTTTAGGGCTACTTGGGTGGTTCCATCATCCTGCACATGTTCTTCTCTTTGTGACTCAAGAGGGCTGCCTTGCTCCTGCCATCACATCTGCATCCTGACTACCAAGGAGATGGAGGAAGTGGCTAGGGAAGGGCTACACAGGCCTTTTAAAATTATAAGTTGAATTGTGTGTAAAGTAGGCATGGGAGTCACATGCGATCTCTTATGGCTCCCCGATTGCCAGGAGGTAGAGATCAGATATGCTCCACCCTCCAGTTTCTTTTCCTGTTCTGCTGACAACTGCACTCTCCTTCTGTGCTGGCTTCTGTGATTTATTGCAGGTCACATGGAATTCACCCACTAAACTCACACTTTTGGGGGTTTGGGAGGTTACTTTGAGGACAAAGGTACACCTGACCCAAGCTATGGTATTTTCAATCACCACATGCACGTGAAAGTTGGACATTGAACATGGAAGACCAAAGGAGAATTGATGCATTTGAATTGTGGTGCTGGTGAAGACTATTGACAATACTACGACCACCGACAAACAAACAAAATCTGTCTTGAAAGAAGTCCAGTTAGAATGTCCCTTAGAAGGATGGTGAGACTTTATCTCACATACTTTGGACATGTTGTCAGGAGAGACCAGTAGTTTTAGAGTAGCTGACAATATGCTAACCTATTAAAGGAAGACGTTCCCTACGATACCACAGAGATCAGAGAAATAGCTTTGCATGCTCACGTGCTGTCTTTTGAATAAAATAATCAAGAGGTAACAAAAATTACTTTCCTGGGGTCCCATAATTAGAATTACTCTTCCAGAATATTCTAGAAATGGAGCTGAAGTCATACTCTATTTTAATATGGAGATTTCTTTTTATGTCATAACAGAAGAGAATGGAATGAGGGAAAAAACAGTAAATTATATGGTGGTCGTGACCGATGGAGAATTGGAATGGTC
>NW_022103928.1:5451941-5467001 GCF_000313985.2 Echinops telfairi
AGATAGGAACTGGAAACACAGGGAATCCAGGGAGGATGATCCCTTCAGGGCCAGTGGTGTGAGTGGCGATACTGGGAGGATAGAGGGAGGGTCGCTTGGAGGGGGGGAACCGATTACAAGGATCTACATATAACCTCCGTCCTCGGGACGGACAACAGAAAAGTGGGTGAAAGGAAATGTCAGACAGGGCAAGATATGATGAAATAATAATTTATAAATTATCAAGGGTTCATGAGGGAGGGGGGCAGCGGTGAGGGAGGGGGAAAAATTAGGAGCTGATGCCAGGGGTTTGGTGGAAAGCAAATGTTTTGAGAATGATGAGGGCATTGAATGTATAAATATGCTTTACACGATTGATTGATGTATATATGGATTGTGATAAGAGTTGTATGAGTCCCTAATATTTATTTTTTAAATAAATAAACTTCCTTATGTTGTGGGGACCCCCCAACCATTAAAAAAAAAGAAAGAAAGAAAATAAGCATTTGATGTTCATAAGTAACATATAAGTTGTTGAATTGGTCTGCCGAGTAAGATGCATGTAATCATTGGTGGGTCAGTGGTAGAATTCTTGGCTCTAGTGTGGGTAACTAATTCATTTCCCAATTAATGCACTTGAAACACTGCCAACATCCGTCTGTCAGCATGTTGCTGTGATACTGAGCAGGCATAGGCAGAACTGTAGATAAAGATGGATGAAGAAGAAAGTGCTGGTGATCTTTGTTTGAAAATCAGCCAATGAAAACCATATATATCACAATGGTCTGATCTGCAACCAAGCATGGGGATGGCCCAGGACTAAGCAGTGTTCCCTTCATGTGTACATGGGGTTTCCATAAGTTGAGGACTGACTTGGCTCGACAACAATCACAACAACAATAATTTCCCACCTAAACTGCAGGGCAAGTGACAGGCTTCTTAGAAGGATTACAGGTAGTATATCTCCCTCACTGACCACAGTGGGTCCCTCACTACTTTAACATCAGGGCATTCCTGCTATCCTGGACCCTGTTGGATGTGGATATCCCAGAGTTGACAAGAGATAAGATGCCAACCCAAGATCCTCTGAGGAGCAGCAGAGGAGACGAGCCAGACAGGGTGCGATGTAGCAACAATGAAAAATAGAACTTTCCTCTAGTTCCTAAATGCTTCCCCACCACCACCACCACTATCATGATCCGAATTCTACCTTGCAAGTCTGGCTAGACCAGAGGATGTGCACTGGTACAGATAGGAACTGGAAACACAGGGAATCTAGGGCGGATGATCCCTTCAGGACCAGTGGTGAGAGTGGCGATACTGGGAGGGTAGAGGGAGAGTGGGTTGGAAAGAGGGAACCGAATACAAGGAACTATATGTGACCTCCTCCCTGGGGGATGGACAACAGAAAAGTGGGTGAAGGGAGACGTCGGACAGGGCAGAATATGACAAAATAAACAATTTATAAATTATCAAGGGCTCATGAGGGAAGGGGGGAGCAGGAGGGAGGGGAAAAATGAGGACTTGATGCTGGGGGCTTAAGTGGAAAGCAAATGTTTTGAGCATGATGAGGGCAATGAATGTACAAATGCGCTTTACACAATTGATGTGTGTATGGATTGTGATAAGAGTTGTATGAGCCCCTAATAAAACTATTTAAAAAAATGAAAGCAAAAAAAAAAAAGTTAGATAACAACTGCAAAACATCTTCAAATACATATAATTCAGAAACAAACAAACAAAAAAGAAACATTTATTCAAGGGCAGCAGTCTCAGAGGGGGAAAAGTATCAGATTTATAATGAAACCTGGTTCAAGTCCTGTTTTTAATATTTATTTTCTAATGCTCCTTGGGCAATTTATAACCCTCTGAGTCTTGAGTTTCCCACCTGCATAACGAGGAGCCTCCTGTAGCTGCGGGAAGCTCGGTTGAGAATCTGCATAGTGAGGGCAAGGTTCCAGGGCCCAGCTCCTGGAAGGTGGTCAGTGACCAGCAGTGCAGCCGTGGTTCTTATCTTGGCTACAGATTGCTGGGGGACCTTTAAAGAAAACGAGCCTGACTCAAACCCAACTAAACAGAAATTGGGTGGGGGCAGATAAGAGTAGATCGGGGAGGAGAGAAATAGTATTTAAAACAAAACAAACAAAAATAAATACATAATGAATCCCACCCCACCCGCAGGTGATTCTGAGAGGCTGGATGGTGATTGTTTGCTATCAGTAGCTGCTGTCGGGTTGGTTCCAGCCACAGAGGCCCTGTATACAGCAGCAGAAGCCCTGCCCAGCCTGCATCGTCCCCACATTGTTAGGTTGGAGGCCACTGTTGCAGCCACTGTGTCAACCTTTCTCTGTGAGGATCCTCCTCTTTTTGCGGTGACCCCTCACTGTACAAATCATGATGTTCTTCTCTAGGGACTGATAATTCCTGAGAAATGTCCAAAAGACCTGAGGTAAAGTCTTACTCTCCTTGGTTTTTGGAGCATTCTGGTTGCACAATTAAGGGTTTTGGAATTCCCATTCTTCTCAAGGCTACTTATAGTTTGTTAATTTCCACACAGTCGAATGCCTTTGCATAATCAATAAAGCACCAGCAAAAACTTTTGCTATGCTCTATTTTTAGCCAAGATCCATCTGATGTCAGCACCACTGTCCCTGGTTCTGTGGCAGCACCCTTGTGTTAGTCTGGGTAGACTAGAGAAACAAATCAATAATCACACATATGTGTGTAAGAAAGAGCACTTGAATATTGAGAAAGCATAGTAGTATATTGCAAAATGTCAATATTACCAAAATTACTTTACAAATTCAATGTCATTCTGATCCAAATCTGACCATGATTTTCCAAGGAAATGGAAAAACTACCAACTTTATATGGAAAGGAAAGAAACCTAGGATAAACACAACATTATTAAAATATTAAAACCAAGTGGGGGGGCCTGTCATTCCAGATTTAAAACCTATTATATAACCACAGTAATCAAAACAGTACCAATCATTGGCTTTTGGTCCTTGGATTAAGTAAGTATTTGGTTGAGCTGAGAGTGATATTAAACCCCAAACAGCAACAGTTTAAATGACATAAACAAAGTCCAGAGTCAGGTAGTGCGGGCTGGATAGGCAGCTTCACGGAAGCACTCAGGTCCTTGTCTTGTAATGCTACCAGCCTCAGAGCCCAAAGTGACTGCTCACGTCCAGCTATCACATCAGTAGTCCACAGCAAGGAGGAGGAATACAACAAGGTGACAGTTCCTGAAAAGGACACATGCTTCTTTGTGTATTCATCATGGGATCACTCCTACCTGCAAGGGAGACTGGGAAAAGTAGTATTTTTCCCCAGGTGGCCATGCATCCAGCTAAAGGCAGAGCAGATGATGTTATTACTAAAGAATAAAGCAAGAAATGTCGCTTAGTCTCTTCACAATCATGTGGTTAGCATAGTAGAGGTAAGGACAAAGTGTCTTTAAAGTATGGCACAATTATCAGTAAAATTGAAACAAGTATAAATGGCGATCATTTTGCTCCATATCTTGAGGGTTTTATCTGCCCTGGATTCCATGTGTTGAGAGCTTTTATTTGTACCAGTGTACATGCTCCTCATCTAACCAGATTTGTAAGTTATAACTGGGGTCTTGATAGTGGGGGGGGGGGAGCATCAAAAAACTAGAAGAATGTTGTGTGTTTCGCCAGGGCTGTACTGAACCCTGACTGGCTCATCCCTTCCTTGTGGCCCTTATGTAAAGGATGTCCAATTGTATACAGATGGACTTTGAGTCTCCACTCTAGTCCCCTTCGTTTACATCAATATGATTGTTTGTCTTGGGTCTGCTGATGCCTGATGCCTAATCCTGTGGACATCTTGTGATCACACAGGCTGGTGTGCTTCTTCCATGTGGGTTTTGCTGCTTCCCAGGTCAATGGTAACTTGTTTATCTTCAAGCCTTTAAGACCCCAGATGCTATATCTTGCAAAAGCCAGGCACCATGAGCTTTCTTCACCACATTTACTTATGCACCCATTTTGTCTTCAGCGATCTTGTCAGGAAGGTGAGCATCACAATGCCAAGTTATTAGAACTAAGTGTTCTTGTGTTGAGGGAGTACTTGAGCAGAGGTCCAATGTCCATCTGCTACCTTAGTACTTAACAGATAAATCTATGGGCATAGACCTATATCCCTAACATTATATATAAATATATTTACATATGTGCATGCCTATATTTATACCTCTTTAAATATCTTTTGACTCCTAGTTCTTTCCTCTATTTCCTTTTGCTTTCCTCCCACCCCACTATCATTTTCAACTTTCATTAGGCTCTCAGTTATTCCTCTCGGCTACATTGCCCTTGATCAAGCCCCACCAGGCATTCTACACCCTCCTCACCATCAATTTTAGATCACTTATTGTTCCCTTGTCCCTGGGTTTGTTAACTCCCCACCTTTCTTTCCTCTACCTCCCCCTTTCCCATGTCCCCACAAAACCATCGGTCCTGTTGTTTTCTCCTCAGGATTGTTTATCCTGCCTATCTTATATAGATAGACATAGGGAGGGAAAGAAAGATAAAGAAAGAAAGAAAGAAAGAAAGAAAGAAAGAAAGAAAGAAAGAAAGAAAGAAAGAAAGAAAGAAAGAAAGAAAGAAAGAAAGAAAGAAAGAAAGAAAGAAAGAGTCTATAAATAGTTCCAGGTCTGTCCCTGTCGACTCTTGTGAATGTTTTCCAATGGAGTCTGAGGAGGTGCCAAGGCCCTGCCTCAGAAGTCTATTTGGGGAATTCCCTGGGGACTTCATTGCTTTGCCTCTTCCTGTTTTTCACTCCCTTTGTGCCCCCATTCCCCACCCAGTGGGGAAGGGAGTGCTGTCAGACCAGGCACAATTCCCACTCTGTGACTCCAGTGCTATCCTCATAGCGCGATGGGTCATTAAGGGGACGCTGTGTGCAAGATACCTTTTTACCACCTATTGAAAATGCAGCTTTCCTGTGTGGGCAGTATGTAATACATTCTCATGTGCTGATTGGGTACCATATTCCAAACACTTCTGGTCAACAGCAGACTGTTAGCAGCTATGTTTGGGGGAAGTCAAACGTTTTATGTGACCCCCTTGTTGTTCAAAGGTCACCTGCATATATTTTTCCTCCACGGTCATGTTTCACTTAGAAGAACTTTCAGGTCCACTGCTCTCAGACAGAACTCTCTCCAAACACACTGCCACCAAGTCGATTCTGACTCATGGCGACACCGTATAGGACAGGGTAGACCTACCCCTGTGGATTTCTGAGACTCTAACTCTGTACAAAGAAGCCTCATCTTTCTCCCGCAGAGCAGATGATAGTTTTGAACTGCTGACCTTACTGTTAGCAGCCCAAGCCTCAGAGGAACCTGGCATCACTCTCATTTCATAGTCTAAGCCTTAGACTCTAAGGTATCAGGACAGACGGCTTCCACAATGACACGCTTGTGCACATCCAGCCATGCCGACCCACCATGCAGGACAGGACTTATCAGGTGTCCCCATTAAGCTTAATACTCAGAAAAGTTAAAGCATTTGCATAAAGCCACTGAAAAAGGACCATTTCCAAACTGATAGGCTCGCTGTGGGTGGCTTGATTCATAGGCTGCTCGGTGACATAAATGTAAAATCCCAGGCCGTCAAGCAATGCTTTAAGTTTGGCTTTTCCCCTTAATTACAAACTAAGCTAAAACTAAGAAGGCCTACAGTCTAGAGGCGGCTCCTGAAGGTGGGTGCTGACTGCTCCCTATCCAGTTCTGTCCCCACCACCCCAGATCAGTCAAGTCTTTGCCTTGTGACATCATCAGCTGCCTTCCTGCAAGGCAGGCTCAAGACCTGGTCTTTCAGGCTTACCCTCACCAAAAAAGGAAAACAGAGAAGTCAGGGCTACTAGCAAGGACACCATCCAGAGGTCAGTACCAACACACTAAGCCAAAGCAGAGAGCTGGCTGTGTGTGACCCAAGCAACCCACTGCCATCGAGTCGGTTCTGGCTCAGCAATTCCATGCATGGTTTCTGAGACTATGAATGTTAATGAGAGCAGGCAGACTCATCTTTCTTCCAAGGAGCAGCCAGTGCTTTGATCCGCCAACACTGAGGTTAGCCATCCAATGCTTACCTAACAATGCCTCCGGAGCTCTTTCAGATTTTCCCAACCCATTGCCATTGAGTCGATTCTGACTCACAGCAGCCTGATAGAAGGTTTTTGAGACTGTAAATCTTTATGGGAGCAGGCAGCCTCATCTTCCTCCAGCAGAGCAGCTGGTAGATTTGAACCATCTAACTGGCGATTAGCAGTCCCACGCCTCTCCCACGGCACCAGCCGGGATCCTTGCTAGTTATGACAAGCTAGTAGGCTAATAGAACCCATTTTCACCCAGGAGAGAGGGCATCCTCTGAAATGCAGAAATCCATGTGAACAGACTTACTTGGACAGACAGTATCCAGAGTCTCAAGAAATCCCCCAATCTCCACACCCTGTCTGGGTCTGCATTTTAACAAGAGCCCACATGTACAGTTAAGCCTGGAAGGTTTTATCCCCAAGACCAACAGAACAGAGAAAGAATTAACAACAACAAGATGCCGAGCTAGCTAGTGGCGGCTGCTGTGGTTTAGAAGGTGCCCTTGATAAAAATGATCAGAGAGATACGTTTCAAACTAGTCTCCATTCACCTGCTTCACATGGCAACAGAAGCCCAAACATGTACACAGGTCATTAGGGAAATATTGATGCTAGCTGTGGGATTGCCAGAGGGAGCGTGTTAAAATTCTGGTTCTCCAACCCTGCCCCCAGACACTTGGATTTGGTGGACTCCAGGAGGACCCAGGAACCTGCATGTTTTAACAAAGCTCCCCAGGTGATTCTGCCCAGATGGTCCTTCATAAGCGCTGTACAGGGTACCAGTAACATTCTGAAATCAAAGGAAAGTGTTGTTTATATTAAAAGTGCTACTCCCCGCCAGCTGGAGGGGCATCAGCAAGGTGCAGGTGAAGCTGCCAGGAGCAAGACGTGCCTGCTTCTAAATATAGTCACACATACAGACACACAGACAAACACCAAGTCATGGAGCAAGGGGCAGGGAACATGGCTTCCCAAGGGGCAGCAGGTGGGCGATGTTTGAAAATTGGACTAGACCTGTGACTAATGAGCCTGGCGAACCCGTCTTAATTACAGTTGGAAAGGTTTAGGGCTCTGCCTTCATAGTTACAGGTGGGGAGACGGGGGCCTGTAAAGTCTAAGACACATGAGGAGCACTTCATCTGCTTCGATCCAGCCTGAATGTGATAGTCAAGGCTACATTATCTATCTGTGGTCTGTGAGGGACAGGTTCTTACAGAAATGGTGAAACTGATTCACTTGGGGGTTAGGCAGGACTGTGGGAAGCCACGAGGCCAAGAGAGTATATTTCATGGACCACCTACACCAGACTCACCTGGGGAACTTGGCAAAAGGCATCTTCCTAGACCCCCATGGGAGGCCTACTACAGAACTTCCAGGAATGGGGTTCTGAAATTCAAGGGCAGTTTTTCTTTTTTCCTGGAATTGCATCTTTTTTTTTGACAGTTTTGTTGTCACATAATCCACATATCATACAATTCAATAGGTTAGTCATATCAAGAAGAATTGTACAATCATTATCACAATCAATTTTAGAACATTTGTTCTCCATTTCTTCAGGGTTAAATCACTTTTAAAATAAGTTGTGTAATCACAATCAGATCTAGTGCTCCCTCCCACATACATTGTTTCCTCCCCCAACCTCCTCACCCTCCCTATTTCCACCCTCCCTATCTCCCACCCCCACCCCTACATCCCCTATAAACCCTTGCATCAGTTCTTATCTCTATGCATCTACTGCTTCTGTGCTTCACAAACTGGAAGCCCCAACAGAAACAATAAAGAACAAAATAGAGTGGTAAGAATAAAATAAGAATTATATAAAGATAAAACACAAATACAAATAAGGAGTAAGAAAGAAAAGTCCACCATCAGTATTTTAAAAGTCAAAGAAGAAATTTTTGTCATGGAACAAGCAATAATACTTGCACCTAGAACAATTTCAGGATGAGTCAAGAAGGAGGTCAACTGACCAAGTGTCAAGTTCGACCCAGCATCATCAGGATTACAATGATCTCTATCTGGTAGTAAAGCTGTTCTAGACCCTTGTCTGTGGCTAGAGGGGATCTGCCAGAGGCTCAATCTGACTAGACACTCTGCAGATGGATTTTGGGCTCCCACTGTCCTCACAGCCTTCTCCAAATTAGGTGTTCACAATTTAAGCTCTGGTACTTTTTCCTAAGTCATATTTGAATTGTGTTATTATCATCTCTGGAAGACACAAGCTGTGCTTCTTCCGTGTGGACTGAGTTGATCCTCACTTAAATTGGCTGCTTGATTAAATACAAGCTTTTAAGATCCTAGACACTATTCTGATTGATAGACGGGCTCCAAAGTGTGCTTTCTTCACCACACTTTGCTGTAGCACCCTTATCTTCAGTGACCCTTTCATGAAGGTGCGTATCAAGCAGGGCCATGTTATCAGAACTAACTTCTTGGGATTAGCGATGGAGTTCAGTGGGAGCCCAGAACCCATGCATCCATGCATGGGATATGCACAACTCAGATTCACTTTGGCAGTCGTATTATGACAAAATCAAAACACCATAAGAGCAAGTACACCAACAACAGCAATAAATAACCAGCTCAAAAAAAAAAAAACTAAAGACAGGAAAACAAATACCATAGAAACAAAACAGTAAAACACTGTCAATCATCCCCCTGGAGTATAAGGCAGTTTCACTGAAAACGTCATCAATTTTTCCATTGATGCATCACTGTCAGTATGAAGAGTCTGTGTGGGTAGTGCCACCATGAGCCACGCACAATTCGATTTTCCATTTGATTAAACTATGTTTACCCTAAGTATGAGGATTGGTGTTAGGGGGAAACTTGTGTGATTCTTGGTCACAATCTTGCACTCTCCCCCACGGTGGTTTTCTAGAAGACTTCAGGTAGTCACTAAGTATGAGAACAATAAAAATTTTCATCTTATCAATGAGAAAATTGTAGCATGCTCACAGTCCCCAGTCCTTATGCCCAGGCAAGTGGCAGGTGCTCCAATATACTCAACACTCCCCTGCGCCCCTGCAGGCTGGGCTTGGAGACCAGACGTCATGAAGCAGCCTCATACTCATGTGACCCCATCCATATATGTCAGCGTGGAGCTCTGATCCATAGGGTTTCCCATAGCTGCAGCTCTTTCTACTGAGGTACTCAGGGTGAACGCCACACTCCCACCTCTCAGCTGATGGAATTCATCATTTGAACCCCTTAGAGATAAGGGGGCAGCAGGGTGGGGGCAAGCTTAGAAAGCAGCAGTTTTAAGGGGGACTTTGTATCAATCATGGGCGGTATCCTTTCCTTCTTTTTCTGCTATATACCCCACACCACCATGCCTTTGGTGGATACTGAAAATGCAGAATATTACAAATGCCAGCATCTTATCCCAACCACCCCGCCAAACTAGAACAGGTCATTCCCACTTTGCATCTGTCTGGAATTATACTAGAACTTTAAACTGGTTCATTCTGGGATGGAAATGCAAATTCTCAGCAGAGGGGTTGAACCAGAATGAATGAGTTGAAAGCCTGGGATTACACACCAGCATTTAATATGAAGGAAGGGGCAATAAAACATACACAGGCTTACCACAATCATTCCCAAACTCTGCCCAGGACTAAATAAACCTACGAAAAATGTAACCAAAAGTATACTATCATTTGTGTTTGTATAAAAAGAGGGTCATTGTGCACACAGAGAGAAGTATATATGTGGCATTTGCTGGTATTTGCATAAAATTTTTCCCCATTACACAACAAATGAGAAACCATTATATAAAAGGGAGACTTCTCATTAGAGTCTAACACTTAAAGTTTTGAACCATAGAACTGCTTTGCTTATCTAAATAATTTAATTGATTCACCTCTGCTTTCTGTTGTTGATTTTGCAGAAGCAACCCCTACTTCAAACCTGCCTGTTCATGGGACATGAACCCATTTTGGCCCAGCAGGGCCAGCGAACCTCTGGTTCGTCCACTCAGCTAAATCCAGAAAGATCTGGGCAGCTTTCCATGCTGTGGCCTCACTGTTGGGCACACAATAAACACCTCCTTCCCAAAGACAAGGCACCCCACCCACCTCTCAGCAGTCCAAACTGCACCGACTCAGTTTCCCGCCCACCCTTCATGTCCCTACTTTAGGAGTGTGGCCACATAAATCATCTGCTCCTAAAGGAACTATCTACTTAATGGGCACCACTTGCCTGGTAGCTCTTACATCCAGCCTCCAACCAGCAGCCACCACGGAATCACAGGCATCCCTCAGCTCGTGTGTCCACGGGACCTGTGAAGACCATGCCAGGAGAAGCCAGTTAAACCTTTGGGTATTTCTCAGTTCGTTCCTCTTCCAGGTGAAACGGTGTCCCTTCCTTCATTGAAAGAAAAAGACATATTGCTGAACAGGCTCAGCAGTTCTGAACCCATTACTGTCCAGTCAACTCTGACTCACAGTGACCCTATGTACATTGGAGGAGAACTGTGCTCCATAAGGTTTTCAAGGGCTATGATCTTCTGAAAGTAGATTGCCAGACCTTTCTTCTGAGGTACCTCTGCACAGACTCAAACCTATCATCTCTGAGCAGCCGAGTGGGTTACTTAGCCATTTCCAGTAGAGGAAAACAAAAAACAAAAAAATGAGGGTGTATTGTTTTTAGCAGATTCTCAAAATGATTTCTGATTCCAAAAGGCATAAGCATCATTGTTCTAGAATATAGTTCCCATATCAAAACTATCTAAAGCCTTTTTAAAAGTACAGATTCTAAAGCTCTGCCCAGACCTCTCAAACCAGAATATCTGGAAGCAGTGCCTGATAATCAATTGCTCTGGCTTACTAACATTTGAAAGTCACTGACAGCATGGTGACTTAAGCACGGGACTGCTTGCCAAAAGACTATTAGTTCAAATACACCAGCTGCTCCTTGGAAGAAAAAGGAGACTGCTTCCCTGAAAAGTTACAGTCTCAGAGTTTGAGTGGCTTCGGCGACATTGGGTTTGCATATAAAACACAGGATCAATGGATAGTGCAAAAGGTTACAGTGCTTGTCTGCTAACTGAAAGGCTGGGGATTAAATTTCAACCAGATGCAACTTGTAGAAAAGGCCTGGTGATCTGCTTCCCCCAAATGAGCCATTAGAATCTCTCTGGAGCACAGTTCTACTCTGATACATATGGGCTGGCCACCAGGAGTCCTCTGCTGGCATAGGTGTGAGACATGTGCAGTCGCCGCAGCCTTTTCCTGGGTTAAAGAGTTGATGTACTCTTTAGAAAACGGTTACTGGGGACATAGGCGGGGGTGGGTGGTAGGGTTGACCTGGAGTAGAGATGAAACAAACTCTTCCCAAGAGGGAAAAAAAAATTTACTATTGGCTTGGATTTCCCCCAGCATTGCCTTTCCCTTAAAAACCAGTGTGTTAGAATCAAGCTCAGAGAATCAGAAAACTAAGGCTTTCTGGGATGCCCTAGTCAAGCGGTTTTCATCGATAAGTTTTTAAAGCCTGACATATTTCAAGGGGAAAAGAAAGTCTGACTTGTTTATTGATCATGCACTTAATTGCCATGTGTGAGAGTTTGCACTCTCCATGTATGACTTATGAAGGGGCTAATCCAATGTTAATTCAGGCCCAGCCCGATACCTTGACAGACAGTCGAATGCTTAGAACTCCAAAGGAATGTTGACACTGCTTTTACAACCTGCTGAGTCTCCATGCCAGGCTTTCTTGTGATTGAAAACCTCTTCCTCTGATTTCCCCCCAAGTTTTCTTATTATGAGTCAAGATCTGTCCATGTAAAATCCCTTTTATGCTGGTATTTTAATTGAACACTAAAAAATAATAGTTCATGGAATACAAGATTTAGTGTAGCACATAAAAAGCTAAAATGTCAATAATAAAAAAAATATCCATATCACTCAGATAAATTATGGCAAAGCCCTAAAACTTGCAACCCTATGAATACTATATAGTCTGTGGTTGGTTTTCCATTTTCACCCCTGAATGCAATAAATTACTGAGTGTTAGCATTCAGCAGTGACTTGGGTATGGTACGACCAGACACGTAACTCTCCCCTAAAAACATCACAGTCATTTTTTATCATATTTGTCTTTCCAACTCTTTATTAACTCCACCAAAGAAGCTTATTGAAGGCCCACCTTCATTGTGACCTCAGGGACTTCCCACTAGTAAAAACAAAACAAATTAGAACCCTGATATTCACATACATACCAGGGAAAATCAATAGTTTTAATTTTCGCATTGAGGCCCACAATTTTCCACTGACAGCCTCAGCAGGTTTTAATGGACACAAACAATTTACTTTTACTGTTTTAATTGTTTTTAGTCAATCACTTTTTATTGCCCCTCTACATCTGACTAAACAAATTAATCGAGCTCTATTCATAAATGATGACTTGGTAAAATAGCCGGTTATGTATATTTTACTAGTTGATCCTCAATTACAGGCAGCGTTTAGAAATAGCAAGCCCAAAAGGTAGCATTCGTCATTAAAGCAAATCATGGAGTAAGTCAGGAGGAAAAGGGCAGAGAAGGGCATCGAGGGCAGCCTCCAGCAGGCCTGCTTCTACTCTGGGGACTCAGGGCTGACATCAAGCTGGTCCCTGGGGAGGAGACATGTCGGGGTCATGGGTTTCTGGGATGGCAAAGGGCCTGCAAGCCTGGAAGGCAGGTGGGAGCTGTTGTGTCTAGTTAATTAGGAGACTCCATCACAGCCCCAGGATGCCTGAAGTCAGTTACACTCACTGGCTGCTGTGTGTGCAAACCATTTTCCTTGGAATCAAATAAATTCTCTGTACTTCTTTTCTCCAAAGCCATGATATCCTGAAGCTGAGGGCTTTTGGCCTGCAAAGAAGTCATTTTGAGAATCTTTATGCCCTGGAGGGCATGAATTGTTCAGTAACTAAAAAGTTGACCATTTGAACCTACCCAGAGGTGCCTCCAAAGAAAGTTCTGATAATCTGCTTCCAAAACGTCCCTGTCATGAAAACCCTACAGTTCTACTCTGAAGTACATGGGTTTACCATGCGTCGGAATTAACTGGTTTGGGCTGGAAAGCAAAATACATGCATAGTGGCAAGCTTCAGAAAACCTCCCTTCTCCCTGGACGTCACTTTTCCTAGTTCAAAAAACATTGTTCCTAAAAGTTGACCAGTAAAAGCCTTATAACTAAAGGAAATGCCATGGATGCAAGTTTACATGTAGCTCCTAGATCTGTTTTGATTACAGGATTGAAGCCCTGGACTTGACTTGAATCCCTAATGAACGTTCACCAATTTCTCCTCTCATGATATTATATGCGGTGGAATTTTCCACAACAGCAGCAAAGTGCTCCCTGATTTGGAACAGTTGCAGCTTCTCCAACTCAACCATGGGTTTGATTTTTGTAAAATCAATATACGCACTGGCCAAAAAAAGAAAAGTCAGAGGAGGAGGTGGCTTGTTTAAATAAGGCAAAGCACCTTGCCCTCCATCCACTTGAAAGGTTGAGGAGGTGGATGGGTTGGAAGTATGATTTGGCTGTGCCCACAGTAAACTCTAAGTTGGAAACCAACATCCAACCATATCTGGTGTTCAACTAAACAAACCGTTTGTGAGTTCCAACTCGAGAGGTGAAGTTAACTGTGTTGCACAGACTGAGAAACGCACACTGGGTTTCAAAAACAGCACCTCTCGCCAGGATCTGCAGGGGTCATTTGGACTGCCCTCACTGTGCTCCTAATGCACCATCTTCAGCACCTGCACCCCACTCCCCACTCCTTGCAGTACTGGCATCATCACAGTGGGAATTGACTCTTTTCTCTCATGATTTATTTACACGTTACAGCAGTCCAACCCTTGAAATTTCTGCTTGATCCAAAGGGCAAATAATTATTCCTTTTAATTTTGACAGATCACTCTGGAGTACGTAAATATTTGACTCTCAATTACTTCCCTGGCTCTCCTAGCAGTGATGGTGCAGCTGCTCCATGCCTCGTTCTGCTTCCTCGTCAGGACCCAGCACTGCCAGGGCCGATGGCTGACAGTGATGGACATGGGGCAGGCTGTGCTCGGAGAGTATGCAGCATAGGCCTTGTCATAGAAGCAGAACTGTAGGAAAATGAATATGCAGCCCTGAGCTGGCATTTGAATTCATCAGCTAAATCAGAGGCCAGCCTCTGACTTTGCAGAAATGCTGGAGAAGACAGAATACTGACAATAAAAGCAGTTGTGTGTCCCAGTGCCAAAAGGAGCAAGTGGTTCCTTGAGAAGTCTTTTGCATCCCCCTATAGAGGAACAGGGAACCAGGAAATCCCCTTTCAGACTATCTGCGACTAGTTATTAGGCCTCGTTCAAGTCACATCTCCATGGCTCAGTTTGCTCATCGGCAAAATGGGAACAGAGCCTGGTGGAACCCCCAAGACTATGGCCTTCAGTTCTAGAACTAAACTCGCCCCCACCCCCCCACCCCCATGGCTCAATCTCATGACAAACATATGAAACCGCTATAAAGGGAATGACAACACTAGTGGTGTGTGCACACCTGAGAATAAGATAGAAGGGGCAGAACCAGGAGGCAAAGGACATTTACAGAGGTCTAAATACAGGCATGTACATAGGTAAATACATTTATATACAACGAGAAGGGAATAGAGCTATGTACTTATATCTATATGTTAAGAATTAAGGTTGCAGGTGGACATTGTGGCTCTATTCAAGTACTCCCTCAACACAAGAACACTTTGCTCTAATAATCTGGCAGTCTGTGATGCTCACCTTCCCAACACAATTGCTGAAGACAAAGTGGGTGCATAAGCAAATGTGGTGAAGAAAGCTGATAGTGCCTGGCTACCAAAAGATATAGCATCTGGGGTCTTAAAGGCTTGAAGATAAACAAGTGGTCATCTAGTTAAGAAACAGCAAAGCCCACATGCAAGAAGTACACCAGCCTGTGTGATCATGAGATGTCGATG
>NW_022103928.1:5467566-5468617 GCF_000313985.2 Echinops telfairi
TGTTTTGAGAATGATGATGGCAACATATGTACAAATGTGCTTGACACAATGGATGGATGGATGGATTGTGATAAGAGTTGTATGAGCCTCAAATAAAATAATTCTTTTTTTAAAAAGACAAAACAACAAGATATTGAATAAGAGAAAATATGTGCTGATGATAGATCCAACAAATGACATACAGAATAAACAAAGCACTCCTGAAACTCAACAGTATAAAAATAAAACAATCCAATCAGTGGTCAGAAGACATGAGTAAGCATTTCACTGAGACTACGCAAATGACAAATGTGCTTGCTGTGATGTTTTCAACTTCATTAGCCATTACAGAAATAAAAACTCAAACCCCAATTAGCTATTATTGCAAACCTACTTGAATACCTAAAATTGAAAATATAGTTTTTAAAAATAGTGGCAACACTAAATGCTGATGATGCTATAAAGAAACCGGTCACTCATAAGCATGTTTGGCTACTCTGTGTTGGGCAGTTTCTTTACACATAAGCTTGAAGCTACCGTAAGACCCAACAATTACACTCTTGGGCATTGATTCCCAAGAAATGGTCATTTATATTCACATAAACGTATACACAACAAGAAATGGTAACAGTTTCATTTATAACACCCCAAATCTAGATACAACCCAGGTAGTTTTCAGTGATTGGTGAAACGTTCATACTGTGGAATACTCAGCCTCAAAAAAGGAGCCAACAACTGAGATGGATCTCCATAGAATTATGTCCTGGGGTAGGAAGACAACTCGAAAGGTTACACACTAGATGATTCCATTTATATAGCATTTTTGAAATAACAAAAGTATAGAGGATGTCAGTTGCCTACAGATGGGCTTTGGGTCTCTACTCCGCACTCCCCTCATTCACATTGATATGATTTTTTGTTCTGGGTCTTTGATGCCTGATACCTGATCGCATTGAAACCTCATGATCACACTGTCCCAGTGCCAAAAGGAGCAAGTGTTTCCTTGAGAAGTCTTTTGCATCCCCCTATAGAGGAACAGGGAACCAGGAAATCCCCTTTCAGACTATCTGCG
>NW_022103928.1:5468824-5469845 GCF_000313985.2 Echinops telfairi
ATTTCCCCATCATCATATATAAACATATTTACCTATGTACATGCCTATATTTACACCTCTATAAATGTTCTTTGCTTCCTAGTTCTTTCCTCTACTTCCTTTTACTTTCCTCTTGTCCCACTATCATGTTCAGCCTTTTATTAGGGTTTCAGTAATTCCTCTCCGTTACATTGCCCTTGATCATGCCCTAGCAGGCCTCCTACACCCTCCGTGCCATCAATTTTAAATCACTTGCTATTCCCTTGTCCCGGGGTTTGTTAACACCACTTACTTTCCCCCACCTCCCACTTTCCCATGTCCCCCCCAGAACAGCCAGTCCGTTGTTTTCTCCACCGGATTGTTTATATAGTCTATCTTATCTGGATAGACATGCAGAGACAATAATATGCACAAAAACAAGACAGTGCAAAACAAAGCAACAAAAGAAAACAAAATAAACAAACCCAAAAAAGCCTATAAGTAGTTGAAGGTCTGTTTGTTGACTTTTAGGAGTGTTTCCAGTCGAGTGTGATGGAGTGCCATGCCCTGGCCCCACAGTCTATTTTTGGTATTCCCCAGGGACTCGTTGCTCTACTCCCCTTGCTGTTTTGTTGCACACCCTTAGTGTTTTGCCTCAGTGTGGGGAGGTCAGATCAGGCGCAATTCCCACACTGTGTCTCCAGTGTTGTCCCCCGTAGCGCTATGGGTCAATGAGGGTCATCATGTCTCCTGGTGCAGCTGGCCCTATGGGCCTCTCTGTGCATTGGCTGCTTTGAGCAGGAATATAGTCCTCAGGGCTCGGTGGACCAAGATGTGCTCCACTCTCTCTTCCTCCCCCTTCATTTGCTCTTGTGTGCTCTGATCAGACATGTCCTTCTCCCTGAGCTGTAGCTTCAATGCTGTCCTCTGAAGTGAATTTTTCAGAAAGCGGGGGGCGAGGTGGGGGGGGCGGGATTGCGCTCCACATAGTTGGGTTTGGGGCCAGTCCCTTACAGAAGGGTCATGGGGAGTGGATGAGCCAGTCATGGTATAGTATAGCACC
>NW_022103928.1:5470474-5472770 GCF_000313985.2 Echinops telfairi
CATGGGAAGGAGGGGAAAGGGGCTGAACATAGTGTTATTGGATATGAGAACTCTTGTGGTGATGGAGTATACAAGATCTTGACTGTACTAGCAGATACACAAGTATGATAAAATCATACAGAGATACACACAGGAAAATAATACACACAGACACTCTTACATATGAACATGAGTAAAACCAAGAAGATTAAAATATATATCCTCAGTGAACAATATAAACAGAAAATATAAATAATATCAATGTGTTATATCAATGCCAACATTCTCTACTAAAGTTCTGTGAGTTATCATTGGATTCTGAATAGGAGAACATAGGGCAAGGGCCCATGGGATCATTCTGAATTCATTCCTACAACCTTATGTGAATGCACAGTCATCTCAGAATAAGATTATTGCTGTTTTAACGGGGAGTCACTAGAAATTCTTTTTAATAGGCTGGTGTATTGGGGCATGCTGTCTTGTACCACTACTATTATCATGAAAATGTGCCTACACTGACCATCTGGAAGTTACAAAGCATGTAGAGTAGACCCAGTTATCCCAGCCAAGGTCATCCTAGATCTGCTACCACTCAGCTGTGAGAGCAAGCCCAGGCACAACCAGCAGAGCCCACCCCTAGCTTACCCCTAGAGCACAGAAGCTAATGAAGATGTGTGGCTGTTTGTTATGGTATATTACCATGGCAATGGAGAGATGCTGCAACAACCACCTCTCAGAATGGAAGAGCCAAGGTAGTTCCAGAGAGAGGCAGCCCAGTCTCCCCAAGATCCCAGGTGGAGATCCAGAAGCACCCACCATTTTAAAATATGGGAATCGCTTAGTTCAGGTGCCAGTTACCAATTGATCTTGAGTCAATTCCAACTCATGGTGACCCCACGTAGAACTGCAGCTCGCAGGGCTGTCAATGACTGACTTTGCATCAGATCTCCAGGCTTTCCTTGTGCAATGCCTCTAAGAAGACTCAAATCTCCCACCGTTTCATTAGCGGATGAGCACTAAACCATTTGCATCACCCAGCTCAAATACAGAAGGCACAGAGTTCCAGGACAGTATCTGCCTGACTTGAGATGTAGAACACCGTGCCTCAGGTGGGGGACCCTAAAAAACCTGAGATACAAATGAAACAAGGAAAAATAGATGCTAACCAGGCAAACATGATAAATGAGTTCTGAACCAGATAATATGAGTTTGAATTTCTCCTATTCTGCTTATAAACTTCCTGACATTGAGCAATTCATTTTTTTAAATACCATAGTCTCTATCTTGATATTAGAATCCTTATTGTGGGTATCAAGTCGGTCCCTGATACATGGTGACCTCACGCATGACACAAAGCACTGCCTGCTCCTCATCATGGTCTTGAACTGTTGGGGACAAAACAGTTGTGATCCATAATTTTCACTGGCTTGACTTTTAGAAGCAGCCCACCAGGCAGTGCAGTGGGCAGGAATCAAACCTGAGTCAGGCATAGAATGCAAGAGTTCTACCGCCAAACCACCACTGTCCACGTCCAGATCTCACAGCGTGATAATGCTCATATGAAAGGCTCTGAAGGTCCTGGGGTACAGAAACAGCTTATTCTTGTCAAGAACGATTTATTTTCTTCTTTGAACTTTTTGTTGAAACCATGTACTTCAGTAATAGAAGGCATTTTTAATGAAATTAAGATACATTTTCAGTTAATAAGAATTTTAACCCAAGTGGTGTGATATATAAATCTTGAGGTGATGGGGTTGGTGGAATAAGGCTAGTTTCTTCAGATTCACACATTTTCCAGGTCTACCACTAGATGGCAGCACAAACTAAAAGTGGGATGCCATTTGCCCACTAAATGCCAGCAGTGAAAAGATGAGCACTATCTCTCAAGGGTCATGAAAGAGCTAAGTGTGGTTAACCCAGCACATGATTTAAAATGAGTACACTAGGATGGTTAAAATGCAGGCTTGGTTTGTATCTTGCCTGTGTTACCTAACAGCTGTGTTTCCTTGAGTAAGTCAATTAACTTCTCTGTGCCTCTAGGTAGTCCTCTGTAAATTGGGGATAATAGTAGTACCTATTGTATAGGGTTTCTGTGCAGTCTTGGTGAATGTATATAAAGCTTTTAGAACAGTTCCTGAAATATAATGACTGTCTAATATTTATTGTCTATTACCAATTCTCGTATTCTTGGCTAGAAAAAGGAAGTCCCTTGCTTTATCATTCCTCCTGATGGGAGGAAAGAGAGTGTACAGCATTCAGTCTGTGAGTTTTAACAATAAGAAAGGCCATGTGTTCATTCTATGATGCTCACCTTCCC
>NW_022103928.1:5474934-5476381 GCF_000313985.2 Echinops telfairi
TCGATTGGTATCAGACATATGGGCTAATATTGTGCTTATGGACTTGGTCTGGACTAAGCTGGGATGTTTTGTTAATGTACAGTTGCTCTTGTATATAAAGCTCTTTCTTATACACATATGAGTATGTCCATGAATTTGTTTCTCTAGTCTACCCTGACTAACACAGTTTCCAAGACTGCAACTCTCTTCAGGAGTAAAAGCCTCACTTTTCTACCTTAGAGGAGCCAGCTATTTCAAACAGCAGAGCAGTTAGTTAGCAGCCCAACTCATAACCTACGTCATCACCAGGGCTCCTGTTAGGTCACATAGCAACTTTCTAAGGAACTGATACAAAGAGGTTGTAACACTTGACATTCCCACCAGCAGTGTATGAAGGCTCTGGTTTCACCACATCCTCACCAACACTTGCTATTGCTCACCTTTTTATTATAGCCATCCTAGTGAATGTTCAGGGACATCATATTGTGATTTGTTAAAGAAACATCTTTCCCTGTGCTTTTTGGTCTTTTGGTTATCGCTTTTGGACCAATGTCTATCTGAATATTTTTATCCATTCTTGTTTGATTATTTTACATTTTACTTTTGGATCATAATTATATAGAGTTATTCACATGTTCTGTATGTTCATCCCAGATCAAATACATTATTTACAAATATTTTCCTATTCTATGGGCTGTCTTTTTACTTTCCTGGTAGTTTCCTCTGAAGCACAAAAAACTCAGTTTTGACAAATTCAATTTTTTTCCCTTTGGGGCCTATGTTTTTGGTTGGGATTCCGTTAAATCCACAAAGGCACAGAAAAGAGGCAGAAGAGAGTCTGTCACTCACGAGTCCTAAAAGTATCGATCCACCCATTGCTGTCCCTCGTGCCACGTCCACTCTGAATCGAGCTGGATGTCATGATTGATATTAGGTATATCTTGGATGAAAGCAAAGAAAATTGGGAAGATGTTTTACTGATTATGCAAAGGCATTCAACATTATGGGTCATAACAAACTATGGAGAAGAATGAGACTTCCAGAACACTTTATTGTGCTCACTCAGAACTTGTACAGGGACCAAGAGGCCACCAGGTAAATAGAACAAGTGAATAACACATAGTTTAAAATCAAAAAAAGTGCATATCAGACTTGTATCCTTCAACCACAATTATTCAATCTGTATTGAGCAAAATACAGATTACTGAGCAATCTGTAATCTATAAACAAATATTCCAAGAAGCTGGGTTATATGAAGAAGAAATGCTGCATCAGGATTGGACGACTGCTTATTAACAACCTTCAATATGCAAATGACAAACCCTTGTGTGTTAGACAGAGTTCTCTAGAGAAGTAAAACCAGGACACTTATGATATCTCTATATCTCGATAGAGATATAAAGAGAGAGATGGAGACAAGACATATCAATGTAAAACACACATATAATATATATATATATATATATAT
>NW_022103928.1:5477883-5479252 GCF_000313985.2 Echinops telfairi
ACTTTCCTCTTATCCCAATATCATGTTCTGCCTTTATTCGGGTTTTGGTAATTCCTCTCAGCTACGTTGCTCTTGATCTACCACACACACCCCACCCACCCACCAGAGCTTCATCTTTTAGGTCTTTACAGGAACAGGCAGTTTCATCTTTGTCTGGCAGGGGATAAGGTAGATTTGAACTGTCAATTTTGCAGTTAGCAGCCCAATGCCAAACTCACAGCACCATTGCCTCAATGTCCTGAAAGACTCAGAAATCCACCTCCTATGTGTATGTATTTTGGCAATAAATATGCTCCTTCTGATAAGTTAGGTATGTTCTCCAGAGAAGCAAAACCAATGACACTTGTATGTTTTTGTATATAGAAAGAAATTTATATAGGGAAATGGCTTACAGCGTTGTAGAAGTAGGTAAGTCCAATCAGGTTCAAGCCAGGCTTCTCCTGACTTGTGTAGCTGTGGAACTGAAGAACGAGAAGCAGGATGAGGAAGTGGCTTCAGGAAGTGGGGGTGTGGTTGGGAGGCACTGGCTGATGGATCCAGCCCTCCTTATCTTCAAAATGCAAAGGCTGGTTGTCTAGCTATTCAATACACTCTTGGTTACAAATGACAAAAATCCAACCCAAATCAACTCATGTGAATGGGAGAATTCCCAAGCCATGGAATGAGCAGGGATCTTCATGGACCCAGAAATGGCTAAAGCAAGGTTTATAAATCTATCTGACTGCCCACCCCCACTCTTTGCTCAGGTTCTCATTTAATCTCTCCCCACAGACCTGCCTGTGCCACATGCCAGAGACAATACCTTCTAGACTCACACATCTACATCTTCGGCCAAAAAGAACAGGGACTTTATATCCCCAGCTTCAGTTTGAGAAAATTCAAGAAAGTGTTTAATTATACCGGTGTGATGACATGCTCATTCCTGGACCAGTCACAACAAGCAAGGGATGGGATATTGTGACTGGCCCATTTCAGTCAGAGATCTACTATCCAACCAATGACTAGTGAGAAGGATAGATGTATTCTGTCATTTAGATCAAAAGACTGAAGTGGGCCCTAGAGGAGATCAGCAGAAGTGGGTAAAGATGCAGTGATTGTTTAGTAATGTCTGTCCTTTGCAAAGGACTGAAAATTTACAGTGTGCCTTATCCTTGCTAATTTTATTACAGAAATACTAAGAAAGAGATTGTCAACATGTGTTCTTTTGACTTCCCATCTGTTTTTTTTCCTGTCTCTATTCTGCTTTCTTCTCTTTTTTAAAAAAAATCATTTTATTAGGGGCCCATACAACTCTTATCACAATCCATACATACATCAATTGTGTAAAGCACATTTGTACATTCATTGCCTTCATCATTCTCAAAAATAT
>NW_022103928.1:5480778-5484618 GCF_000313985.2 Echinops telfairi
TGTGTGTGTGTGTGTGTGTGTGTGTGTGTGTGTGTGTGTGTGTAGAGAGAGAGAGAGAGAACAGGTGAATGAGAACATTTCCAAATTCACACTCCCTTTTTCTACTCCACACCTTCAGTGAGAGGTGGGTGAAAAAAATAAGATACCAAGTTTAACAGAATACCTCTCAGCCACAGTCATTCAGTCTGCAATGGATCGCTATGTCTCAATACAGGAAACACTCAATGACAGATTTATATAGCAAGTCAAGCAGATCAACATGTGGAAAGCTGTCAAAATGCAACAAGGGGTTCAGAAACATTGGCTAGCCACAAATACTAATATCCACCAACAGTGGGCAGAGCACACATATGCATGGTCTCATCTTTGTTGCGTGTTAGTGTGTGAAGTAAAAGTTAATTTGGAAGAATATGTGTATACTCCACACTCTTAAACGCCATCATCCTAGGGGTAAAGGGGTCATGAGGGATGTTTACTTGTGAAGTTACATATTTCTTTAATGATTTGATTTTTTATTGCGGTGTTAGGTGCTGTAGAGCCAGTTCGGAATCATAGTGACCCTGTGTACACAGGATGAAACACTGCCCAGTCCTGCAGCGTCCCCACAACTGTGTTCGAGCCCACTGTTGTAGCCACTGTCTCTCCATCTTGCCCAGGGACTTTCTCTCTTCCATTGCCTTTCTACTCTACTAAGCATGATGTCCTTTTTCAGGGACTGTCTCGCCTGATAACATGTCCAACCGGTGTGAGATGAAGTCTTGCCGTCCACCCTTCTGAGGAGCTTTCTGGCTGTATTTCTTCCAAGATAGACGTATTTTCAACATTCTTCGCCAGCACCACAATTCAAATGCATCACTTCTGCTTCAGTCTTCCTTACGCATGGTCCAACTTTCACATGCATATGCAACAATTGAAAATAGCTTATTGGATAAATTATTGATGATATAAATGCAGTCGCCTTATACCCCATAGGGACGATTGACAATGTTTTTCTTTTGTGTTCCTTTTTTTGTTGTTTGTTGCTGTTGTTTTTGTTTGTTGTTTTTGTCATAAAATGATAATATGACTGCCAATGTAAACTAAAGTCATTCATAACCCATGAACAAGCAGAAGGATTTTGGACTCCCACGTAATTCAACAGTTAGGTCTTATAACATGGTCCTGCTAGATACTCACCTTCACTGAAGATGAGGGTGCTACAGCAATGTGTGGTGAAGAAAGATGGTGCCCGGCTGTCCATTGGAATAGCATCTGGGGTCCAAAACAAGCAGACTCTGTGCAAGAAGGGTGGAGGCTAGTGATTTACAGCTTCAGGAATCCTACCCTGTTTCCCCGAAAATAAGACAATGTCTTATTAATTTTTACTCCCAAAGATGCGCTAGGTCTTATTTTCAGAGTTTATCTTATTTTTCCATGAAAAAGAATATGGTACACATTTATTGTTTATTGTTTTATTTAAAGAGACCTCGCACTTCCTGTCTGCTTTGGCTGCACTGCGGCCAACAGTGAGCTGCATGGCGGCACCTGCCGCTACGGTCCAGAATCCAGAGTTAAGGTAGCTTCGGGGGGCCTTATTTTTGGGGAGGTCTTATTTTCGGGGGAATGCCTTATATTTCCGTGAGAGGGAAAACTGTAAGTAGGTCTTATTTTGGGGGGATGTCTTACTTGCGGGGAAACATGGAATCTAGGGATACTGTGAGTCAGAATTAACTTGATGGCAGTAGATTATTATACTGACCAATCACAGGGCAGGCCGCAACCCAGGGCCAGACGAAAAGTATCAAAATACTAATTTATTTACATCTTACCCAAGAACTAGCAACAAACCTGGACAAAGGCAACAGAAAACTGGGCAAAGGTTACTTCTTAGGCATTGGAGGGGTGGGCAGACTCTTTCAAGCTGTTTTTTTTAAAGCATCAAAGCAAAAAGCCACGCCAAGGAGTCCATTGCACCACAACGATGGTGTATTGAGACTTTAGAAATGTACTTCACAACAATTTCACTATACTCAGATGTATAGGTCATACCCAAGTTCCTTCTCAAAAAAGAAAATGGTAGAGTGGGAGGACAACTGAATGTTCCCTTAGTGAAGAATCCTGGGGCGCTAGAAGATCGTTTCACTTGCCTGCATGCCTGCAGACTGCCAGGGACGCCGAGACGATGTCATACAGGGTCACCAGTAGGACTGACACAGGTGCGGCAACAATGGCTTCAAGCGTAAGAACAATTGTGAGGACGGCACAGGACCAGGCAGCGTTGTGCTCTGTTGTACTCAGAGCTTACATGGGTCGGAACCAATTCCCACACCCCTAACAGCAGCAGCAGCAACAGCCACCAACATCATCAAACACCAACTTTTTGGAAATGAAATGCAGCCACACGCCAAAATGCAAGTAATCAAAAAGCCAGACACAGCCCCTTTCTCCCCGCGTGCCTGTCGGAGCCGTGTTCTTCAGAAAGCCCTTCATTCCTTCATCTCTGAGGCTTGGTCGCCTCACCAGCGAGGATCAGAAGACACGTTTCCGGCACGTGCCAGCTTCCTGGCCCAGCACACCCGAGGGAGTGCAGACCCCCTGGGGTGACGGTGCATTCTCTCTCTAGGACACGGCCACTTCTCGCTGTTCATTTCCACGTGGCGGAACGGCAGGCGCAAACGGTGATGCTCACGTGGGAGTGTGTGCCGTACATTTCTCCCCTGTGTTTTTTCTCTTTGCTGTGCTCCCCAGGCTGCTCAGTGTCCCTGGCCTCTGAGGACACAGCCCCCCTGGCCTTTGATGACACAGCCCCACCTCGGGCGCTCCAGGAGCTGCCCTGGTGCCATCTCCTCAGGGCCATTTTGCACTTGCAAACAGAGCCTGGAGTTGTGATTTCATCGCTTACTATTCTCTGGTCCCCACAAACTAACGCCCTCTCCTTCCGTGGGGCCCTGCTGTGTTACTGCTGCGACCCACGGCTTCCGTGGAAACCTTGGTGTGCTACAATTTATGTCGTGATCAAAAATGTGCTTTCGGGTGAAACATGCCATTCAGGGAGGGTTATTCACTAATTAGTAAAACAAAGCAGGTCAGATGTTTCTCATAAAGATTTTGCATGTCTGCAATTCCGCAATGGCTTAAATTCGGCTTCTTAAGTGATTTTGTTTTATAATGAATAAAGACCAGAGGAAAGGCACCTATTTTTATGCACATTCTAGAAGTTGTGACAAAAGAATCCTTCTATTTCTCTGTATTGCCTTCACATTTTTTAAAATTGTACATTATAAGAAGAATTATTCTTAAGTGATGGCGATTGTGATTCCACTTTCTCCTGGGAGAAAGATGAGACTGTTGGCACCAGCAGAGATTTACAGTCTTAGAAAACCCTCCTCCCTTCTCCAGGGCTGCTGCTATGAGTGGGACGCAGCACAATGGCGCTAGGATATTGGTTGTTATTCATTTGAATTTAAAATAGCACCTCTGTGGATGGAAAGGCAGCCTGATTCATCTCATGCGTTGTGAAAACTCTTCAGGGCCATTGATCCCCCAAATGCAGATAATGTCAGACGCAAATGGCATTGTGTGTCTCAAAACCCTTGCTCATGTGCAAGTAAATAGGAGTTTTGGCAATAGGGCTTTTCTTTGTTGTAGTAATGAGACCATATCCATAACTGAGTAAGGTGGCTTCTGAATCTAGTCATTTCTGAGTTCTCCAAGAGCAGAAAAGCCCTGGGGGCCCTGGGGAGGGAACACAGGTGCTGTGTGAGGACACCAAGCACCAGGGAATCCTAGGGCTCCGGCCAAGGAAGACACACACCATGAGGCCCTGATTTGGGACATAGATCTCTGTTCTTTCAAGTCTTC
>NW_022103928.1:5486170-5487767 GCF_000313985.2 Echinops telfairi
AGCTAGTAAGTGTAGAGCAAAGATGATACCAAGTACAGCAGGAAGATACTACCACATGCACCTGGGTACAGCAAGGATACTAATCCATGTTGCTGGTAAGTGTGGACAAGGATTCTAAACCATTTTGTTGTAGCTGGTAAGTGTAGAAAAGGAAACAACTCAATGTAGCTGGTAAGTGTAGAGTGAAGATGCTATCCCATTAGTTGTTAAGTATAGAGCGAGGATGCTACCCCTTGTAGCTGGTGATTGTAGAGCAAGGATGCTTCCCCGTGTAGATAATGAGTGTAGAGAAATTATGCTACCACATGTGTCTGGTGAGTGTAGAGGGAGGATACTAACCTGTGTAGCTGGTAAGTATAGAATAAGGATGCTACCACTTGTAGCAGATAAATGGAGAACAAAGATGCTAAGCTATATAGCTGGTAAGTGTAAAGCTAGGATGCTACTCCATGTAGCCGGTAAGTTAGAATAAGGATATTAAACCAAGTTGCTGGTTAGCATAGAATGAGGATTCTACCTCACTGAGCTAGTAACTGTAGAGCAAGAGTATTAACTGATGTATCTGATAAGTGTAGACTGAGGTTTCTAACCCATATAGCTAGTAAGTGTAAAACAACATTGTAACACAATGCATTCCTTAAGTGTAGAGAGAGGATGCTACTTCATGTAGCTGTTAAGAGTAGAACAAGGATTCTGCTCACTTTAGCTGATAGGGTAGAACAAGGATTCTACACCTTATACCTGGGAAGTGTAAAGTAAGGTTGCTACCCCACATAGTTCATAAGGGTAAAATGAGGTTATTAACCCATGTAGCTGGTAACTATTGAGGGAAGATGCTATCCCAAGTAGCTATTAACTATAGAGGGAAAATACTAACCCATGTTGCTGGTAAGTTTAGGATTCTATCTAATGTAGCTGGTAAGTGTAGAGCAAGGATACAAAACCATGTAGCTCATAAGTATAGAGTGAGGATGTTAACCCATGTACCTAGTAAGTGTAGCGTGAGGACACTCACCCATGTATCTGGCAAGGGTAGAGGGAGAATACAAACCCATGTAGCTGGTAAGAGTAGAGCAAGGATGGTAAACAATGTAGTGGGTAAATGTAGAATGAGGATACTAAATCATGTAGCTGGTAAGAGTACAGGAAGGATACTAACCCAAGTTCCTCGTAAGTTTAGAGCAGCAATGTGACGCCATGTGTTTGGTTATTGTAGAGCAAGGAAGCTACTTCATGTAGGTGTTTAGTGCAGAGAGAGGATGTTAACCCATGCTGATAGTAAGTATAAAGCGAGGACACTAACCCATGTAGCTTGGATGTGTACAGGGATGATAGTAAATTCTTTAACTGGTAAGTGTATGGTAAGATGTGTCCCATGTAATCAGATTAGTGTAGAAAAAGGATGCTACACCATTTAGCAAGTAAATGTTGAACAAGGATGATACACCACATAGCTGCCAAGTGTAGAGTAAGGATAACAACTGATGTAGCTAGTAAATGTAGAGGGAAGATTCTACCCATGTACCTGGTAATTGTAGAGTGAGGTTGTTACCCCATATAGCTGCTAAGTGTAGAGTGAGAATATTAACCTATGTAG
>NW_022103928.1:5489445-5503929 GCF_000313985.2 Echinops telfairi
ATGTGCTTGACACAATGGATGTATGTATGGATTGTGATAAGAACTGTACGAGCCCCCAATAAAATGATTTTTTTTTAATGAGAGAGTAGAGAGAGGATGCTACATAAAGTAGCAGGTATGAGTAAAACAAGGATTCTGCCTATTGTAGCTGGTAAGTGTAGAACAAGGATTATACTCCACGTAGCTGGTAATTGTAAAGTGAAGATATTAAACCATGTAGCTGGTAAGTGTAGAGTGAGGAAACTAACACATGTAGATGGTAAGTGTAGAGTGAAGATACTAATACATGTAGCTGTTAAGTGTTAAGGGTGGATACTAATCCAGGTAAATACTGTGTCCTGAGAGGATGCAACCCATGTAGCTGATAAGTGTAGAGCATGGACCCTAGATCATGTTGCTGGTAAATGTAGAACAAAGATGTAACACCGTGTATTTAGTAAGTGTGGAACAGGATGCTACCCCATGGAACAGGTAAATGTAGAGCAAGGATACTAACCAATGTAGCTGGTAAGTGTACAGGGAGGACACTACACTATGTAGCTGGTAAATGTGGAGTGAGGGGCAATGAATGTACAAATGTGCTTTACACATTTGATGTATGTATGGATTGTGATAAGAGTTGTATGAGCCCCTAATAAAATAATTAAAAAACAAAAAAATACTGAGAAAAAAAATGTGGAGTGAGAATACTAATCCATGTTGCTGCAAAGTCTGCAGCAGTGACACAAGCCAATGTAGCTTGTAGGTGTAGAATGGAAACTAACTGATGTAGCTGCTAAGTGTAGAGAAAGGCTACTATCCCTTGGAGTTTGTAAGTGTACACCAAGGATGTTTCCTCTGTGTAGTTATTAAATGTAGAGGGATGATGCTCTTATTTAGTTGGTTAGTAGAAAGAAAGGCTATTACACCATGGAGCAAGTAAGTGTAGAACAAGAATGCTACACCATGTCATTGGTAGGTGTAGAGCGAGGATTCTAACCCGTATTTCTGGTAAGTGCAGAGCACTTGTTGCTGGTAAGTGTACAGGGAGGACACTAATATAGGAAGCTAGTAAGTGTAGAGGATAGATACAACCCCAAGTAGCTGGCAAGTATAGAACGAGCATACAAGCCAATGAACTGGTAAGTTTAGACTCGGGATACTAACCCATGTAGCTGGTAAGTGTAGACTTAAGATACTAACCCATATAGCTGGTAAGTGTAGACTGAGGATACTAACTCATGTAGCTGGCAAGTATAGCATAAGGATACAAATCCATGTGGCTGGTAAGTGTAGAGGGAGAATACTAGCCTGTGTTACTGGTAAGTATAGAACAACTATGTAACTGCATGTACTTCCTAAGTGTAGAGCAAGGATGCTACCTTATGTATTTGGTAAGTGTAGAACAAGGATGATAAGCCATGTGGCTTGTTAGTGTATGTGTTAGTCCAGGTAGACTAGAGAAACAAATTCATAGACACTCATAGATGTATAAGAAAGAGCTTTGTATAAAGAGTAATTGTATATTAAGAAAACATCCCAGCCCATTCCAGATTAAGTTCATAAATCCATATTACCCCATCTATCCAATACCAATCTATAAATTCCTCTTCAGAGACACACAACACATGCAATGATGCTGAATGCAGAAAGATCACAGGCAAGTGGGTGGAAAGTCTTGTGGATCCTGTGGCAGTGGAAGCATCTCAGTGTTGGCAGGGGTCTCCACGTGGCTCCTCCAGCTCCAGAGCTCTTGCATAGCTCCATGGGTCTTGTCAGCAGGAAGACAAAGTAGAGCGTGTATATGGCATCCAGTGAGCTATTTATCTTCATGTCTTCAAATGAGGTCATCAAGCTGCTACCTAATTGACAGGCTAGAACCCATCCCTTCACAAGTTGACAAGAGAGTATGTATCTGTCACAGTGTAGAGCAAGGATTTTACCCCAGGTAGCTGGTTAGTGTAGGAAGAGAATGTTACCCCCATGAAGTCAGAAGCTAGTAAGGGTAGAGTGAGGATGCTACCCTAAGTAGGTGGTCCATGTACAGGGAGGATGCTACCCCACATAGCTGGGAAGTTTGGACAAGGATACAAAAACATATAGCTGTTAAGTGTTGAGCGAGGATACTAATCCAGGTAGATAGTAAGTATACTGGAAGGATGCAAACCCATGTAGCTGGTAAGTGTAGAGCGTAGATACTAAACCATGTTGCTGGTAAATATAGAACAAGGATGCTACCCCATGTGGCAGATAAGTGTACAGAGAAGATTCTAATACATGTAGCTGGTGAGTGTACAGGGAGTACACTAAGCCACATAGCTGGAAAGTGTGGAGTGAGAACACTAACCTATGTTGCTGAGAAGTGTCAAGTGAGGATGCATGCCAATGTAGCTCATAGGTGTAAATTGGATACTAACCTATGTAACTAATAAGTGTAGAAAGATAATAATAACCCATGTAGCTGTAGAGTGAGGATATTTCTGCTTTGTAGGGTGATGAGGCTACCGCATTTGGGCAGTTAGTGTAGAGAAAGGATACTATACCATGAAAAATGTAAGTGTAGAACAAGGATGCTACACCATGGCACTGATAGGTGTAGAGTGATGATTCTAACCCATGGAACTGGTACATGTAGATAAGATACTAGCACATATGGCTGGTAAGTATGGAAGATCAATTTAATCCCATGATTTGGGATAGTATCCTCCCTCTACATGTACCAGTTACTACTTGGGGTACAAGAATAGAGACAGGATGCTATCTCATATAGGATTCTGCCTGTTGTAGTTGGTAAGTGCAGAGCAAGAAAACTAACCCATGTGGCTGGTAAATGTAGAGAGAGGAAACCAACATATGTAATAGGTAAGTGTTGAGCGTAAACACTAAACCATGTCGCTGGAAATTGCAGAAGAAAGAGCTAACCCCATGTATTTAATAATTGTAGAACAAGAATGCTACCCCATGTAGCGAGTAGTGTAGAGTGAGGATGATAACCCATGTGTGTTAGTCTGGGTAGACTAGAAAAACAAATTCATAGACATTCACATGTGTACAAGAAAGAATGTTATATACAAGAGTAGTTGAATATTGAGAAAACATCCCAGCCTAGCCCAGATTAAGTCCATGAGTCCAATATCAGCCCATATGTCCGATACCAATCTATAAAGACCTCTATATACTCATGAAACACATACAATGATGCCAAATGCAGATGATCACAGGCCAGTGGTAGTAGAAGCATCTCAGCACTGGCATGGGTCTCCACGTGGCTCCTGTAGTTCCCATGGCTTGGGGTCTGTCAGCATAGTGCCATGTGTCGTAGTGCCATGTGTCATCTCAGTAGAGTGCCTCTCAGGGTGAGAAAGTATGTCTCCCACCTCCAAGAAGGAAATATCCGAGTTCCCAGAATCCTCAAGAGAAGGCCATGTCCACACAAAGGGCTCATTGGCTATGACCCAATTGACAGACTAGACTCCACCCTTTTACTCTTAATCCTTTCAAGTCCCAAATTGACACCATATTATGTAACTACCATACCATTGTAACTGGCAAGTGTACAGGGAGGACACTAAACCACAAAGATGGTAGTGTAGAGCAAGAACACTAACCCATATTGCTAAGAAGTGTGGAGCCAAGGATACAACCCAGTGTAGCTGGTAAATGTAGGGAAACAAATTCATAAACCTGCATATGTGTGTAAGAAGGAGTTTGATATACAAAAGCAATTGAGAAAACATCCCAGCTCAGTCCAGATCAAGTCCCTAAGTCCATTAGCCCATATGTCCTATATCAGTCTGTAAATTCCTCTTCAGACTCACTCAACATATACAATGACACCGAATGCAGGAAGATCACAGGCCAATGGGTAGAAAGTCTTGTACATCCAGTGACAGTGGCAGCATCTCAGCACTGGCAGGGGTCTCCAATGTGGCTCCTTCAGCTCCAGTGCTCTAGCACAGCTCCTTGTGTCTTCTCAATAGGAATATCTCGGAGGGAGTGTGTGTGTGTGTGTGTGTGTGTGTGTGTGTGTGTCCCTCCTCCAGCAAGCTATTTATCTCCTTAGTGCCTCCAAATGAAATCATCAATTTGCCACATGATCAACAGGCTAAAATCCACCCTTTCACTCTTAAATCTCAAATTGACAACAGATCATGTAACTACCACAGACCACCCCTTGTCAATTTGATACATTCACATAACTCTTTAGCCATATATAATTTTCAAACAATCATAAAATCATATCTGTACCTAACCGGATAAAACTAAAGTGCTTACAATTCCATATGTGCCACCCCCATTTATACATAACATTCTATAAGTGAACAAAACAAAAATATCCTAATGCCTAACAATTGCAGTTAAGTAAAACTTCACACCTTAATCCTATAATCCTATGAATATATTCTCCCATCTATAAAAGTTTGTAAACCAGACACTTCATGTCTTTATCCACCCAATTTTGGATATCCAATTTCTGCATTGCCCACTTACATCAACCCAGTGCTCTGAGGAGATCATCATATTTTTTGACAAGACAGCCAGAATTCATACCCAGAGCATTGCCTAGGATTTCAACATAAAACAAAACAAAACACAAAAAGTGTTTGGCCACAGCTCAAGCTCCACAGAGGGTCCTTAAAAGACTGAAAAGTGTAGCCAGAAAGTCCAGACCAGTCCCAGGCCCATGATGAAGGCCCAGCCCAACAGCCCAGTGGCAAACCTACAGTAGCCTACCTGCCTCGGCCCAACCTGGGAGGCCCCCCCAGTGCCACTGGCCAGTCACCATGGCACCCCACCTAGATAGCAGTCTAAGCCACTATCAGAGTAGGCCACAGGTAGTCCACAAAAACACTTACCATTCACAGAGAGAAAAAGCTCAGGGCCCCTTGGTCTCCCAGGAACATTGCACCCAGTTCATCCAAAATGACATGCAGAGAGCAACATAGCTCAACACCCTCAACAAGAAAACAAGAAAAACTAAACGCAGCAGCGGAGAACTAATGGATTAGGTAACAGAAGCAAAACAAATCATGGACCTCACCAACAGACTAGAAGAGACAGAGAATCATACCAGTGATCTCAAGGAAAATCAGGCAGACTTCAACAAACAGGGAAGACAATCAAACAAGAAAAACCAAAGAGGCAGAAGAAAATCTGCCTCTGAGAACGATGACAGGTGCAATGAACAGGAACAATATTCAAATAATTGGTCTACTAGAACAAGACATAAGAAAGAAGTCAACAGCTAAATTAGGGAGGGAATTCCTGGAATTCCCCACCTTAATGAATGAGAAACAGACATTCATACAGGAAGCAGAGAGGACACCAATTAGACATTTCTTCCTAAACCCCAGGAAGAACCCATAAATGCACATAATAGTGAAATTATCCAACTTCTAGGAAAAGGGGAAACTTTAAGAACAGCAAGAGGAAAAAAAGACAGTCACATACAATTGTGCTCAGGTAAGAATATGCTCAGGCCTATCAGCATATAGCTTGATGAGGAAAAGAAAGTAGACTAATATCTTCTGAAAGCTGAAAATTAAAAAATTTAAAAAAAAACAATCCGAGAATCCTCTACCATGCCAAACTATCTATTAAGATACACGGTGAGGTAAGAGTCTTTCCAGACAAGGAAAACCTCAAGGAATATGCCCAAAGACACCAACCCTGCAGAAAATCCTTGCCAACTCTCTGTGATCAGAAGACCAACATCCACCAAGAACAAGCAGGAGACTGCCATAAAGCGCAACTCCATCCAGAAGTCTACACACTGCAAACAACTACCAGGATAACATTGGCTCATAGGGAAAAGAATGAAGCCCCCCACGTAAAAGGTACTGGGTGACAGCAATGAACTCATAGATCAATGGTTCTCAACCTTCCTAATGTTGCAACCCTTTAGTACAGTTCCTCATGTTGTGGTGACCTCCAACCATAAAATTATTTTTGTTGCTACTTCATAACTGTAATTTTGATACTGTTATGAATCATAATGTAAATATATGATATGCAGGATGTATTTTCACTGTTAAAAATTAGACATAATTAAAGCATAGTGACTAATCACAAAAACAATACGTAATTATATTGTGAAGTATTTCTTTCTGATTACAAATAAATGAAATGTTGTTGTGCAGCATGGATAACAGTCTTAATATAACAACAGTAAACTACATTGCTACATTTTGCGGCAGCATGCATAAAAAGCCAACATCAGTGCAAAGATTAAGATAGCTTCTTTCTCACCAGATCAGAAATTCTTGAGCAGTCTTTGCAAGAGCACAATGAAGATAATCTTCTACAAGTAGACTTCCGTATTTAGACTTGATAACCAACAAGCTGGAAAACCCTATTTCACAAAGATATGTTGTTGGAAATGGAAGAAGACACAACACAGTCTCAGACAGAACAGGATATGACTGCAAACACTTGATCCAGAATTTTGTAACTGGCATTGTAGAGAAATCAGTTCTCGCTGCATCACTGTTAATAAGTTCAATGAACTCCACTTGTGCTGTCTCAGGTACATCTTCAACTTTGACTGTAAATGGGCTTCTGGTGAGTGCAAATTGGGTGTCAGGTAGATTTGTAAAGTATGATGAAATTTCATCTGTAAGCATGTGCAAGTGTTCTTTTACAGAAATTATCATCGTAATCCTTTTGTCTGGTTCAATGTCATGTTCCTCAAAGAAAGAAGATAAGGTAGGCAACATGTAAACTTTATTTTCATCTATTTTTTTTTGCCAAAGCTGAAGTTTCACTTGGAATAATCGGATCTTTTCAGACAAATCGAGGCACATTGCATTTTGTCCTTGCAGTGATAAATTTAATTCATTCAAGATGGCAAATATGTCAACCAATTAAGCTCTTTTCTGCAGTTCACGTTTATCACTGAAAAGTGCTTCGAACTGTAGTCTTGCTCCTGATCGAAAAACATTTTGAGTTCATCACAAAGCTCAAAAACACGTTTCAAAACAACCATCTCACGTCTGTGTGAAATAGCAGAGCATTATTCAGCGCATCCAACTTGTTGCACAGTTGCAAAAACAGTCAACTGTTTAAAGTGCTCGCCTTTACAAAATTGACAGAACTTATGACGCTTTTCATTACTTCTTGTAACTCCTGTGGCAGTATCTTCATTGCTAATATTTGCTGATGAATCATACAGTGAGTTCTGAAGACTTTTGGTGACTCATTCAGTACCAAAGGTTGAAATCCAGATCAACATCCTAGCATAGCTGGAGCACCATCTGCGCAAACACTGCCAACCTTTTCCCAAGAGATCTTATGCTCTTTCAGAAATGAACCACTGTGTCAACTACATCACGTGCACTAGTTGTCGTTTCAAGAGATTTGCAAAAAAGAAACTCATCTTTAAAGTCTCCATCATTAATATATCTCACTCAAATCAGTAACTGTGAACAGTTTGCAATGTTTGTAGATTCATCAAGCTGGATGCTAAATATTGCAAGTGGAGCAGATTTAATTTCCTGGATGACCTGATCAAGAATATCAGCAGACATGTCATCTATTCTTCTGTGGACAGTGTCGTTAGATAAGGAAATTGCACTCTATTTTGTAACAAATTTGCCTCTGATCATAATTTGAACAATGTCTTTGGCTGCTGGTAACAGTAAATCCTCAGCAATGGTGTGAATTTTCATAGCTTTGGCGATTCTGAGTACCACCAAATATGAAGCTTCAACGGCTGCTACATTTTGTTTGTGGTACATGCCACCAGTGTCAAGTCTGGCTTTCTTGAGTCCATCAGCTTTGCTTCTAAAATAGTTGGTATCCTTGCCAGAAAAGTTCGGATGCTTGCTATCAAAATGGTGTTTTAGTTTGTTTGGCTTCATAGATTCAGCTGATAAAACGTCACAATAACACAGTGTGTTTTCTCAATTCCTGCTGTAATTATTGAGGTAAAAACCATAATGTAAAAAATCCTCACTATATTTCCTTTTCTTAATGTTTTTCTCTACATGATCCACTGTCATGGGATGGTTTGCTAATGAAAATAATATATAACAATAGCTTTAATGATACAAAAGATGATACATGGCGTAGCTTGGTCAATACAGTTCATTAGTTTCCTAAGATTAACCATACTCTGTGTTGTTGATGTTGTTGTTGTTGTTTTACATACCTGTTACTATCACAAGGGGGCAGTATTCACATCAGCCACAGCTGAATAAAAAAAGACCCCTCAACATCCAGGTTAAGTTCCCATGGTACAGATTTTTTTTGCAGTAATTAATGATTTTACAGTACATGAGTTTACATTTACCCAGTAATTATAATTCATGAAGTGTTTTACCTCCAATACTGCTGCTTTTAACACAGTAACTGCTTTTAACAGAGTAGCTGCTTTCAACACAGCAGCTGCTTTCTACACAGTAGCTGCTCTCTACACATGTGCATAACTGGTCCATATAAGTACATTATGGTGCCAACCCTGTCACATATACCTATATTTGTATGAGGTGTGTGATGGCATTGGCACGATGATTTCATACTCATATTTGGGCATATCTGCCTGTGGGCAGACCCACCAGGAGACAGAGGAGCAGTGTCTCGGTTCCTACGACCATTAAAAATATGTTTTCTGATGGTCTCAGGCGACCTCTGTGAAAGTGTCATTCAACTGCCAAAGGGGTCGCGACCCACAGTTTGGGAACCACTGCCATAGATGAAGGTAATAACTCTGAATGTCAATGGCCTGAACTAGCACATTAAAAGACAAAGGTTAGCAGATTGACCGAGAAAACATAACCCATAAATCTGTTGCCTGCATGAGATATATCTTAAACTCACAAACAAAAATAGACTAAGAATCAAAGGCTGGAAGAAAATATACCAGGCAAAGAGCAACTTAAAAAAAGCAGGGGTTGCTATCCTAATCTCTGACAAATTTGACCTCAAGGTGCAAACCATACCAAGATCAAAGGATGGGCACTATATAATGCTCAAAGAATCAGTAGAGAAGGAACCAATAAGCATAATGAATATATACACACCTAAGGAGAGACCACGAAATTCATCCAATAAACTATTTAAAAGATGAATAAAGAAATCACAGACTCAACAATCATAGTAGGTGATTTTAATACACCATTGTCAGGGAAAGGTAGAAAGAAGCTCAAGGAAAGAGGCTACAGAGCTAAACACTAAAATTGGGCTACTGGACCTGACAGACATTTGCAGAGCTCTCAAAAAATGCAAAAAATTCACATTATTTTAAGGTGCACATGGCTCATTTTCAAAAAGAGACCACATGCTGGGACACAAGCTGAACCACATTGAATTCAAACATATAGAGATTATGCAGACATTCCTCTGGGACGGCCACACCATAAAGCTGGAGATCAACAAAACGACAACCAGAAAAACAAGGGTAAACAATTGGAGGACAAATAATGAACTTCTGTGGCACGAATGGGTACTGACCCAGACTAGAGAGGAAATTCGGAAGTGTCTAGAAACTAATGAGAATGAGAATACAATGTACCAAAACCTGTGGAATACAGCAAAAGCAGTTATCAGGAAAAGTTTGATAGTGATTAATGCATATATAGAAAAGGAAAAGAGAATTATAGTTGATATGCTATCACAAAACCTCCAGCAACTAAGAGTCAACAGGAGAAAAAAAGTCCTGAATAAAAGAAAAGAAATAATAAAAATCAGGGAAGAGTTAAATGAGTGGGAAGACAAGAGAACAATGCAAAAAAATCAATGCCACAAAAACTGGTTTTTTGAAAGGATCAACAGAATTGACAGTCTGCTGGTAACCTAACCAAGGAAAGGCAGGAGCAAACATCAATAGAAAGAATGAGGGATGGAACCAGGGAAATCACAACGGATCCCAATGAGATTAAAAGGATATTCACAAAAAACTATGAAAGTCTGTATTCTAATGAAAAATGAGGAGTTAATGCCAGGGGCTTGGTGGAGAACAAATATTTTGAGAATGATGAGGGCAAGGAATGTACAAATGTGCTTTACACAATTGATGTATGTATAGATTGTGATAAGAGTTGTATGAGCCCCTAATATAATGATATAAAAAAAAGAAATAGATCACGACCAATCATCTGTGCTCCAATGTTTATTGCAGCCCAATTCACAATCACAAAGAATTGGAAACAATCTAAATTTCCATCAACAGATGAGTGGATTAGAAAACTCTGGCCCATACACAACGGAGTACTACACATCACTAAAAAGCACTGATGATCACATGAATCACATCAGCTCATGGGAAGAGTTGAAGGAAATTATGCTAAGTGAAGTTTGCCAATCACAAAAGGACAAGTACAACACAAGGCCACTGAGGTAAGTATAATCAATACAGTAAGTATAGAAGAAAAGCCACTATCTCACATTATATGGGTTAAGGAACAGGCAGTCTGGTGGGGTACTGGCCAAAACCAAGATGTACATGTCATTCCAACATAAAGAAGGGGAGGAATGGAGGGATGGATTAAAGGGGGGGGTGGGGGTGCTGACACTGGGGAAGTAGGGCACTAACCTACCCAAGAGGAGGGTATTGTTTATATCTCCAGAGAAATGAGAGAATGCATGCAGACCCCACCATGGCATGCCAAAACTTGAGGGCAACTGAACCACATGGAGCAACTCATGAGTAGAGTGGGCTACAGGGTCGACCCCAATCAGAACCAAGCTGACTCCTTCCCTAGATGTATATGCAACAGAGGACAACACTAGGCCTACAGTTTTGGGAGAGGGGCTGACCTGCCACACCCATACAGAAGCAAACCAAGAAAGAAAAAGAGAGCGTGAGGGAGTAGACCCCATACTGGCACACCAAGCCCTGAGAACGACATCCCTGCATGGAGCTGCAAAGGCACAGAGAGGATTGTAGGGCCAACAACAGCTTGAGACATGGCATCCCCCCGCTGGAGCATATTGCTATAGAGGACCATACTGGGGACACACGGTGGGGAATGAGTCCAGTCTGAACTACCCCCAGTGGGATGAACCAAGAAGGGAACATAACAGATCAGCAACAGAATCAAAGCAAAGCCACAGAGCCCCTGAGGAGCACCAAACATAGACCTCAGGCTAGGAGGGGCAGTTCACAGAAACCCTTAGGAATGGTTAGGAGATAGTCATAAAAGTCATGGACAGACCTGGATTTATGTATGCTTTTCCTTCTTTTTTTTCCCCCTTTTCTCTTTTTTTTCAATCATTTGTTTTCTTTTTGTTTTGTCTCCGTTATTGTTGCTTTGCCTACTGTATGGCCGGATCAATACCAGGCCGGCTTCTAACAGGAAGTGACCTTGAATCTCCCCCACCCATGCAGAGCTGACCAGAGCTGGCTGAAATAACTAGCAGCAAGTGGCCTTGAATCTCCCACACATACCTGCTGAGCTGACCAAAGCTGGCTATGTAACCTGTCAGCAGCTTTGCACGTTTTTTTCTTTCTTTTACTCACGGCCCATTTTGCTCACGGCCCGTTTTGTTCACTGCCCATTTAGCTCAGTGCCCCCTTTGTTCTTGGCCTGCTGCTCTGCACCCGGCACCAGCATAGCCCATTTGGCTCAGTGCCCACTTTGCTCTCGACCCTCCATTCTGCACCGCAAGGCCCGTTTGGCTCAGTGCCTGCTTCGTTCTCGCCCACTGCTCTGTAACCGGCACGAATACACCCGGAACCAGGAAGACACCTCACATTCCAGAAACCTGGACATACCTGTCCATATATAAGCACCACCCCTGTAGCCTGCAGTGTGACTCCCCTAGCCCGGACGTTGTGGACTGTGGGACTTCGCCCAGGCTGGGTTTTTCTCCCTAATAAAGCCTGTTTGTTCTAATTCAACTGATTTGGTCTCTGGCACCTCTCAACTACCTTACACCTACCTGTATAAGAAATGGGAAGCAAACCCGAGGAGAAAGTAATGGGGCCGATGGTTCTGGAGGGACTTGGGGGTAGAAGGAGGCAGGGAAAAGGAGAGGTGAGCAAAGAACGCCATAGACAGGGGAACAACTAGGGAATTAAAAGCAACAATGAGGCAGGCATAGAGAATCTACTGGTGCTGGAGCAACAGCAATCTAGCTGAGAGGAATTACCAAGAGGCAGAAGAAGGGCAAATGTAATAGGTGGGCAGGAGTAAGGTAAAAGGAAACAGAGAAAAGATCCAGGAAGCAAAGCTATGGACAGAGGTATAAACATAGGTGTGCACATTTGTAAATATATTAATTCATAAAAATAGAGGCATTGGTCTATGTAAATATCTTATTTGGCAGTACATTGAGTTAGTGGATGGACTTTGGACCTCTGCTCAAGCCCAACCTCATGCAAGAATACTCTCTTCCAGCAACCTGACATTCTGTAATCCTCACCTTCCCAACATGATTGCTGAAGTCAAAATGGGTGCATAAGCAAATGTGGTGAAGAAAGCTGAACATTAGGGTTAGAAATAGGGTTAGAGTTAAACATGTAATCATTTAGTAGAGAAGCAACAAGCCCATATGGAAGAATCCCACCAGCCTGTGGGATCATGAGGTGTTGAAGGGATCAGGTAACAGGCATCAGAATATCCCAAACAAACAAAACAGATTGGTGAGAGTGATGGGTGTCAGAACAGAGACCCAAAACTCATCTGTCGATAATGGGACATCACAGAAGGGTCACAAAAAAGGGATGTGTCAAAAGGGTGCAGTATAGCACCAATGAAACTTTGATGCTTCCTCACCCCCCACTCTCATAACCCCAGTCCTACCTTCCACTTAGAGCAAGACCAGAGCATGTACACAGGTACAGATAAGAGCTCGTGGCACACATAATCCAGGTCTGATAAAGCCCTCAGGAGCAGAAATGGGAGTATCGGTAGGGGGAGGGTGGAGAGAAGGGGAAGAAAGGGGTAACTGATGGCAATGACTGACATCCCCAGGGGAGAAACAACAGAAATGTGGGTGAAGGAAGAAATCAGACTGTGCAAAATGTAAAATAAAAATAATTTATAAATATTATCAAGGGTTCATATAGGTAGGAGGGTGGGGGAATGAGGGGAAAAATGAGGATCTGATATCAAGGGCCCAAATAAGAAGAAAATGTTTTGGAAATGATCATGGTAACATATGTGCAAATGTGTATAGATTGTTACAAGAACTGTAAGGGCCCCCAGTAAAATGATCTTTAAAAGAAAAAAAAGAGTGTTACTTCATGTAATGGGAAAGAGTAGAGGGAGAATGCTATACCATATGGCTGGTAACTGTAGAGTGAGGATACTGAACCATGTATCTGGTAAGTGTAGAACAAGGACACAAACCCATGTAGCTGACAAGAGTAGAGCGAGGATACTAACCCATGTACCCTATAAGTGTACAGTGAGGATACTAACCCATGTAACTGGTAACAGTAGAGCAAGGATTCTAACCCATGTACCTGGTAAGTGTAGAACAAGGATTTAACCCTATGCATTTGGTAATTTTAAAGCAAAGATGCTGCCTCATGTAGCTAGTAAGTGCTGAAGTTGTATTCTAACCCATGTAGCTGGTAAGTAAAGAACAAGGATTATAACTCATGTATATGGTAATGATAGAAGGAGGTTACTACCCCCCTGTAGCTGGTAAGTGTAGAGTGAGGTTGCTACCCCATATAGCAGATAAGTGTAGAAGGAGTATACTAACCCATGTATATGGTAAGTGTAGAGCCAGGGTGCTGACTTTTGTAGCTGCTAAGTGAAGAACAAGGATGCAACCCCATGTACCTGGTAAGTGTAGAGCCAGAATGCTACCCCTTGTAGCAGATAAGTGTAAAACAAGCATGCTACCCCACATAGCTCTGCAGTGTACAGAGAGGATATAAACCCATGTAGCTGGCAAGAATAGAGTAAGGACAATAACTAAAGTAGCTGTTAAGTGCAGAGTGAGGATACAAAACCAAGTAGCTGGTAAACGTAGAGCAATGATACAAAACCATGTAGCTGTTAAATGTGAGTGAGGATACTATTCCACGTACCCCATAAATGTAGAGCCAGGTAGATGGTAAGAGTAGAGCAAGGTTGCTACCCAATATATCTTGTAAGGGTAGAGGGAGATGCTTCCTCGTGTTACTGGTAAGGGTAGAGCTAGGATGCTAACCCATATAGCTGGTAAGTATAGAGGAAGGACACAAACCCATGTAGGTAGGAGGTGTAGAAAAAGGATGTACCCCCAAGTACTTAGTAAGTGTAGAGAAAGAATGCTGCCTCATGCAGCTGGTAAGTATACAGCGAGGTTTCTACCCCATATAGCTGGGTTGGTGGCCCATGTCACTGCTATGTGTAGAGCAAGGATGCTTCTCTTCGCAGCTAGTAAGTGTAGATCGAAGATGCTACCCCATGTAGTTGGTAAGTGTAGGGCAAGGGTACTACTCCATGTAGCTAGCAAATGTTGATCGAGAATACTAACTCATGTAGCTTGTAAGTGTACAGGAAGGACACTAACCCAAGTTTCTGGTAAGTGTAGAACAAGGGTTTAACCCCATGTATTTGGTAAGTG
>NW_022103928.1:5506262-5508020 GCF_000313985.2 Echinops telfairi
GTCTCTAGGGATAAGGACTTGGTGTGATGTGTAGGGATCAACTAGACACTCCTGGGTAAGGGTAGGACAAGAGCTCAACCTATCAATTGCATTGCGGCCTAATGACGCCTTCTTGGTGTCATACGTCTGTTTGCATAAGAAAGGCCAAGCCAAATTGAATCATCTTTCGCCTTTCTGCCAGATCTGAATCTTGCATGTGGTTCCTCAGTGTAGACTACCCACAGAGGATTCATTCAGCTGACTTTGGAGCTCTGCATCCACCAGCCTGTGCCCTGCTGTCTCTGCTTCATCCTCCTGCTTCCTATTCATAGGATAAACTGACAGATGGTGGGGAAATTATATAAATAGGGAGATGAATCAACTATGTCTATTTTAAATAAGTATTTACTTTGCATGTGAATCCATATGCTCTGATGCGGATAGAAAATCATACTAGTACTAAAGCGTGCGGTACCTGCCGCTCTTCACCTGAGGGCTTTCTCTAGCCATAACACCCTGCTCTGACCTGAATCAGCTCAGAGAGCCGATCCACCACCATCACCCCATGCCCCCGCCAGCAGGCCCCTGCCCCTCAGGCGGGACGAAGCTTGGTGCCCAGGCCCCACAGTGGCAGCCCAAGACGAGAGCTGCCAGCTTCGCTTCTGAACAGCAGCCACCCAACCCTCCACCCAGTGGGGCCCAGATATCAAAATAGGACTTAATCTCAGGACACTCAGCCAATCTCAACCCGAACATTTTGCATATAAATGAAACATCTTTATTCCCTTGAACGGAAGAACTCAAGTCCTGCAGGAGTATGGGGCATATGAGTCTCGAACGCCCAGGGATCACCAGTCAGGTTGGCCTGGGGTTCCCTTCCTTTAGATGGGGTTTTGGAAGCTGCCCACAGGGCAGACGGAGAGCAGAGCGGCCACCCTGGCAGGCCTGATGCTGTCCCTCTTCATCTGACTGCCCGGGGGCCAGAGGAGTGGGCACAGGCTCACCAGCCGGATGAGGCTGGTCCACAGATGCCTCTAGGAGAGGGGAGGCTGGTGCCAGAGTGCAATTCCCCGACATGCCCAGGCTCTGAAGAGTTCCAACTCAGTCCTTTTTCCCCTTTTCCCAGGAGAGCAAACCTGGGAAATTTACTAACAAAAGCAGTTAGGTTTCAGATCAGTTCATGTTTTATGTAGGGCTTTATGTTCTTGTTGATTTCAAGGACAACACCCTTGAAGCCTTACAGTAGTTCATTCTAAATTTGGCAGTCAAAACATTAAGCAGTAAGACTAACACAATGTGTAAGTTTCCCTGTCCAGTATCTCCCAAAGATGTTAGGCAGAATGTCTGAAAGAATAAGAATTAAAAGGTCCTGTGTTCCAGGGGACTTGACAATGCCAACCCTCCACTCACAGCTTAGAACTCACCACGTGCATTAGCACCATGAAGGCCCCGAGAATATGGTTCTGACTCAAAAACTCAGAAACCACACTGCTTTAAGTGGATTCCAACTCAAAGTGACCCTAGAGGGCAAGGTAGAACTGCCCCTGCGGGTTTCTGAGACTGTCACTCCATGGACATAGAAAGCCTCTTCATTCTCCCACAGAGCTGCTGGTGGGTTTGAACTGCTGAACTTGTGGTTAGCAGACCAACTCATAATGCATTACACTCTAAGGGCTCCTTCAATTTGAACCTTTAGCCACCCTGAGGGATGGATTAGAGCTGCCCCATAGGTCTCCCCAGACTATAAATCTTTACACAAGCAGACTGCCTCATCTGGAT
>NW_022103928.1:5509609-5510619 GCF_000313985.2 Echinops telfairi
TAGTTGGTTAGTAGCTAAGTATGTAAACCACCCAGACTCATTACTATTGTTATAGTCACCTTACATTAGCATAACACTAACCTTTTGGAATGAACAATTCCGTGTAGTTTAGTACATTCATAGTGTTGTGTAACCATTATCTCTACCCCAGTCCCAAAACATTATCATCACCCAAAGAAAACGGTTACTCGTGAATTACTTCCTCCCATTGCTATCTCCCCCAGACCCAGCAGCAGTCTACCTGCTTCCTGTCTCTAGGGATAAGGACTTGGTGTGATGTGTAGGGATCAACTAGACACTCCTGGGTAAGGGTAGGACAAGAGCTCAACCTATCAATTGCATTGCAGCCTAATGACGCCTTCTTGGTGTCATACGTCTGTTTGCATAAGAAAGGCCAAGCCAAATTGAATCATCTTTTGCCTTTCTGCCAGATCTGAATCTTGCATGTGGTTCCTCAGGGGATTCATTCAGCTGACTTTGGAGCTCTGCATCCACCAGCCTGTGCCCCTGCTGTCTCTGCTTCATCCTCCTGCTTCCTATTCATCAGCTTCCATGAGTCAGGAGAAGCCTGGACTGGATTTACTTATTTCTGCAACTGTGTGAGCCAGTTCTTGATATAGATATCTTTCTACAGACAACACATACAAGTGTCGCTGGTCTTGCTTCTCTGGAGAATGCGACCTAGCACACCTGGTAGAGCAGAAGGATGGCAAAAGAAAGAGGAAGACCCTTGACAAGATGGATTGACACAGTGGCTGCAATGATGGGCTGCAACATTAGAACAATGGTGAGGACAGTGCAGGACAGGGCGATGTGTCATTCTGCTGTACACAGGGTCATTATGAGTCGGAACTGACTCGATGGCACTTAACACAACCACTATTTCCTATAATGGAACATGTGGTCTTTTTGTGCCTGGCTTCTTTCACTTGACATAACCATTTCCAGGGTTCAGCCACAATGAAGTCCTACTAGAACTTCACTCCTTCTAGTACTGAATAATATTCCAT
>NW_022103928.1:5515625-5516711 GCF_000313985.2 Echinops telfairi
ACCTTCTCCTCTCCCGGAGCTGCAGCTTCAGTGCTATCCTTTAAAAGTAAATTCTTCTGGGGGGAGGACAGTGTCCATGTAGATGGGATTGGGGCCAACCTCTCAGACCTCACTATTGGTTCCCTACAGTATATTGTTAACACAACTTTCAAATACACTGGGAGCGTGGCTCACTTGATTGCATTGTTCACGCTATTGCAGTAGTCTGCAATCAAAGCTGCAATCCCTCGGCAGCCTCTTTCTTCACAAATATACCGCCAAACCTTTTCCCAATGCAGAATTATGCCACACCTAGCAATGTGTTGTGGTCATGGGTTTGCTTGTTGTCATTTGAACGAGTGGTGAGTATTCGTGGTATTGTTGTGTGTGTGAGGTCACACAGAGTCAGTTCTAACTCATAGCAAGCCTGCATACAACAGAACGAAACACTGCCCCGTCCTATGTCACCCTCACAGATGTTGTTATGTTGAAGCCCATCGCTGCAGCCACTGTCAATCCATCTCATCAAGAGCCTTCCTCTTTTTTGCTGCCTCTCTACTTTACCAAGGATGATGTCCTTCTCCAGGGATTAATCCCTCCTGATAACATGTCCAAAGCGCATGGGTGCAAGTCTCACCATCCCTGCGTCTAAGAGCACTCTGGCCGTGATTCTGAGACAGATGGGTTCTCTCTTCTGGCAGGCTGTGGCACTTCGGTGTTCTTCCCCGACACCGTAAGGCAAGTGCGTCAAGTCTTCTCGGGTCTCCCTTATTCATTGTCCAGCTGTCACATGAATATGTGCTGACTGAAAACACCAGGGGTTGGGTCAGGTCTTTTCCCCAGAGGCAAAAGATGGTGCCATCCCCTAGAATCGGTGCCCTGAGGTTGAACTTCTAGCCTCCTCCCTCAGAGAAAGAGCATTTCTGTTCTTTAAAGGCATCACCTGAGGCCTACAAACCTCAGACAAGTCACGTCCATCCATGGAAAGAACCCAGCAAAGGGGGAGCCTGGCATGGAGCTAGCATGACAGCGGAGCACATGGAGGCTGGGTGGCTGGAGCCCAGTGGGCCAGGGCAGGCGTGGTGGGTGACAAGGGGCCTGCAGATG
>NW_022103928.1:5517658-5519246 GCF_000313985.2 Echinops telfairi
TTGATTTTCTTCACCCATCTCTGCTTTTCACACACAGAGAGCCATCATTGCACATTACACAGCTACTCACCAATTGGAAGACCCCAGTAGCTACTCATCACAGGAGGATGTGGAGCGTTGTCTTGGAGGAGTGTGTCATGCCAATGGCCTTGCTGTGTCCTGAGACTATGGACCAGTACCCCTCACAGTCTTTGCTTCTGGCTAATACTTTTTCAGCCCATATGTTCTAGGATAGTCAGGGATAGATTAACAAAATAGACAAGTGCATGTGTTATAGAAATATGCTTCATCAAATCTATATGTATTTGTGGGCATAAAACCACTAAAAGTCACTGGTTCACACCCAGCAGTCACTCCCCAGACCAAGATGAGGCCATCTGCTCCTGTAAAGATTCATAGCCTCAAACGTGGGACAGTTCTTCTCTGTCCTATGGGGTCCCGATGAGTCAGAATCAACAAGACAGTGGTGGGTGTTGACTTCCATTCTCCTCCCCACACCGATTCAGCTTGGGGGTCTAGCTGTGCACGCACTCGTGGGCCATTATTCCAGGACTGTGCATGGAATAGTATTCACCTCCATTGCTGTAACCCTCACACTCCTCCCAGTATCGTCATCGTACTTGGTTGACCTTCATCTTATTCGATATTGGCTTTCCTTCGCCCAAGTGAGCATGTGTCTCCCCTCCATGAGTGATAGACCGTCCCTGACTCCTCAGCCCTGGTAACCAGCAAAGACTTTCCTTGCCCTGTGAAAAGCTTTTCTTGACTTTGTAGAAGAGCGGTTTCATACAATATTTGTCCTCCTGTGGCTGGCGTGTTTCACTCAGCATAATGTCCTCCAGGTTCATGCATGTTCTGAGGCGTGTGGCAGCTTCGTCATCAGTCTTTAATGTCGTGTGCAATCAGTGTGGCATCTGAACCATGAAGATCCTTAGCTCCCTCAGCTTCTGTGGCCTGAGCCTCCCCAGTCCCTTGGAGTCTTCACGTGGCATGGACTCCTCTTGGTGTGTGCTTGGACCTGTGTCTGAGCTGGTCCTAGATAACTCGGAGAGGAGTGCGTTAGGGCAAGCCCTGCACCTCCCTGGGCTCATTGGGATAACAAAGGAAACCTATTCCCATAGGGTATTACCCTCACAGGTATTCGGATTACAATGTATACTTGGAGGTGGGGCCAGGGCACAACTCCACCCAAACCCTTCTCATCACACAGATGTAGTCCGCTCGCCACCCCGCCCCCTCCATTAAGGCTCTAACCATTCATCCTACTTACAATTTGTGAAAAGCATTTTATTGTACTCTAGGTAAGGAAGCTGTGGTGGTGGGTCACACGTTGGGCTGCTGACCACAAGGTGGCCTGAACCTCATGAGGTGGTCAGCAGTTTGAAGCCACCAGCCACTAAGCAGGTTTTCCACTCCCATAAAGAGTTAAAGCTTGGTTTCTTTCTTGTTGTGTTTTAATTTGTTCTTTGTCAGTGGCTTGATGTTGTTGCTGTTTTGTTGTACATTGTTGCTTGGTTTTGTTCTGTGTTGTTTTTGTGCATGTTGTTGTCTCCACAAGTCTGTCTGGATAGGACAGGCTGGATGAACA
>NW_022103928.1:5520840-5522060 GCF_000313985.2 Echinops telfairi
CTGTCCCCATGTCCCCTTGGGTTCCCCTTTCTGTCTACGGGTGTCCCTGACCCTTCCTGCCCTCACTTGTTTTGTGTGGACAAGCTGTCCTTTTGGCCTCATGCTGAGTGGTGGCTCTGAGGAGCATGCCCCTCCCCGTGATCACTTTATAGGCTGCCTCTTAAGGGGCTGGAAGGCACCCCTGGGGGGAGCTTCCGTGCTGAGCGTAAAGGGCCACAGTTTCCAGGGTTCCAGGAGTCTGCACAGCACCAGTTACTCTGGGGGCTTTCTGAATTAGATTTTCCTTCTGCCTTCTCCTTCCACTCCATCCAGCACCTTCCATCATGGTATTGATCAGTCTGGGCAATGGTGGCAGCTGGGTGCCATCTAATCTCTATGGCCTCGGGTTAATGGAGGCTGTTTCATGTGGACCCTTTGTCCTTTGGACTCATTTTTATTTTTCTTGAGTTCTTGATTTGCTCCACTCTTCTTTGCTCCAGATAGAAAGAGACCAAGAGTTGTACATGAGACACCCTTTCACAGCTTTTCAGAACAACTTGCTATTCACCACAATAAGATGTAGAGGACTGTCAAGCATCCCACTGAAGGTGACTCTTCCTCCCTGGCCCATCACTGTGTACCTAATGCTCCTCTCTGCCTTCTTTGGTATATCCATCAGACACACTTTGGCTTTTGATTTTGCTCTCTATCAGTCTGTCCCTTGCTAGAATGTAAGCTGTACTAGGGCAGAGGTCTCATCTTCCTTATTTCATTTCCTCAACCCATCATACTGCCTGGAACAAGGGACACAACACACAGATCATGGATGGATGCTGGATGCACGTGACCTTGAGCAAATAAATATTTGGCTGTTCTATGCCAGTCTTGAAATAGTGCAAATGGTTAACACCCTCAGCTTTAACCAAAAGATAAGAAGCTCAAGTCCCCCCAGAGGCCCCTCAGGAGAAAGGCCTGCGCATTACTTCTAAGCAATACAAATCTTTCTAAAGAAAATTCAGCCCCATCAGGCACCACTGCCACCCTCAGGTCATCCTGGAATTCCAACCCATCATTTTACTGGGAAAAGTACAGCACAGGTCTCTTTATGGCTGCTGTAGACAGGTGAAGCTAATTATCAAACAGGTGCTATTGTTATTGTCACTTGTTTACAACCCTGCTCAAAGATCAGCTTTTAACAATTAGCAGGGCCTCCGGGGCAGGTCCTGACTGAGTCATTAAGG
>NW_022103928.1:5522568-5523618 GCF_000313985.2 Echinops telfairi
CACAATATATAATTACACATTGTTTTGTGATTAATCACTCTGCCTTAATTGTATTCAATTTGTAACAATGAAAATGCATCCTGCATAGCAGATATTTAAATACGATTCATAACAGTAGCAAAATTAGTCATGAAGTAGCAACAAAAATAATTTTATGGTTGGGGGGTCACCACCACATGAGTAACTGTTATGAAAGGGTCGCAGCATTAGGAAGGGTTTGAAGCGCTGACCTAGAGGCTCCCAACCCAAAATCCTGTGGCTGAGTAGTAATCTCCCACTTACAGCAGGACTGGGTAGGACTGCCGCTCAGGAAGTCCAAGGCTGTAAGGTCTTTATCCAAGGCCTTTGTGGTGTACTGGTCATTCGTTGGGCTGCTATCCACAAGGTCAGCAGTTTGAAACCACCGGCCATTCCTTGGGAGGAAGACAGGGCTTTCTACTCGCTGAAACACACAAGTGCAGCTCTAGCCTACCCTACAGGCTAGCTCTGGGTGAGAATCAACTCTATGGAGTGAGGTTGGTCTTGGCTTTTTGGTTTCTCTGGAGGGTGGGTTTGAACCCCCACCTTTCACTTGGCACTCTGACACCAGGCTGGCCTGGCCACAGGACCACAGCGCCGAGAGGAACCAGCTAGTTTTTAAAGCGCATTGCCCCCTCTGCTGGCTATTGTTCAAACTGCAAGGCCAATAAGATCAACACCATCCGTTCCCAGTAGGGCTCCCCTGAAACCATGAGAATTAGCCCCAGGGACACTCAGTCTTTTTACTCCAGCCGAAGGAGAGGTAATCCCCTCTGACACATGATTTTTATTAGCTGTGGGGAGCGAGGAGGGCAACGGGTCTTAAGATGAGAAGGGAGGCCTTTGCCAAAAGGAGATCACACCTCAAAGCCTTCAGCTGTGGATTTCAAAGCAACTTGAACCTTGAGGGGAAGGGGTGGTGGGGAGTGCTGGGGGTGTTTATGCTGGGAAAACCGGATGCGGAGCGCTCAGAGCCTCCTTGGGCTGCCAACATTTCTTACACGACCCACTTTGATGGCTGGTGCAAAGTAA
>NW_022103928.1:5525341-5526725 GCF_000313985.2 Echinops telfairi
GTTGTCTGACCCCCGGGGAGGAGGTCACATATAGTTCCCTGTAATCGTCTCCCTCTACCCTCCCAGTATCACCACTCACACCACTGGTCCCGTAGGGATCATCCGCCCTGGATTCAACAGTGGGTTTTTTTAACCCACTTTCTCACCCAGAGGGGCTGGTGGTTTTGAACTGTAGACCTTGCAGGCCACAGCCCAACCCATAGCCATGCCTATTTATTTCTGAGCGAAAGCAGTAGAAACTCGGGAACATTCTGGACTTAGGCTTGTGATATATCTGTATGAAGAGAAGGATACAGTCCAAATCACACACACTGGCTGTGTCCAGGGGTGCCAGAGTGTGTGTGTGCACACATGCCATGTATACACTCAGGGGGCGCACTTAACTGTGAATGTCAGGTGTTCTTGTGTTAGGTACCCTGGAGTCGATCCCAGCTCACAGAGTTCCAGGTGCCACAAGCGGGTTTTCCAGGCTGCAGTCTTTACAGAGTTGATTGTCTTGTCTCTCTCCCACAGAGCCTAGATGTGCATGGCTCGGTTCAAACCATTGACCTTTCTCTTAACCTTCTTACCACCAAGGCTCCAAGGCATCCTATATGTATTACATGGCATATACATATCTTTCCCCATTCTTTTTCCCCAAAAACTTTTTGAAGCCTCCTCATATATAATACCCCAAACCAAACTTACTGCCCTGAAGTCTATACCGACTCATGCAAACCCTATAGGGCAGAGTACAACTGCCCCAGTAAGTTTCTGAGACTTTTAAATCTTTACAGGAGTAGAGACCCCCATCTTTGTCCTGCAGAATACCTTAAGGCTGCCAGGCGACAAACTCCCTGCCATCGAGCCCATTCTGACACGTCATTACCTGTGGACAGCGCTGAACAGCCCTCTGGGTGGCCGAGGCTGTAAAACTTCACGAAAGCAGAAGATCCATCTTTTTCCTGATCATCAGCTGGTGGGTTTGAACTGCTGACCTTGTGATTAGCAGCCCTACATGTCACCCACTATGCCACCAGGGAAAGTTTATTTTTTAAGTATAGAAATCCTAGAAACATTTGTTAAACAAATATATCAAAATGTTACTACCAAAAAAAGGAAACAGAGAAAAGATCTAGTAAGCAAAGCCAAGGATGGAGGTATAAATATAGGAGTGTATATATGTATGTTAGACAGGGTTCTCTGGAGAGTAAAACCAGGACATTTATGATGTCATATATATTTATATAGATAGATAAATATATATATAAGAAATAAACAGTTAATTAATCTATAAAGAAGTAGCATAAGAAATAAACAATTAATCTATAAAGAAGTAAGCATAAGAAATAAACAGTTAATTAATCTATAAAGAAGTACAAATGGTTCAGTGCAACTCACTCCT
>NW_022103928.1:5526965-5528658 GCF_000313985.2 Echinops telfairi
CAAGCAATGTATACTCCAGTAGTGTAGCAAAGCAAGTCAAAGGAACCTCAAACTACAGTGACACAGTCCACAGGTTGGGTGTCCCACAGGTAGTGTAGCTTGAAAACTGAGGCAGAGACCCAGCTAAGGCAGCTGCACACTGGTCAGATCATCAGAGCAAGAGACAAGAAAGGTGGGGCTCACCAAACCATTTATCTCTCCGCCCTTCAATTAATCCCCATGTGTTCATTGACCAGGTTGGCACAATAAACCTACCTATCACAATATGCAAATACCTTAATTCATAAAAAGAGAGGTATTGGTGTGTGTGTGTGTGTGTGTGTGTGTGTATATATATACACACACACACACATTAAGGTAGCGGATGAACTTTGGGACTCTGTTCAAGCCCTGCCTCAATGCAAGAACACTTTGTTCTAACAACCTGGCATTCTGTGATGCACACCCTCCCACATGATCACTGAAGACAAAATGGTGCACAAGCAGACGTGGTGAAGAAAGCTGATGGTGCCGGGTATCAAAAGATACAGCACCTAGGGTCTTAAAGGCTTGAAGTTAAACAAGCAGCGATCTAGCAGAGCAGCCACAAACCCACATGGAAGAAGCACACCAGCTTCATGAAGTGTCCATGTAATTGGGTAACAGGCATCAGAAGACCCCATACAAGCAAACAAACAAAACATATTGCTGAGAATGAGGGGGGTCAGAGCAGAGACCCCAAACCCATCTGTAGACAGTGGAACATCCCCTCACAGAAGGTCCACAAGGAAGGGATGATGAGTCAACCATGGTGCAGTATAGCACCAATGAAACACATAATATTCCACTGGTTTCTTGAGACTTCCTCACCCCCCACTATCATGCCCCAGCCCTGCCTTTCACGCAGGCTAGCCCAGTGCATGTACAGATAGAGTTCAAAATGCACGGAATCCAGGTCAGATAAACCCCTCAGGAACAGAAATGGAAGTAGAGATACCTGGAGAAGGTGGGGACAGGAGGGGAGAAAGGGGAAACAGACCACAATGATCAACACACAACCTCACCACCACCCCCCAACCCCCAGGGGATGCAAAACAGAAACTGTGGGGGAAGAGAGACAGCAGTCAATGTAAGATATGAAAGTAAAAACAATTTATAATTTATCAAGGGGTCACGAGGGTGGGGGAGGGGAAAGGAGCTGATACCAACGGCTCAAATAGAAAGTAAATGTTTTAAAATGATGGCAACATATGTACAAATATGTTTGATACAATTGATATATGGACTGTTTTAAGAGCTGTAAGAGCCCCCTATAAAGTGATCTTTTAAAAAAAAACAAAGTTACTACTCAAACTGATACATAAACAACACAATCCAGATCCTAGCAGCATTCTGCATAGAAATGGAAAACTAATCACCAACTTTATATGCAAAGGAAAGAGGCCCAGAATAAACAAAGCACGACTAAAGAGAACAAAGTAGGAGGCCTATCACGTCCCCATCACCAAACAAACTTTACATCTGTGGTTGTCAGAACAGCCTCTACAGTCCAGCAAGAGACACATCGACCAACGGCAGAGAAAAGAGAGCCCAGAAGTAAATCCATCCACCTACAGCCCACTCATTTTCCCCAAAGAATTGAAACACATCAACTAGGGAAGAGGTCCCACATCAGCAAATGGTGCTGGCCTAACTGGATTTCCATTTGCAGAAA
>NW_022103928.1:5530126-5532462 GCF_000313985.2 Echinops telfairi
AAATGCGCTTTACACAATTGATGTATGTATGGATTGTGATGAGTTGTATGAGCCCCTAATAAAATGATTTTAAAAAAGAAGAAAAAAAAACTTTTAAAAAAATCAAAGGGGATTAAAACAATAAAATGTATTACACTGAAAAAAAAAAAAGAATTAGTCTTGGAAATAGGGGCAGTTCTACCGTGTGCTATCGGATCACTCTGAGTTAAAATCGACTAGATGGCAATGAGTGGTTTACTGGGAAGGAAAGCACAGTGCAGCTCATGCTAAAAAGACAATCTATGTATTTGTTTACTTATACTCAATGTTGGTCAAAAGAAAGAACCCCAAGACACACACACCCTGGACCTCGCTGACTTGAAAGACGGTGTGGATGGCGATTGGTACCCCAGGGGCAGCCTGGGACTCCTGTGGCCGGAAGAGCAGTCACCAAGCCCACCCAGCGCTCTCTGGGGCAGAGCAGGTCCCACCTGCTACACTTCGCCTCCCGTCACGGTTGTGTCCAGTGGCCATTTTTCCCAAATTCAACTTTCACTTTTCTAGCGGTCACACACTCGCTAAGGGTGTGACCCTGACAGAGAGCACAGGAGATGTCAAGTCGTGGGAGACCTGAATTGGGGAGACTTGAGCAGGTCTTGAAGGGAGAGGAAGAGGTGACACACGGAGGAGGTGGGGAGGGCGATCTAGGGACTTCATATTCCATGGCTGATTTCACTTAGAAATAGGAAGTGGCTGCATGGGGTTTTTGTATCAGGTATTTGAAACGTCTATTCCGCCTGGCAGTGAACACACCAGGTGTTTCTAAGTGGTGCGTAGTGCTTACATGGACCCACGTGGCAGACCAGACCTCCCCTTGATTATTCAGGATCTCGTGAGTCACTAGTTCAGCTGGTCCAGTCCACCATAATGCATGTGGTCCTTAAATATCCAATTGTATCATTTTATGTTACAGTTTCATTATTTTGTTTTCCTAGAGGGGGAAAATTGAGGTTGTCAGTGAAAATGTTTTTCTTTGGTCAGCATCAACCCTCATGGAAGGAAGCAACAGTCAAGAAATCAATGAGATATTGCCTTGGGCAAAGCTGCTGCAAAAGACCTCTGTAAGGTTCTTTTTAAAAACAAAAGATGTCACCTTGCTTCCAGACTAAGACAGACTAGGAAGAAAAGCCTGGTGATCTACTTCCCAAGATTGGCCAGTGTCAATCCCATGATCACAGGAGAAGATTGTCTGATAAAATGTTAGAAGGCACAAAGGCCAAAACGACAGAGGCGAGCAGAGTAACGACCTTGAAGGTGGTCAAGGACAATGTTTCCTTCTGTTGTCCCAGGGTCACCATGAGTCGGCAAGTAACAACTCAAAGACCCACTTAGTGCTCCCACCGGCATCGCAAAACCACTAGTCTTCACTCCTAAAGCAGACCCTGTGTGGTTTCTTCTCCACAGATCTCATCAGCGCCACCTCCAGGAAGAAGCCAGGATATAGCACTTCTCTCCTGAAGCCTACATACAGGTACGTACTGGGCTGCTGAACCACGAAGTCAGCAATTCAGAGGAGGCTGTCTACTCCGGGGAAGATTTACAGCCTCAGAAATCCAAAGAGGCAGTTCTACACTGTCTCATAGGGTCACTATGAACAGAAGTTGACCTAATGGCAATTAGGTTGGGTTTTGTGTTTGGGGTTTTGTTTTGTTTTGTTTTTATATACAGGCAATATATATAGTATATGCAGGTAGTCCCAGACTTCAGGTGTATTTAAGTTAAGACAGATGCATTTATCAGCATCTGGTTGTTGTTGTTGTTGTTGTTGTTGTTAGTAATTGACTCGCTGTCATCGAGTCGATGCCGACTCATAGTGACCCTATAGGACAGGGTAGAACTAACTGCCCCTGTGAGTTTCCAAGGCTAATTCTTCATGGGAACTGACTCATCTTTCCCGAGGAATGGCTAGTGGTTTTGAACTGCTGATCTTGCAGTACCAGCCCAACATGTAACCACTATTCCACCAGGGCTTCGTTAGTAATGTGTACTACATACTATTAAAATACTAAAATTATTATATTATATATGATTATATTACATTCTATATAATCATATATAAAATTATATTAATATATAATTTTAGATACATTCCAAACTCCCAAAGATAACTAGAGATTGGGTTTATAAAGATACAGATAGTAAAGGGCAATAATAATGAAAACGTAAGAAAAAATTTTTTTACAGTTATTTGACTTATCTCAGAAATGACATGACAGCGAGGTCAGAACGGGACCCCCAAGTAAGTCAGAGCCTATTTATCTGCTCGCTAGCTCTCCCCCCCACCCGCCGTGCCCCCC
>NW_022103928.1:5533743-5536585 GCF_000313985.2 Echinops telfairi
GCTTTTCATTTCATTATCTGAATCTCAGTGGTATCACACACTTGGGCAGCATACTGGGAAAACCGGATGCTAGCGCAACATTACTAATATACTGCAGAATACTTGTTGAGGGACAGAGTACCCAATAAGCAAAACAGACTTCCTTATGCTTGCTTACTAAGCTGTAGTGAGTAATTAATCTCACCTGGATCTCCTCACGCCCTTGATGCATACAAACCCAGGTGAACTTGTTCACTACAAATTAGTAAGTAAAGCACAATAAATGGATGGGTGGGTGCCATAGTCCTTGTAAATAGTGAACCTGCTTACTGGTTCACCCTCCCCTTCCCTCCGGTTACCGAGGGCTATTCCAAAAAAAGACATTTACTTTCAAGACCGTCAGCAATACTGCAAACCGGACGGCTTGATGCTTTGGAAGAAGTGGGGAGAAGAGAGTACAATACCCAGGTGAAAGGTGCACATAGCCCGTATCTAGATCATTTCAACTAAAACCACCCAACAGTAAACAGAGATGAGCCTTCCCTGGGAGGTAATCCTGGCAAGTTTGCAAATTCTACTGACCACAAGATTTTGTGGCCAAGGCTCATAAAATGCTATTTGACAAAACCATTAGAAATTATACTAGTTAATAAAACGTAAACGTTTTCAAACCAAACCTTGGTGAATCAAATGTGCTGTTTTTAGTCTCATTCCAGGCTCCCCTTGGTTGGAAATTCATGTTAAGACTTGAGCCTCTGCTTGATGCTCACTCTCACGAAGAGACTACTGAAGATATGGGTGCTGTAGCAAAGTGTGTTGAGAGAACTAGATGGCGCCCAGCCATCGAAAGAATAGCACTGGGGTCTTAAAGGCTTGTCTTCAAACAAGCAGCTATCTAAATGAGGCGTCAACTAAGTCCACAGGGAAGAAGCACTCCAGTCTCTAAGATCCAAGGACTGTAAACATGTCATCCAAATCTGAAGGAGGGAATGGTATCAGAGCTTAACTTGTAAACACCCTGTTTGTAGAAGGCTATGGATGACAATGGAAGCCCAAATCCATTTGCAGGGTCCTCACACAGATTAGGCCTCTCGTGAATGCCCCTTGACCATAGTCCAGGGATCTGAATAGCCTTCTCAGATAAAGAGCATTGTAATGTCAATTGTGGTGGATACAGTTAGGTTTAAAATGTAATATCTTAAAAGTTTCTTCCAAAATAAATAAAATAAAAAGTTGTTTCTGTTAGAAAAAAGGACCTTCAACAAGATGGCAACCAGGTAGGTAGCCTGTGCTGGGAGTTTAATGGAGATCAGTGAGTGGGGCTCAGGAGGCCCAGTAGGGGACCCAAGGCTGTCAGTAAATCCCTGCAACCGCCCAGAGCGCTTCCACGAACTGGGAGCTGACTTCCACCCCTTCTCTGGCACCCGCTATGGAGTCCCAGAGACCTGCCCCAACCCACAGAAGCATTCCTAGCAGTCACTGTGTTAGGCAGTGTTCTCTAGAGAAACGAAACCAGGGCACTGACACTTATGATTATATGTATATATATTTACACAGTGAGAAGGAATATAACAGCCAATTAGTCCACACAGCAGTACAGAGGGTTCAGTTCAACTCATTTCCATGGAACAGTTAATATACTAGAAGTCCATCAACTCACATGGGCTGCCAGGTCCTAGGGTCAAGGAAGCAAACAGCAGAGTCGAACCTTGAGCAAGGCAAACAGCAAGCAGCTGGGTGGGTCACCAACAGTCAGTAACTCAGGAGCTTAGCAAAGCAGGCCCGGATAGGACACGGAACACAAACAAGGCATGGCAACGGGATCCACCAGCCTCAAGCTCAAGCAATGTACACAACGGCAGCATGGCAAAGCACGTTTCAAAGGAGCCTCAAGCTCTCACAACACAATCCACAGGTTTGCCTGACCCACAGGTAGTAGCTCACAGGTTGAGGCAAAGAACTAGTTAAAGCTCCACCACGCTCTGATCACCAGAGTGAGAGAAGTGGGGCGGGCCTTGCAGAGCCATTTATCTCTTTGCCCTCCAATCAAACTGCAACCTGATTAATCCCACGTGTTCCTTTTGGCCAGGTTGGCACAATAAACTTAACTATCACAGTCATCTATAAAGGTACCCAAATAAGAATATGCTAAGACGTATCAGCGGACACCATGAAGAAGAGGAGTGGAGTAACATATTCCAAAAGGTGAAAGAAAATAATGCAAACCCAAGGATACTTGTGGGGAGCAGGGGGAGAAAGAGGAAAACAGTCACAATGACTGACGTATAACACCTCCCACCCCCGAAGGGGACGAGTAACAGAAACAGGGGTGAAGGGTAACAGCAGATGGTGTAAGATACAAAAATAATTCATAATTTATCAAGGGGTCATGAAGGTGGAAAGGTGAAAGAGGGAGGGGAATAAAGGGCTGAGTGATACCAAGGGCTCAATTAGAAACAAAATGTTTTGAAAATGATGATGGCTCATGTTTGGTAAAGTAGAGGGACTGTGAAAAAGAGGAAGGCTCTCAACCAACTGGATGACACAGGAGCCACAAGGGGGCTCCACCAGAACAATTGTGAGGATGGCACAGCGAGGCGAGGTTTCCTTCTGGGGCAGGTATGCAGTGACTAATGCAGTGACTGAGTCAAAACTGACTTGAGGGCCCCTAACGAGAATAACCATACTTAATTACATAATGACATGACTGACATGTAGCAAATGTTCGATAAATTAAAGTTGTAATATTAAATATATAAAAAAAGATGATGGCAACATAACATATATACTTGAGTATAAGCCGACCTGAATATCAGCCAAGGCACCTAATTTTACCACAAAAACTGCATTAAAACGTGCTGAG
>NW_022103928.1:5538608-5549394 GCF_000313985.2 Echinops telfairi
TTTTCAAGTTGCTCTGGTTTTTAATATTCTCTAGTTTTACTCAGTCCAAAGATTGAGGTTCTCTGTGTTTATTTCAATTTTTGGTTTTTGGGGGGCGGGTGGGGGGTGGGAGGGGACTGGTCTGTTTTTTTGTATATAAGATTCAAGATAAGAACTGGATTAATGGGGTTACAGCAGGGACAGTTGCAGGGGAAATGGGGAGCTAATAACAATGAATGAGAAAAAAGTTCTAAAATTGACTGTTTTAATGATTGTACAACTTTTCTTGATATGAATTAACTGTTGAATTGTACACTGTGGATTGTGTGCCAATAAAACTAATTTAAATAATATTAATTAAAACAACAAAGGGCTTGGGGTTGAGTTGTAGGGAGGAAGATGGCAGGAAGGGGGTCAAAAGGTAAAGGCAAAGAGCAAAAAGCCAAGAAAAAAGCACATTCTCCTAGAACACTGAGCAGAGCCGCATTTTGACAGCTGCCCCTACAGGCTGGAAGCCATTATTTCAGCTTCCCACAGTACAGGCAGACAGTGGAGAGGGAACATTGTAACGGCTTTGGTGTAGCCATTCAATATCTGGCACAGGCCCACCCAAAGATTTTCAATATTTCATTTTACCAACTAAAGAAAAACATTAAAGCAATGCCATGAACTCTCACCTACTACACTGAAATACCAAGAAAACAAAAATCCTCACAGTTGAAAAATTAGTCAACATGATGATAAATGGTGAAAAGATTAAAGTTGTCCAAGATCTCACATTACTTGGATCTACTGCATTGGGCAAATCTGCTACACGGACTTATTTGAAATATTAACTAGCAAAGATGACACTTTGGGGACTAGGTGCAGCCGATCCAAGCCGCCATATTTTCAAGTGCCTCCTATGCAAGTGAAAACTGGACATGGGGTAAGGCATACAGGAAAAGAGTAGAGGCATTTGAATGATGGTGCTGGCAAGAATAGTAAAGTACCATGGGCTGTCAAGAGAACAAATAAATCTGTCTTGATTGCAGTACAGCCAGAATGCTCCTTAGAGGCCAGGGTGGTGATACTTGGGTCTCACGTACTCTGGACACATTAGGAGAAACCGGTGCCTGGAAGAGCACCGTGCTTTGCAAAGCTGAAGAGCAGTGAGAGAAAGATCCTTGATGAGATGGCCTGACTCACTGGCTGTAACCACAGGCCCAAACATGGCAATTGTGAGGATGGCTCAAGACCAGCAGTCTCACTCCACTGTGGACAGCCGCTGAGCCAGAGCCGCTATCTTCACAAAACGAACGGGCGCGTTTGAAACTGTCTTGAAGAATATTGAGCACACTGTCAGAACCAACGAATGTTTTGTAGCGGTAGAGCCAAAACGCTCCTCAGCACTTACTTTTGTCTTGCTTACTTCGGACTTGTTGTCAGTAGAGATCAGTTCCCGGGGCAAGCCCCAGAAAGGCGGACCCTCACTGCGATGGCCTCGCCAAAACAATGGGATCAGCCGGACCTCCCATAGTGGACGGCACTGGAGCCAGCAACTTGTTCTGCTGTGAACAGATCATTAGTTGGCGTGCACGCCCCAGCACCTCACAATGACACAATGACACTCAAAAAAGGGGCATTTGAACGCTGCAAAAGGAGGCTACCTCAGAATGATTTGTCCTACACACTACAAAGTTGTGAAAAATTCACTCCGATTTTGCAAGTCTTCCAAACCCAATGGTGCTAAAGATACATGTCTACAATGAAATATGGAATCTCTATAGTCTCCGATTTTTGGAGAATGTAAGTTGTTTGGCCTCAGATTTCTTCCTACAAATGGCCATGGAATAGACCTTACAAGCTGTCATGGTCTCAGAAAGTATGGTTTTGCTGTCCTACAGGGTCACGGAGTATGCATGAACGGCGGGAGTTTGGTTAGGTTGTTCCTAAAGCTCTGACTTCAGTGTGTAAACGGGTCTATTTGGTGAGCTACTGGGTCTCCCCGCACGTACTTCAGATGCAGTGTTCACTTTCACGGCTAGAACCATGTGAGCTTTTAGGACCGCCCACATTGGAAATTGGACCCTTTTCTAACTGAAATGTTATGCCAGGTCAACTGCTGTCATTCAATCACATTATTAAACACAGCCTTAAAGTCTAGCTCCATTTTTAACGTTTGTTCCAGTTTGAATGAATTCTAGCCATGCGTTCCAGAGATGTGGGAATTGTCAGTCACCATCCAAAAGGCTTACTTTTTGGATCCTGTGAACATTTCCGGCAATGCAAACTAAAAGTATGATCCAACATGAAAACAGCACCACCCTAAGTCCTCAGCAAACACTTTACAAACCACTCACCTGCAAGTTTCGCAGCTCAATCATTTACTGACCTAAGTTCCACTTCGTAGTCCGGCAAGTCCTCCCCAGCAACCGAGGTGTACTATCTCTATGTATAGTTACAAGTGCAGGTATAGGCCAGGGCAGCTTTCTTAATGGCAGCTGCTGTTGCTGGGATTCACATTTCCTGGTGACTCAGCTCAGCTACCTGATTTCACGTGAATGTGTGCACTGTACTGAACCCCTAAGGCTTCCAGGGTGAACTTGGCACCCTCAAAGTGGACATTCAGGATCCACAGCACCAACAAAGCCTGCTTTTTGCCTTTTTCACATGCTAACACAGGGCTGGGCTGGAAGGCTGTTAAGATGAATAATACGGTGAAGTCTACAAGGGGCTTTTTGAATATTCATTTTTTTAAGAACACAAACATGCAATGCCTTTGTGAGGACCCTGAAAGTTTATCAATAACCTCCCCACAAAAGCCAATGACTTGTGTGCTTTAAAGTCGTCCACTCTTCTATACATGCTTGTTTCAGACAGGCAAATAGTCATGTTACACATGCAGTCATTGAATCAGGTCTTCCTAGTCCTAAAAAGTCTCTGTGCTACTCGAGACACTTTTTAACTAAAAAAATTCAGAGCTAAGAATGAGAAGCTCACCTAGTATTTAAGCCACCAAACATGCTGATTAATACGATCACAGGAGTGGGCAGCCACACCTCACCATCCACTATCACCACTGCGCCAAAGGAGCAAACAATCCAGAGGTGAAAATAGCATCAGTTGGAAGCTCTCTACACTTCTTACATGAAAAACTCCTCCTCTGAAGGGGGAGCCTTCAAGGGTGATCCCAACTCAAATGCCATAGAATTACACACACAAGCTAACGTTAAATTATGACAACAGAGAGATGTTAAGGGATAAGCCTTGACTGTTTTTAAGTCAGGTATGATTTTTCCACAAAGAACCACAACTGTCCATTCAACTCAATTGTGCCTTCTCCTTAAATTCTTATCCTCCACTTGTGTATATAGTTGTGCATGAGACTCTTTCTAGAGGGCTGAGAAACACTGGCGGGTTCTGTGTTACCTGAGGTGAGTGGGTGAATAAGTAATTCCACACATAAAGAGAATTCATCTAATTTATATTTTATTGCAGTATGAAAATAATACATTTATTTGGCAAAGTAATCTAGACTCCAAGTTAAAATAAAATTCTGAAGAAAGTATACTACGTATTTTTAAAATGTGAAATATTAGATGTATTCTAACCAATACATACTAGCATTCTTATTAGGCCAATAATCCAGCAAACCTAATTTTAATAGTTCCACATGAAATTACAGGTGTTTTGCAGTCATCCATCTTATGATTAGCACAAATTGCAGAGAGCGGAGCTTCATTTCATCAAAACCAATCTGAAACACCCCCACATTTTTATTTCCTTTGGTTCTACAAATTGCAAGAGTCATCCTTACCACAAGTTACATTTTTCTTAATTAAATGATTTAGCAGCATTAGATTCTGCCCAAGTACCTTTATAAGTAAACTAGTATATTACATTTACATTATTTGAAAAATTGCTGTCGGATTTTACAAATGCATAAACACATGCCTATCTACACCGGCAAAAACAAAACTCCCTTGAACCCCAATGCTCGGGCAGGTCACACTTCCTCCCGGATTCTGGGGTGCCTTTTCAAACAAAGGTATGGTTCCTTGACTGGCAGCTCCACTCTTCAGCCCGCTTTTGAAATGCATATAGTTAGGTAAACCCTAATTGAATTACATTTATCTAATCATCAGCATTTGCTCTTCCATTACTTACTGTTGTTACATTTTCAGAATTGAAAGGGGCTTCACTAACACAATTTGTTTTCACTTTTTAAACAGTGCTTTAAAAAAAGTTCAAAATATATTCTTACTTTCCTTGTACGTATCTTCAAATTATTTTTACATTTTGGATAGAGTCTAAAGTTTAACAGATAAATAATATACTCTGGGCCAAAAAAAGAGCGTTTTTGATCATTGAGTTTAGTTCTTTAAATTGACTTTGCTTGATGAGTGTTGCGAAAGTGTCTAAAATTAGCCTTTCAAAAATTCGCACATAAACCAGTTACATTTTTATTAAGTAGTCTTTGTAAGTGCACCTATGCATACAGGAGGAAATTTACTTCTACACGGCCAACACACTAAACCAGTTGAACAAGGTTTCCCAGTTTAACTAGATATTCCACCTACCATAGAAAAGAATAATTCCATAAACAATTATCTGTTTAAACAGCAATAAAGTCTGATCTATGATCAACATAAGAATATCTAATAAATAGTAAACTATAGATTTAAATGCAGATTTCTCATAGAGTTAAGTGATGGTATTTTGGTACATTCACCATTAGTTTACTTTATTTAATAAAGAAATACATTTGTCCTTGCAAAAGTAGCAATTGCAAGTTTACAAATAAAACCACAGACCTCAAAAGTCATGATGCTAAACCTTCAACTTACAACCAACAGAAAGCAAGTATCGTTTTGTTTTAAATTGGTCCATGGCAATGTAATTAAAATTTTTAAATATCAAAAGATCGCAAGATCTTAAAGAATAGGTTTATTGACATTTCATAAATATTCTAAAGAAAAATCTATCATTTTCTAAACTTAAAATGTTTAAAATCGGTTTTATTGGCAAAATATCACTCAACAAAATAGGTTGCTGCAAATGAATGTCATGTTTAAAATTTGCCTCATTTGAACATTCACACATGGTTTTCAAAAATTACAAAGTGTAATTAATGCTCACCCCTCAGGTCTATCATGTGGCTGCTGTGAACCTGACAGCTCGGTCGGTCAGTAGTACAGTACCCTCCAAATATGAACGGAGCCAATTACTTTGGTATTTTTAGTCACAAGAATTTAAGTAGTCAAAATGCAAGGCTTGAGTCTGCCCCCAGTGCCCCAGCAGACGACAGTGTCGGGAATTGTCTGCACCAGCTTTGTGCGCTCATCTGTGTACTTCAGGTATTGGAAACTTTAAAAAGAAAACATATATTCTGATAAAAATGTACTCAAATATTTCATAACATTAATATTTATTGCTTTATATGAATACTGTATTGAAAGCCCAAGCATTCGGTTTACACACAGAAATCATACAATTATATACCGCTTCACAAAGGCAGTGAACACATTACATTCTACAAAATCTACTTTACAGAAATTTAAAAATTCTAAATATCAAAAGGTACAGCTGAAGAAACAGGTATAAATTTGGCAGCCAGTAATTTTGACAGGGAAGTTGCAGCTTGCATGACTTTAAATATGTGAATTTGAAAATATTGAGTTTAGAGTAATCATTGTGCTTTGTGTTGATCTGAAAAATATAACACTGGCTGTCGAAGAAGCATGTTCAAAAATAGTTAATTCACTTCAAAACGTCATACAAATTATGTTGGTTTCTATGCACCCCTAAAGCTTTAGTCACTTAAGTCCAGGTACATTACTGAAGTAATCTATTAATTCTTCCAGTACAGTGGTGCTTCAATACCATTGACATTTGCACACTCTAGAATAATTTAGAAAGAAATGTGTAATATTCACACGGGTCGGAAAAGCAAGCACAAGGTCAAGGAACCTGCCCAGTTCTTCTGAGATGGTCTTATGTCCATTCTACAAAATAGTAAGTTAACGTTTGAACACAATTTCCAAGATAAAGCACATTTTCCCCCCATAAATAATGAAGCCTTTTTGTCTCAGGCACCTCAGAAGTATACAAAAGAACTTCAGTTGGAACAGATCTCTTGGAATGTGTCTAACCTGGTTACTTCAACAGACTTACGATTTCCAGGGTTTCGCAGGGGCCAGATTTTATCTGAAGTACTCAGAAGAAGAGAAAGAACTGTCTTCTGAACGAGGTGAACTCAATCATTACCAATAGAAAAAGTATCCACTGTATTCATCTCTTTATAGAAACAGAAAAATATAACATTTCCCCCTTAGAATATATATGTATATATATTTATATATATGTATATATGACTTAAAGTTCCATTGTACAGTCAAACAATAAAATCTGGAAACCAGCATGAAACCCTCTATTTCATGTTAAAATGCTGAAACTATGACCAAAATATGAAAATGGTGAGAGCTGTCAGGAGACAAGACAAAAAGATTTCTTGCTTATGTATGAACTAAATATACTCTCCAAAAAGCTTTCAAAATTATAATTATTACCTTCCAGTTTAAAAACTTTAATTCTAAATTAAAAATAAAAGAATCTATACACAAACCACTGATTGACCAGACCGAAAGAAGTCAGCGGTAAGCAGGGGCCAGGGGCTGCTCTTCACAGTTCTTACATGTACAATTCTTTCAGGATCTATTCCATAAAGTACTTAATTTCACAACCTGCTTCTCCCATAAAACAAAAAGTCCATTTATTACATAAAAGTTTATACAGTGTAAAACCAGAACTGCATGTAAAATACTGCATGTAAGTGTTTCTCAGCAGCTAGTCTTGTTCCATGGGTTCCTCTGTGGCTTCTGTGGCGTCGTCGTTTTCCATGAATGACTCTGAGAGGCTCTCTCCAGTTTTCCTGGAATTGGCTCCCACCAATTCTTCTGACTCACTGCAGTCAGAACCACTACTTACAGGGCCTGTGTCTTCACTACCTGCAGCATGTAAATCGTTCTTGGCTTGTGACACATCAGATTCCTCCATTTGATGATTTTCCTCAGAAGTCTCTTCATTCACAGTTAAGGCATCATCTGATTCTTTTTCTTGATTTTTTCTTTCTGGGACCATTTCTCTTGATGTCATAAAAGATTCTAAAAATAAATAAGCAAATGTTGTAGTTAAATTTTATTTTCAAAATACTTCCACAGTTAAGTTTCATCAATTCAGATATTCTACAGTTTAACCCTCAGCCCCTGAAAACTCAGTAGAATTACCGACAGGCAGGAAAACAGCCCCACATCAGCATTATAAGGAGTTCCAGTATGTTAAATTCTTTGCAGTGTAAGAATTTGTGGATCTCCTTATTCCATCCACCCTTTCACAGAGGTCTCTAAATACCTTCTTCTTCTTCCTCCTCCTCCTCTTCTTCCTCCTCCTCTGTACAGTGCTGTTCAGCACTACTACTTTCCTCATCCTTATCGGGAGAAGAGGCCGCTGCTTCCTTTTCTTCTACCACAACTGGAGAGGCCGCACTGGACGGGGTCTGACTGGCTGTCTCTCTTACTTCGCTTTCTTTGTCAAACCTGAGTCTTTTGACCTCGTGCCCTTCAGCTTCCACAGCATCTTCACCTGGGTGTTTATTTTTCATAGGGCTCACAGCGGTACCTTCTGATTCGGATGACAGAGCTTCACTGTAAATATTTTTAAAGTAAGATTATTTGCCTCATCTCCAACATTCTCACTCCTTAGGTTCTAATGAAATTTTAAGCAGTATTTTAGCATCAAGTAAAATAGTAACAAAGAAAACGGATGATTTCAAGGGACCCTAAATTGTTTAATAAGTATTCCCCACTAGGAATGAATCAATATTTTATACTTCTCTGTTCAATTCTCTAAAACCTTACACGTTCTATTTAAAACAGCAAGCCCCATAGAGACAAGTTCCAAGTCATCTTATTTATACAGATCTCTTTCCCTGAGGATGGCAGACAGTTTGATAAAGAACGTAAGTTATCTAAATGAAACTATTCACAAAATTTCAAATAGTTACATAACTACTAGCTCAAGTAGCTTTCAAAAATTAGTTAGACTATAGCAAGACTACTTAAATCCGAAGACACTGCAAACAGCAGCTAGGACTCCTACAACCTCGTTAGAACCTTGTGTGTCATTCAGATAAACTGGAAATAAGAGATGATAGATGCTAAAACAAGTTCTTCTTTATGGTTTTTAATATTATGTATAATCACATACCTATGGTTTTTGTCCTCATTTTGCTGTACATTTGCCTCTTTGCTATCTGTGTTCTCTGGCAAACCATTTGTTGTCATAGGGACTGACAAAGAAACCTTTGGCCGATTAAGTGGCCTGGGTGTTCCAGGACCATTTATATTAGACCTACAATAAGATAAATGAGCATTATTTTCTCTCCTCCTGTAGTATACTAACATAAACACACTATAGAAGAACATGACCCCTCACTATTCACAATTCCAAAGGACCAAGTTCTTACTCAAAATAAGTATCACAATAAATGAAGATGATCACATCAGATCATAAGATGAGGAATGACTATAACCTCACATAATTGCCCAACCATGGAGAATTCTGTCCCAGTCAAGCTAAACAAAATAACCTTAACCACCACAGCCAATGTTACTCTCACCTCAGCATTCGTAACTGCTAGGTGTAGGTTGTTTATGTACAAAAATCATATAGCTTCATTATTGTTGCAAATGCAAAATGTCAAATAATTAGGTCAATAAAAGAAAACAACAACTACAAAGGAAAAAAAACCAGAACAACTCACTGCCATCAAGTTGATGATAACTCAAGAGCAACACTGTGGGTTTCAGAACGCTGTAGAGGTAGAAAACCTCATCTTTCTCCCATAGAGCAGCTGGTTTCAAACTGCTAATCTCGAGATTAGCAGCCTCATGTGTAACCCACTATGCTACCAGGGCTCCTTTGTCAACAAGAGAAGAAGGTGTAATTCTATTTAATATATCAGACACGCTGCATCAAATGCCTAATACAATATGTACTATCTACTAGTCAAAATTGGACAGGTGCAAACTTCAAATTAAAACTCAGTAATCTTACCTCTCAGTATAACTTGGAGAATTTCCAGGAAACATTACACCATTCATTCTATTTAAACTATTATTAGAATTGTTTTTCCTATTAAAAAAAGGGGGGGGGATGTTACATATGACATAAATTCCTTAATTTTGATAAAAACCATGAGTTTTGAGGCAGCACACCCCCTACCCGCACCCCGCAAAAGCAAAGCTCAGGTGGTAAGAAAGTGAAATAACAAATGATGCAGGGGAGCCCAGGGAAGGAAGTAGGAAAGGCATTGTTACATTGAAGAAATTGCAAACCAATGTTAGGTAATAATATGAGCATAAAATGTTGAATGAAAAACTCATTTGTTCAGTAAACTTTCACCCAGGCCACAATAAATCAAAAAACTTTTGTAAAGATGTGCTTATTTTAAGAACCAAACAGAAAGACTTGTAAAAAATCACATAGGCACCACCTCAGTATAAGGGGAGAAGGAAGTTTTTAATCAGTCAGTATGATCTGACTTTGACCTTAGTGCTCCCAATAGGACTCACATTAGAAAAACCAAAACATTTTAGTAAAGTTGTGTGGAAGATAAGATGTTTAAATTTCGTAACACTGAGCACTTTATTATATACGTTTTCAAAACAGATTTTCTACCAAGAAAAACATGACATTATGTAATTCTTTTAGTAGTGTATTTTAAAACATGGGTATGGTCTTAAAAAAGAGTTCTAGAAATGAAATCCCTGTTATTGGTCAAAGGCCATCTAACTAAATGATGGTTCTCAACAGGGTTACCCTTCACCCCCGGTGTTTGAAGCCACATGATTAGGAGAGGAGGTGGCATGCAGAGTAGAGACCAGGGACACTGCTGAACACTGCGTAGAACAGACTCCATGACAAAGAACTGTCTGGTCTAAAATGTCAAGAATGCAAAGGTTGAAAACGCCCCTATAGGAATCTTGACCATTAGAAATACTTCACTATAAAAGAAATGTTTCAAGGAACTACTCCAAACCTAGGAGTTCTGCCCTAGAGACTCGGAGCTCCCAGCGCCATGGGCAGAACCTTAAATCCAGCTATGTTGGGGTTGCAGTAAAATCCAAACCTCTGTACCTGGAGACTCACACAAGAGCCAATGTTGGTAATATTCTACTCTGGGACGTTCACAAGTATTTAGAAATGTTATTATGCTACTATCAACTGCCCTGAAAAGGATCACATTACGAGGTCCCGGTTAGAATGGAAGAAAAATGTGGACCAGAACTCAAAACCAGAAAAGAGACCAGTCTTATTGGTCAGAGATTAGTTGGACTCTTAAGATGAGGAGTCCTATTGGCCCTTCAAGTCTGAAACTGCACTTATCCCACATTAGAATCATCAAGAGGGGAGCATTAACCCTGGGACCAAGTTCAGAGGGTTAGGAAAGAACAGCAAACACAGAAACAGGACTGCACTGAATGAGCAAAATGCTTATGAATTATAAGCATGTAAAACTGATAATCTGTTCAGTACACCCGCACCTAATTCACAATAAGTGATATTTAACTCACTGTTTAATAACAGATAAAATGTATTTTGATAATTAGAATTGGAATATAGTAAGTGGTCTGTTTAAAAAAAACCTTAATACTTACTCTGATGAAGGATGAACACAGCTAACAACCATCACATTCTGCAATAAAAAACATTGGGGATTTAATATGAAAAATATTATAATAAAAAAAGAAAAATACTATAATTT
>NW_022103928.1:5550722-5554914 GCF_000313985.2 Echinops telfairi
CCTGGATTCCCTGTGTTTCCAGTTCCTATCTGTACCAGTGCACATCCTCTGGTCTAGCCAGACTTGCAAGGTAGAATTGGGATCATGATAGTGGGGGAGGGGAGGCATTTAGGAACAAGAGGAAAGTTGTATTTTTCATGAGATTGAAGATTTCTTTGTAATGAAATTCTTATATAATCTTCCTGTTCTGCTAAAAGTCACAATCAGTTTAATCTTCCTCCCAAGTTTATAACTATCAAATACTATAGCCATGATTTGAATGCTGGGGTCCTGATCTGAATAGAGATACATGACCTCTTCACCCAAAGATCACCAAATTGTGGGAGTGATTATTAAAAGTCCCTGAGTATAAATAGAAGTGTTAATAAACCATCGGAGTTTCCTGCCTGAATTTTATTCAATTCAAGGCATAGAGAATCAATGAGACACCCAAAACCACTCAGTCTTAAGACTATGACAAATCTCTTAGCAATGATCTGGGACCCCAGCTCCAAGGATAAAACAAATCTGATATGAATCAAAACCTAAAATGAATATTGGACTATGCTTTAAGACCAATCACCAACTGAAGGAGTTAACAAGCTACTTGTCCAATTTCAATTCCCACGGGGAATTCCTTCACTGCATTTCAAACTTCTTTTCATTCTGTCAAAAACCTTGATATCTCCGTTCATCAACGCCTGACCCCTTTACTGACAACCTTCTCTTCCCCTTATCAATTCTCCTAAGGTACACAAAACCTAGTGCTATTATCATTCTTAAATTTGACCCGATTCCTCACACTCGAAACCTGGTTTGCATCAGCATAATCATATGCCTCTAAATCCCAACCGAGGAAATGAATTCCCTAGGCAAATAAACATACAACATCACAGTAAGGCACAGGCCGTCTTCAACAGTGGACATGTGAATGCAAGCCACAAGAATCTCAAAACAGTAAGGTGCTGCTTTTCTGAAACCTCATTGTTCACCACCAGCCTTCCTCACCCCCTCTTACACAACACAATTTAGGGACAAACTTATGTGAAAAAAAGGAGCCTGAAAGAGAACTTACTCAATGTTGTTTCTAACATCTAGTAAGCTACAATGTGATTTCAATCATAAAATAAATACCTTTTCTACTCCTCTGAGAAATTTGTCTGTTCCTGTATAGTTTCTCCTTGGATCTGTTAGCAATTCACATAGTCGTTGAATAGTAAAGGGGATACTGGAAAAGAATATAATTTTACATTTAAGGTCATTAACCAAGAAAGTTAAAAACATTATTACTCTTGCTGTTTATCTAGTCACTGTTCAATTACAAATGAAAACGCCACCATGAGAAATGAATGAATGGGGTCCTTAAACTATGAGCACACCTGTCTTTTTATTTCAAAAGAAAGCTACTTTCTCTTGCCTTTAAAAAAAAAAAAAAGGCAAATAAAAGTTTATTTGAATTAAGTCCTTTATTGGTTGCTCATTGGCAGTTTGAAGCAATTACTCTGCTCCATGAAGTATAGCACCAATAGTGCAAGAATTCAAACATAATTTCTCCAACTTCAATCCCATGTTTTTTCAGTCGTGACAAAATCATAGGCATACATTTCTTAATAAGCCATGTGTTGCACCCCCATGTTCTTATGAAAGTCAGGATTTAAATGTATTTAGAAACCATTTTAAGAGGCATAAAGTAAATGTAATTTATAACAGAACATTAAGACCCGGAAACTTCCTTCTCTCATTTAGTATTCAAAATAACGGCGGAGAAATCTGTTGTTCTTCGGAAAATAGGACCCGAACTAAAAGCAGGTGTCTGGCATCACAAGTAGTTTTAAAACACTCGGAAGAGAGGAGTTAGTAGACGTTGATCGTGACTGTTATAGGACATTCCTTTGAGCTATCCTCTTATCCTTTCTTTTGAAAATATAGTCAGGGTGAAGTCATCTGTCAAAACTAAAAACTTCTAAAATGAAGGGGGGAAAGCAACTAATAGTAGCAACAGTAGTGGTACTAATAGTAAATTCGATTACTAATAATGAAAGCATAAGCATTCACATTTGTATTGTTAATGCTTATAAATATAACACAAAACAGAAAAATCTATAGCTCCATTATTTAAATATATAAAAAGCCCATAATGCCATTTTTTAAATGTTGGAATCATTTACTATAGCACATACTTAATAATATTAGTTTCTTTTCATTTTTTAAAAATCAATTTATTGGGTCTCATAAAATTCATCACAATACATAGATCAATTGTGTAAAGCACATCTATACATTTGTTGCCCTCATCATTCCCAAAATTCGCTTGCCTATTGGGTTAATATTAGTTTCTTAATTGTCTGCCTTTATTCATACTTGACTGAAAGCCCAAGCATAAGCCCTCTTTACACATGTATTTTGTTAATGTTTTCTGTGTGTGTATGTATGAAATGCAGTACACCATCATTGATTTTAGAACATTAGTGGCATGCCTGAAACTTACCTAAAGCACACACTGCAACCTTAAATTATTCCTTCTTTAAATGTCTCGTAAGCACTTCACCCAACCCCTAACAAGCAAGTTCCCATCCAGCCCATTCTGATTCAAGCCTGTGGGCATCAGCGCAAACTTGTGCTGGAGTTTTCAGTGGCTGTTCTTCTTCAGCTCCTCCTTCTGAGGTGTCTCTCGAAAGACGGGAAACACCACTAGTGGATGAACACTGACTTGTTTGTGCCACTCAGGCATTCCATGCTCAGCCTGACACTACATACACCCTTCTACAGTAAACAAGATAGCACTAATGTTCAGGTAATTCAATAATACTAATTTCAGATATTTAAACAAATATTGCCTAATTATTCCTTTTACGTCAGTTAACATTCTGTCCTACCTCAAATCTTTTTCATAAATTAAAATTAGAGTAGTATCTCTAAACTCTCCATTTAACAGCATCTACATCAGCAGTTCTCAACCTGTGGGTCGCGACTCCTTTGGGGGTCAAACAACCCTTTCACAGGGTTCGCCTGATTCATAACAGTAGCAATATTAAAATTACGAAGTTGCGTTGAAAATAATTTTATAGTTGGGGGTTCACCACAACATGAACTATATTAAAGGGTCGCGGCATTAGAACCACTGACCTACACTAAATGTTCTGGCCAATTTTAGTGTGCACAATGGCAATCAGTTATCAATATTGTATATGTTGCTAAACATTCATACTGCTTTTTTGGGGTAGGGAGGACACACAGCAATACTAGCTTGTGGTGGGAATAGGAGTCTGCATTCTGACATTTTCAGAACGTCTTTTCAGATGTCCAATAGATGCCACTAAAATGTTATGTAACACTCCTCACAAAGAAAGGGTAGATTCAAACATTACATGTAAATAAAAGTATCCACGAGAAGCAATGTAATTTTCTTGCAACTGCATTGAAAGTCTGCATGTAAAGATCTCTACATCGTTGGTCTGTCTGATTAGGAGGACTCCTTGCCAACCTGACAGTTGGTCGTCCTGTGGTGCCTTGCATGTTGCTGTGACACTGGAAACTATTCTGCTGATGTTACAAATATGGTAGTCAGGTTTCAGCAGAGCTTCCACACTAACACAGACTAGGAAGAAAGGCTCTATAAATCTACTTCCAAAAATCAGTCAAAGAAAACTCTGTGGGTCATAAAATAATGTCTATAATGTGTGGGAAGTGAGTGCCGCAAGTTGGAAGGCTCTTGAATACACAGTGGTTGACCAGTGCCTGTGAAGACAGTGCTGGACTGGCAATACTTCATTCTGCTTCTGTTGTTGTTGTTGTTGTTGTTAGGTGCCATCGTGTCAGGTCCATCCCATGAGTTGGAGCTAACTGACAGCAAAGAACAACTATCAGAAATAACCTTCACTTGCTCAACAGTTATAGCAGGTTGCATGCAAAGGATTACAATTACAATAATGGATGTGAGTAAAACTGTATACATAGTACTAGGTTGAGTTAAGTAAGCATAAGCCTGGGAACACTTATTTTGAACTAAGGCTTTGAAAGAATGAATTATAAAGCAGATGAATCAATCCAAAATGAATGGATTTAGTCTGACTATAAGAAACATTTGCTAGCTGTTAAATACCTAACACCTAAAAATAGTAATAGAACTTTTCCTAAGAAAAATTACTAGCTAAATTAAGGTATACATGGTTATAAAGAAGTTTATTTAGAACAAGAGAGTAAGAGGGATGGG
>NW_022103928.1:5555890-5576831 GCF_000313985.2 Echinops telfairi
TCACACAGGTTGATATGTTGTTCCATGTGGGCTTTGTTGCTTCTGAGCTAGATGGCCGCTTGTTTACCTTCAAGCTTTTAAGACCCCAGACGCTGTATCTTTTGATAGCCGGGCACCATCAGCTTTTTTCACCACATTTGCTTATTCACCCGCTTTGTCTTCAGCGGTTGCATACACACTATTTTCAATGAAAAACCGAAACCCCTAAATTGGTGACAAGAAAATGAATGTGAATTGACAAGAAAAGCCCACTGCCATGAAGTCAATGCCGACTTACAGTGGCCCTGTCGGTCAGAAAGACTGCGCTCCACAGGGTTTCTGGGGCCTTGATTTTCAACGGCAGAACAGCTGATGGATTTGAACTACAGCCATTCAGTGCCATAATTAGCAAAAATGTTTGGTAAGATTTTTTTAAATGTAGAAAAATATTTTCAATTAATTTCAAATGAAATATTTTCGGCTTATTCTGCCATGAGATACTTGGCTGTTCATAAAATGAGTATATTGTACAAGGAATTGCAATAACTTAAAAACAAAACAAACACCCAAACCTGGTAGCTAATTTTGGTGTCCTGAAAGGCACAAAGCATTGGGATTCAGCTGCTAACCGAAAAGTTCAAGCCTACCCAGAGTATCACAGAAGGGCCTGGTAATCTAGTTGGGGGGGAGGGGGGAGCAGCCATTGAAAACCCAAGGAACACAGTTCGATCTGACATGCACAAGATCACTAAGAGGTAGCATTGGTTGATGGCAACTGATTTTGCTTTGGTTTAGCTAGTTATCTCAGAAGCAGCCCTGTTAGCACACTCAGGTTAAACACTGCACTGCCACCCACAAGGCTGGAGTGTCACAGCCACTCTACTAGAGGAAGATAAGGCTTCAGCTTCTGTCAAGATCGACAGTCATCAGAAACCCTACACAGCCGCCTAAGAGCTGAAATCAACTTGATGGCAGTGGATTAGTATTCTAATGTTTAAGTATTTTGTTTTTGAAACACAAGTTAAGGGTCCAAAAGTAACAGACACTGTCAAATGCTAGCTCAGAAAAATGATAAAAAGCTGCTGATTCATTTTTAATGCAGAAATTTTAAGGTGGCATGGTTTCGTTAAAAAAAAATTAGTCCACTGGGAAACATCGCCCAAGTTGAATACTTCTCATGCCTACATCTAGAAGACAAAACTTTAATTCTGAGAAGTCCAATCCTCGCTAGGATTATCCCTAAATGGGACACAATACCTTGGGTTTACGTAACAATGGTCCAATCATTATCCCCCCCATCCCACTTCATTTACTGAAGAAGGCAGGAAGGCACAGACACTTCAAAGACTGACTAGAGCAGTGGTTCTCTACCTTCCTAATGTTGAGACCCTTTCATACAGTTCCTCACGTGGTGGTGACCTCCCAACCATAACACTACTTTTGTTGCTACTTCATAACTGTCATTTTGCTACTGTTATGAATTGGGTGACCCCTGTGAAAGAGTTGTTCAACCCTCACAGGGTGGCAACCCACAAAGCAAGACCCAAACTACACCTCTTTTAAACTACTTTTAATTCCATAAGGCAATTAATCCCCATTAATTGAACACACATTTGCACTGACTACATGAAGGGCTTCAAAAGTTCATGGAGAGTGGAACTAAAAGACAATGAAATTAGTCCATGAACTTGAAAAAGATTTTTTTTTTAATGTAATAAAGAAGCTATAAGTTTAAAAAACTAAAGAATCCATCAACCAAACTCAGTGCTATCAGGCCAATTCCAAATCATAATGACACTACATAAGATTTCTGAGACGGTAAATCTTTATGGGAACAGGCAGCCTCATTTTTCTCAACAAGAGTGGCTGGAAGCTTTGGGTTACAGTCAGCAGCTCAACACTTAGCCAGAATGCCACTCACTCATTCATTCACTGTCTTCCAGTCAATTCTGACTCATAGCAAAAGCTAAAAACAGATATTAAGATGTGTGTGTGTTTTAACTAGAGGTTGGAGAAATATCCTTCTTATCTTTCAACTATAAGTGGCCACACTAGTTGTTCCTCAGTTATTCTGATTTGAATGATTTAAGTGGAAATTAACCTAAACATCTGAGTTCATAGTTTTGTTTACTGTTAGATATTACACAAGTCAGAAATACCGTTGATATCCTATAAGTACACACTCAGATGATATCTGTACAATGTACACACACATGCTTGCATTTTATGCCAAAAATAAAGTATCAAAAATTGTGAAATTAAAAATGAATATTTTAAGAAATTAAGATAATTAGAAATTAACCTCTTTCAACAAGGAGTCTCAAAACAGTGTATGTAAAATAGTGTCTACACCATTCCCCATTTCTAAAAACATCTATAGCAGTAGTTAATTCAGTTAATCAGTGTCTAGTTTGATTAGTTTACTCGTATCAAAAAACAATAAAGAAATGATAAATTAGCTTTCTGCTCGTTTCTTTGTGATTCAAGAATTCTGTTACAGAGTAACGTATCAAACCATATTCCTAGAGTTTCTAGGAAACATATTCCTAGGCAAGACAAGAGCAAAGAGTGAGAGGCACTGCCTAACGATGCTAATTTTTAAGCTGCTCAAGAGCCTGTGGGGTCACCAGTTGGGCTGTTAGCCACAAGAGTAGCAGCAGTTCGAAATCACCAGATGCTCCACAGGAGAAAGATAAGGCTTTCTACTCTAAGAGCTAAAGTCTCAGAAAGTCACGAGGGAACCATTCTACCTTGTCCTTCCTTAGGAGTCAGAATCAACTCAATTGATAACTGAAAGGTTGGCAATTGAAACCAGCAGCCATCCAGTCCACTAGAAAAAAGACTACTGCTCACATCAAGATTACAGCCTTAGAAACCTTATGGGGCAGTTCTACTCTCTTATAGGCTCACTATGAGTTGGAACCAACTCTAAGGTACATACACAACATCCAATGGGGTAAAGGTAAAGGAAAGAAACATTTCAAATACTGACACAATTAAAGTCCACAAAGTATCTTTCCCAGCCAACTGTGGATGCAAATCAGCAACAAAATGGCTCAAGGGAGTTACAAAAAGAAAGAACAAAGGACTAAAGATCCAGACTCTCATACAATACAAAAACCCAAAGGGGACTGTGTTTCATATATCTACGGTCCAGATTTTAGACTCTTAAAAAATTGACATGTGAGGGCGCTATTGAAAGTTTGTGGGAAAATGGAATTAAAAGATAATGGGGGAAAAAAAGAAAAAAAAGATAATGAAAAATTTCCACAAACTTTTGCAGTCTCCCTCATATGGGAAAAAGCTAAAGTGGCAACTTCAAATACTGAACCTTATGATATATATGTAAAATTTTTTAGAGCCAAGGATATGTAACTAATCATGTACACCAAAACTTAAGAAATTAATCAGAAAAATTATCAAAACAAAATATAGGCAATCCTCTAAGTTGTGACTATCTGTGTATGTCTTAGAGGTGATTAAACGATTTTAGGTGTTAAGTACCTTGCAGATAAGTATGCATGAGGGGCTTTAAAAGGTTAAGAGGAATTCCAGTGCTGTTTGTTCCATTTTTCCACGAGCTTTTTGAAGCAGTGTCCCGCTATGCCCCCCTCCACCACCCCATTAGTATATGCCAGCAAGCTGACTGCGAATCTCAACAACCCTTTTTGATAGAGTAAAACTGCTCCTTAGGGTTTCTTGATGGGAGTAGACAGCCAGTTTTTTCACCACTGGATGGACTGGTGAGTTCCAACAGCTAACCTCCAACCAAATGTTAACAAATGTGCCAAAAAAGCTTCTTTTTCAAATATGCAGGTAACTGTTCTGAAAAAAATCAGTCATATGTTGGTTCTAAGGTCAGATAACTCTTTTAAAACGTTTTCATTATCGTCTTTTATTATCATCATCATCACTATCTTCATAAATCCAAAATTTGTCTTTGAGGGTTGGTGTGAAAATAACACCAGAAAAAGTACACATTGCAACACTAGCGTTGCTCGCTCACCACGAGAGGTACCTAGAAAGGAGCACTGATAGGTGCCGTTCACATCCTAACTCGGAGACTATCTGCACACTGTTCCTGTGGCTTCACAGAATCAAATCTTAACAATTTACATAGGAATGGAATAGAATTAATTGTCCCATCGAATATCCTAAGCCGTAAACTTCATGGAACCAGGCTGAGTTTTGAACAGTCCATCTTTAGTTACTGCTGATGGTGCTTAACCATCTACACACAAGAACATGACTTCTGTCTACATTAGAGAAGTCTCAGATCTAACAGAGCAGCACTTCAGTGATTAATTTTGAACAGATTGTTCTTCCACTATTTAAAATGAAATGTGTTTTTAAAGCTATAGGCATGTAAGTTATCTCCACCCCTCAAAAAACTTTGTAACTATTCTATCATAGAGCAACTCCAAACTCACTGCCATCGAGAAAATTCTGACTCATATCAATCCCATGAGACAAAGTACAACTTCCCTCTTTGAGTTTCCAAGACTAACTCTTTATGGGAATAAAAAGCCTTATCTTCCTCTTGCAGAGCAACTAATGGTTTTAAACTGCTGACCCTGAGGTCAGCAGCCCAACATGTAACCACTACCAACAGACAAACAAAATGAACTTTCATTCCACACAAGTTAATTCTACGTGTATGTAGGGTGGCCATACTGTACAACAGAGCACAGGACCTGTTGCCCATGACGCCACTGAGTGGAAGCCGACTGTCAGCCTTGCACATTTGAGCCAACAAAAGACTATGAGCAGAGATGTCAGAGCTCTTCTAAAAAGTAACTACAGCAAGCACATCACAGGATTCCACTGTCATTCTTATCAGTGTCTAATACTTGGGGACCTTTTTAAAAGTAAGACTATATAGCACTTTTGAATGATGCCCTAATACAAAGAAGAGCTTTGGTGTCGGTGTGGGCTACAAAACTGAAGGTAAGTAGTTCAAATTTACCACCACTCCTTTGGAGTAGGGTAAAAGCTGTCTGCTCCTGTAAAGATACAGTCTCTGAAACCCTACAAAGCAGGTTTATTCTGTCCTATAGGATTAGAGTCTGAATCAACTAGAAAGCAATAGGTTTAATACAAACAAGGTTGGGTGGGGGGTGGGATATATCAGAAAGGACAAATACTCAAATAATTGAAAAATGTAAACTATTTCTACTCCCAACTCTCTCTGTGTGTAAACCCTCAACTCACCCATATGTAAAACATTAAAGAAATGTTTTACTTTATGGAAAAAAGATATTTCAAGATGCCAGTATATTATGACAAGACAAAAAAGTAAAATTGGAAATTTTTAATTAAAAACTCAACATATTACTAATGAAAACTAGAATTCTGTGATTAAGTAAAATGACTCATACTATCACGCTGAAAAATTGTATTTATGTTCAAAGATGAAACATGTTTTAAAAGCAATTCTATTTAAAAGTATGTGCAGGCATCTAATAACTGCTCAAATAACTTTCTGAGCTAAGTATTAATATTTACTTATTTATAACCTTGATATCGGTGTCTAGCCCAATTTCACTCGACAATATTGAAAATGAAAGTTGCTATTATGAAACCAGAAACAAGTAGATCAGCATAATATTTACAGAGCAGTATATTAACCTGGCCTATTATTCCAGGAGCCACAATTCAATGACATAAAAAGGAGTCAGCAGAAAGTCTAAAAAAAGTGGTCTTTTTTCTTAAACATATTCATTCTAAATTTTACGTGGCTCCAACGTGCGTACTTCAAACTTTTTGTTTTTAAAAGCAAATATATGCCAGTGTTTAAATCATTCATGACAGTACAAAAGGACATACAATGAAACCAGTCTCCATATGATTCCAGATTCCAGGAAACAACTACAAGTGATGGACTTAAAAAAAAAAAAAGTGCAACTGATTAACATGACTTGGCGTATCAATAGTTTTTTATGGAATATTTTTGAATAAATGAGAAGTAACAGAGGGAAAAAAGTGTACAAAACTTTATTTTATGCAAGATTGTTACGCTTATTTGCAGAAGACAGGGTTATTTCTCTTAGTCTACTGCAAATCCTAAGTGATTAATTATCTGTAGCCCCCAAATCAGGCCATGTGTTAAAAATACTTAAAAGAGGGTTCTATTCTAACAACTCCATCGTCGGGTGGTTCTGACTTAAGTGCAATGCCCCTTTCTGTGTTTTATTGTTACTTTTTAGCAGTATCAGTCTAGCTCTAATCTTTGTCTTTTTAGGTGGCATAAAAACAGCATCAGCAAATTATACAAAGAACCACTGAATGTGGTACGTGCTACTCCATAAAATGTTATTTCTTTAAAAACCACAGAAACGAACTGTCACAGGTCCTACATGCAGTTCTTTTGTAACTTGAATATGTTTTTAACTCAGGGATTACCTGTATTATAATCCCATACTCCACACATTGAGGACATCACACTAAATATTGAACCATTGGTTTGCAGTCTCTCAAAAAAGAACCCCAAATTGACATGGTCCTAAAAAGAAAAATACTTTAAATGATAAAATGTGAGACGCACCAACAGTTTTTTTAGATCGGTTTTACTCTGGAGCAGTACACCTTTTTAGTGTACTATTTTACCAATGACTAAAAAAGTTACTTATTGGGGGGTGACAGGAAGAAGTAAACATTTTTTAAGTAACAACTAGAATACTTCTATAACATTAAACTATTTCCTGAGGCACTGTTTCCATGGTTAGCCTGAATGACATTAGTACCAATCAAGTAAACGAAAACCAACCTGCAAAGATTTTTAATACGTGCAAATGAAAAATTAGAAAATACTGTGTGTGTGCATACGTATAGTATACCTACAACCAGAATTGTAGGTTAACTTCTCTTTCAAACTATTGTCACTGAGTCATGCCAACTCATGACGACCCTGTAAGACAAGGTAGAACTGCCCCTGTGAGTTTCTGAGACTGTAACTGCTTACAGGGACAGAAAGCTCCATCTTTCTCCTTCATAGCTGCTGGTGATTTCGAACTGCTAACCTTTCAAATCTCAACACAATGCATTATTACTATACCACCAAAGCTTCCTGTATATATATATACACATACATATCTGTATACATACATGTCATTAGAGACACAGAACATAACCTATATTTTTAGTGGATCAATTAGTAAAACAATAAAACACATCAAAACTTGATGGGATAAAAATCTGTATTTTGGCAAAATGTAAATCTTTAAAATAGTATTAAGTGCATACCCATTGAATCCAGTGACAATCTTCAGTATTCTTTCCTTCATTTCATCAAAGGGAATATACTCGACATTAGGATTAGGAGGACCTCTTGGTTCAGGAGCTGAAGTTCTAAAATCATCCATCACTTTCTCCAGTTTGAAAATAAAATAGCCTTTAAATTGGGACCATTGTATCCTACAAGCAGAAAAAGAGTGAGAAAATATAATTCCATGTAGCTTTACAATTCTTGAGCTTAAACACAAATACAGGAAATGTAGCCTCATTAACTAACGCTAACAAAATTAAGTCCTAAATTATAGCACTAGGAGGACACCTGCAGCTCCAGGTGAAGCACTCAGCTGCTAACCAAAAAGGTGGCCATTAGAAACCACCCAGTAGCCCCAAGGAAGAAAAAATCTGGCGATCTGCTTCTAACAGTTCCAGCCCATGAATCTTTTGGTTTAGCCTCCTGGCATTCAACCACTGCACCACGTCCTCCCACTGCCATCATACCATTTCTGACTCACTGAACTGAACTGCTCCTTAGGAGTTCCATGACTGAGCATTCTAAATGGAGGCAGATGATCCCATCCTTCTACCTGGTAAAGGTGAATCGCTAACCTTACAATCCAAAGCATAAACCTTTGTATCACCACACTGTGTGGTGTCACAAATTATGTCACATTACACACACATCGTGACACAATCACTAAACTCAGAATAATCACTCAAAAGTCCATTGTGAACTATAGGTACCATTCTTAGTATTTTAAAGTTATTTCATTTTTCACTCCCTCAAATTCTGGGAAACTAACACCAAGGGAAATATGATGAGAACTATATTTCCTAACTTAGAGGGGATCGGGAAAGCTGGTATTCCACGGTACAAAAGCCTCCACTTTGCATGTTAGAGGTAAAGTCCAAGAACACTATTCTGTTTTAAATGTCATTCCCACAGATCCCCTCCCCACCCCCAGCTATGCTGCCTTAAAGTGAGCACACGGTTTATTATATCTTCCTATACAACAGCGGTTGTGGGTCTCAACCCCTCTTGGGGTCAAGTAACACTTTCACAGGGGTCGCCTGATTCATAACTGTAGCAAAATGACAGTTATGAAGTAGCAACTAAATTAATGTTACGGTTGGGGGTCCCCACAACATGAGGAACTGTATTAAAGGGTTGCAGCATTAGGAAGGTTGAGAACCACTGCTTTAAATGAAGAGTCAGAATAATTAGAAAGCCCAAACCCTTTCAACACCCAACTACATTTACATAGAATAGGTTTCTATCTTATCTGCTAAACAGCAAAATAAGCTTCACACTTCCTTTCCTTTTCAGGGAATATTTTCAGGTCCTAGATACCCTCAAGCAGCACCAACATGGACTCCTCCTCCAAAGAGCTGAGGAGCCCTGGTGGGTTACCCACCAGGCTGTGCATCACAAGGCCAGCAGCTTGAAACCACCAGCGGCACAGCGAGAGACACACACAGCTTTCTGCTCCTGTAAAGATTGTCTCAGAAAACCATGACTCGGAATCAACTGGACGGCAATGAGTTTGTAGCTACGCACAGAGCCGCTAGTCGTCACAAGACCTGCGGTTCAAACCCACCAGCCACTCTGAGGGAGAAAGATGCAGCAATCTACTCCCAGAAAGATAGTCTCAGAAACCTAAAAGGACAGGTCGACCGTGTCCTGTAGTCTTGCTATGAGCCAGAATGGACTGCACGGCACTGAGTGTGGGGTTCTGTGGTCCAGATTATAAGACAGAGCAGGGGGACAGCCTGGCAATCGACTTCCTAAAACTGGTCAGTGAAAACGGACAGATCCTGTGTGACTAGAGTCCCTAGCAACATGGTTCTTAAACGGTACATCGTCCAGGTTCTAGTCAACAAGACTGCAACTAACAATACATTTTTATGTACTTCTTATGCCTATTCACTTATTACACTAACACCAATGCCCCTCTTTTCACCTTTGATTACTAAAATAAAGGAGTATTTTGTCTTCTTGCCCTCAATATACCGTATATACTCGAGGATAAGGCAACCCAAATATCAGCCGAGGCACCCAATTTTACCACAAAAACTGCACTAAAAATATGCTGAAAACTCCGCTTATACACATGTATATACGGTAACTAAATTCTAGGTTACAAGAAGCAGAAAGTACAACTTAGTGGCAGCAGACAGCACTCTTGCAAAGGGAAACTATTTAAAGTTACCCAAGATACCCTGGATGAGGGGAGTGCGAATCTGACATTAACTCCCCCATCCCATCCAGCAATCTTACTAACTAGGGCAGTAGTTTTCAAAATGTGGTCTAAAAGGTCAAAGCTATTTTCATAAGAAATGACTCATCTGTCTTTTTCACTGTGTTGACATTTGTGCCGATAGTGGGTAAAACTGCTGACACCAAGCACAAATCAAGGCAGTATACCAAAATGTACTAGGAGCTATCACTCTCTTCACACCACAAACTCACAGGTTTTTTGTTTTAAGCCTATTTTACTCGTTTATTAAAGTACCAACCCTTGAATGAACACATTTTTCATATTCCGTGTAAGAAAGAAATGTTTAAAATATTTCTACTGCTTACCAAGTGCTAGGGAGTTTCAAAAAACATTGAGTTGTTTGGTATGCACTGTCAAAAACGAATGAAGCCTGTCATTTCAAGAGACAGTATTTGCAGACTTGATAAAATCTGAAATTTCAGTCAAAGTATTTAAGAATCACAAAGCACTCCTATGAAAAGGCAAATTTGAAAGACTTGTACTTATTAATTTCAAAACTAGAGTAAACCGCATAAATCGAGAGCAATGTGGTAATGGAATGCAATATAATAAAACTGAGTCCAGAAACAAAACTTCATATTAAGAGTCAAATGATTTTAGACAAGAGTGCCAAAACAATTTGATTAGAATTTTTTAAAATGACTTTTCAACAAATTATGCTGGGACAACTAGATATGCAAACAAAAAAGAAGCTGGATCTCTGCTTCATACCATGTACAAAATCTAAGAGTAGGTCCAAGAGTCAACTATAAGCACCGAAACTTTAAAACTCTTTTAAGAGGGAACTCTCTTAACAGGACAAGCAACCCATTTTCTTAAGTGGGCTAAGGATCTTTGACTCAATCTCATGAAAAATATGCACATGAAGAAAACAACATCACCAGTAATCAAGGAAATGTAATCGAATTATAATGAAATACCACCTCATGCTCACTACCCAAACCGTCTAGTTGATTGCAACTTTGTAATGAGTGACTATATGCAGCATTTCTGTGGTTTTGTAAATATTTATGGGAACAGAAAGCCCCATTGGCCTAGAACACACACTCTCTCTCTCTCTCTCTCTCACACACACACACACACACACACACACTTTAAAATGGTACGCCCATTGTTGAAAACAATGCATAAATTTGTCAAAATGTTAGACAGAGTAATCATAAAACCTAACAATTCTACTCCTAGGTATATATTCAAAGAATGTAAAAACACGTCTATCCAAAAATGCTAATGTTCGTGTCAGCATTATTCATATATGCCCAAAAAGTAAAAACAACTCAAATGTGGAGTATTACTCAGCAATAAAAAGGGATGAAATAATGATAAAACAGGCTTAGTGAAGAAAGTGAGTTACAAAAGCCCATGTTATGTAATCCCTTTTATGTAAAGCGCTTACCTATACAAGGCAAAGCTAAATGGACAGACAGTAAGTCCTCAGGGATGCAGGGGATGGAGATGTTAGTAGGGAATGGATAAAAAATAGGAGGCTTCTTTTTGGGATGACGAAAGCACTCTAGAAATGGGTAAATTGTTAGGTATGTAAAACTGTCTCAATGAAATTGCTAGTCCCCTAGACTGGTGAGAGTGGTTACTAAGAACTAGATGCACAATGTTCCTGGGCAGTGCAATGGTTACTTGCTTGACTGCTAACCAAAAGGCTGTGGGTGGGGGTGGGAAGTGTAAAGTCATCCCAGAGTGGTCTGTGAAGAATGATCTGGAGCTCACCCTCAGAATCATCTGCCACTCATGAATAGAATAGAAACTGGTCTGGTCTTGCATGATTACTTCTCCCCTCCTTGCCCTAATCTATTTTGGGAAGAATCAAAGATTTCATGAAGAAGAGGCACTACATTGTAATTTTAGATATGATGAGTATTAAAAGATAATGCTCATGCATTTCACCTTAAATTTAAACTGGACTATCCACATGCTGGTAGAGGGCCTGCAAAAACAAGAGGAACCCCCAATGGATTGGACTGACACAACAGTCACAAGAATGGGCTCAAACATACCAACTCTGATAAGTAGGTTTATTGTGCCAACCTGGACAGTGAACACTGTGGGATTAAATGGAAGGACAGAGACAAATGGTTTAGCAAGCCTTGCCTTTCTTGTCTCTTGCTCTTTAATGATCAGACCAGTTGTGTGGCTGCTAACTTAGCTGGGTCTCTGCCTCAACTTGAGAGCTACACTTCTCATGGGAAACCCAACCAGTGGACTGTGTCACTAGTTTGAGGCTCCTTCAAGACCTGCTTTGCCATGCTACTAGACTCTACATCGCTTTAGCTGGGGACTGTTGGACCCTGTCATCTGGCTGGCAGGTGGTGACCTGCCTTGCTGTTTGCTGCCTGTGGCCGGATTGCCTGAATTCCTGTAAAAAGAACTCAGCTGTCTGCTTCCTTGACTTGCACCCAACAGCCCTCAAGACTTGGAAGGACTGCCAGTGTATTCGCTGTCTCATGGAAGTGAGTTGCACTGAGCCATTTGTACTGTTCTACAGACTAATTAGCTATTTCTTATGTTGTATATAGCTATGTATATAAATATGTATGAAAGTGTAAGTGTCTCAAGTACTCCCTCAATGCAAGAATACTTTGTTCTATTAAACTGGCATTCCATGATGCTCACCTTCCCAACACAATCGCTGAAGACAAAGAGGGTGTATAAGCAAATGTGGTGAAGAAAGCTGATGGAACCCAACTATCAAAATATATAGCCTCTAGGGTTTTAAAGACTTGAAGGTAAGCAAGCGGCCATCTAGCTCAGAAGCAACAAAGCCCACGTGGAAGAAGCACACCAGCCTGTGTGATCACGAGGTACCAAAGGGATCAGTTATCAGGCATCAAAGAACAAAAATTCATATCAGTGTGCTCACCTCCCAGATACGATCACTGAAGACAAATGGGTGCATGAGCAAATGTGGTGAAGAAAGCTGATGGAGGCCAGCTATCAAAAGATATAGCATCTGGGGTCTTAAAGGCTTGAGGGTAAACAAGTGGCCATCTAGCTCACAAGCAACAAAGCCCATATGGAAGCACACCAAAGGATCAGGTATCAGGCATCATCAGAACAAAAAATCTTATCACTGTGAATAAGGGGGAGTGAGGGGTGAGGACCCAAAGCCCATCTGTAGGCAACTGGACATCCCCTTATGAAAGGGTCGCTGGAAGGAGACACGCCAGTCAGGGTGCAGTGCAGCAATGATGAAACATACAACTTTCCTCTAGTTCCTAAATGCTTCCTTCCCACCCGCCCCCAACCCCCCCACTATCATAATCCCAATTCTACCTTACAAATCCAGCTAGACCAGAGGATATACACTGGTACAGATAGGAACTGGAAACACAGGGAATCCAGGATGGATGATCCCTTGAGGACCAGTGCTGAAAGTGACGATACCAGGAGAGTGGAGGGAGGGTGGGGTAGAGAGGGGGAACAGATTACAAGATCCAAATATAACCTCCTCCCTGGGGGCCGGACAACAGAAAAGTGGGAGAAGGAACACATCGGACAGTGTAAGATATGACAAAAATTATAATTTACAAATGATCAAGGGTTCATGAGAGAGCGGGGAGCGGGGAGGGAGGGAGGAAAATGAGGAGCTGATGCCAGGGGCTTAAGTGGAGAGCAAATGTTTTGAGAATGATGAGGGCAATGAATGTACTAATGTGCTTTATACAATTGATGTATGTATGAATTGTGATAAGTTGTATGAGTCCCCAATACAATTATTAAAATAAATAAATAAAAAGGCAAACCGTTTCGCTTAGCTAATAAAGAAGGCCACCCTTGAGCATTATGCTAAGATCTCTGTAGGATAAACTAACAGTGTTTCCAGAGCTCCCATGGAACCTAAGAGGTCAGTCAGTTTATGCTAATGGAGAAACAACTCAGAAAAGGAAGGTGAGAGAACCATTAGCTGTTCAACTGAAAGAATGTAATCAATATAACTGAGCTGCGCTTTCTCAATAACAATAAATGATCTTTTAAAAAGTTGTTCTCTTTGTAAATAAAGACAAAATGTGATGTATTCTTCTATTTACATACTGCGCTCTGTGCCATGTTCTTTCTGGCCAAGGCTCTACGGACTCTTCAAAGCTTATAAGAGGACTGGGGGAGGCCCAGGTTTGGGGTGGGAGTTCTGGACTGGTAATCAAAGGGCTGTAATAGAACTCATGACCAACGCCTATCAGAAAAATGTCGTTTCTATGGTGCAGGTGTTATTTCAATTGATTAGTACATATTTGAAGGGAAACATCTTAAGATAGTTTTAAAAGACAACCTCCTTTACTGTCTACACCCAGTTTCTGCCACAGTTTGTGAGATGGATAATGAAAATTCAACATGCAGTTAAATCTGAAAGATGATAGACAATCTTTCATTCATTAGACTCAATTTACCCAACCTTCCTTTTAAAGGACAACACATAGAAATAGACACACACACACACACCACCTAACCCATTGCCACTGATTCCATTCTAACTCATAAGAAGTTCTATAAAACAACGTGAGCTGCCCTACAGGCTTTCTAATGGGAAACAAAAGTGCCTCATCTTTTTCCAGACTAGTTCAAACCACTGATCCTTATATTGGCAGCTAAGCAACTGATCACAGAACTAACCAAGCTCATTCAGAAATGCACACTATTGCAAAAAATTACAACTGGCACTTATATGGAGATTTCATGCATCCCTCAAATTTCAAATACCTCTGTAATATATATATTTTCTCCAATTCCATCGTCAGTAAAATAGGAATATTACCATCTACCTCCCGACACTGTTGTGGGGATAAGGTTTTTTGTCTTATATGTAGATTAACAAATTGAAGATACATATACTAGTTAGCCTTCAAAGAAAACATGCACAGTGGTCTCATCACCTGCATGGTTCAAATTTATGCCTCAATGAAATGACAATTATGAAAGATTTCACAGCCTTTGATGTCACAAGAAAATTTTCAAACTTACCAAGGTTGATTTTATTCTTCTAGTAAATAGCTGGAAATCATACCCTTTCTTAAATGATGACACCACAACCAATCCCTTCTCCGACTACGTTAGTGTCAACAGTGCAGGATAGTGAACTGCTATTCTATGGCCCTTCTAAGCCATGATTTTCCTCTAGTCTTGTCATTTCCACAAACAATAGGCTGGGCAGCCTATTAATTCAATCACGATATGTGAAATCTTTTCAGGGATAGAGCTATGCAATTAAGGTGAAAAGGTTGCAAACGTTTGGCCATCACTCTAGGCTTAAAAGGAGCTAATCCCAGAGTGGGACCTCACTATCATCAAGAAGAGATGGGAGTGGAGCCTGTCATTTGGACCCAGGGTTCCTGTGCAGAGAACTTCATAGACTCAAAGGCCACAGACAACACTAACACTGGTGGCAAGACTGCAAGAAGTAGCAGCAAAGCCAAAATCAAACTCACTGTCATCAAACGCATGTTGACTCAAGAGTGACACTACAGGACAGGACAGATCTGCCCCTGTGAGTTTCTGAGACTTTAACTTTTTATGGTAGTAGAAAACCCCATCTTTCTCCCTTGGAGTGGCTAGCTGACCTTGCGGAATACAACTGAATGTGTAACCCTCAGACCACCAGTAGAAAATACAGCAGGGCCAAAAAAGCAACAAAATTAGAGCAGAACAAGATGACACAGTGGGCTTCCTAGAGCATAAAACATGGGGGCTATAGTGGGTTTGCCCCTCCATGGAGTAGGGGGGCTGAGTCAATTCAAGCAAGACTGTTCTGGGCAGGAAACTTCTTGGCAGCATGAAGTATCTCCACGCCCTTACTAGCAGAACTGAAGAGCTTTGTAACAGTTATCTGAACAGGGCCATGGCCAAAAGCAAAGGCCAGGTGGCAGAAACTAAGAGCTAGATCTGCCTGCTGGCACAGCTGAGAGGAAGCTGTCCTGATCCCAAGTTGTAGTGTGGTACTATCCTAATAGACACCATCATCAGGAATCAGGAGGCTGATTGTAACCCAGCAAAGAAGTGAGAAGTGTGAGTAAGGAACATGTAGTGTCACACTTGGTTTAAAACAGTGGTTCTCAATCTTCCTAATGCCACGACCCTTAATACAGTTCCTCGTGACACCCTCAACCACAAAATTATTTTCATTGCTACTTCATAACTGCAATTTTGCTACTGTTATGAATCAGGCAACCCCCATGAAAGGGTCGTTTAACCCCGAGGGGGCAAGTATCCTTCTGGAACAAGAGAAAGAAGAACACTTATTGAACAGAAGGACCCAGACTATGTGAAGAACTGGGACTACAGGACTGTCTACATGAATCACTGGCTCCTCTACATTGAGACTAGAGCTACATGGTGTCCAGCTGCCACTACAAAATGCTCCGATCAGAGACACCACAGGAAGATCTTGACAGAAAGCAAAACGTGTGGAACAAAAGTCTGCATTCTTAGAAGAATGCACAACTCACTTACTGGACCTCATGAAATTGGCGTTATCCCTAAGACCAGTGCTCTAAGTTACTCTTTAAACCTTAAATCAAAACTAGCGCCTTCAAGTTAACTTTTAAACTAAGTAACAGTTTAACTTAAAGACTGTTATTTTTTACTTATATTACTTATCTGAAACCAAATTATGACAGCTATTTTAAAACAAAGATATGAAGGCTGGGGACGGGGTTTAAGTCAGTGATGATAAAACAACTAGAACAAAAATAGTGAGGATGCTGACCCATTGGGAAGGCTGTAATCAGTCACAGATCACTATGTCTAGTTACTGTTGAATGAGAATGGGTTTTACTGTGCATATTTTCACAAAAAATACGAATATTTTCTTAGGTCAGGCTTTTAGGGAAAAATATAACAATAACAATCTAAAACAGGGCAAGATATGACAAAATACCAATTTATAAACTATCAAGGGCTTATGAGGGAGGGGGGAGCGGGAAGGGAGGGGAAAATGAGGACCTAATGTCAGGGGTTTAAGTGGAGAGAAAATGTTTTGAGAATGATATACAAATGCGCTTTACACAATTGATGTGTATGGATTGCGATAACAGTTGTATGAGCCCCTAATAAAATGTTTTTAAAAAAAAAAACAATCTAAAACAGAAGCTCTATATGAAACTCACAGACTTGCTACAACATATTGACCATTTTCAAATAAATCAAAAGGTCTATCTGGGTAGTAATAATAAAGCATCATATAAAATGAGAATATTAGAATAACATCAAAACAAGTCCAAAATACTTAACAGGCCACAGTCCCTCAGGGGAAACTAAGTATGTCACAAGGAGAGAAGGCTAAGTGCACAATCCACTGTGCATCCTAGAGAGAGATAAAGTCAGATCCAGTTTAAAAGGGGAATGAAAAAATGTCAAGATAAAGTAGTTTTAACAAAATAAAATGACTGGCTAGCTCAGTCATGAGTACATCAAGAAACCTGACAAACCGTAAGGAAATACTGGGCTTACACTTGTAGCCAGTTAATACATTTTTATTCTTAAGATTTTATTAGGTAAACTACAAAACCTTTAAGTCCCCAATTTAACATTAAATATATTTTTTCACCATCACCAATTTTTATTTAATAGATTATAAACAAAATAAGGAATCTAAGATTTGTTATCTATGATGAACAAAGAAATATTTATTCAAACAGATTCTGCCAGGATTAAAATCAGGAAAGGTGTTGCATCGGGGTTATAAGCTTTCATTTACGTATTCAGTATGTTTGCTGAGCAAATAACTTGAGAAGCTAGACTGTATTAAGAATGGAGCATCAGGATTGGTGAGAAATTCATTAATTTTAGATAGGTAGATGGTACAACCTTGATTGCTGAAAGTCATGAAGCAACTACTGATGAAGAACAAAGACTAGAGCCTTAGGTATAGATTACAACTCAAGACAAAGATCCCCACAGCTGAGTCAGCCAATAATCAATACCATGTTAAATGGAAGATTGAAGTTTTCAAGGATTTCATTTTACTTGGAACCTCAATCAATACTCATCAAAGCAGTCAAGAAATCAAAAAGCATATTGCACTGTGAAAAATCTGCTTCAAAGACTAGGTCACATTATCCAGACCAGTGTACTTTCAACCTCTTTGTATAAATGCAAAAACTGAACAATGGTTGAGAAGACTGAAGAATTGAGGTAGAATATCAAGCGAACCGCCAGAACAAACAAGAATGCCTTGGAGAGAGTACAACCCTGAGTACGCCTAAGAAGTGAGGAGGGTGAGGCTTCAGCTCACAGATTCTGGGAGGCAGTGCCTGGAAAAGGGCAACAAAAAGGAGGAAGCTCTTCAATGAGATGACTGACACACACAGTGGCTTCAACAAGGGACTAAATATAGGAGCGACTATGAAGATGGTGCAAGACTGGGTGGTATTTTGTTATAGAGTCACTATGAATCAGAACCAACTTGATTGCTTCTATACAACAAAGTCACATACATTTTTTGTTTTGTTTTAATCATTTTATTGGGGGCTCGTACAATTCTTATCACAATCCATACATACATCCATTGTGTCAAGCACATTTGTACATTTGTTGCCATCATCCTCCTCAAAATGTTTGCTTTCTACTTGAGTCCTAATATCAGCTTTTCCCCTCTCCTTCCCACTCCCCGCTCCCTCACGAACCATTCATAATTCATAATTATTATTTTGTCTTATCTTATACTATCCTACGTGTCCCTTCACTCACTTTTCTGTTGTCCATCTCCAAGGAGGAGGTTACATATAGATCCTTGTAATCAAGGATCTTTCTACCTTTCTACCCCACCTTCTCTCCAGCCTCCAGATACAGCCACTCTCATCACTGGTCCTGAAGGGGTTATCTATCCTGGATTCCCTGTGTTTCCAGTTCCTATGTGTACCAGTGTATATCCTCTGGTCTAGCCAGATTTGTAAGGTAGAACTGGGATCATGATAGGGGGTGGGGGGGTAGCATTTACGAAGTAAAAATTGTATGTTTCATCGCTCCCTACCCTGCAACCTGACTGGCTCGTCTCCTCCCGGTGACCCTTCAGTAAGGGGGTGTCCAGCTGCCTACAGATGGGCTTTGGGTCTCCACTCTGCACTCACCCTTATTTACAATGATACCAGTTTTTGTTCTTTGATGCCTGATACCTAGTCCCTTCTACACCTCGCAGTCACACAGGCTGGTGTGCTTCTTCCATGTGGGCTTTGATCCTTCTGAGCTAGATGGCTGCTGGTTTTACCTGAAAGCCTTTTAAGACCCCAGATGCTGTACCTTGTGATAGCCAGGCACCATTAGCTTTCTTCACCACATTTGCTGATGCACACATTTGTCTTCAGCAATCTTGTCGGGAAGGTGTACATCATGGAATGCCAATTTAATACAACAAAGTGTCCTTGCATTGAGTGAGTACTTGAGTGGAAGTCCAATGTCTATCTGCTGCCTTAATACTAAACCTATAAATACATGCACATAAATCTATTTCCCCAACCTCATACATAAATGTATTTACATATGTACATGCCTGTATTTAGACCTCTATAAATACCCTGTGTCTCCTAGTTCTTTCCTCTATTTCCTTTATTTTCCTCTTGTCCCACTATCATGCTCAGCCTTCATTTGGGTTTCACTAATTTCTCGGTTACATTGCCCTTACCAGGCCTCTAACACCCTGCTTGTCACTAATTTTAGATCACTTGTTGTTCCCTTGTCCCTGGGTTAATCAACACCACCTCCTTACCTGCCCCCCCAACCATCGGTCCCACTTCCAGCCTATCTTATCTAGATAGATCTGCAGAGATAAAATTATGTACACCCCCCCCAAAAAAAGGCATAGCAAGACAAAGCGACTAAAGAGAACACAATGATGACAACAAGAAGAAAACCAATGACCCATAAAAGAATAATTTAAAAAAAGAAAAAATTTTAAAAAGGAAAACCTGTAAATAGATCAAGGTCTGATTTTTGACCTCTCGGCGTATCCTCCAGTCAAGTCTGATGGGGTGCCCAACTCTGGCCCCCAAGTCTGTCCTTTGCACTCCCTCAGAAGCTCCCTGCTCTGCTTCCCCTCACCCCCCACCCCTGTTATTCTGCCACACGCCTTTAGTGTTTTGCCTCAGTGTCACGTGGTCAATCCGGGCCAATCCTGACATTGAGTCTCCAGTGTTGTTTCCCCCGTAGGGCCATGGGTCAGTGAGGGACGTGGTGTCTCATAATGGGATCAGCCATATGGTCCACTCTGTGTTTTGAATGTTTAGAGCAGGGATATCATCCTCCAGGCCTGGTGGGCCAGGATGTGCTCCACTCTTTCTTCCTCCCCATTCATTTCTTCCCGTGAGTCACATACATTTATAAAACCATGGCAGAACTATGATTAGTATTTTGCATTATTATTAATTTGAGATTTAAATTAGAAGTATTTTATTTTATCAGTAGTTTGAGTATTCAATAATATTTAATATTCAGGAAATAGATGACAAAGGTATTTGGTAAAGATGAATTGTGGACATGATCAAGAAATGGCTATTCGGGTGGGGCTTGATCACAAATGCAATGTAACCAAGAGGAATTACTGAGAGCCCTATGAAGGTCAAAAGTGATAGTGGGACGGGAGAGAAGGAAAAGGAAATAGAATAGGAGGCAAAGGACATGTAGTCCCTCAACACTTTGCAAGAACATTTTGCTCTAATAACCTGGCATTCTGTGATGCTCACCTCCCCCTACACAATCACTGAAGATGAAATGGATGGATAAACAAATTGATGGTGCCGGCATTTACAAAATATAGTGGCTGGGGTCTTAAAGGCTTGAAGTTTAAACAAGGGGCCAACTAACAGGGAAGCAATAAAGCCCACGTGGAGGAAGCACACCAACCCGTGTGATCACGAGGTACCAGGGCATCAGAAGACCCATCTGTAGACAATTGGACATCCCCTCACAGAAGGGTTGCAAGGAAGGTACCAGCCATCAGGGTGCAGTATAACACACGCAAAACACAAAACATTCCTCTAGCTCTTTAATGCTTCCTCCCCCCACCACTATCATGACCCCACTTCTTCATTACAAATCTGGCTAGACCAGAGCATGTACACTGGTACAGAGCTCTTTACACATGGGATTCAGGACAGATAAATCCCTTAGGACCAATAATGAGACTAGCAATACCATGAGGGCAGGGGGAAGGTGGGGGGACAAGGCGGAGAAAGGGGAAATAGACCGTAATGACTGATGTGCAACTTCCCCACCCCCCAGGGGAAGGAACAACAGAACAAGGGTGAAAGGTGAAGAAAGATAGCAGATGGTGTAAAATATGAAAATAAAAATAATTTACAAATTATCAAGGGTTCACAAGGGTGGAAAGTTGGGGGAAGGAGAGGAAAAAAGAGAAGCTGATTGAAAGGGCTCAAGTAGAAAGAAAATGTTTTGGAAATGATGATGGCAACAAATGCACATAAACAAATGTGGCGAAGAAAGCTGATGGTGCC
>NW_022103928.1:5578207-5579759 GCF_000313985.2 Echinops telfairi
TGCAATAATTGATGTATATCCCTTCCTCACAGCCCTCAACGCCCCCCCCTCCCCCTGAGACAAACAACAGAAACATAGGTGAAGGGAGACAGTGGATGGTGTAGGATATGAAAATAATAATTTATAATTTAGGGTGGGAGTGGGGAAAAAAAGGAACAGATATCAAGGTTTCAAGTGAAAGGAAATGTTTTGAAAGAGATGATGCCAACATGTACAAATGTGCTTGATACAGTGGATGTATATGGATTGTTATAAGAGCCACTGAGAGCCCCCAATAAAATGATTTTTAAAAAAGAAATGGGTATTTTATATATATATACACACACACACACACACACACACACACACACACACTAAGTTTTAAAAAGCCATAAAATTATAGAAACCTTTAATAAACAACTATCAAAATATGAATCAATTGCCTCACAACACATCCCCCACCTAGGTCTATACATTCCTGAAAGTGGTGTTTCCATCTCTTCAATCCCTCCTCAAAGAATTCTGTGCTCTCCATTGACACCGGAATTGATAAGGTAGTGTGGGCACCCAGGGACTGAAATCATGTTGCTTTTCAATACCCTAAATTTGAGAAATAAAAGGGATAAAATAGGGCTGAGGGAGAGAGTTAAGATTTCCCAATCCAAGTCTCATAGGACAATCTTTGCTAACTTTGAAGAATATACAGTGCACTATGGTGATGAAAAAATATTCCTTGGCACCAACACTTGTTCTGAACTTTTTCTCACCAATGTAAAATTAAGCAGCTATTTTAAAGTAGAATAATTTCAAATGCATATGCACTAAAGGAAAGGATGCATTCTCTTCAAATGTATATACTATTTTACTAATGTCTATACTGCTTTGTTCATAATAAAAGACTTTTGCTATTGAGTTTGTTCTGGGGCCGTTTGTAGGCTGGCTTTGTCCCACAGCAGCCCACGCATGCCCAGGTCATATGATTTCCGTCCCTTATAAACTGGGAAGAGGAGGCAGAACGGTGCAAGTGTGGGCACACAACACTCCCGACCCAAAGGGCCAGTGGGACTAGTCTTGTCTGTGCACACTTGGTCTTCAGAGCCCACACAGGTATACGAGAGTCATACAGCCCAAATGGAGTCAGAACAGAATGCATGTGACTGAGATGTCAGCCTCACCCACCTCAGTGGACTGGGACCAGCTGCCCAGGTAAGGGAGTTCCTAAGGTGGAAAAACTGATTTCTTCCTGTAACATAGAGAAAAGACAGCTTAAAAAACAGGGAGGGGGCTTTTGAAACTCAAAGGTGACAGTCCTGCATGGGTCTGTTGCTGGGAACAAAATCTCTATGTTAAACAAGATGAAGACTTAGCATTAAATTCATTGGGAAATAAATGTAAATGAAAGTTAGCAGCATGTAAACTATGTTGGTATTGTGCTCCTATTAAAACTGTACATGGGAAAAAAATAAAATTGCACATGAGGCTACATAGTCTGTTAAAAATGTGTAATGTGTGTATTATTTGCTTTAAAATATGGTAGCTGAAACCAAATGAAGACTGAGCATGATAGTGAGAC
>NW_022103928.1:5580860-5582836 GCF_000313985.2 Echinops telfairi
GGGAGACGTCGGACAGGGCAAGAAATGCCAAAAAAATAATTTATAAATTATCAAGGGTTCATGAGGAACGGTGGAGCGGGAGGGAGGGGGAAAAAAATGAGCTGATGCCAGGGGTTAGGTGGAGAGCAAATGTTTTGAGAATGATGAGGGCAATGAATGTACAAATGTGCTTTGCACAATTAATGTATGTATGGATTGTGGTAAGTTGTATGAGCTCCTAATAAAACGATATAAAAAAAGAAAAACTAAAATATGGTAGCTACTGTAACTTCCATTTGGGGCACTCACTCTGTGCTAGTTAGTCACTGTTACATACTTTTTTTTTTTTAGTCGTTTTATTAGGGGCACATACAACTCTTATCACAAACCATACATATATCAATTGAGTAAAGCACATTTGTACATTCATTGCCCTCATCATTCTCAAAACATTTCTTCTCCACTTAAGCTCCTGGCATTAGGTCCTCATTTTTCCCCTCCCTCCCCGCTCCTCCCTCCCTCATGAGCCCTTGATAATTTATAAATTATTATTTTGTCACTGTTACACACTTTCTATGTATGTAAACACACTTAACTGCCAACTGTCCTCAAACGTGGATTTATTTTCTTATTTTACACCTGAATTATGGTATAAAATCAACCTTGGTTACTCAGCAACCAAATTAAGCATCTCAAACTTGCTCATGGGTCAAATTCACTCCACTTATGCCCAGAACACACACAAGTCTAATTCTTCCTAAACCCCGTCCTAAAATTTAATACTTATATAGTCATATATATGCTATATTTATTCAATCCTCAACAGAGCTAAAACAATTCTAATATATATACCCTGTTTTTCAAATGAGGAGACATGGTCACAAATATAATTTTCCCAAAGAGACATACAGAAGTGGCAAAGCCAAATTCAGAACTCAGGTCTTCCTACTTCTAAGAAAATGACAATACTTATCCCTAAGGAGTAACTCACAAAATTAGGAGCCTAGCCAACCACTAATAAAAATCTAAACTAAACATGAAAAACGTGAGCTTGCTGGCACCAAAAATAATGAAGAACAGGGGATGGGGAGGGAGGGGGAAATGAGAAGCTGATACCAAGGGCTCAAGTAGAAAGAAAATGTTTTGAGAATGGTGATGGCAACAAATGCACAAATGTGCCTGACACAACGGATGTGTGTATGCATTTCAATGAGTTGTAAGAGCCCCCAATAGAATGATTTAAAACAAAATAATGAAAAATAGTGAAGTTAACTTTATCTTAAAGAAATTGCTTTGCCTAGTTTTTAATGCATCATTCATCAGTGGGGTTTTGCACAGTACTGCAGCAGGTTCCAGCATGTGCTGAAAGAAAAGAAAGCAAGCAATATCTAATCTACTGAACTAGTGTTCCTGAAACCCACTGGGCCTCTTCAGTTTCTCAAATTGTGGTGATCATATAGGAGAAGGCTTTAGGTTGCACATGAATAAGTGCAACTATATTAATATGTACAGATTAAGTGATTTAGAAAAATATAATGAATAAAGCCAATGAGTTCAAACATTATATTCAATAAAAATAAGGAAGAAATAAATCAACATAAGAGTTACACTTCTAAAGGAGGTAAGATCAGGGTTTGAATTCTATCTATGTTTTACCCTTAAAGGAAAAAGTAAGCCAACTTTTAAAAAAGTGAATTAAAAAATAAACAAATATGGCTGTAGCAAAAAATCATGAAGGTGATATTGTGTCTAACATCAAAGAAATAATGTTCAACTATTTGATCAATATTACGTTGGACAGAAGAAAATTCCCTTCTTTAAGAAATCCACAGAAGGATCTAACAGCCTCTTGGCTTTAAGGTGATTTTGTTTTTAATAATATAGATTTTAGGTGTTAATAAAAACTAATTTTTGAGAAACGATGTACAAATGCGCTTTACACAATTGATGTGTGTATGGATTGGGATAACAGTTGTATGAGCCCCTAATAAAATGTT
>NW_022103928.1:5584186-5585252 GCF_000313985.2 Echinops telfairi
GTAAGAATGATGAAGTCAACATATGTACTAAAGTGCTGGACACAGATGACGTAGGTACAGACTGTGATGAGTTGTATGAGTCCCTAATAAAATGATTATTTAAAAAAAAAAAGCAAGCATTGTCAACACCACAATAGCTAATATTTATTGATCATTTAAATGTAAGTGTTTATCTATTATGCTGAATTATATTACCTTCACACTATGAGGTACTATTATCCCCCATTTTAGAGATGAAGAAATTGCTTACTTTAACAAGGAATAGGAAGTTTTCCTAAAGAGTTAAATTTTGAAAAAGTGGAAGTACCAGTTTCCCCATCTCTCTCAATCCTCAAATGCCAGTCACAACCTCCATCTAGTTAACAAAACCAAAATGCAATGGATACTATTTACAACAAAGTTAGTTGACAACATATTCCCACAGCTTAAAAAATAAGTCAGTGATGGCCTGTGGATTTCTGTTATTAAGAGGAAAACAAAGTAAGTGCCTGAAGGGCCTCAAGACTAAGAGAACTGTGTCTCTCGGGAACGCAACCGGTACTCACTGAAAACCATCCAGTCATTAAACAGATCGAGTTGCACTGAAAATTACTAGTCATTGGCATAAAAACTCGGTAACAAAGGCGAATGATGAAGTTGTTGGAAAATGGGTTCTGGGTGATAGAAGCACACTGGAAATCACATGCTAAATTTTTGCAAGAACCACCACTTATTCATTGCAAGTACTTTTTCAACGACAAACAGTGACTACACATGGTGACCTCACCATATGTGCTATGCATGAATCAAACAGACATTGTGAATAGACAATAAAGAAACTCAGTGTCATCAGACAAAATAAAAGGCCAGGGTTGGCTGTGGAAAAGACATCAATTGCTCATGTGCAAACTCAGGTTGAACCTAAAGAAAATCAAAACAAATTTACCAGAACCAAAATACATTTACTGACTTAAGAGACTATCTACAGATTTGATGCACCAAATACTATCCCACATGAAAAAAGCAAAACGTCATTAAAAAGACAGGAAAGAAAGAAAAGCTCGCAAGATATGACAAAATACCAATT
>NW_022103928.1:5586192-5590469 GCF_000313985.2 Echinops telfairi
ATTGCACAATTTCATTATATGACATGCAAGTAAAATTTTGTTAAAGAAAATTCAACAATAGTTACAACAATACATCAGCAGGGAACTGCCAGAAATTCAGGCTAGATTAAACGGAGAACATGGAATGTGGCCTCTTGGCTGATAGAATATCAGAAAGATGTTTACTTATGTTTTATTAACTATGTGAAGACATTCACCCTTGTGGATTATAACAAGCTATGGATGAGATTACAAGAATGAGAATTCCTGAACACGTAATTGTTCTCATGTGGAACCCACAAACAAATCAGTCTACAAGTCATTAAAGCAGACCAAGGGATACTATGAAGTTTAAAATCAGGAAAGGTGTGCATCAGGATTGTATCCTTTTATCATACTCAATTTGTATGCTGAGCAAATAATGTGAGAAGCAGGACTACTTTCTTTATGCAAGAATGTGACATCTGTACAAAGCCTCTTTAAAGTGTTAAAGAGCAAAGATGTCACTTCAAGGACTCAGATCCACCTGTGACTCCCTATACCACAAAAGGTCCTTACAGGAAAGAAAAAATAAAGGGAAAAAATCAAGGTAGAAAAAAAAAGCCTGCACTCAAAGCATCCTAAAACTTGAAAAGGAAAATATAAGAGGATGCAGAATGGGAAATTTACACTTTATAAAAAAGGAAAAAACAAAAATCCTTGGTACCTAGGCAAAAACAGTTGGGTGTTTTTAAAGAATAAAAGAAAACACAAGGCAGCCGCTGCACACCATTTTACCTCTCCCTAATACCAGTTCTACTTAACTCACGGAGCTCCAGCTGAAGGAAAAGGGTGAAGTATCCCACCACAGCTTGTACAGCAACTTGCTTGCAAATCAACCAGTGATAAAGCACCCACCCAGGAAGCAGCTGGCTACAAAAGCCACTTCTAAGAGTGTACCCTCCACTGGAGAGTGAAGAAACATTGTTACAGGTGGTGTGGTAGCACTTCGTGAAATTAGACATCAAAAGTCCTTCTGAAGTCCACCGAACACCGAACTTGTGTGTGCAAACGGCCTCTCCGTTTTCTAATGTGGAAAACTGATCAGGACTTCAAACCAGATCTGTACTTCTAGAACGCAGCTACTGGTGCTGGGCAGAAGGCCAGGGAGTTATAGCAGGCCTTTGTGAAGACACCAACCTGTGTGCTATCCATGCCAAAGGTCTAATAACTATGCCAAAAGACATCCAGCTCACATGCTGCATACATGAAGAATCCACAGTGCCCCTCATCAATGAGGTAGAAAGCCTGTCTAGCATTCATGAAACGCATTATCATTCCCTCTGTATATGTACATCATATAAACTCCTCGACAGAGAACACACACTCAGCAGGGTCAGTTTTCAAGATGTGGGGAAAGGGAGATTGTTCACTTGCTGCCATAGAAAACTGTACTAAGGTCAGTCACTCCAATCCAAGAGATGCTCCTACCCAAGTGATAAGGACACCTTACTGGAAATTCATGTCAAGATGGGGAAAGGTCATGCAAGCCTCAGAAAACGCAATTACAATTCTACTGATAGGAAAACAGGAAAGTACACTAAACAACACTTAATTAAGTGAAAGCAAGAGGAGCATGTGATGTGCTTGGTAGTAGGTTCCTAAATGCACACTTTTGACCTAGTTTCTATGCAGCTCTTGGTGACCCAGCAGTCTATGTGCTCTACACGACAAGGACTCTAGACTGTTTTTCTCAAGGAACACATTCAGGAGGACTTGACAGGGAAAACCCAAAGTGAACTGGGTTTTACTTCAAACTCACCTGTAGCCACTTGCCTGAAATGTCCTGGTATGAGAAGCAGCTAGAACAGGCAGTCGTTGGACTTTGGTTTGAATCTCTTGCCTTGAGGGTCCCCAATGAAGGGTGACCCTGAACTACAATATACGTACTAGTTTCATGCCCTCCTTGCTTCATTATAACAAGTCCATTGTGAACTACACATATAATTTTTTTCACTCCCTCAAATTGCTGGAAACTAACACCAAGGGAAATGAGGAGGACTATATTCCCTAACTTATAAAGGGGGAATCAGGAAAACTGGTATTCCATGATAGGAAAGCCTCCACTTTGCACGTTAGAGGTAAAGTCCAAGAACACTATTCTGTTTTAAATGTCATTCCCACAGATTCTTCCCGCCCCCCCCTCCTCCAGCTATGCTGCCTTAAAGTGAGCACACGGTTTATTATATCTTCCTATACAACAGCGGTTGTGGGTCTCAACCCCTTTGGGGGTCAAGTAACCCTTTCACAGGGGTCGCCTGATTCATAACTGTAGCAAAATGACAGTTATGAAGTAGCAACTAAATTAATGTTACGGTTGGGGGTCCCCACAACATGAGGAACTGTATTAAAGGGTTGCAGCATTAGGAAGGTTGAGAACCACTGCTTTAAATGAAGAGTCAGAATAATTAGAAAGCCCAAACCCTTTCAACACCCAACTACATTTACATAGAATAGGTTTCTATCTTATCTGCTAAACAGCAAAATAAGCTTCACACTTCCTTTCCTTTTCAGGGAATATTTTCAGGTCCAAGATACCCTCAAGCAGCACCAACATGGACTCCTCCTCCAAAGAGCTGAGGAGCCCTGGTGGGTTACCCACCAGGCTGTGCATCACAAGGCCAGCAGCTTGAAACCACCAGCGGCACAGCGAGAGACACACACAGCTTTCTGCTCCTGTAAAGATTGTCTCAGAAAACCATGACTCGGAATCAACTGGACGGCAATGAGTTTGTAGCTACGCACAGAGCCGCTAGTCGTCACAAGACCTGCGGTTCAAACCCACCAGCCACTCTGAGGGAGAAAGATGCAGCAATCTACTCCCAGAAAGATAGTCTCAGAAACCTAAAAGGACAGGTCGACCGTGTCCTGTAGTCTTGCTATGAGCCAGAATGGACTGCACGGCACTGAGTGTGGGGTTCTGTGGTCCAGATTATAAGACAGAGCAGGGGGACAGCCTGGCAATCGACTTCCTAAAACTGGTCAGTGAAAACGGACAGATCCTGTGTGACTAGAGTCCCTAGCAACATGGTTCTTAAACGGTACATCGTCCAGGTTCTAGTCAACAAGACTGCAACTAACAATACATTTTTATGTACTTCTTATGCCTATTCACTTATTACACTAACACCAATGCCCCTCTTTTCACCTTTGATTATTACTACAAGATAAAAAAATTTATTACTAAAATTTTGTCTTCTTGCCCTCAATACTCAAGGACAAGGCAACCCAAATATCAGCTGGGGCACCCAATTTTACCACAAAAACTGCATTTAAAATGTGCTGAAAACTCGGCTTATATGAGTATATACGGTAATCTGATAGGCATGGTTCTACTGTTGTGAATGAATATTCCTGGGAGATTTGCTCTATCACCACTCCTGTTGTTTAATCTGTACAAGTCAACAATTCATGTATTTCAGTTCACAGCTGACCTATACTCATAATTTTTTCAACAGGGTTTTATATTCTGTACCATTGGCTAAACTAATGACACTATCAATGTGTAATGCATTGGGCTGCTAATTCCAAGGTCAGCAGCTTGAAACCACCAACCAGGTCCACAGGGAAAGAACGAGCTTTCACAGGAGGAGATCCTGTGAAAATTTGCAGGCTTAGTGACTCACAGGGGCAGTTCTACCCTGTCTTATAGGGTCGCTATGAGTCAACATGGGCAGTCTGAATAAAGATAATATTCTATAACTGAAAATGGCAATATCTCTAAGGTGAACCAGAGACATATATAAATCATTGGTGCATGAATGAATTTTGGGCTTGCACTTAATTTTAGCCACAAATCTAAGGTGAACCAGAGACATATATAAATCATTGGTGCATGAATGAATTTTGGGCTTGCACTTAATTTTAGTCACAAATCTAAGGTGAACCAGAGACATATATGTCATTGGTGCATGAATGAATTTTGGGCTTGCACTTAATTTTAGCCACAATCTAAGAATTAGTTCTGTTTTTTTTAATCGTTTTACTAGGGGCTCATACAACTTTTATCACAATCCATACATACATCATTGCGTAAACCATATTTATACATTCATTGCCCTCATCATTCTCAAAACATTTGCTCTCCACCTAAGCCCCTGGCATCAGCTCCTCATTTTTTCCCCTCCCAAGAATTAGTTAAGACATAGTCCTCCTGGATGTTCTCCCTAAGGAACAGATCACTGAAGATATGGGTGCTATAGCAAATTGTGGTGAGAAAACTAGATGGTACTTGGTTATCAGAAAGAATTGCGTCTGGG
>NW_022103928.1:5590859-5611217 GCF_000313985.2 Echinops telfairi
TTTTTTTTTAAAAATTGATATTTTTATCCGTTTTAACTTTGATATTGTTTGGGTTGTTTTGGGTTTTTTTTATGGTTTACTGTATATGACATCCAGGATAAGTCATCTAAAGAGACAGTAACTGGATCAATGTTTTCTTGAGGATAGAGCAGGAGAGGCTGGGGGTAATAGGGAGCTATTAACAAAGAATTCAAGAATGAAGAAAATGTTCTAAAACTGACTGTGGTGATTACTGAACTACTGGACTCTTCTAGATGTGACTGAACTACTAAAATTTTATGAGATATGTGAATTCTATGCCCAAAAAACTGTTGGGCGGAAAATAATGCACTGTGATGGAAAATATTTCATTCCTTAAAAAAAAAAATTCTGTGCCCAGTCTGACCCGACCACACCAGGGTGAAACACAAAGAGAGTATAACAAAGCAGCAAGGGGCACAAAGCAATGAAGACCAGGCTTGGCACTCATCAGATTTGATCAGAAAACTTATCTTAAGGGTCATCAGACAGATTTGGAACTATTTATAGCCCCCTACCCCTTTTAATCTTTTTTTCGCCCCATATCTATCTATATAAGATAGGCAATCCTGAGGAGAAAACAAAGGGACCCACGGTTGGGTGGCTGGGTGGCGGGGACGTGAGAGGGGAAGGTGGGGAAAGGGAGGGGGAAGCCAACAAATCCAGGGAGAAGGGAACAAGGAGGTTATAGATCACCTGGTGGGGTTTGATCACATGCAATGTAGCCAAGAGGAATTACTGAGCTGAATGAAGGTCCAACATGATATTGGGACAGGAGGAAAGTAAAAGGAAATAAAGGAAAGAACTAGGAGGCAAAAGATATTTTTAAAGGTATGAATTTAGGCATGCACATGTGATCTATCTATATAATAGGGATATAGACCTATGTACATATATTTATATGCTAAGTACCACGGTAGCAGATGAGCATTGGGTCTCTACTCAAGTACTCCCTCCATGCACAAGCACTTTGTTCTAACAACCTGGCATTCGCTAATGTGGTGAAGAAAGCTAATGGTGCCCTGTTATTAGAAGATACCGCCATCCGAGGTCTTAAAGGCTTGAAATTAAGTAAGTGAACATCTAGCAGGGAAGCAACAAAGCCCACATGGAAGAAGCACACCAACCCATGTGATCACAAGTTATCAACAGGATCAGTTGTCAGGCATCAGAAGACTCAAAACAACCAACCATATGATGAGAACGAGGGGAGTTGAAGCGGAGACCCAAAGCCCATCTGTAGACAACTGGACATCCCCTCACAGAAGGGTCACAGGAAGAGATGAGCCAGCTAGGGTACAGTATAGCACTAACAAAACACACAACATTCCTCTAGTTCAGTGGTTCTCAACCTCCCTAATGCCGTGACTCTTTAATACAGTTCCTCATGTTGTGCTGATCCAAGCATAAAATTATTTTTGTTGCTACTTCATAACTGTAATTTTGCTACCGTTATGAATTGGGCGACCCCTGTGAAAGGGTCGTTCAACCACCAAAAGGGTCAAGACCCACAGGTTGAGAACAGCTGCTCTAGTTCTTTAATACTCCCCCCATCCCCAACTCTCATAACCCCAGTTTTACCTTACAAACCTAGCTAGACCAGAGCACATACACTGGTACAGGTAAGAGCTCTCTCAACACTCAGAATCCAAAACAGATAAACCCCTCTGAATAATAAGGGGAGTAACAGCACCATGAGGGTAGGCAGAAGGAGAGAAAGGGGGAACCGATCTCAATGATAGATGCATAACCCCTGCCCTGAGGGAGGTTTAACAACATAAATGTGGGTAAAGGGAGACAGGAACAATGTAAGATATGAAAATAATAATTTATAATTTAGCAAGGGTTCATGAAGGTGGAAGGGGAGGAGAGGGGGAAAAAGAGAGAAGCTGTTACCAAGGGCTTCAGTAGGAAGAAAATGTTTTGAAAATAATGATGGCAACCTACATACAAATGTACTTGATACAATTGATGCATGGCTTGTTCTAAGAACTGTAAGGGGGGGGGAGAATTCTAAGATGTGGTTCCTACTAATATGAATTAACTAATTGAATCAGTCATTTAAAAAAAATTCTCTTCTTCCTGTTATTGGTAGTTCTAAACATTAAGATTCCCCCACACACACAAACAAAAATATACACAATTACCTAAGTCTATCACTGTGAATGGAAAAATAGAAAACTGAAATCAGTTATTGGCAACTTTTCCATTTTCATTTGTGCTGTGTCTTTACTATAAATGAAGGGACATAAAGAATTAATGTAAGTCAAGATGTCTGAGTGAGCAGCTTTCAGCAGTTCAATTTTATAACCTTTATAATTATAAATAAACGTGTTTCATTTCTCTAGAGAGTGCAGCATTTGGATCTTTTTAAAACAAGTAAATTTTACGATCCCCTAATAAAATGTAAAAAAAAAATGTACATATGTGCTTGACACAATGGATTTATGTATGGATTGTGATAAGAATTGTACGAGCCCCCAATAAAATGATTTAAATTTAAAAAAAAAAAACAAGTAAATTTGTAATTGCCAACACAACTAAATAGTGTAGCACCCCCCCCATCTTTTTTTTTTAATCATTTTATTAGGGACTCATACAACTCTTATCATAATCCATACACACATCAATTGTGTACAGCGCATTTGTACATTCATTGCCCTCATCATTCTCAAGACATTTCCTCTCCACTTAAACCCCCAGCATTAGGTCCTCATTTTTCCCCTCCCTCCCTCATAAGCCCTTGATAATTTATAAATTGTTATTTTGTCATATCTTGTGCATTTTTAGCACAGTAGATTATATCCATTCATTATACTTTTTCTAAGGTTTCCTACATGCAAGTGTGTATTTGTGATATTGCCTGTCTTCTGTGCCATTCTTATAAGATTGCTATTAAAACTGTATTAAACTATGAAAAAAGAAATGACATTATCAGATTGACAGTTAACACTAAATTGGGAGGAAATAAATGTAGTCAATATTTTAAGATACTGTATTCAAGGATAGAAAATGTGAAATAAAGATTTTATTTCCAATGAAAATGACCTTCAAAGCTAAAAAGTACATAAAATATAACAGACTGGGAAAATTATCTTTAGGAACATAACAAATAAGAGTATAGTACCTAAGAAGCTTTCATAACTTATCAACAAAAAGGCAAATAATCCAATCAAAAACTGGACAAAGTACACAAAAGCAGACACCTCACCAAAGGGGATATTCTAATAGCTAACAGACTCGTGGCAAGATGCTCAACACTCTATCAGAGAAATGCAAATCAAAACCACAACTTGAGACTTTATTCCCACTAATATGACTGAGAAGCCCTGGTGGCGCAGTGGCTAAGCACTCACCTGTAGACCTTACATTCAAACACAACAGCTGATCTACTGGAGAAGGCTGTGGCAGAATCACAGCCTGGAAAACATGGCAAAGCACTTCTACTGTCCTATAGAGTTGCACAGAGTGGTACTCCCTGGCAACAGATAAAAGATAGTTAAGACTGGGTGGCAGGAGTGACACACAGAAAATAACTAAGTATTGGAAGTGATATCAAGAAATTAGAGAACCTTCACCCACTGCTTTTAGGAATGCAAAATGGTACAGCTGTTGTAGAAAAGCCTGGCAGTTCCACAAAAACTAGAGAGAGAGTTGCCATTTACCCTGACAGATCCAGCAGAATAGACACAAGTTGACATGCTGACACCTATGCTGAGGACCAGTTAGACCTTTTCTGTTACAGGGTAGAGCCCTGGTGGCACAGTGTTTACAAGTTGGGCTGTTCACCGTAAAGTCAGCATTTGAACCACCACCCTCTCCTCAGGACAAAGACGTGGCCTTTCTGCTCCTGTCACACATTACAGTCACAGAAACCCAACTGGGGTGGTTCTACCGTCTTCTAAATCAGAATTGACTCAGTGGCAGTGAATTTGTTCTTTCAGTTTATGTTCAATAAAGAACTATTCAAAATAGCATAGTAAAAACCACCAAAATGTTCATCAATGGATGAATAGGCAAGTAAAATATAGGACATACATAACAAGGGAATACGACTTAGCGATATAGAGAAAGGTGTTCCTGAAACATCTTACAACCTGGTGTACAGTATGTTCCTTGAACATTACGTTCATCTCTCACACACGCACACACGTGGGCAAGCACAAAACCTACTGTATGTTATCACTTTTGTAAAACACGACCAGGTTAAAAAAAAAGAAACTGATGTTCCTTAGTGGTTACCTGGAATAGGTGGAGGGAGGGGGAAGCACTCTCTAGGTCTGTTATTTTTGATGATGAAAAGCTAACAATGAATGACAAAAGTAAACAAGGTCACTGAGTTACGCGGAAAAGAAAAGAGTCTTTAATTGCAATGGCATACGATAATTTTGCAACAATAACCAAAACACGTATGCTCACGGATATATGTACGCATATAGAAATGTGTGTATACAAGGAAGTTTCAAAGACAGTTGATTAAAACAATGGAATTAAAAGATAATACGGTTTTTCCATGAACTGTTTAAAGCTCCTTTCTATGTGAGAATATTTGAGGATAAGAAATAAATTGCCAAAGCCCATTAGTAGGCCACTGGAGATCCCCTTGCAGAGGGGTCTCGGGGAGGAGACGAGCCAGTCAGGGTGCGATGTAACAACGATGAGAAATACAACTTTCCTCTAGTTCCTAAATGTTTCCTCCCCGCTCCCACTACCATGACTCGAATTCGACCTTGCAAGTCTGGCTAGACCAGAGGATGTACACTGGTACAGATAGCAACTGAAAATACAGGGAATCCAGGGCAGATGAGCCCTACAGGACCCGTGGTGTGAGTGGCGAAACAGGGAGGGTAAAGGGAGAATGGGTAGGAAAGAGGGAACCGATTACAAGGAACTATATGTAACCTCCTCCCTGGGGGACAGACAACCGAAAAGTGGGTGAAGGGAGATGTCGGACAGGGCAAGATGTGACAAAATACCAATTTATAAGCTATCAAGGGCTCATGCGGGAGGGGGGAGCGGGGAGGGAGGGGAAAAATGAGGACCTAATGTCGGGGGTTTAAGTGGAGAGAAAATGTTTTGAGAATGATGTACAAATGCGCTTTACACAATTGATGTGTGTATGGATTGCGATAACAGTTGTATGAGCCCCTAATAAAATGTTTAAAAAAAAAAAAGAAAAGAAATAAATTGCTATTAGGATTCCAGTTCATAATACATTGGTTTGTTTCAAAATGAATTTAAACATGTCTGCAATCAGTTAATGGCTGCGGACAAGTTCTTAGTAATATATTTGTCTTGGTCTTTAAATTAGAGTCCCTTGGGGAATTAAAAAAAGGCCAATGAAGCAGTGTTTCCCACAGAAGGAGTGGATGCATAGAGATAATAACTGATGCAAGGATTTGTAGGGGATGCAGGCTGAGTAGGGGGTAGTTGGGGAGGGTGAGGAGATTTCAAGAGTAAACAGTGAAGGTGGGAAGGGGAGGGAGCACTAGAACTGAATATGATTACACAGTTCATTTTAAAGGTGAATTAAGTCAAGGGGGTGGAGGTAGGAAAACGTTCTGAAATTGACTGTGGTAATGATTATACAATTCTTGACATGACTGAATGATTGAATTTTATGACATGGATTACGTGCCAATAAAGCTGGAAAACTAAAACAAATTTTTCCAAGGGGGTTCTGTTGTGCTATTTATATTAAGGCAGAGGTATCAAGGTCAGAAGGTCATTGCAAGTGCTTCTGGAGACCCAAAGGGGTAATCTTGATATTTATATTTTTTCCCTCCCAAAGGCCACAAGATGGAAGCTTATTACGAAGTTTTAAGAACACTGAAAGCTGTATTGGTAAGAAAAAGGCCAGGAATGTTGTGTCAAAGAATACTTCTATCACAACAATGCACTTGCTTATTCTTCAAGGGTAGCAAAGGCTATCCTAAAGTCAATTGGGAAATCTTATCCCATCTCCCCTCAGCACTTGATCTTGCCCCTTCAGACTTTTTTACTCAAACAATATTGAAAGGAACACAAACTGAATCATCAAAGAGCAAATGATTCTCTGGGGAAGGGTAGGAGATACAAACACCACCGTCAAAAGTATATAGACCTAGCTGGAGGATATGCTGAAAGAACATTTGCTTCACACTCTGATATTTTTCTTAATAAACGTGTCTACATTTTAGCATTTTTATTATCGTATAGGGGTAGGTGTGGGTATACATACACAACTGACCTTCAAGCAACATAGGGTTTAAGACTGCCAACGCACCATAGTAAAATATCTGCAAAGAACTTTTGACTTCCCTAACTACTAATAGCCTACTGTGAACGAGAAGGAAGTCTTACTGATGACAGTCAACTGACATTATATGTCCCGTGTATTCGATACTGCACCTACATAATCGCTGCACTTTGAATGAGATAAAAAGGTCTTTCACTAAAGGTGCCAAGTTTTAGCACCTGCTGGCATAGTTGCAGAGTAATTCCCTTCCCCTTTGGTCCTTACATGGGATTCATTGATCTTGAATGATTCACTGATCATGGTGGAGGGCTGAAGCTGCAGTGTCTATCAATCAATTCAACTTTTTCTTGTCCTGACTTGTCTCTGCTTCTTGGGAGCACTTGCAGCACCATTAACAGCACTTTGCATTGGGTCCCCAGTGTAACAGGCATTACAGTTTTGTTTTGTTTTACAAAGCCTAGTATATTAGTGGATGTGCACAGGTGAAACCCTTGTAAATCAAGGGTTAACTGTAGAGTCATAATATATAATACCACACCTTAAGGGATAGAGCTATGGATACCTCTTAGGCAAAACAAATACCTTGAAAGATCAGTATTCTGAGTGTAAAGGCTCAGGACAAGTTTTGTGGGACAGTTCAGTCAATTAGCATGATATAGTTCCTAAAGTTATGTTCTGCATCCTATTTTGGAGACTGGTGTCTGAGTCGTAAAAGCTTGAGAATGACCATTTGAGACACAGACACTGCTAAGTGCTCATCTGAAGTAAAAGAAAGAAGCGCACCAAGGACTGAAAAAGAAACCGATCTACAGGACTGAACGTCTAAACTTGGAATTGGCAAACTTTTGTGATGAAAGGGCCCTCCAACAATTTAAAAATTATTTGAAAGCCATAAATATATTTTTACAAATAAAATCACCATTATATGAATAATATCCTTGAAAATTTTTTTCGGTTTTACTTCAGAGCCACATGTGGCTTGCAAGACACAGTGCCAACCAAGGCTTCATCTACCCTGAAACCACCTACTACAACCTACCATTCTAGTCAGAGCCACAATAAAACGGGCCCTGATAAAAATGGGGGGAAATGAAAAACAAATTTGCTAAAAAGACTTACTAGATTGACTGAAACTGAAGGGTTCCCTGGTACTGTTAACTAAGTTACTCTTTAAACCCTATACCAAAACTAGCCTGAGGTCACTGATTAGTTAAACCACAGAATGGCTCACAAAATAAAGGCCAGCAGCCATCAGTACTGCGTTACTTTTCGAAAAGTTTCTATATGAGACCAAATATTAACAATTACTTTTAAAACAAAGATGAGAAGTTAAGGAAGGAGGGAAAATAGATGAATGGAAATGGAACCTCCAGAACTGAAGAATATTTACACACTGAAGAATGTAACCACATCATGGAGCAGTATGTTTACAAACCAGAGTAAATCTTTGCCAAAAACACATATAAAAACTATTTTTTAAAAGGCATTATCTGTTATCAATTTACAAGACCTAATGAAATACTGGTTCCTATGAGCCTTGCCTCAAGATTCTACCATTCTGACCATATATAAAATGGACCCAAATTAAAAAAAAAAAATAGAACAGAAGTAAAATTCCTAAAACAAAAAGCCAGACCTAAAAAGTTTCCCCCAAATGGGAAACCCCTTGGGGGTGCTTAAAGTTTTTATTGTCAATGGGGGTGCCAAGTGATTTCTCCCCCACAGAAAAAGGGGCAGTTAGACATGAAGTTTGGGAACATACTGCCTAGAAGAAAGCTCAAGACTAAAGCCCTAAAATTTAGCTCTTTGAACTTAGAATGAGAACTATTACTCAAGGTCATTTTCTAGCCCACCGAACAAATCAAAGCAAAACCAACCCACTGCCATTGAGTCTGTTCCAATTCATAGTGACCACATATAGGGTTCTGAGGCTGTAAATCTTATCATGGGTGCTCTTAAACCATCTACTATTTGAGACCAAACTGTCAGCATTTACTTAAAAGGAAAGATGAAAAGGGAAGAGAAGCTAGATCCATGGAAAAAGAACAAAGGCTGGAAATAAGAATACTGAGAACAAGTACAGGTATCACGGAACAAATTGTTTAAAGATTGATAAATGGGAACCGAATTTGCTAAACTTTCACCTGAAATGCAATTAAAATATTTTATTTAACCATCGCCAGGTGGTTTTCAACCTGCTTTTTAAAAGTGGCCCAAAACAACTAAGTTGGAGGTCAAAGTATTTTAGTTATATACATCTACACTGCAGTGAATTGCCATAAAATGGATTCCACTCAGGAAATCCTGTATGGGTAAAGTAGAACTGCTCCCGCTTTCGGGGTGTGACCCTGCACAGGCAGATCACTAAGGTCTGTCCTCCAGTTCACAGCACTCAAACGCTTGACCATTTGCACTATCAAGTATTCTTCTCCGTAACAGTTAAGTGTCCTATGTCTTAGCATTGTTCCTTACACCTTACAAGCCTAATTCCAAATCCTACCTAAAGTTGAGAGTCAAAGTATCAAATTGTTTTTAATGCAAAAATCAATAGTCTAAGTTATGAACCATTTCCACTCATAAACAAAAGTTTCAAAATTTTTTGTCATCATTATGTTCTTGCTGTAATGCAGCGATGGAAATAAAAAATGATCAAAGCTATAGAACTTTAATATATGGAACTCTCATCAATCATAAAACATCAGAGACCTAAATTAGCACTTTAAATTTACATTCTATTACAATCTTAAGGAGCTCTGGTAATGTAATGGGTTACACTATCAGCTGCAAATGTTAATACTCAAAATAGATATAATTCTACATATTAAAGTCTTCTAAAAGTAACATGGTTTTCCTCTTGCTATTGTGAAGATTAAGACTGGACCAACTCGCAATTCAAGAGTGGAAACTAAGCGTGTACCATACATACTCGAGTATAAGCCGTTTCCCAGCACATTTTTAATGCAGTTTTTGTGGCAAAATTAGGTGCCTTGGGCAGAGGATATTTGGGTCAGCTTATACTCCAGTATATACGCTATGTGCTAAAAACTAATAAGAGTTTTGAAAATTGGCATCTTGTTGGGTCATTTTGGTTTTTTAGTATCATCTACATAATTAAACACAAATTAGTTATTTTGCATTTTTCCAAGCAAACTGTTAAGACTAACTCAGAGGGGTGAAAAAAACAACTGGCATTTAATGTTTTTTTTCCAAAGGATTCCATCTTAAGCATGCTATAGAAAAAACATCACAGTCGAGTTCTTAAGTGGGTACGACGAGTAGAGAGCACTTAGGTCCCACTCATCTATGTGACCATTAAATCAAGCATTAGGACATCGGTTTTCTCCTTTCTAAAATCAGAATGCTAAACTACCACCACAGTGAAGCCTCTGAGGACCAGAGAAATTATGCATCACTTAAAGCTTACAGACTCCCATTCGATCTCAGAAAGAATTCTGAAAATCGGTAAGAATTAGGAGAGCCAGAAGAGTCCTTTACACTGAACCCGAAGAAACTTCTCACTTTCCTGTCCCAAAAGAAAAGGCTGCACTGCAAGGCCTCTGCAAATTAGCCATTTGTAAAAACAACTCTTGCCACACACACGAGCACACAACAGTGGACATGACGTTCCTTTTGAAAATAGCCCTAACTTTTTAAGTTTCCAATTCAGAACATTTGGAAGCAAGTCTAATAAAATGTTGAGCATATGTTACAAGTTATCTATCCTAGAAAGTTTATGGGTCAGAATTGTAGCAGGATCTACCCCGTTTGCCAAGTGAATAAAATGAACTGACACTTAAAACATCCACAAATCTAAATATGACCAAAAGGCTGGTCCCAGGGCAATAAGATAAAATACCACCCCCAAAAGGAATGTGAAGCCATCAATGCCACAAGATCCTGGCAATAGAGTTCTTTTTATGTCCAGAAAGGTCCTGAGTAGGCATTACTTCTTCCTTTCTAAGGCTTTCACATTATGAAGCTCTGAAAGGTCCAAAACAAAAATGTAGATTTTTAAGTAAAATTAATCAACATACACAAAATATTGAAATGCATGCATCACTATGCCTATATACAGGATGTACACTTCATCTATGCTTTCAATGGCAGTGATTAAAATGAGGGACTGGAAGGTTGACACAGATGACTAATTCTTCCCAAATTGGTAGGACATAAGTTTATAACAGTGAATACATGTCTTCAACTCACATTGTTTCTCCCGTCTTGGCTACATGGCAAAGAAACTGATCCAGGACAGGACAAACTTCCTTTTTCCCTCTCTTCTCAAAATCTAGACGAGGAAAGAAAGATCACCAGTATTTCACAAAACCCATCTACCGTTCCCAATACCTGCAAAAAGCAAACTTTTTCTCCCAGTCCCTCTCCAAGTTAAGAAGTAATAAAATTACAACCAGCTTCTCCACCACCTCCACCCTTCCAAGCTTGGCTTCCAAAATGTCACCCTCTTCATTGGTATCAAGACGCCTCCAAAAGGGGGCACTCGCCCTCTTCAGCGACCAGCAGAGCTTCTCCGAAGTGTGGTCACCGGGAACGTCGGGATGCGTCTTCACTTGGGTCAAAACTCAAATCCTCGGGCACCAGCCCCGTAAACTGCTTCGTTAGGAAGGTAACTGGCCTAGCCAGTAACAAAGGCCGGCTGCTCCGCGAAGCCTCCCCCACTCCCCGCCCCCAACGATGCTGGATGTCAAAGTATTATTTCCCAAACCCTGAAATCACGATATTCCAAGTTTGGAATCACTGCTCGGAAGCCTGTTGCTTGCAAGGAGACCTCCTAGGAATCAGGACACGTGGAAAAATGCCTTGAGAAGCCCTGGAAAGCTTCCTAAGAGAAGTTAAAAGTTGCTTTACCAGCAGCACCCTCCAAAACACCCCCCACCAACCTGTACTTTTTCTCACCCCACGATGCCAGGCGTGCGGGAGCCGGGCGGGGAACCGAGCCGGCCAGGGAGGGGGCTGGGCCCACGGCCTGTCTCCGGAGGGCTGGGAGAGGGGCCGGGGCCCCTCCGAGAGCGTCCCCGACTCCCCTCCCCCAGTCCAGACGCCGGCGGCAGACACAAAGCCCAGAGCGGGGCGGGAGGGAGCTGCCCACAGGGCTCCCCGCCCCTGGGGAGGCGGAGGGGGGATGGGAACCGGAGAAGCGCCCACGGGCCCGCGCGCTCGCAACCACCCGCCCTGAAAGATAAGGACGGCCGGCCGCGGGGGTTGAGAAGGAAGAGAGAGGGGACCGCTACCCCCACCTTTCAGCGCCTCCTGCAGCCTCTCGACGTCCATGGTTTCCCGGAGTCCCTCGCAGCCTCCGCCTCCCACCGCGGGTCTCCCCGAGACCGGAGCGCCTCCCCCCACCCCCCCGACACCCGCCCCCTCCCTCGCACACACTCCGGCACGCAGGCGACCGGGGGGGGCACCGAAGGGAGCCGGGGGAAGCGAGCGAGAGAGCGAGACCGAGAGAGCGAGCACCTCCCCGAGCCACTACCACCAGCCCTCCAACATGGCGCCCGGCACGTCACCGCGCGCACGCTCCCCGCCGCCGTCCGGGCGCCCGCTGCGCGCTCTGCTCTGGGAGCGCAAGGGCGCGTGCGCGCGGAGGCGTGCCGCCGTGCGGTCACGGCGACCCTGGCCGGGGCCGCGCCGCTTCTACGCTTCTGCAAGGCGTTCCTCGGCGGGACCACGCGGTGCTGCAGAGCAAACGGGTAGGGAAGGGGTTTGAACCCAACTCCCTGGCTTTGACTCCCAGCCGTGGCCAAGCCGTGTGACCTTGAGCAGTTCACTGATCCTCTTGGAGCTTCATTTTCCCCATTCGTTTGACAAGACCACTGGCACCAACTGCCTACACAGCTGCTGTGAAAAGTGAGTGAGCGTGTGGACCCCCAATCTTCAGAATATGAACCAAAACAACAACAAAAACACTCTGCATTACAACTGCTTGATTTGGTTTATTAGTACTAATAACAGTAACGGGGTCAGCTCTGTGCCTGAATGTGAAGTTCTGCCACTGACCCAGCAGTGAAGAGAAATCATGTACACAGCAAAGGGCTAGAGAGTCAAGCTTTGGATCAGCCGAATTCAAATCCCAACTCCACTACTAACACCCTATGGGACCCTTGACAAGTTACATAAACGACCCACCCCTCAGTCTCCATATCACAACATGGGGATTATAAAATAGCAAAGAGAAAAAAATAAAATAGGAAAGAGAATCGAGTGAGAGGGTGACATGAAGCAGTTATCACATCACCTGGTACTGAGTTAATAAGGTAGCTACTGTTTTTATTACCATTGGGATTGTGATTACATTGCCTGGACACCCAGACAAAAGCCCTGGTGGTGTAGTGGGTTAGGCAGGTGTTGGGTAGCTAACCATAGTTCAGCAGTTTGAACCCAGAAGTTGCTCCATGGGAGGAAGATGAGGCTCTCTGTCTGCTCCCCTAAAAAATGTAGTCTTCAAAATTCTAAGGAGCAGGCCCACTTTGTCCTATGGGGTCGATTCAATGGCAGTGAGTTTGCTTGGGGGTTTAGGTGCTCAGGCAGGTAGAGAGGGGTTCCTCAAAGTTATTTTTCAACACTAACATTTGATAAATGGGAAAGCTGAGGCACAGTGAGCAAGTCTGGCAAAACAGTGATAGCACCCAGAATGGTGGGCTCCTAGCCTTTGTATGAATGTTTATTTTATTTTTAAAGATCATTGTATTGGAGGCTCTTACAGCTCTTAAAACAATCCATACATTAATTGTATCAAGCATATGTATGGACATTTTAAATGCTCTTTTGTGAACTGTTAAAGGAAAAGGCCTTGAATTGTGAAGACATTCTTATCCCAAAGCCTAGCAACATGCCATGAAAGAAAAAATATAGCAACTCACTGCCATTGAGTTGATTCTGACTCATGGTGATCCTATAGGACAGAGTAGAACTGTCCCTGTGGGTTTCCAGGACTGAAACTCTTTCTGGGAAAGGAAAGCCTCATCTTTCCCCCAAGGAATGGTTGGTGGTTTTGAACTGCTGACCTTGAGGTTAACAGCCCAAGATGTAACCTACCAGAGCTCATAGCGCATGAAAGAAAAGGTGAGCTAATTCTTGACTTGTCTTAAACTCATTGCCATAGAATCTATTTTAACTCAAAGTGACCCTATAGGGTTTCTGAGGCTGTACATCTTTACAGGAGCAGATAGCCTCATCTTGCTCCCAAGGAGCAGCTGGTGGGTTTGAACCAAAGAACTTATGGTTGGCAGTCCAATGTTTATCCTCCACAACGTTACAAATTTGTGTGCAGCCATTACAACTGATGAAACTTAAAATATAGTGGCTGTGACCCATACCCTAGATGGCAGATGCTGGCAAAAGCCTCCTACCTCCAAAAGACATCTCTCAAATGTTGCAATCAGAAAGCCAGTGCTTTGCGTCCTTACCCACCTACTGCCATCAAGCTCATTCCAAGTTGTAACAACCCTATTTTCCAAGACTATAAATCTTTATGGAAATAGGTAACCTCTTCCTTCTCCCAAAGAGCATCCAGTGGGTTTGAACCACTGACCTTAAAGTTTGTGCCCAATTGCCTACAGCATTCAGCTTAATTAAAAACAGTCTTGTAGGGGGAGAAGAGAGGATGTCATCATCAAACACTTGGCCAGTTCTTATAATGCGCTAGATTTCATTTTCATGGCCCCTGAAGGAAACCTGGTAGCTTAGTGAATTACCTGTTGGGCTGTTAACTGCCAATTCAGTAGTTTGAATCCACCAACTTTCCTGGGGGAAAAGATGAGATTTTCTACTCCCATAAAAATGTACAGCCTCGGAACCCCAAAGAGCTAGTTAGTTCGCTCTGTCTTCCAGGGCCACGGTGAGTCAGCACGGGCTTGGTTTAGTTTGGTTTGGTTTCCTGGCCTCCCTCAAGGCAGCTACCCACCTACACAGCGAAACACCCTCTTCCATTGCTCTGGGGACACCCAGTGTTTTATTTAGGCAGGTCTCTTGCTGGTGGTACAGTGGGTTAAGCAGCAGGTTGCTAACTGCAAGTTTGTCAGTTCAAATCAGCCACTCATTGAAATAAAAGCAGTTATCTGTTCTCATAAAAATGTAGTCTCCGAAACCCTGAAGCGCAGTTCTACTCTGTCCTATAGGGCTGGCGTTGAAATAGACTAGCTCAGGTCACTCAGTTTCTGTAATTGACCTGAAGGCTACAGGAATGATCACAGAAGCCTCAGCCTCCGCAGCTTCCTCCCTCCCAAAGACTTCCTCCTGCCCGGGCTGAGCCCCAGGTAACCTGCGTTTTATCATCACAATGGAATGCAGCCTTGTAATTGCCCTTAGGCCAATTCTTGTTTAAACTACTCTCTCCATATCAGAGAGAAGCAGTCTTTGCCCCCACACCTGGAGGCTGGGATCATAAAACATGGCGCCTAAGACTTTACCTAAATATACTCTTATTTTACTTCTGTCAATACCGCTTACTTAGTGACATAAGCATCTCTAACTTGTTTGTTTGCTCTCTGTATTCTGCTTGCTCCCTAAATGATAGAATAGCTTCGGCCAAAGACCAGTCGCCCTCTGCAGTATGGTGGCCCGCTCCTTTTAAGCTTCCCTCTGCAGTCCAGGCTAGCCGACAAAATAAAGACTTCAGGTAATTGAAGCGGACATTGTAGTGGTCTCCATTTACTCAAACCCACAACACTGTGAGTCAGAACCGACTCCGTGGCAGTGGGTTTGGTGTTTTGGTTGAGTGGTGGCAAGCAGTTCGTATTCACCTACGGACTTAAAAGTTGGCCATGTTAGTTCACACGCTGGCACTGCAGTAAAGGCCTAGTGATCTACTTCTAAAAGAATTACAGCCGAGAAAACCCCATGGGCAGTTCTACTCTAACACACAGGAGATCACCAGGAGCTGGAATGAATGGGATTGATCCAATGCAAATGGGTTTTGGTCTCTCCTTTGTAGAGACAGCTGTATTTCCACTTAACTCTTGTTGCTTTTTTACATTTCAATGAGTTAAACTTGAATAAAAGAGAAAATTCCTTTTTTCAGTCAAGCTAGCCATATTTCAAGCGCTCAGTAGGCACATGTTGCTAGTGGTTTTTATATTATGTCACACAGAGAACATTAACTCTTGCCGAAAGTTCTACTGGACAATGCTGTGTTGGAGGAGCACATAGGCTAATACTGCTTCGTTTCTCTGTCCTTTTGATCAGTTGTTCCCCTCCCATAGGGATTCCTCTCACTTCCACACACTGGATAAGATCTGTGATAGGAAGCAAAGTGCACGCAACATCAACAGCCTACAGCAATGAGGGAAAGTTCCCTGAAGAAATGGTATTTAAGCTGAGATCAGGATTATTAAGGAAGAGAACCAAGTTAACTAGATAGGAGAAGCTATTTTTTATAAATGAAGATGCCTTGAAAAGAGAAACGAGTCAGATGCATTCTGAATAGATGTAAGAAATTCAGTTTGACTTAGAGAAATTTGTATCAAGAATATGGCTCACACAATTGTACAAGCAGGTAAGTCCAGTCCAGTTTCAAGTCTGTGGGTTAAGCTGAAGGCTTCTGACTCAAGTACCTTCAGGGGCTGATGAACCCAGTATCTGCAAAAACAACACAAACTGCAAAGGCAGATGAATACAAGGTCACAGGTCAGAGGGTGGGCCACCAATGGCCCCTGGGATAAGCAAGCAATATGGCAAGCTATTGACTCAAGTTCAAAAGCTGGAGGTCTTTAAACAAGTTGGAGGATCCAGACCGAGCAAAAAGCAAGCAAGCTTCCTGCACTGTATAGTTAGATGGGCAGCACCCTTTCAATCACCTCAAGGTGTAGCCTGAGAAAAGGAATTGTGTTGTTCCTGTTGTTGTTAGGTACCATCAATTCAGTTTCGACACAAAGCAAACCTATACACAATAGAAAGAAACACTGCATGACCCTGCGGCATCCTCACAATTGTTCCTATGCCTGAGCCCCTTGATGCAGCCTGTGTCAACCCATCTTTGTCATGAGCCTTCCTCTTTTTCATCACCCCTCCGCTTTATCAAACATGTCCTTCTCCAGGGACTGGTCTCTCCTGACAATATGTCTAAAGTATGTCAGATGAAGTCTTACCATCCTTGCCTCTAAGGAGCACTCTGGCCTTCATCCAATGCAGATGTTTATCCTTTTAGCAGTCTATGGTCCTTTCGATAGTCTTCTCCAACACCACAATTTAAATGTATCTATTCTTAGTCTTCCTTTTTCATTGTCCAACTTTCACATGCATATGATGCAATCGAGAATACCGTGGCATAGGTCAAGGCAAACTTAGTCTTCAAAGAAACATCTTTGCTCTTCAAAAACTCTAAAGAAGCCTTATGCAGCAGATTTATCTAATGCAATACGTCTTTTGATCTCTTGGCTGTTGTTTCCATGAACATTGATGATGGATCCAAGTAAGACAAAATCCTTGACAACTTCAACCTTTTCTCCATTTGCTGTGTTACCTACTGGTCCAGTTTTGAGGATTTGGGTCTAACTTACATTGAGTTGTTATCTACACTGAAGGCTACAATCCTTGATCTTCATCAGCAAATGCTTCCATTCCTCCTCATTTTTAGCAAGCAAGGTTGTATCATCTGCATACTGCAGATTGTTAATAAGCCTTCCTCCAGTCCTGATGCCACACTCTTCATACAATCCAGCTTCTCTGGTGATTTGCTCAGCAGATAGAATATAGATTGAACAAGTGTGGTACCATGGTCTTCAGCAGATTTTTACTTACGTTCGATACCAATGATACTCTTCTAAAATTGGAATATTCTGTTGGACCCTCTTTATTTAGAATGGGTACAAAGATGGAGCTCTCTCAGTCAGTTGACCAGGGAGCTGTCTTCCAAATGTCCTGGCACAGACAAGTGAGTACTTCTAGAACTTCACCAGCTGGCTGAAACACTTCAATTTCTTCGTTCAGCACCATGGTTTCTTGCTCATATGCTCTTGAAATGGTGGAGTGTATACTAGTTCTTTTTGGTACAGTGACTGTGTATTCTTTCCATCTTTTGATGCTTCCTGCATTGCTCAATATTTTGCCCATAAAATCTTTCAATATTGCAACTTGAGGCTGGATTTATTTTTCTTCAGTTCTTTCCGTTTAAGATACGCTGAGCATGTTCTTCCTCGTTTATTTTCTAACTCTAGGTCTTTGCACATTTTGTGATCATATTTGACTTTGTCTTCTGGAGCTGCGCTTTGAACTGTTCTGGTCAGCTCGTTGCCGTCATCGTTTGTTCTATTTGCCTCAGTTACTCGACGACTGAAAGCAAGTTTCAGAATTTCTTCTGACATCCATTTTGATCTTTTCTTTCTTCCCTGTCATTTGAATGACCTTTGGCTTTCTTCTTGCATGGTGTTGTTGATGTCCTCCCACAGCGCATCAGGTCTTCTGTCGTGAACATTCAATGCATCAAATCTGCTCCTGAAATTCAAGTGGGATGGATTCAAAGTCATATATTGGTGCTCATGAACGTACTTGAATTTTCTTCATCTTCAGCCTGAACTTACAGATGAGCAACTGATGATCTGTTCCCCAGTCTGCCCCGGTCTGGTTCGAGTTGCTGCTATCGAGCTTCTCCCTAGTCTGTTCTCACAGATGCAGTTAATTTTATTTTATGTATTCCATCGAGAAATCCCTGTGTATAGTCAACGTTTTTGTCTTGTTAAAAAACGGTATTTGTGATGAAGAAGTCATTGATCCTGCAAAATTCTTTCAGTTTTGTTTCTATCACCAACGCCTTGTTTTCCAACTACTGTTCCTCCCTATTTGTTTCCACTGTTTTGCATTCCAACCTCCAATAATTATCAATGTGTCTTGATTATATGTTTGATCAATTTCAGACTGAAGACACTGGTAAAGTTCAGTGTCTTCATGGTTCTCACTAGTGATTCATCCATAAATTTGAATACTAGTATTCACCAGGTTTCTTTGTACGCAGATAGATAGTATCCTATCACAGACAGCATTAGACTTCAAGATAGATCCTAAATCGCCCTGTATGGTGATGAATGCCATGCCATTCACCTTGAATCTGTCATGCCTGAAGAGCAAACCATATGGCTGTCTGATTCAAAATGGCCAATATCCATCCATTTCAGCTCACTAATATCTAGGATATCGATCTTTATGCGTCCCATTTCATTTTTGATGACTTACAGTTTTCCTGAATCCGTGCTTCATGCATTCCAAGTCCCAGTTATTAATAGATGTTTGCATCTGCTCTCATTTTGAGTTGTGGCCCATCAGCAAATGAAGGCCCTGAAAACCGTACTCCATCCATGTCATTACGGCCAACTCTGCTTTGCGAAGGCGGCTTTTGCTCAGTAACACTCCAACGGGACCATGGAGTGGATTACATTATGTGAGGTCACATTACGGAGGCTCACTCTGCCTCAACTGCCAAACCGCAGAGAATCCTGGCCCATCCAACCTTTCCAGAGTACAAAGGGGAAAGAGACCAAAACACGAGACTGAACAAGTGTTTCCCTTATTAGTTCTTTCTTCCTTGGATTTTCTCCGTAGTCAGCATCCAATCACTGTTAGTGATGCCTTAGGGTGGTACTAATTCCCTTGGAGGAAAACCGAGTACTGTACAACCATGGCAGCAACGCTGCCCACTGGTGCCTGCCTTAGGGACGTAGCCTGCTGACACCACATGGAGGCGTTCTCACGAACGGCACGGTATCTGCGCACAGCTCTGGAGGCCAGTTGTCCAAATCAGGGTCTCAGCTCTGTAGACGCCTTCCTTGTTGGCTACTCCATGCATGCTTTGGTTCTTGGTGATCTTCACATGGTCTTCCTCAATAGATGCTTGTTTTTAAAGCTAGTCTGCTCTTCTTAGAGCTCAGGAGTGGTTAGGCGCAGGACCCCGCTTTTTACCTTATTAACATCACATTAGATTGCATGTAGGAAAGTGTTTACGTGCTATACATTAGGTGTCCACAGCTCAATCCGTAACAGTCCCCAACGATATCCTTGCTCCTGAAATTCATAAGCAGCTCTGGTAGTTGCACCAATTAAGCTTTTGGCTGCCAACTGAAAGGTTGGAAATTCAACTCTACCCTAGATAGTCCTTGGGAGAAAGACCTGTTAATCTGCTTCTGTAACGATTACAGCCAAAAAATATATAAATAAAAATATCCTTTGGGAGTTCTACGTTGTTACAGGGTTGGCATGAATCAGAATTAACTCCATGGTGCCTAACAGCTGTAACATAACATGTAGACCTTCCCACAGAGCTTTCTGTGTGACCAGAGGAATACAGTGGCCATTATGATGTAACTTATAAGGCTGGGTCATAAAAGGTGCTGCAGCTCAGCTTCTGCCTTGGTCTCTGAGACACCAGCTGCCTTGTGAAAAGAGCACCAGAGAAGAACTGATGTTCAGGAAGCAGACCTGCAGCCCCAGGAATTCCTTCAGGTGGCTGCAGCTGCCATCTTGAGCTGAATTCAGAATTGTGCTTCAAAGCCTCTGCCCAATTCCTCATCCACAGAATCCGTGGACTATAACAAATGTTTATAGTTGCTGGTTGTTTGAAACCCTTACCTTTCAGGATTGTTTGTTACATGCTGCTGTTGTGTGCCTTCCTGTGGACTCTAGCCCATAGCAGCTCAGAGTGACAGGGTAACACTGCCCCCACAGGGTTTCCTAGCTGTCCTTTTCCTTTTGTGGAGCTACTGGTAAGGTTGGAAGGCCCCAGTTATCAGCCAAGTGTTTGGCTATTGCGCCAGTAGGCCTTCTTAAATGGTTACATCAAGGAGATTCTGACTCACAGCGACCGTGTAGGACAGAGTAGCACTGTTCCATAGGGTTCCTGAGACTATAAAACTTTACAGGCGCATGCAGCCTCAGCTCGCTCTTGCGAAGTGGCTAATGTTTGAGCCACTAACCTTGTGGCTAGCAGCCTATGCTTAATTCATTACACCACTAGGGATGTTTTAATTTGTTACATAAGAATCGGTAAATGTGGAACAACATAGCAACCTGTGTGATCACGGGGTGTCGAACGGATCACTGAAGACAAATGGGTGCATAAGCAAATGTGGTGAAGAAAGCTGATGGTGCCCGGCTATCAA
>NW_022103928.1:5612320-5615187 GCF_000313985.2 Echinops telfairi
GGGGGACTCGTACAACTCATCACAATCCATATATACATCCACTGTGTCAAGTACATTTGTACATTTGTTGCCATCATCATTCTCAGAACATTTGCTTTCTACTTGAGCCCTTGGTATCAGCTCCTCATCCCCCCTCCACCCCCCCCAGTTTTTCTACTCTTCTAAGCACCTTACAACACTATCTAATTTAACCCTTACAGCGGTCCTACTAAGTGATATTATTAGCTCCCCTTAAGAAAAAAACTGAGGCACATGAAGAAGTAAAATATCGTGTACAAAGTCACACAGCTACATTTATGGGGTCAGGAATCAAACTCAGCCAAACATACTTTGTGTCTTTAAAACGATGCAAAAAACTAGGGATGTTAAAATGGAATTCTGGCCCTGAGACAAAATAGAAGGCACCTTTGCTAATCAGGTGTTCAGAATCTGGGAAATCTCTTTAAGGCAGGGATAAAAGGTGCCTTTTAGATGGGCCTTATTTAAAGAGTAAGTAAGATTTGCTCTAGCAGAGAAGGGCCTTCCAGGCTGAGGGAGGGACATCAACTAGTCCAGGGGTCTTCTAGGTGCTGTGAGTGAAGAGGGTGCATGCCTGGTCTCTCTTTCCCCAGGGAGCTCCCAGGTTAATGGAGGTGACAACTTAACTAAACAGAAAGAGTGCTGCTAAGAGGAAAGCCCATTCAAAACATTTACACCACAATGGGTTCAAAAAGAGCAGAACTTTTCCAGGAACTGTTTGAAGCCCTCCTGTATGTTACTACAGAGGTGGCATGGTGGCCTAGGGGGCTATGGAGTTGATCCTGCCATGCAGTCCCATCCTTTACAGAGTCACACTGCTCCATAGGGGTTACCTGCCTGTGAGCTTTACAGTCAAGTCTTCCTGGGTGGGTTTGAACCGCCACCCTGTAAGTGAGCAGTTGATAGCAAATGGTTTGCACCTGGTGGTGTAGTGGGTTAATGCATTGGCCTGGAAACCAAAAGATCAGCAGTTTGAGCCCACCAACTGCTCCATGGCAGAAAGATGAGACTATCTCCTCAGGTAAAGATTATAGCCTCGACAATCCTAGCTAACTGTCCCATCCTGTCCTATAGGCTCAGTGTGAGTCGGAATCAATTCAGGAGCACTTGGTTTGTTTGTTTTTCGTTGTTGTTATTGTTTGTTTGCTTTGGTTAGGAATGTTTGGGTATGTGAGTGAAGCACAATGCCTGAACTTGGAGAAGATGGGGTAGGAGGTGGGAGATGGAGACAGACAGAGAAGTTGGAGAAAGAAAACACCAAGGACTAAGAGAAACATGTGGGAGACTCTCCTTGTAACCCTGGATACAATTACGAAAGTTTGTCCCATCTCTGAGATGAGTCCCTGGGAAGAGAAAAGAAGGATTAAAGAAAACTCTACAAATTGAACACACACTCTGTCAGGGCTGGAGAAGAGAGTTCTCTTCTGGGTTAAGATATTACTATATAAAGCCTTGGAGGTTATTAGTCTCTCAGAGCCTTTTATTCATGCTAACGCATCCTTGCATCCTTATTGTACATCACAAGGATGCCAGAACAAAGCTGAGGTAGAGAGGATAGTGCAGCAAGTTACTTAACAAGGCCCTTCTAGCTGTAGTCATTATGGTTCCCACACAATGACTGAGTGGGATCAGTGGTGGAGTGTATGGATTGAATTATTTCCCCTCAAAACATGTGTCAACTAGACCAGGTCATGATTTCCAGTGTTGTGTGGTTGTTTTCATTTTGTTACCCGATATGATTATCCTTCGTTTTGTGATATGTGGTAAGCCCTAAGCACTAAGTCTGTAGTCATGGTTCTGTTTTGGAGTAAGCTATTATATTAGTGAGATAAAATTGAGGTGGGATATGTCTTGAATGCCTTGCTATAGAGTGTGGCTCTTGCCACCAACCTTGCCCAATCAATAGCCCCTTTATTCAAGTCACACCCTCATTTGAATAAGAACTTTTATACTATACAAAAGGAGAGAAAAGCAAGGGGGAATGGGAGGGCCTGACTACCAATATGAAGAAAAGACAGGACAGAGCATTCTCTTGGATCCTGGACCCCTCCTAACCTCAGGAGACTGAGAATGGTGGTTAGCAGAGATGGCAGAACTAGGAGCTTGGAACAGGAAACAGCAAGGTGCATTTCCAACCCCGTGGAACAAGAAAGCCAAATATCTTCAGCCCATGGAGCAAGAAAACTGAGTGCTTTAGGCAGAGGCTTGTTGGAGTGGGTTGCCTCTGAGCACCTGGCTCATGAGCAGCTTTGGGCAGAGGCTTGCTGGCAGAGTAGGGTACCTCTGAGGATTTATTAGTGGAGCTAAAGAGCTTTGCAGCACTTGCCTAAGCTGTGCTGAGGTTTGGCCAGGCCAAGGGCTCAAAGATTGGAAGGCCAAGGACCAAAGGGAATCCTACCCTAAAAGTTGTTCTGACCAAAAATCTGTAAGTGGATCGGATCCTCCATTGTAACCCTATAAACATGAGTATGTTCTGTGAGTTCTTTTTATTTATTATTTTAGGGTTTCCTAGGCATCATCTTTATTTATTTATATATTTAAGACCACTTTATTGGCATATAGTTCATATATGTTCTGTGAGTTCTGAAAGGCCATTGCAACAAATTGTTGAACTCAGCCGAAAAGGAAAGAGTGTCATAGGGGGTGATGAGGTGGGAGTGGGAGAAAGCCGATGTCATAATGGGGGAAGATATAAAAGGGGACAGAGAAGAGGAGCTAAATCTGCTCTCTGCTGGGGGACATGGGAGAGGGGGACGTGGGGGAAAGGAAGTGGTGTTCACAAACCCATGGAGAAGGGACAAAAAGTGATCCAAAATCGGTGGCGAGGAGGGTGTAAGAGGCCTGGTAGG
>NW_022103928.1:5616372-5620400 GCF_000313985.2 Echinops telfairi
ATGTATGTATGTATGTATGTATTGTGGTAAGAGTTGTACCAGTCCCCAATCAAATGATTAAAAAAGAAAAGTCTGCTCTCTGCTATAGGACTGAGCCTTAGGCTGCTGCTGTTTGCCGCTCTTGACCCTGCCCACCCTGCGGTGAGGTTAAGGAGGTCAGCCCTAGCCCCAGGCCATTTTTACAGGATGATAGACAAATTAAGGATTAAGACAAATTTTACCATCTTCTAAACAAATATAGGCTAGTTTCTCACAGTTGATTTTTACCAAACTTTTGAAAATTAACAGTTGTTTCTGCAGTAATAAGGATAAGAAAGGGTCTGTGCCCAATGATCCAGGCCCGGGTGGGCGGTGGGGAAGGGGGGTCTGTGGTGCTACAGCAGGTCACTGTTAACCTGCCACACTGGGTGTAAGCAGGTCCGAGGAAGAGATGGGAAGCATGGTCCTGCCCAGGCTGGTTGGCTCAAGTTTGACTGCAGTTGTAGAAGTTCCCTGCTAGGTGTGTGAAATAAACTTAGAATTTATTAGAAAAGTAGATGATACGGAATCTAACTGCTATTCTCTTCTTCAGCTTTGCATCTCTGTATCCTTACTCTTTTTCTTTGAAATGTGCACTGCTTGTAGATGCTGTCCGCTCCTGTGGCAGCAGCTCAGACCCCTGGTGACCCCACACACAGGAGAAAGAACCATTGTGCCCATGTATGCTGGAGACCACTGTTGCAGTCACTCTGTACCTTGAGTGACTTCCAGCCTAAGGGCTCATCTTCCAGAGCTGTATGAGACAACATTCTGTTGTGCTCCACGGGGTTGTCACTGGTAAACTGTCGGAAGTAGATCACCAGGCCTTTCTTCTTAGTCTTAGTCTAAACGGTCTGCTGAAACCTTCGTCCCTTGGGTATTCCTGGTGGTGTTTGAAATACCAGTGACATTGCTTCCAACATCACATGGCCTGCAAGACTCCACAGTATGGCCCACAGACAGATGGCCTCATTCTAAATGCTCACGAAGACAATTGACAAGTATCCCATTAGCCCAACTTGGGACAAGTGTTCACTCAATTGAGAGCCTGGAGCATGTGTGCCCCTGATATAATCCTGAGTTCCAGTGTAATCCCAAATGCCACAGCCATGGATGTGAGGGCAGTGAGGCAGTGAGTGAATGGACTGCTCAAAGATCAAGGGGGGTGGGGTGATTAAAGACATAAAGAGACGAAAACAAGAAGGGTCCTGATTGCCCTTAAGCGAACTCACAGAGAAGGCAGTGTGGTCCTGTGTGGAGCCCACGCTCCTGAGCCATGTAAGGGAAAGCTCATCCAGGCTGTGGGTGTCACCTGGAAGCAGAACTCCACCCACAATGGAGGATACTCCTCCAGCACACACGTGCAACAGTGTGCGTAAGACTGACTTTCAGTGCAGCCACCGAGCCCTCAGAAAAATGAGATCATTGTTAGTAGGAATGCCAAATGAGACAGCTATGGTGGCCAACTATGTGACTAGATGTAAAACTGACACAAGACCCAGCCATTCCCCTGCCAGGACCCCAAAGCCTTGAACGCAGAGGTGTCCCCAGCAGCACTGTTCACAATGCCCCAAAGTGGAAACAACCCAACTGTCCGCGGACAGATGAAGGCCTAGACAAGACGATGGCCTGTCGTCATCCAGGGGAAGAAACAAAGCTTGATGCCGCCTCCAACAGGGGTGGAGTGGGGAAAGGTTCTGCTGAGTGAACTAGGTCATTCACAAAAGGGCAAGTATCAGCTGCCGTCTTGCTCAGACAGATGTACAGAACAAAGGCCCTTAGCAGTTACTAGGGGTGGGAAAAGGCTAAGCAGAGATGGGAAAATCACATGGAATAAGGGCAGTGTAAGACTGTTGTCAGTCAGCTGTATACATTAAAAAGATAAACTGGCTAACGCTTTTGATATGTGTGTTTATAATAATGCACGGGATAAAAGGAGAGTAGCAGCAGAGACTGTTTTAAAAAACAAACAAACAAATAAACTCACTGCCATCAAGGTGATGCTGACTCATAGGGACCCATTTCCAGGACTGTCACTCTTTACCAGAGTAGAAAGCCTCATCTTTTTCCCATGGAGCAACTGGTAGTTTTGAACTGTAGACCTTATGGTTAGCAGCCCATCTGTAACCACTACACTACCAGGGCTCTATTGCTTATGTATAATCAAAACTTCACAGGATTTGGTTCCTGGATCTGGAAGTTTAGGGTCATGTGTGGGACATCCCAGTTAGTTGGCCTAATTAATGTATTTAGTATTTCTGTTCTACTTCCTAGTTCCCAGTGTAGCCCGAGTTTTAAAAGCTTGCAAGAGGTCATCCACGGCTTACAATTGGTTTCTATTTGCCTGGAGCAACAGAGGAAGAAGTCAGGACTGGTGCGAGAAGTGGTGTGTGTGGCTAATTCCCTGGCCTGACAGCTACTTCCTTTGCTACCAGAACTGGGTGGTCCCAGGCTACCATTATGGAACATTTGAATGAAAGATTCTGTAGAGAAATTTATTGGGCTCAAATAAATGACAGTCACTACAATGTCTTGAAATTTAGAAGAGTCTTTCATTCATTTGTAACCAGACTTCGCGACTCTAAAAGTCCCGAGTGGAGGTGATATCCAGCTCATAGAGGCAAAAAATCCATTTATCAGGAACTTTCCTATAGATCGAGCAGACATGACAAAAGCAAAATTGTTAGAGCCCATTGACATGTGGACAGTGCCCTATGAACAACCTTGGACTGAAAGGTTGTTGGTTCATGGATGGCAGTTCCAGAGTACATGGACAACATTTGGTATAGAAAACTGCTGCATGGAGACCAGCAGGTGGAACCACCCTAAGCGAAGAAGGCAAAAAGAGGTTAGCTCAATGGGCTGAATTGAATGCTGTTTTCCTAGTGTTGATGGAAGAATTGGACAGTAGTGAGAGCCCACGTGTTTGGACTTTTCCTGATTCATGGACAGTGGCCAATGGCCTGGCTATATGGTCAGGCAAATGGGCAATGAGAAAGTGGACTATTAAAGGAGAATGCCTGTATAAGAGCTAGGACTACATTACCCAGAACCCCTTGCTACTCAACTTCATCTAGCGGGAATAGAGCATGCTGGGGCTAAAGTTCTGAGAATCTCTGATCTCTGCCTGTGGGAATTTTTGAGAATGATGATGGCAACAAATGTACAGATGTGCTTGACACAATGTATGTATGTATGTATGTATTGTGGTAAGAGTTGTACCAGTCCCCAATCAAATGATTAAAAAAGAAAAGTCTGCTCTCTGCTATAGGACTGAGCCTTAGGCTGCTGCTGTTTGCCGCTCTTGACCCTGCCCACCCTGCGGTGAGGTTAAGGAGGTCAGCCCTAGCCCCAGGCCATTTTTACAGGATGATAGACAAATTAAGGATTAAGACAAATTTTACCATCTTCTAAACAAATATAGGCTAGTTTCTCACAGTTGATTTTTACCAAACTTTTGAAAATTAACAGTTGTTTCTGCAGTAATAAGGATAAGAAAGGGTCTGTGCCCAATGATCCAGGCCCGGGTGGGCGGTGGGGAAGGGGGGTCTGTGGTGCTACAGCAGGTCACTGTTAACCTGCCACACTGGGTGTAAGCAGGTCCGAGGAAGAGATGGGAAGCATGGTCCTGCCCAGGCTGGTTGGCTCAAGTTTGACTGCAGTTGTAGAAGTTCCCTGCTAGGTGTGTGAAATAAACTTAGAATTTATTAGAAAAGTAGATGATACGGAATCTAACTGCTATTCTCTTCTTCAGCTTTGCATCTCTGTATCCTTACTCTTTTTCTTTGAAATGTGCACTGCTTGTAGATGCTGTCCGCTCCTGTGGCAGCAGCTCAGACCCCTGGTGACCCCACACACAGGAGAAAGAACCATTGTGCCCATGTATGCTGGAGACCACTGTTGCAGTCACTCTGTACCTTGAGTGACTTCCAGCCTAAGGGCTCATCTTCCAGAGCTGTATGAGACAACATTCTGTTGTGCTCCACGGGGTTGTCACTGGTAAACTGTCG
>NW_022103928.1:5620923-5622135 GCF_000313985.2 Echinops telfairi
AGAAAATAAAACAATAGCTACAACAACAACAATACAAACTATAAGTAGTTCAAGGCCTATTTGTTGTCCTTTACGAGTGCTTTCCAGTCAAGTCTGATGGGGTCCCTTGCCCTGGGCCCACATCTATCACCTGTAGGAATCTTTAAAAAGCTGTGGCAAGCATGCACGGATGAGGAAGCCCATGTCAGCCATACTGCATGCGGCTTGCTTCTTCCTAGGAGCCTGTAATAAAATTCTCCAGCATTGCCTCTGTATCTAACCAGAGCAAATTCTTTCTCTTGGTAGACAAAAACCTAATTAATTCTGATAGAAATTTCCAAGATTTGTCATTAGTGTGAGCTATTTTCCTTTTTTTCTTTTTGCCAAGCATGTAGTTTCATCATTTTTTATATTTCACTCCCTAAAGACTATTGAAGCAATCCAGTTGTGTGGTTGGATTTGGATGTTTTCTGAGTTCTAAGGCAAATCAGTTCTACAATGCTTAATTGCCCCTGGACTTGATCAGTGTCAACATTCCAGAGGGGTGAAATAACATGGCACAGGGATTAGGCAGGACTTCTGGGTGGTGCAGATGATTAACACACTTAGTTGTTAACCAAAAGGAGTCCTCCCACCTCAGAAGAAAGGCCTGGTAATCTACTTCCAAAAAATCAGCCATTAAGAACCTGATGGAGTGGCTTTTACTCTGAAACAAATGGGGTCACCTAGAGTTGAATCACCCCTATGACTATAGTTTTAAAACTTGAAGCACAATCAAACCCCAGGAATTGTCAGGATAAAATACCAGGAATGGGTCCATGGAGATAGCAGTGAACAGACAGACAAGGTTCTTCACCTCATGGATCTTAAAGCTCAGATGGACGAAAGTAAGTCAATAGTTAAGTAAAATCCCGGGAATTGCAGATTGTGCCAACTTTGAAAGTAATAAATGGTACAGGTAACCTGTGGAGACTACCTTCGATGCAGTGGCTAAGGAAGGTCTTTCTGAGGAAGTGGCCTCCAGGCGGGGACTTGAAAACATGCCTTGCTGAGGAAAGCAAAGAAGCCACAGCTTCTTTAGAAATAATAATTTATACATTATTAAGGGTTCATGAGGGAGGGGGAGCGCGGGGAGGGGAAATGAGGAGCTGATGCCAGGGGCTTAAGTGGAGAGCAAATATTTTGAGAATGATGAGGGCAATGAATGTACAAATGTGCTTTACACAATTGATG
>NW_022103928.1:5626687-5643537 GCF_000313985.2 Echinops telfairi
CAGACAGTGCAAGATATGACAAAATAATTTATAAATTATCATGGGTTCATGAGGGAAGGGGTAGTGGGGAGGGAGGGGAAAAAATGAGGAGCCGATACCAGGGGCTTGGGTGGAGAGCAAATGTTTGGAGAATGATGAGGGCAATGAATGTACAAATGTGCTTTACACAATTGATGTATGTATGGATTGTGATAAGAGATATATGAGCCCAAATAAAATGATTAAAAATAAGTAAATTTTTTTAAAGTTGCAATCTCAGAAACTCATAGGGGCAGTTCTACCCCGCCCTTCAGTGTCATTATAAATCAGCATTGAGAAGCTGAGGCTATATAAAAATGAGTTTCCAAGTACTTTATTCAGAGAGTTAATTCAGTCTTTGAGAAAGAATGTTAACCAAGCCTTTTGGTTAGCAATCAAGCATTTTAATCACTTCATACTTGAAAATAGAGATGACTTTCCAATGCATTCTGCATGGTAGGAAGACTACTCACAGCCCTGGACCGTGATCAGAGGGAATTCACCAGAGGCTGAATCCATGTGTACTTCCCTTTCCCTTTTTCTTTTTTTCTTTCTTTTTCTTTTTGAACTGAAACACCTTTGAAATGGCTCAAAATGGAAATCAAATGATAAGATACTACAGTTTAACCCAACTAAATACATCTACCTTACTCGACTTTACGATGCTCTCTGTCTGAAAGGTTATTCACATGGCTCAGCTGTGGCCAGAGGGGGTTCACTGGAGGCTGAATGCATGTGGGAACCCTACAAATGGATTTTGGGCTTCCACTGTCATCATAACCTTCTGCAAAGAAGGTGTTCACAGTTTAAGCTCCGATACCATTCCCTCTTTTGTATTTGGATTACATTATTTACAATTCTTGGGTCACAGAGACTGGTGCGCATCTTCCATGTGGACTTAGTTTATGCCTCACAGATGTGGCTGCTCGTTTGAAGACAAGCCTTTAAGACCCCAGATGTTATTCCTTCTGATAACTGGACACCATCTAGCTCCCTGACCAAACTTTGCTATAACGCCCATCTCTTCAGTGATCTCTCCATGAGTTGAGTTTCAAGCCAGGTTATGTTAATTGTAGATGCAGTTAGGTTAACATTTACACCTTATCATCTGATCTCCCTTATGATCATTTACAATTTGTTCTCGTTTTTAATATTTTCTGCATTTTGATTGAGTTTTTTTTGTTTTATTTTGTTATTGTTGAAAAAAATTTTTTTTCTATGAAATCCAGGATCGGTAACTCTGTAGAGACAGTAACCAGTTAATGGTTCTTTGGAGGCATGGCAGGGAGGTTGAGGAGATCTGGGGAGCTAACAACGATGAGTACAAGAATGATGAAATGTTCTAAAATTGACTGGGGTGATGATTATACAACTTTTCTTGATGTGATGAAAATATTTATTTGTATGATATCTGAATTATATGCCAATAAAACTGGTACAAAATGAGAAATTATGATTAAAAAGAAAAAGATAGTCATAAGAAGTAAGTGTTTAGCTACTATTTAATTTGATTTTTAACTTGCATAGTTACCAGTTGTCAATGGTGAGGCAAAGACTTGAGAACAAGTGGTCTTTCTGGATCATGAGCCAAAGAAATGCTGGTAGAAGATTAGCGATGAGGGGAGGGTGGGGTGGGGCTGGTGGAAGGGGAGAAATTGGGAACTGATAGCAATGATGGATGTATGACCACCACCACCACCACCACCCAGGGGACAAATAACAGAAATGTGGGTGAAGGGACACAGAGGACAGTGTAAGATATGAAAACAATAATAATAATTTATAATTTATTAAGGGTTCATAAGGGCCAGAGGTAAAAAAGAGGAGCTGATATCATAGGGCTGAAGTAGAAAGAATGTTTTGAAAATGATGATGGCAACATGTGGACAAGTTCACTTGATATAATTGATTTATGGATTGTTATAATTCCTGTAAGCACTCCCAATAAAATGATTTTAAAAAAAGAGCAGGGAGTGAGACAGAGAAGGGAGTGAAATGAACACAGGGTTCATTATCAAGCAAGTCACCACTATGGGCCATTTCTAATCACTGAGAAAATCTGGGGCAAATTTCTGGAACCGACATTTCAGAGTTACTTCACTTGAGGGGAGAATGAACTGGGCCATATTTCCACCAACTCCTGTCAGTCCGTAGTTGAGAGCTAGTGGGAAAAGCTATTTCCCAATATGTCCAGCCTGCAGAAGAGAGCCTGCCGGCAGTCTTAGAAACAGGAAGTTGGAAGGCAGGCATGGAAATAGCACAAATGAAGGCTTCAAGGCAAGGACGGCTACACTGGCCGTCTCTTACATCTGTGGACCATAAACAAACGGGGCCTTCAAGAAACGTAAGTTTCAACACACACTACACAACCTATTAATGAGCTATTGCCTCAATCTACATTTCCTCTAAGTTGAATCCCTTTAATGTTAACTTTCTTACCTCCATGCAAACAATAGTAGACTATCCCTGTTAGACACAACAATCAAGTCATAAAGATTTAATACCCAAACTGGAGCTCAACGATTTCAGTTTTCCTTCAAATCTCTGTGTGGGTGTCATTTATAATGCACTAGTGAGGAAGAGGCTTTCTACGCCCAGTAAGAAATGCAGCCGTAGAAACCTGCAAGGGCATTTCTACCCAGTGCTACAGGGACTATGAGTTGGAATCTACTTGATCGCAGTGAGTGAGTTTTTTAATGACGATGAACCCAATTTCCAAATATGGTATTTAGACTTGCTTTGCCACTAGACAAAAAGTAGCAATCCTGAGAAAAGCAATGTTATTTTTTTGTCCCCTACCCCAATGCTTGGTGGGTGTCCTTGGATGGTGCAAAAGGCTAACACTCTTGACAGGCAACCAAAAAGTTCCAGTCCACCCAGAGGCACCTTGGAAGAAAGACCTGGTGATCTACTTCCAAAATTATCAGCCATAGCCAACATGCTAGCATACAGTTCTATGTGGACGTATGTGGAATTGCTGAGCTGGGTTGACCCCTTAGCAACTGGTAGGGAAAAAAGCTCAGTGAAGAGAAAGGTGCAGGTATTTCTAGATGCCTCTTTATCGCCATAGCCTAAGAAGGTGTATCTACCCTCATGACTTTGGCTCTCCCCTCTGGAAGCCTGAGCTGAGGAGTGGTGGGAAGTCGATAAGAATGCACCCTTTTAAATGTTTTCTTCAACTCTGTGTACTTAAAATCACTCACAGTCACTTAGAATGGCAACAATGAGGAAGCAGAAGAACCCAATGTCCTAACAGGGCATTTAAACTTGCTTTGTCGCTAGAAGGAGCCCTGGTGGTGTAGTGGGTAACCCATTGGACGGCTAACCCCAAGGTCAATTATTAGAAACCACCAGCTGCTGCTTAGGCGAAAGATGAGACTTTCTACTCCCATAAACCTCGCCACAGAACTGTCAAGGGCCAGTTCTCCACTGCCCTATTGGGTTGCTATGGGTCAGAATTAACTTGACAGGATTACGTTTTTGCCCCCTAGAGCCAGGGGGAATTTCTGGGTGCAACGCTTCCCCTTACCTACCACCCCCCACAGATAAATCATCCGCTAACACGAGGGGAAACAGCCACAAGTTATTTCACAACCACCACTAAGAGAACAACGTTCAAGTTGGCAATAGGGTTTTTTCAATGGACACAGACAGGGTATTTCTGTAAAGATGGAGTGATTCTGTTGAAGTGATATGAAAATTTTATGACTAGAATCCAAGAAGCTTGTGTGGTTTCCAATAAAATATCAATGAAAACGGTTGTTAAAATGACACATTACCCTTGGCATCATTTGCGCCTGAATCCAGAGCTATTTCTGTACTTTCCACATGAGCCAATGTTGTGGGATATCCTATCACTATGGGCTCATTGCAACCCCATAGCATGGAGGAGAGCTGCTCCATAGGCTTAGGAATCCAGTGGGGATTTTTCTCCCTAAGGGAGGCTGATGGGTTTGAACCACTGACCTTTCTGTTAACAGTTGATTATTTAACTATTGTGCCACAAAGACTCCTTAGGTGAGCCAATACTTTTAGTTTTGTGTACTAGCTTGAGTTGTGTTTACTATCACTTACAATTCAGAGTTTTACCAATCACAGAAACAAAGTAGAAATACAGAATGCTTATACAGAAAGGAATTTTGCCATCCACAGACCCAACCATATCGTTTATGGAGGAGTAAATAAATCTCTGAGAAATTCAGTGAGCTAATTTACCTTCAACGAATGAGGTTTTATTGGAGGTTACAACAACCCACAAAGGAAAAAAAAATTTTAAGGAAAAATCATTTTTGAGAACTACCCTCAGAATCAATATATTGCCACTGAAAGCTTCGCTGTTAGAGTTGGTCCTAGTTCCTCTTGCAGCTGACTTACTTCATTTATGCTTTCATTTAATATCTTGAGAACCAAAACATATTAGATGATAGATATAGAGTGGCAAATGAGTGCAGCAAGTACTCCACCTTCAAGGAATTTTGTATTTAATGAAGAAGGAAGCCAATAAATAAAAATGTTAACCAAATGTTCTAATACAAGGGGGCTTCAAAAAGTTCATGGACAATTCATTATCTTTTGACTCCACTTTCCATTATGTTTTTGAAGGCCCCTTATGCACACTGCCAAAATAAAGTCCCAGACGATATGAGTAAGTATCAGAAGAGGTGGGGGTGGGGGGAGTGGGGGAGTGGGGAGTTAGGGAGGTGTGGGGAAGGGGCGCAGAGAAGTTTTCCTCCTAGTTGCAATCCTAGAAGGATGTGTGGTTTTCAATAAAGTATTCATGAGAGGGGGGAAAAGCCCTAATGTTTATGAGGAAAAACATGGTTAATTGAATGAGGAAATGACATTGAAATTGAGACCTGAAGGATAGTGGAAATTTGCTGGGTGAAAGGAAAGTCAGAGACAGGGTGGAGAATTCCAGGAGCATGCCAAGTTCCTAAGGTATAGAAGAGCTTCCTGGAGGCTAGCCCTTGCTGTCCTTGAAGAACGAGCATTGTACTGACGGCAAAAAATCCTTGGTGCAACATCTCTGGCCTTTTTATCACCAATTGAGTTTTCAATCTTTAAAGAATTTCATCCTAAAAAGCCCTATATCCTTTGAGGAAAATTTTCAAGATGATTCCTTTGAAATTCCAGGAAATAATCACTGTAACCTTCTGAGCTGACCTCTGCCTTGCATTGAACCGGCTCAACAGATGCCCTTGAAAGCCACTATTTCTACTGGGCCTTTTTTGAAGGCCGTCTAACCAGACAAAGATACTGGTAAGTGTATTACTGAGACAACCTGCTGATTGCAGAGACCTGTTTGAACAAGTTTTGTTCAGAATAAATTCATGCACATATGAACTGGAACCCCCATCTTATATGTGCAAATCCTTTAAGCACATTGTTTCACTGAATTCTCACTGGCTGAGACGGGTCGCCGTTAGCCAGGTTCTAGCAGGTGGGGAGCCTCAAGAGAAGAGAGGGTTGGTGAAGTGCCCTGGACCACATAAAGTCAGAAAATGGCTGAACCTACCTGTAAACTCACTTTTGTTAAATCTTGTGCCGGAACCTACAATAAATCTCAGGTAATTATTCGATACAGCTTTCCAGTTGTTACAGAAAACCACTTCTGAATACCATACATTAAAAAACATCCTTTTAAAACACAGGAAGGAAAGCTCACTAGACAAACTTAATTTTGAAAAGACATTCGGGATTGGGGTGAACACTTTTATATAGACAAAAAAGTTTGGGCTGTCATTTTTGACACATGTACAAGTTATACAACAGACTCCATTTTGCTAAATAAAATATTGGAAAGCAGAAAATTAATGTTCACATTCTCTAAATTCTCTTCATTCTCACACACAAAGAAAGCACCATTAAATCTCCAAAGCACAGTTTATAGTGTGCCATTTGGAAAAATCAAATATTTACTGTTTTCTTAAAAAAATAAACTACATGCTAACCAATTATTTTCTCTTATAGCTGCAAGAACTTTAGATGCAACTAAAAGGCAATCTGAAACAAAAAGGAAAAGAAACATACTACTGAAATGACACCATAATCATGGCTTTTAAAAGCTTTTAATCTTAAAAAAAGGTAAAACAGGAGATGGCATTTAAAAAGACAAATAGCAGTGACATCAATAAGATAATTGGTTGAGTTTCTTTTGATTTGCTAATAATTCTGTTTCTTTGGGACATAGATATATTTTATATCGACACACATCACACACAAAAATTAACCAGAAACAAGTTTCACAACATACACCATGTATTCAGGGTCTCCTTGGGAGTTACAAAGAGGGGGTGCACTTTTTCTGTGACAACACAAACATGTAAGCTGATGAAGCAGAAATTGCACTGGGTGATTACTTGTTCACACATATGGGTGAAACCAGCACAAACACTTGATCTTGAAGACTCAAGAGCATGTTTCCAGTTCTGACCGGCGAAAAGCAAAAACAAAGCCAGGGCTCTCTTTGCTAGAAATGCCCACCAGCTTTCAATACCAGTGCCGCAATTGTGAAATGATTGTTTGCCGACCCAAGGTTCCACGGTTTAATTATTTGATTGAGAGGACAAATGAATGTTGGCGGCTCCGTATGTAAAGATTTATGTTGTGTGTTTCTGAGGATGTGTCTGTAGTGTTTTGTGGATTTTTTTTTAAGTTCTGGAAAACTCGGATCATAAAGGATTATAATTACTCGAAGGATTATAATTTAGCTCTTCCTCCACAGGGATCCCTAGAGCCTGTCAATCTGCAGACAAAGCCACACCTTTTGGTACCACTCAACAGCTTCTATCAGAGATCGGGAGGCAAAGACAAAACGCAAAAGAGGATGATGGGAAAATAAGGGGGAAGAATATCTAAGAATATCTAAGTAAGACTTCCTACTATTTTATTCAATAAGAATATAATGATTTGTGTTCCCTGGAAATTCAACATATTTCAGAATTCAATGATGAAATTATATTCACTTTGGTTTATCTAACACATGCAATTTATCTTTCATGTCTAAATACCAGGTCATATCTATATGCCGATCAAAATTTCTAGGATGAGTTGGAATGATTTTTTCTTTATTGGATCACTTTTCTGTAACTGACCTTGGGTTTTATATGTTTGTATGTGTATGTGTTTTTGCTTACAAACACCATAGAAAAATACTTATCAAACCTCTACGAGCCCATATAAATGTTCCTTTTCAAGATACATTTAGTAAAAGTCAAAGCAATTTGCAATGGAAGTCCTGAATACAAAACAGAGAGTACTTGAATTGTGCAGCTTGTGGTCTCGTATCCAAAATGCTGAGCTGTCATTTTGGAAGTCAAAAGAAAACTCAAATGGATTATCTCATCAGTCATTTTTTCAAATATTGGACTTTTCAATGTAAGTATGATTTCTGAGTTTTATATTTGAACATGTCCAACAAGAAAATATTGCCAGGATTTCCACTGCATCTGCTAATGAAAGCTTCAATCTCAATGTATACAAAGATGCTGTCACATTTTGCTATTAGAAAATATCTTTAAATTCCCCAATGGAACTGCATAGTCAGAGACATTAAACAGTGCTAAAAGAAGCACGAGGAAAGGAGGGGAGGAAGGGGAGGGAAACTGAGGAGAAGAGGTGAGGGCTGGCCTCGGGTTCTTTCCAATACAGACGCAGTGTGGCTGGCACAGGGTAGTACAACCTATGACAACTTTCAGACCATAGACATCGTGGCTTAGACGTACTCTAAATTTGTGTTTCCTGGGTTTCAATAGTGGTAGCAAGTTACCAAAAGCCCCCCCCCCCCAGGAAAAAAAAATAGTGCAAAGGAGTTCTAAGGTACAAAATCACATTAGGCCCCAAAGTTCTACATTCTTATACCTTAACATTCCAGAATGTGGAATATCCTATCTACAAATTACCTCTGGAAATCCTGCTCAGCTAATTCAGCCAAGGCCCCACCGTGAGAATTGGGGGCAAAACCCGGCTCTCACAAAAGAGAAGGCATTGCTGGGCCCGAAGACTTTAGAGTAGATTTTTCTGTACTAGGAAAGGAAGGAACTTCACTAAGTTTGTGAGCCACCAATTAATCTGAGTGACATTTGTGGAGTTTCCTGGTCATAAACCAGGCAGGCATGGAATCATGTTCATATGCTGGCTCTTTCACGAAACCCCAATTTTGAGTTGTATAGTATACATTACCTTTCATCTGAGGGGTTTATACCAACGATGGAAGACTAGAATAAAAAATATTAAGTACATAGTGATGTCAGTTCTAATGGTGAAATGAGCAATCGTAAAATACAACAGCAAACACAAGTTTCACATCATAATGGCAGTTTCTTAACAACAAAACTATACAAAAACTAACATCTGATCAAAAGCAATGATGAGTTTTGCCCTAGCATGTTAGATTTAACTTGGTTAGTGCGGTAATAGCACTGCAAACAAATAGTGATTGACATTCACATATTTCTTTTTAGTGTTGAGATTTTCATATATCTTTTCAGGGCAAGAATTCTGCTGATATAGAACCTTTGATATACTCCTGGATTTCAATATTTAGGATATTATATTGATGTTAACAAAGTACTTTAAAAAATGTATACTTCCTATGTATGATGAAATAGTATTTTTATTTCCCCCAAATAGGGAATCTGTACAATAAGATGGGTCTTATTCATACCTGTGTGTCATATAGAACAGCAATTATATTGGATAGGGTCATTTCTGTATGTAATAAGTTCCTTGTTTACCCTGTGGGGATGAAATAAGGCTTACTAAATTCATGAGGCTGTTGCAAATCATGGGGGGATCATTTATGCAGAAGCCATCTGAGATGAATAAAGCATTATGCAACATGCCTTTATGAGTAATTGGGGATTAAATCAGATGCCTTTGGGGACTAGAATATAGTACTTCCTCTACTGTAGCTAGGAGATAAGTCCTGCTGGGATCATTGGTTTACAGCTGGATAACCCTAGAGAAAAAAGGAAAAATAGAGACCTTTGTAAGGCTCACAAGAAGTTGAATTTTCTTGCCAATGGAATCAGCTGAAATATTTGGTACACACTCAACTTGAGTTGGCATTTGATTCTCCCCAGTTGGCCAAGAGTTTAAGGAAGAGAGATGGGCACTACTACTAACAACCTAAGAGGAAAAATATTTTTGACTCTGGGTAAACACAAAATCACATCTTTGCTAAACAAACCCCTTGGGTTTAACACAATTAGTGAACTTCCTTTCAGAAGCTATTATTGCATAGAGATTTCTTCAGGTTTAGTCTTTGACAAAACTAAACCATTTTTTTTGAGAAACACCCCCAAACGTGCTTCATCATCTTAACACTGACTCATTAAATGAAATCTGAGTGTGTCCCTAGATTTTGTATTAATAATTTTGAGTTTGTTTTTTAAAAATTTTTACTTTAGCCATAATATTTTTGGAGATCTTGCCACATTAGAATGGAAAGAATTTCTTCTCCCTCTGCACCAAATGTTTATGTAACAGTTTTTGTGTGCTTGTTTTGTTTTGGAACTCTTTGTTGTGGTGTGGGTGAAAGTTTGCAGAGCAAATTAATTCTTCCATTCGACAACTTCTACACACCGTTTGGTGACACTGAGTGCGATCCCTTCCATGTAACAGCACTCTTCCCACGTGCTTGCTCACTGGGATCCCTGTTTCCACTCACCCATCTTTACTGCCTTCTGGATGTTCTTTTTGTCTTGTATGGGAGATTGTACTAAAGAGTATGTTCCTCCCTGGTATTATTATTCCCTTTTGTTTGGCTAAAGGTCCCTCGGGGTTCCAGTTCAGGCTGAGGGCCACAATCTCAGGGGTTCAGGGAGCCTGGTTCCCGCTCCTCCTTTTTAAAAAGTGATTTTGCAGTTTGTTCTCTCTTTCTATTATGCTTTCACCTAGCGCGGTCAGTATTGGCAGCAGGGCATCATCTCCTTCTTCCAGTGTCAAGTGGTAGAGGCTGTGGGACACGTGGTCCAATAGTCTTTGGCCTGTTTGAGTCTTTGGTTTCCTTTACTCTTCTTTCTTCCACTTGGGGAGACACGAATAGCTGCTTCTTAGACGGCCACTCAAAGCTCACAGCCAGCGGAGGGCTCTACTTGTTATTGTTAAGTGCCGTTGAGCCAGTTTTGCCATTTGGAGACCCTACTACAACAGAACAAACCAATATCTGGTTCTGTGCCATCTGCACATTTCTTCTTGTGTTTGAGGAAGGTCAAGGGCCTTCCTCTTTCTCCCGGTTCCTTCACTTGGCCAAGCAAGTGTCCCCTCCAGGGACTACGCTCTCCTGACGACAAGTCTAAAGGATGTGAAGTGAAGCCGCGCCATCCTTGCCGCTAAGGAGCATTCTGGCTCTGCTTCTTCCAAGACAGATTTGTGTGTTCTTTTGCAGTCCGCGGTATTTTCACTATTCTTTGCCAGCACCAATTTACTGTAGTACGTACAAAGTATATATGTAGATTTCTTCTCTGCCAGAATTACACACACTCAGGTGTATTTCCGCTTGTCTTTCCACATCTGGTGAGGTCGCCATGGATCCAGGTATCTTACTCAGACATTCTTGTTGATTATTACAACCGTTACAGGGTTGTACGTGGAATACTATTCTCGTGCATGATTTTTTATCTTACCTAAGTTTTTATATCCTACATGAAAATCTCACAATAGGGGCCATCTTTCACTCAGACTGTTTTAGATATGCACTATAATGGAAAAGACAATCACTGAATAAATATTGGAGCAGGGAGGGAAAAAGACAGGAAAAAAGTACATTGAAATGATAATAACCTTTTCCATTGGTTGGTAGGGTTATGCTAATCTAATCATGACCTTGCTCCATTTACCTAGATTTTCTAAAAGAGCTTCTTATTTTGTTAAAGAATCATGTGTTATTTTTATACTGGTAAGGGTTTGCAAAGGAAGTCTCAGGAATGTTGTCTAAATAGATCAGATGACACTGAAATGGCTTAAGACACTTTCTAGGGATTGGAAGGCTTACCAATGCTGCTTTTCAAACTGCTCACTCTACTGAAGCAATGTTATATGAGGCATTATATATATATAATATTATATATATACATATCTTATATATAATATTTTATATATATATATATATGTACATATATATATTAAAGGACAGAGTGGTAAGTAGCATTTTAGAAAAACAAACAAACAAGGAGACGCGTATTTCCCGTTGGGTGCACTAATTGAGACAAACTTAACAAAGTCTTTGAAACTCGACAGTCCAGGAGCACCATTCAAGAATCATACAAGGAAGAGGCAGGCTTCAGAGTCACACTGCCTTGATCGCCGGGCACCTGAATGATGTCTTGCAGTTCAGTATGAGAGAGGAAGGAGGGATGAAGCAGTCAGTGCATCCTGTCGGGGCCGACATGGAAGATGACATGCTTCTCATAAACCCTCTTCATTGTTTTCTCAATCTGCTTCAGAAACACTTGGGGGATTCGTCCACATAACGTGTGCACAGTCTCCAAAAACTTCAGCTGCAGCGGGGAATACATGGACTGGAAGAGATTGTCTCGAAAAGGAAACTGAAAGAGACGGGCAGAAAGAAAAGGTTCGTTTTAGTTGCTGAAACACCATTTAAAATGCAAGTAATTTAGACTAGAGAAATGAAAGCGGAATTACTGTAAGGCTACCTCACTGGGGTTGTGTGCTCTGCAACAAAGGGATTCAGAACAAAGGCCTGGTGATCTGCTATGAAAACTGGCCAATGAGAACACTGTGGGTCACACCGCAAAGTTGTCCAGGGGAGTGTTGGCCGCAACCATGGGCTGGAGCAGGCCAGCCATTATGACGTCAGCGCAGGGCCGGACAGCCCGTTGTTTCCACTACCCCAGTCGTCTCTGCCCCTGGGAGCCCCCTCACCGGCACCGACAACAGTAAACACAGCGAAAAGGACCTTGGGCGGAAATTGTGACTTGGTGGCCAAACCCAGGCCATCTTTTAACTTCTTGCGGCCTCAGTTTCTTTACCTCCAGAAAATAGGTGATTTAGATCCTGAAAGCTTTTAAAATCTAAAGACAAAGCATATCTCTAATGACGGGATATTCTCAGTGTAGCATGTTCGTATTGGGTAGAGATGTGCTACATCAAAACACTGAATGCCTCACTCTTTTTGGCGGGGGTGGGCTTTGGAGCAACCTTAATTAAGGCACTTCGGGGCATGTCTATGGGGATGGCATGAAACCACAGTTTAGCAATGAATTTGATTTATTTTTAAATCGTTTTATTAGGGGCTCATACAAGTCTTATCACAATCCATACATACATCAATTGTGTAAAACACATTAGTACATTCATTGCCCTCATCATTCTCAAAACATTTCTTCTCCACTTAAGCCCCTGGCATCAGGTCCTCATTTTTCTCCTTCCTCCCCTCTCCCCCCTCCCTCTTGAACCCTTGATAATTCATAAATTATTATTTTGTCATATCTTGCCCTGTCCGACGTCTCCCTTCACCCACTTTTCTGTTGTCTGTCCCCCAGAGAGAAGGTTATACGTAGATCTGTGCCATCGGTTCCCAGCAATGAATTTTATTTTAATAGCTCAGGTGTCAGACGCAGACCTCAGAGATGCGGTGGGTTGGGATCCAGACCACAGAACAAAAGTGAAGTGAATGGAGGGAATTTCTTGGTCTCCCAGCACATCTAAAACTCAGGAAGGCCACAACTACCAGAACGTGGCACAGAGGTAAGATGCGGTCCCGCGTAGCTGGAAAAGGGCGTCCACAGACTTGCGCGGCACGGGGCTGCCACGGGACTTCAGTTGGTATGAAACGCAGTCACTGTGGAAAGGCAGTAAAGTGAGGCACGAGGACCGAGGGCTGCCTCGCCAGCTGCCGTGCCTTTCCCGCTTCAGGCGGAGCGCTTGAGGTTTTTCACTTTTGTTTTCCAATGCTTCTGCTTTCCAATGAAATGTGTTCATGACTGGTACAGATAGGAACTGAAAATACAGGGAATCCAGGACAGATGAGCCCTATAGGACCAGTGGTGTGAGTGGCGAAACAGGGAGGGTAAAGGGAGAATAGGTAGGAAAGAGGCAACCGATTACATGGAACTGTGTGTGACCTTCTCCCTGGGGGACAGACAACCGAATAGTGGGTGAAGGGAGACGTCGGACAGGGCAAGATATGGCAAAATACCCATTTATAAACTATCAAGGGCTGATGAGGGAGGGGGGAACGGGGAGGGAGGGGAAAAATGAGGACCTAATGTCGGGGGTTTAAGTGGAGAGAAAATGTTTTGAGAAACGATGTACAAATGCGCTTTACACAATTGATGTGTGTATGGATTGGGATAACAGTTGTATGAGCCCCTAATAAAATGTTAAAAAAAAAGAAAAGAAAAGAAATGTGTTCATGAGCAGTATTTTCCAAAATAAACCTTCCAGACCACTTAGTTGAGCCTCTGTCAAAGTTCTATAACAACCGTATTGAAGGGGAAACGTCACTAGCAGGTCAGGTCAGAGATGTGCTCTTGCAAGGACATTTCACCCAGAAAGACTGCGGGGAAGGAAGGAAGAGGAAGGAAGAATGGCTGGAGTTTAGCAGAACAGTCAGCAGCGTGAGTGGTTATCAGGTTTCTTAGTCTTAATCCCCTTTAAGTATCACCTAACATGTTGGTCAGAAATGTCCACTCCTGCCCAGAAGCAGCTTTTGCATTAGGCAATGCAAGAGGGGGGACTGGTGGTTCAGTGGTAGAATTCTTGCCTCCCATGTGGGTGATCAGGTTCGATTCCTGGCCAGTGCACCTCAGTGCAGCCACCACCCCTGTCAGTCGAAGTCTGCATGTTGCTATGATGATGAACATGTTTCAGTGAAGCTTCCAGACTAAGACAGATAGGATGAAAGGCCTGCTGATCCAACCCCCCAAAGCAGCCAATAAACGCTCCATGGGTCACAGTGATACAGTCTGCGACCAGACAGCATTTTGCTCGATCTTGCTTGGACCGTCATGAGTTGGATCTGAAGGGATGGCAGCTAACAACACTAAAAGGTTCTATTCCAGACCAGGCTTAGAATAACTTTTCATTTACATAGGAATGGAGACAACGGATAGCAACCTTGAGGTTAATACTGAATCTGTCCTTTGGATATATAAGGTATCCAGTGATAGAGTCCTTGGGTAGTGCACATGGTTAAGCATTCGACTACTAGCCCAAAGTTTGGTGGTTCAATCCTGCCCAGAGGCACTGCTAGAGGGCTGGTGATCTGCTTCAGAAGGCCGCAGCCGTGAGAACACTAGGAAACAGCTCCATTCTGCAGACGTGATGTCACTAGAGGAGAAATCAACTTGATAGCAACTAACAACGTCTCTGCGATGGGAAGAGAACAGGCTGAGAACTTGGCGTCATCTTAGATTCCTCTCTTTCATCCTACCCACCATCCAACTCTGTCTCGACACCCTTCTCCTGATCAGCTCAGGAGGCAAGAAGACACCTGCTGGCAGAGGCCTAGGCTGGGTGGGGGGTGGGGGGGTGGTGAGAAGGCCAGGCGGGAGGAGAGAGGGGAAAAAGGAAGAGGAGAGAAGGCTTTCAGAGAGAAAGAGTATTTTCAGAAAGCGACACAGAACAAAAAAGTATATAAAGTATTATAAACAAAGAGTTTAATAAAAATCCATTTCACAGATCGTGAAAAGGGCACAAAACCCAAAACCAATGACACAACTAGAAAGTGATCCATTGGGATTTGAACCCAAGTTTGTTTATTCCGAAGCTTTGGCCCCTATCGTACAGTGCATGACACTGTGGTGGATGGGGCTGGCACGTGAATGTTGGAGGGATGAATTAGTCGATACGCCTGATGGAAATACCTGGATGAAAAGTGGCTTTTTTTTTCTAAATCATTTTATTGAGGGCTCTATTGTTCTTATCACAACCTACATATACATCCATTCTGGCAAGCACATTTGTATATATGTTGCCATCGTCATTTTTCAAAACATTTTCATTCTACTTGAGCCCTTAGTATCAGCTAATTTTCCCCTCTCCCCCATGAATCCTTGATAATTTATAAATACTTTTTTTCATGTCTTATACTGATTGCTGTTTCCCTTAACCCACTTTTCTATTGTCTGTCCCCCTGGGATAGGATTATATAGAGATCATTGAGATTGATTCCCTCTTTCTCCCAAAAAGTGGCTTTTTAAGCTAAACTAAGGAACCGAGGTTCCTTCAGGAAACAGAAGCTATTTGGCCCTCTCTCTGGCTCCCATGAAGCAAGCAAGATAAACAGTAACTCAAGAATCACAATTGCCCAATTCCAAACCAGTGCTGACAGATTATAAAAGAAATCTGAGAAGCTCTGAGGTAATACACTAATCAGCTGTCTCCGCATTTCATGTCCTCATGTACTCCTGAAAGGGTTTTGCCACCCCAGGGTTGGTGTTCAAAGAGCTAAGTGGTATGGTATTGCTAAGTCCTGAGAAAAAGTTCTATGGAATTCAAAAACCAACAGGAGGAAGCACAGGCTGAGAGAGAGAGGTGTTAGATCACACACCTCCACTCCTCCTACACAGAAGGCCATTCTGAGAATTTCAGATTCGCCCGAGCAAAAACACATTTTCAAACACATACACACACGCCCTGTGCCACAATATGATGGGATACATATTCCATTGCCCATTCTTGGAATTGTAAGCTTCCAAGACCCTTCAGAAGACCTCTGCAGGAGGAGAAAGCCGGCAGGTAGGACAGCAGGGGAGGGCAAGCTTTTTCTGTAAAGGGTTAAAAATAAGGGGGCGCTTCACAAAGTTCATGGAAAATGAAATGAAAAGATAATGCGATTTTCCAAGAACTCTTTTGAAGTTGTCTCCTAGTAAGTATTTTTGTCTTTGTGGGACACGCAGAGAGGTTCGCTCACAGCCACTCAGCGTTGTCTCTGGGGCGTGACAGCAGAGCCCGTGAGAAAAACCAATGGGCACAGCTGTGTCTCCATAAGGTTTTACTGATGCACATTGAGGGGCGAATTTCAAATAATTTTCTCATGTGGTTAAATACTATTCTTTTAATGTTTTAAGTATCAAAACATGTACAAAGCATTCTTTTCTTTTAAAGATCATTTTATTGAGGGCTCTTACAGCTCTTAGAACAATCCATGCATGAATTGTATCGAGCATATTTGTATATATGTTGCCATCATTATTTTCTAAACATTTACTTTCTATTAGAGCCCTTGGTATCAGCTCCTTTTTTCCCCTCCCCCTTGATAAATTATTATTATTTTTATATTTTACACCGACTGCTGTCTCTCTTCCCCCATAGTTTCTGTTGTTCGTCCCTGTCAGAGTTCGCTTAGGGCAGTGCCCACTGTTAATCCTAGTGCACATAAAATAGCAATTACAGGAGTCTTAAGAGATGCTGGGACTACTTTACAAACTTGTTCCTTATGGCTGTGGTGAAGGATATGTCCTCAGGACACCCCCTTTTTGGGTCTATGGTAATATCCTGATAGATGCATTCCAACACACCAATGTCCCTAAGCTTTTGGATGCCTTCTTCTATAGCGTACCAAGGTAGATCAGGCACCTCAAGTTGGTCTAATCTAGGCCATCTGGCAGTCCATGCTTCAGCGAACTAACCAGATAAAGAATGAGATCCTCTCTTAGCTTCTCTCGCAGAGACACTGAAAGAAGAGTCTGTACTTAGGGGTCGCATATCCAGAAACTCAGACCGGTCTAATATTACATTTCGTGCACCAGTATCTCACACCCTTAGTAACCATTCCCAGGGATATTCCCCAGGTTTCTGCTTGTACGTATTTGAAAACTCGAGCAGATCTTTATGAGTATAGCGCGCTTCTTCTTGAGTAATCA
>NW_022103928.1:5644828-5679919 GCF_000313985.2 Echinops telfairi
CATCAGCTTTCTTCACTACATTTGCTTATTCGCCCGCTTTGTCTTCAGCGGTTGTGTCGGGAAGGTGAGCATCATAGAATGCCAATTTAATAGAAGAAGGTATCCTTGCGTTGAGGGAGTACTTGAGTGGAGGCCCAATGTCCTTCTGCTACCTTAATACTAAACCTATAAATATAGACTCATAGATCTATTGGGTCAATTGTTTCTAAGGGCTCAATATCCTCCTCTTCTGGATCATCAGCCCATATGTTCCCATCCCATGTTTCGGGGTCCCAAATTTTCTCAATCAATGCTCTCACTTTGGTTTCAGACACTGCTCTAGATCTGCAATTCAGCTGCCGTTGTAATTCAGCCACTCGCATAATGAGACTCTGGACCTGGTTCTCAGCAATGTCAGCTCTTTTGCTAGAGGAGAGAAGGCTCTCCTTTGTAGCACAGGTGGAAGTTTTCAAATCCGTTAGTCTGCGCCTGAGGCACACTTTTGAGGCTCTGGGACCATCCCTCTCCTCAATCACACTTTCCATTGTAAGAAGGACCAGCCAACCAACTTCTCTACACTTGTCATCCTTACAAAACTCCTGGAAAATACCACACATTCAGAGCCTCTCCTTTAACCAGCACCTCATCTATCAGTGGTGCCACTTTATATATTGTCTTTTCTACTTCACACCATGGATTAGTAGGAGTAGCAGACTCATCCATGCTTTGGGGTGTTGAAGTAGCATTACTAGTGTTAAGACTAAACAGGCTGGAGAGCCAATTTAAGAAGCCCATATTTATGATTTTATTTCTCTAGAAGCACTCCTGACCCATGGAATCATAAAGTTGGACGTGCGCAGCAACACTCCATTGTTAAATGAAGTGGTATATATGAGATCGGGCCAAAGCAGGACCTGAAGGGACAAGTAAGCTGCATGAAGAAGTGGCCCAAATGCCCACAATGGGGCTGATTGGTCCCCGTGATGGTAGAGGGCAAAGGAAATACAGAATGGATAGTAGTAGAAGGTAGTCTACCTATCAATTATGACCACGTGATCAATTGCAAAAGCGAGGTTTGTAATTGTCAATGTATTTTATTTTTATGTGCTTACTGCATATCTTTCCTTTGATCAGGTATAATATATCAGATACAATTGGACTCAGTGTGTTTTCATTTATATGTATGATAGATGATTGATGATAAGCGTGATTTCATCAATGTCCGGAAATTATATAAGTATATATGGCTAAAGAATTGTGTACAGGTTCCAGGTTGGCAAGGGGTCGATTGAGGTAGTTAGTTTATTGTGCCAGCCTGGCCGATAAACACAAGTGGGGTTAATTGAAGGGCGGAGAGATAAATGGCTCGGTGAGCCTCGCCTTTCGTCTCTTGCTCTTTGATCATCAGACCAGTGTGCAGCTGCCTTGCTTGTTCTGTGCCTCAATTTACAGGCTACACTGCCTGTGGGACGCCTAGCCTGTGGACTGTGTCGCTGTAAGTTGAGGTCCCTTGAAGACCACATGATTGAAATTTACATCTCTGGAGCTGGGGACTGACAGTTGGTGACCTACCTTGCTATTTGCTGCTGTGCTGATATAACCTAGCTCTCTCTACAGAGGAAGACCTGGCAGCCCTCACGACTTGAAGGACTGCTAATGTCTTACAACTCTCTCATGGGAATGAGTTGCACTGAGCCATTTGTACTGCTTTATAATTTAACTGTTCATTTCTTGTGCTATATAACTATCTTTATAAATATATATATAAAATTATCAGCAATCTGGTTTTCTCTCTCTAGAGGTGATGGTGGTGGTCGTGGTGGTGATGTGTCCATCATTGCGATTGGTTCCCCCTTCCTCCCCTCCTTACTCCTTCTCTCCTGGTATTGATATTCCCATTTTTGTTCCTGAGGGGTTTTTCTGATCTGGATTCCTTATGTTGTGAGCTCTTATCTGTACCAGTGTATAGCCCCCAGTCCTGCGCGAAGTGGAAGGCAGGACTGGGGTCATGATAGTGGGGGGTGAGGAAGCCTCAAGGAACCAAAGGAATATTGTGTGTTTCATTGGTGCTATACTGCGCCCTGGTTGACTCATCCCTCCCTTGTGACCCTTCTCTGAAGGGATGTCCCATTGTCTACAGATGGGTTTTAGGTATCTGCTCCGACCCCTCTTGTTCTCAACAATATTTGTTTGGGGTCTTCGTATGCCTGTTTCCTGATCCTGTTAACACCTCATGGTCAGATAGGCTGGTGTGCTTCTTCCATTTGGCTTATTGCTTCTCTGCAAGATGGACGCTTGTTTAAGATCAAGCCTTTCTTGAAGGTAATCAATCAGTCATCAAGCTCGGAAGCAGCAAGGCCCACGTGAAGGAAGCACACCAGCCTATGCAACCATGAGGTGTCGAAGGGATCAGGTATAAGGCATCATCAGAACAAAAAATCTTACTATAGTGAATGATGTGGGGAGTGCAGAGTGGAGACCCAAAACCCATTAGTAGGCCACTGGAGATCCCCTTGCAGAGGGGTCTCGGGGAGGAGATGAGCCAGACAGGGTGCTATGTAACAACGGTGAAAAATACAACTTTCCTCTAGTTCCTGAATGTTTCCTCCCCGCTCCCACTATCATGACTCAAATTCGACCTTGCAAGTCTGGCTAGACCAGAGGAGGTATACTGGTACAGATAGGAGCTGAAAATGCAGGGAATCCAGGGCGGATGAGCCCTACAGGACCAGTGGTGGTAGTGGCGAAACAGGGAGGGTAGAGGGAGAGTGGGTAGGAAAGAGGGAACCAATTACAAGGAACCATATGTGACCTCCTCCCTGGGGGACGGACAACAGAAAAGTGGATGAAGGGAGACGTCGGACAGGGAAAGATATGACAAAATAACAATTTATAAACTATCAAGGGCTCATGAGGGAGGGGGGAATGGGGAGGGAGGGGAAAAATGAGGACCTAATGCCGGGGGTTTAAGTGGAGAGAAAATGTTTTGAGAATGATGAGGGCAATGAATGTACAAATGCGCTTTACACAATTGATGTGTGTATGGATTGTGATAAGAGTTGTATGAGCCCCTAATAAAATGATTTAAAAAAAAAAAAGATCAAGCCTTTAAGACCCCAGACACTATATCTTTTGATAGCTGGGCACCATCTGCTCTCTTCACCACATTTGCTTGTGCACCCATTTTATCTTCAGTGACCATGCTGGGAGGGTGAGGATTGTGGAATGCCAGGTCATTAGAACAATGAGTTCTTGCATTGAGGGTGGGCTGCAACAGAGGTCCAAAGTCCATCTATTACTTCAATGTATTTTCCATATCAATATGTGTGCATAGGCCAATACCTGTATTTTAATTAATTAGTATATTTACATATGTACACACTTATGTTTATACCTCTCCTCTATCCATAGCTTACAAAGCATTCTTAGACCTCACAGTGTAAAAACAAACAAACAAACAAACAAAACCAGGTAGCAGGCCAGGTTGGCCCAAGTTCACTAACCTCCTGCTCCATGTTTTGGAATTGCTGTTTCCAAAGAGTGAGCCCTGAAAGTCAGCTTTGCTGGTTTTTACCTGGCAAACTCAAAAGATAACGTGGACTGAGGCTTTTCCAAAAATGTGGGGTGCGCGGCACTCGCAGGTAGCAATTGGTCTGATGTTAGGTGGTGAGACAAAAAGGAAGTTCTGTCCATCTTGGATTTAAGGCAAGAAGATGCAGGTGGCCGATGACTTACAAACGGGGTTCCGTTCCAACAACTCCACTCTGAGTGGGCTCTGATGTAAGCACAATCTCTCTCTTTTAATTAAAAACATGGTTATTGCCTGCTATACAGCAGTGTTCTGAACAGTAAATAATAGCATGGAACATTTGCCAGCAAACATCTGACAAGATGTACAAGGAGGGGAAAAGATGGAATACGTGTAGTTTGTCCTAACTCAGATACACTGTAAATTGGGGCATGCCCACATTTCTCTCTTCTTTCCTCACCACCATCAAGTTGATGCTGACTCCTAGCCACCCTGGAGGACAGGGTGCACTGTCGCTGTGCGTTTCCGAGACTGTCACTCCTTATGGGAGTGGAAAGCCCCGTCTTCCTCCAGAGGGGCGGCTGACGGTCTCCACCAGCTGACTTTGTCGCTAGCACCCCCATGTGTAACCACGACACGCCCAGGGCACTCATGAAATGGGTAGATCAAGAAAACACAAGTCAAGCTTGAAATAAGATTCCTTTTGGATTCCAAACAAATCAGCAGAAATAAGATCAGGGGCGTTTCTGAGACTGTAAATTGTTACATAGGTGGACAGTCTCGTCATTCTTCTGTGGAGCAAAAGGTGGTTTGCATTGCTGACCTTGTCTAACCAACAACTAATAAATGGCAAAGGGAGGGTGTTTGAAAAAACCAGGCCCATTGCCACTGAGTTGAATTCAGACTCATCGCTTCCTTAGAGGGCAGAGTAGAACCTATTAGAGTAAATAAAGAGCCTGCTGGTGCTGTGGGTTAGATGATGGGATGCTGCCTGCAAGATCATAGGTTCAAACCCACCAGTGGTTCTAAGGGAGAGAAACAAGGCAGTCTGGTCCTATAGAAATTTCATCTTAAACGTTACATAGGGCCACTATGAGTAGGAATCAACTCAATGGCCGTGGTCTGGTTTTGGGTTATTATGGCAATGGCACAGGGTTTCCCTCTGTGATGTGGAATTTCAAGTAAATTTCTTTAAGTTAAAAAAAATAAAAGAATAACTTATTTGGAGATAATAAGTAAGGAGAAAGGAGCCCTGGTGGCATAGCGGTTACGAGTTGGGCTGCAGTCCCCAAGGTCAGCAGCGTGAAACCACCAGCCGCTGAGGGAGAACGAAGGGAACGTTAGCGTCTCGGATGCGCAAGGGCAGTTCTACCCCGTTCTGTTGGGCGCTGTGGGGCGGAAGCCACTCGAGGCAGTGAGTTTGGTTTGGTGAACTAAGGAGTGGCTCTGGTGAAGAGTGGCAGGTGGCTGTCGTGAATGTAGAGTGAGTGGAGTGGGGGCATCCTGATGCAACTGCAAGCTCTGGGGGAAGAAACCAGTCGACCTTCCAGAGGACGGGTGACAAAGCCCCCGTCTGCTTCAGGTAACCAAGGCAGGAGCACACTTACATCCCGTATTGCTTCATAGAGCGCTTTGAAAGTTGGCTGCTTATCATCATGGTAGACACCTCGGTTCCCATGCAGGACAGACACACCTTCTAGCTCGGCCTCTTTGCAGTTGCTCCCATACATGCAGTGGTCGGGGCGGTAATTCCAATGGCAGGGGAACACATAGAGACACTCTGGAGGTAATAAAGAGAGATGTATGTCCACAGTGAGTGCCAGCTTCCGTCTTATGCCCAGAGAGTAACCAAACAGCTGTCCAAACCATCTACAAGCACCAGACTTCATTAGGTGATTCATTGCCCCGAGATGCAATTTCATGACATTTATTAAACTTCTGAAATCAGGATTTGAAGGGGTATGCATTAGGGGTATTGTAACTTAAAAAAATTTTTTAAAGTATATCTTTCTCAAAAAACAGCTTCCCTGAAATATAAACCATACAGTTCACTGATTTAAAGTCTGGTTTTTAGCATATTCACAGTATAATGGAACCATCACAATCAGAGGGGAAAAACACCCAAAACCCTCCCTCCTTCCACACCCTTTCCACTACCCCATAGCATCTATGTATCTACTCCAGTCTCCGTAGTTTGTTTATTCTGGCTATGTTACAGAAGTAGAATCAGATAAAATGAGGTCTTTGGTAACTCTTCTTTCACATAACATAACGTTTTTAAGGTTCATAAATGTAGTAGCATGTATCAATACTTTGTATCTTTTTATGACTAAGTAATAGTCCATTGTATGGATATATGTGGCATTATGTTTATCCATTCATCCATTGATAGGATACTGTAAACGTCATACAAAAGAAAGGTCATTCAGCATCGTGGACAAGAAGATCAAGTAGCACCACAGGCAGCTGGGTCCCAATCCCAACTGTGGCACTCAAAGACAGTGAAATCAGGGGTCTTCTATAACACGAGGATTTTATTGGATGACTGAGTAGGAAAATGCATGTCCAGTGCCAAAGAGTGCTAGGCACACAGCTGAACTCAAGAGTGTCCAGAGCTCCAACCATAACCAACTCTGCACCAAGTGATGCTAAAATGGGCAGACTTGGCTCACTGCCATTGAGGCAATGCTGGCTCACAGCCACCCTGGAGGGCAGGAGAGAACTGCTCCCCCGAGCGTCAGAGACTGACACCCCTTACAGGAGTAGAAAGCCCCGTCTTTCTCCAGAGGAACAGCTGGTGGTTTCCAACTGCTGACTTGGTAGCTTGCAGCCCCACGTATAACCACTACATCCCGGGGCACCTCTGAAATGGACACATTCAGAAAACACAAATCAAGCTTGAAGTAAGATTCCTTTTGGATTACAAACAAATAAGCAAAAATGAAATAAGGGGGGGAGGGGCACCCACCAAAAGAACTTGACTATCGAAGAAAAAAAGAAAGGAAGAAAACAAACACATTCAGAAAAACAAAACAAAAACAGAGAAACCAAACACATTCTTGGTGTGTGTGCCCATGCGGATGTGTGTGCTTTTGTATCTCTATCTAGTGGTTTTGACCAGCTTTTTGGGTGACCCCCCTAAGGAACACCTGGTAGTGTCTGGAAGGAGACATTCTTGCTTGTCACAAGAAGGGTTGGATACTATTGATATCTATTGGTGGCTAAGAAGAGAAAACAGGCAGATAGATAAATATCTTATAATGCACAAGATTCCCACAGCAAAGGATTATATCAGTAGGGTCAGGGTGGAGAAACTGTTCTAATTCTACTGAACTCAGAAAAATCCCCTTTACTGACTCCAAACCAAACTCCGTGCCATCGGGTCAATGCTGACTCATAGTCAGAAAGCCCCCTGTGGGTTTCCGAGAAGGTAGCTGTTTACGGGCGTAGAAAGCCCAGTCTTTTTCCTGAGGAGCTGCACCACGACACCACCAGGGCTCCTCCAACACTACACAATTGGTAATAGATTCCAGGGCCTCTGGCTTCGTGGTTCCTCAGCTTGATTCCTTTACAGGCTGGGATTAGAAGAGTTACAGATCCAACGCATCTGCAAATATATGTCCTCGATCAGGAGAGAGCCTGGGAGGGAGCACAGGGGGATCAGAACAAATCAATGTCCTATTGGAAAACCGACTTATGGAGGTGCTTGCAGGGGGGCAGAGGACCACTCCTTAGAGATTTACTAGAGATTACTTCAAGATCAAGGCTGAAGACTAAGGCCAGCACGCAGTGCCCCCTGGTAGAACCTTCCATCAGATTCTTAACTGTTCACAACACAGTATTCGATTCTCCTTCTCCCAGGAGAACTTTATTCCACCGTGATTTTTACCTCCACACTCAAGACACGGGCATTAGGCAGTACAGAAGCCTGCTCATCCTGATGCCATGACCGAGATTTGAATCCCAGTTTTTCCATGTAAGACCGATATGACCTTTCTGCACTTGAGCTCTCCCAGGTCTGAAAAGGGGGTTGGTGGGACAAGAATAACTGGAAGTCCTGGTGGCACCAGAGTTAAGCAGTGGACTGCTAATCACAAGGTCAGAGGGCCATTCCATGGGGAAAAGAAGAGGCTATCTGCTCTCATAGGACGTATAGTCTTGACAACCCTATGGGCCTGTCCTAAAGAGCTGCTGTGAATCGGAATAGACTTGACAGCAGCCGACACTAGAGTGGTGCAAAGGTTAAGTGCCTGACTGCTAGCTGAAAGGGTGGATCTTCAGGCACATCCAGAAGCACCTTAGAAGAAAGGCCTGGTGATCTACTTCTGAAAAACCGGCCATCGAAAACCCTGTGGGGGTTAACTCTACTCGCACACTCATAAGGTCACTATGAATCAGAATCAAGTGGACGGCCACTAATCTGGGATTTCTAATAGGCTGGCTGTGAGCAGTAACTGAGTAAAAACATTAAAAGGTTTTGAAACAGTGCCTGGGATATAGTAAGTTGCCCACAGTCCCACTGCTTCCTCTCATAAGCTAAAGGTCCCATAGCACTCACTTAGAACAGCCATCTGGACATCTACGTGCACCACCATTTACCTGGGTAGCTGTTAACACTCTCTGCCAAGTAAACGGTCCAAGAGCCCATCTGTATCTTTGTAGATGCAGCAATCGTTTGAATGTACAGATACGTGCAGTGGGGACACAGCAAATACAGGGAAAGCCTTGCTGCTGCCTTCATGGGGGACAAGGTTTGGTGATGAATGGCTTTGTCTGTTCCCACATAGGCTAGGGCTTCCCGACAGCAGACAGGAGTCTCTTCTATAGCCTCCTTGGAAGACTGAGCCCAGTGAGACCAAAAACAGGAGAGGTTTTTCTGGAATATGATATGCTTGGGTTCAAATACGGCTTCTATTGGCTTTATAATGTTGGTGTGTTACTGAAACACTTGCCATCTATTTAGAAGTCAGACTATTCCAAAAAATCAAACCAGTAGCTGGATAGTTGATTGCAACAGATATCGACCCTTTGTAACTACAGCCCTCTCCCCACCAGAACACCCCCCCCCACCCTTGTTCCCAGCATTTCCATGGCTGTAAATCATAACAAAAGTTAGATGTTCTCCCTGCAAAGAGATTGGTGGTTCAGTTAACAGCCAAGTTCTGAAACAACGAATCAATCACCAGGCCTCTCTTAGAAGCAGTACAGGTTGTCCAGGTTTGACGCTCAGGTTTACTGCACATTAACTGCTGCAAAACAGTCATCTCAAACCTGCTAGCAAGCATGATGATGGTGCAGGGCTGGACAATGCTTTGTTCCGTTATATGTCGGCTGCCAAAAGTCAGAGTTGGCTTGATGGGGGCAACAACAACCAGCTGACACCTCGTGGAGGAGAGTCCAATCTCTTAGTGTCACTCTTTTGAGACTGAACACAGAACCTTGCTACTGGTTGTATGAACAGATGCAAATTACATCACTTTTCTCCATGCCTCAGCTACAACGGGGAGAATAAGCACCCAGTAAATAGGCTGTTGCTATGTGCACTGAACACTAAGCATTGTGCACTGCGCATCACAGCCCTATAAAACAGAAGAGACTTGCCCCGTAGTGTTTTCAAGGCTGCAAAAAAAATATTTTTTTAATCATTTTATTGGGGCTGGTACAACTCTTATCATAATCCATACATACACTTACTGTGTCAAGCACATTTGAACATTTATGGCCATCATCATTCTCAAAACATTTCCTTTCTACTTGAACCCTTGGTATCAGCTCATTTTTCCCCTCCCTCCCCACCTCCCCTCCCTCACAAACCCTTGATAATTTGTAAATTATTATTATTTTGTCGTGTCTTACACTGTCTGACGTCTCCCTTTACTCACTTTTCTGTTGTCTGTCCCCCAGAGGGGGGGTTATATGTAGATCCTTGTAATTGGTTCCCCCTTTCCACCCCACCTTCCCTCTACCTTCCCGGTATCGCCACTCTCACCACTGGTCCTGAGGGGTTCATCTGTCATGGATTCCCTGTGTTTCCAGATCCTATCTGTGCCAGTGTACATCCTCTGGTCTAGCTGGATTTGTAAGGTGGAATTGGGGGAGGGGGAGAAAGCATTAAAGAACTAGAGGAACGTTGTATGTTTCATCGTTGCTATACTGCACCCTGACTGGCTAGTATCTTCCTCATAACCCTTCTGTAAGGGGATGTCCAGTTGTCTACAGATGGGCTTTGGGTCCCCACTCCGCATTCCCTCACATTCACAATGATATGATTTTTTGCTCTTTGATGCCTGATACCGGATTCCATTGATACCTCATGATCACACAGGCTGCTGTGCTTCTTCCACGTGGGCTTTGTTGCTTCTCAGCTAGATGGTTGCTTGTTTATCTTCAAGCCTTTAAGACCCCAGACGCTTCATCTTTCGATAGCCGGGCACCATCAGCTTTCTTCCCCACATTTGCTTATGCACCCGCTTTGTCTTCAGTGATTGTGTCGGGAAGGTAAGCATCATGGAATGCAAGTTTAATAGAACAAAGTGTTCTTGCATTGAGGGAGTACCTGAGTGGAGGCCCAATGTCCATCTGCTACCTACCTTAATAGTAAACCTATAAATATATGCACATAGATCTATTTCCCCATCATCATATATAAATATCTTTATACATGTACATGCCTCTATTTAGACTTCTATAAATGCCCTTTGCTTCCTAGTTCTTTCCTCTATTTCCTTTTACTTTCTTCTTGTTCCACTATTATGTTCAGCCTTCATTTGGGTTTCAGTAATTCCTCTCAGTTACATTACCCTTGATCAAGTCCTATCAGGCCTCACACACCCTCCTCACCACCGATTTTGGATCACTTGTTGTTCCCTTATCCCTGGGTTCAGTAACACCATTTCCTTTCCCCTACCTCTCCTTCTCACATAACCCCCACCCCCCAACCATCGGTCCCGTTATTTTCTCCTCCAGATTGTTTATCCCACCTATCTTATCTAGATAGACCTGCAGAGATAATAATATGCACAAAAACAAGACAGAGCAAAACAAAGCAACAAAACCAATGACAAAAAGAAAAAAAAAGAAAAGAAAAGCCTGTAAGTAGTTCAAGTTCTGTTTGTTGACCTGGGGTGCTATGCCCTGGCCCCAAAGTCTATTTTTTGTATTCCCCCGGGACTTCTTTGCTCTGCTCCCCTTGCTGTTCTGCTGCACGTGTTAGTGTTTTGCCTCAGGCGCAATTCCCACAATGTGTCTCCTGTGTTGTCCCCCCTAGGGCTATGGGTCAGTGAAGGATGTTGTGCCTTGTAGTGGGGCTGGCCATATGCTCCTGTCTGTGCATTGGCTTGGTGGGCCAGGATGTGCTGCACTCTCTCTTCCTCCCCCTTCATTGGCTCCCGCGGGCTCTGATCGGCAGCAAAGTTTTTATGGAGCAAGTTACTGGGTCTTGTCTCCCTTGGAGGTGCCACAGGTGCAGCTAGTTGCTGCGTCTTGTCTCCCTTGGAGTTGCCACAGGTGCAAACTGCTGAGCATTTGGGTTTTGGGCTGAGTGCTTATAATCATTGTTATCTTCCTTACTACAGTTTCTTTGTTTTTCCTCCTTACCAATGTTATGCCAAGAACTATTGCACTAGGTTGCTAAAAGGACTAGATGAGATAAACTGAGAGCATCTTACTGGTTTTTAACATATAGTGAGCCCTGGTGGTGTAGTAACCCTTAAGAGAGTAGAACGCCCTGTCTTTCTCCCTCAGAGTGGCTGCTGGTTTCGAACAGGCAGTTTGAACTATCTGAAACCACCAGCCTTTCTTAGGGAGAAAGGTGACCTTTCTATGCTCCCATAAAGAGTTACAGTCTTGCAAACACACAGGGGCAGTTCTACTTTGTCCCATGGGACTGCTACGAATAGGATTCTGCTCAATGGCAGTGAGTTGGTTGTTTTTTGGTCTTTTTTTAAAACGGGGAACATTATACCTGTGAGCAGTGTTTATTCCAATTGCTTTTAGACCTGAAGTTTCCCAGCCATTCTTAACCCTTTAGTGGTCACAGATCTTTGAGAATCTCGTGAAAATCTTAGACCTTGTCTTTGGAAAAGATCAACGGGCATATGCTATAGACTGAATTGTGTCCTTCAAGAAGATATGTTTAAGTCTTAACCTCTAGTGCATGTGAACATGAACTTGTTTGGAAATCTGAGTAGTATCAAGGTGTCTTTGTCAATGCTATCAGTTAGTTCAGCAGGGCATCATACTGGATTTTGGAGAAGAGGTGGAAGTGTATACCCACAAGGAAGATGGCCTTGTAAAGATGGAAGCAGAGAGTGGAGTGATGGATCCACAAGTCAAGGAATACTAGAAACAGATAAGGAGATTACTTGAAGCATCTCACAGGAGCACAGCCCGGCTGACACCGGGGAGGGCTCTAGCCTTCCAGGACTGTAACACAATATGTTTCTGTGGTTTACCCCACCCAGCTCAGGACACTCCACTACTGCACTCTTAGGAAAGGGATAAGCCTCAACCAACCGACTGCCATGGAGTCAATTCCTAAGGGAATTCAACAGGATCAATAAAGAACATTTGTTGACAAGTTTAGGGAGCTGTAGATTTCCGTCTATTGAATCCCAGCTATTGAACCTCAAAACGGATATTGGGTTCCAAATAATTCAATTCACATCTTATACTCTCCTTTCAGAATTCTTCCAGAAAACATAATACATTGGGGGATATAATTTAAATAAGCATTTACTCATCACATTATTATAAAATATCATTGTCCATAGATGATAAGGTGTTGCTCCTGCCCTCAAGGAATTTATGCTCTTTAAAGGACGTCGAAGGAGCCCTGCCGGCACAGTATGAAGCACTTGCAGACCAACCGAAAAGTTGGAAGTTTGAATCTAGCAGCCTCTTCAAAGGGAAAAGACGGGAGAGTCGGCTTGTTCACAGATTCCTGCCTTATCAATTCTATTCTGTCCTACAGGGTCTCTAGAAGATGGACCGGACTCAGTGACAGTGGGTTTCACGGAGACAGTACTCAGTATCACACAAATGAACAAACACCGTGTTTTACTGCAGTTCAGAGAAAGGAGAGCTTATTTCTGGGAGGTGAAATGAGAGAAAGTTCGGAACTTTTGTGTGAACTTGGACTTAAAGTTAAGGAAGAATTTTTGACAGTCTGAAACAGAGCCCTCAGAGTATTTAAGGTAGAAAAAAACCAGCCCGAGCAGAATGAAAGGTTGGAAATCAGAGAGTGTTTTAGGAAAGATAAGCCTCTTTAGTTCTGCTGGGGCAAAGACAATTTCTTTGAAGGTAGAAAGTAACAGAAAAGGGGCCATGTGCATAGACTGCTATAGAATATTCAAAACATGTACCACTCGATTAAGTTGCAAGTAAACAAGTTTGAATCTAACTTGTAGCCAAAAGAAAAAAAATGTTTTTCCTTTGAAAGGTGATGTAGTAGCACATAAACGCAGGGATATGGATGAATTAGGACATGGAATGGGCAGCTCCTGGGGCTTTGAGGGAGGTGACTCATTCATGTCAGCTTTCAGCACTCTGCTAGGATGAGTGTCTTTCTGCTCTTGGGTAATTGCCCTCAAAGCTCTGGTTCCCAGGAGACGGTCTGGCAGGCTTTGCAGGTGTCAGGGGAGAGCAGGGCTCTCAGACTACATGCAATGGGGGAAAGTCAGTCCTGCAAGGAAGCTGGGAACCTTTACCAAAAGAAAGGAAAGTCAACAGTGGGTGGTTAAAAATAACAGATGTGACCCATAGCAAGAGAGAAACTGAAGAGCTCTGGACTCCAACCAAGCGGGATTCATACCAGGTACGCAAAGATGCTTTAGCATTAGACAACTACTCAAAATAATGCAACACATAAATATAACAAAGGAACAGAACCACATGACCATTCCAATCCATGCAGGAAAGGTATTTAATAAAATTCAGTACCATTTCCTGATAAGAATTCTCAGCAAAATAAAAATAAAAGGGAAATTCTTCAACATGATTAAGGGCATATAAAGCCAACAACCAACTTTACTCTCAATTGAGGCAGACTGAAACATTCCCCTGGAGAACAAGCATCAGATAGTATGTCCTTTATCCCCACTCGTATTCACTATTGTGCCAGAAATCCTAGACAGAGAAATGAGAAAGGGATAACAATCAATAAAGAAGCAAGGAAAGTATTTCTCTTTGTAGGTGATATATCCTATACATGGAAAATTCAGGAGACTCTATAAGAAAGCTGCCGAGGTAGAAACGAAGCATGGTACCAATAGAAAAAGTCAGCTTGATTCCTGGACACTAACAAAGAAAACTCTGAAAAGGAAACCAGGAAAACAAAGTCACTGACAATAGCCCCCAAATGATGAAATTTTTAGGAATAAGCTTAGCCAGGGAGGTAAAGACGTGCACAAAGACATCCTGCAATGTCAAGGATAACTTGAAAAACAGATGCTGGTGATGGTGTAGGAGGTTGGCTCTCTCATACTCTGATGGCGGGGTCATAAACTGGTACACCACTATGGAAAGTGGTATGGCATTTCCTTAAATAGTGAGAATAATGATGAATCCATGAAATGTCTCATACCATGGATAAACCTGGAGAATATTAGGCTGAGTGGGGGAAAAAAATCCATCACAAAAGGACAAATATTGCATGATACCATTATTATAAAAAGTGAAGAAAAGGAATTCTTGACAAAGCCATTATTTAATGTTTATCAGTGATGAAAGGGGGAGGGAAGAAAAACAAGTAAGTAGTAGACATGGATTGTCTTGGGTGAAGAGAAAGGTAGTACACAATGAAGGGAAAATCATGACCAAGGCATGAGATGACCCTGTCCTATAGGGTCACTATGACCTGGCATCTATGCAATGTCACTAAGTTTGGTTTGGTATATTTCAACTTCTGGATAAAAGCACTTTATAATTACTGCGCATTATTTTATGTAACTTTACTTTTAAATGATTTGAGAATGGTAGCTTGATTATATTGTAAAATTATATTTACTGTTGTGAAAAAGCTTCCAGATTGTTCTTATGTGACTGTAACACTTTGTAGTTTCTGGCACTCTACACTCTCACCAGTCTTTCATGGTATCATTCTGTCTTTTGAATCAGAAACAGAATAATAAACTTGCGTTAGAAATTAAAAAAAAAAAAAAGAGATGACACTGGGTGGTGTGCAAGAGTAAGGTAATGATGGTCAATACTATTACTAAACATGCAGTCATGCAATGCCAGTAATAACATACATAATTTACAGGCAGGTACACAGGTAGAGTTCTAAGATGAGCAGGGTGAGATGACAAATAGGAATACATCCATGAGCATCTACGGATTTGACAGGATATTTCTAATGCATGTTCATATATGCTGCAAATAGATTCAAGCATATAATAGCGCATACAAGAGGCAAAATTATGCAAATTCCTTAGACATATACAAAGACCTTGAGGAACTGAATCATTGGGCCTGAGGACTTAGAACCATAGTTTTGGCAGGCATCTATATCCATTGGTATAACGCAGTACATAGCAACAATGCTTTACAGCCTCTCTTGATGAATAGTGACTAGATGTTAAAAATTTGTGAGGGGTCTCCACTCTGCACTCCCCCTCATTTACAATGATATGATTTTTTGTTCTTTAATGTTTTATACCTGATCCCTTCGACACCTCATGGTTGCATAGGCTGGTGTGCTTCTTCCATGTGGGCCTTATTGCTTCTGAGCTAGATGGTTGCTTGTTTATCTTCAAGCTTTTAAGACCCCAGATGCTTTATCTTTTGATAGCTGGGCACCATCAGCTTTCTTCACCACATTTGGTTATGCACACATTTGTCTTCAGCGATCGTGCCGGGAAGGTATGCATCATGGAATGCCAATTTAATAGAACAAAGTGTTCTTGCATTGAGTAAGTACTTGAGTGGAGGACCAATGTCCATCTGCTACCTTAATACTAAACCTATAAATATATGCACATAGATCTATTTCACCATCATCCTATACAAATATATTTACATATGTATGGAGTGCAGAGTGGAGACCCAAAGCCCATCTGTAGGTAATGGGACACCCCCTTACAGAAGGGTTGCGGGGAAGAGATGAGCCAGTCTCGTGCAGTGTAGCAACAATAAAACATACAACTTTCCTCTAATTCTTAAATGCTTCCTCGGCCCCACTATCATGATCCCAATTCTACCTTACAAATCCGACTAGACAAGAGGATGTACACTGGTACAGATAGGAACCAGAAACACAAGAAATCCAGGACACATGATTCCTTCAGGACCAGTGGTGAGAGTGGTGGGGTAGAAAGGGGGAACTGATGATAAGTATCCACATATAACCTCCTCTCTGGGGGGACAGACAACAGAAAAGTGGGTGAAGAAAGACGTCGGACAATGTAAGACATGAAAAAAATAATAATCATTTATAAATTATCAAGGGGTCATGAGGGGGGACAGCGGGGAGGGAGGAGGGGAAATGAGGAGCTGATACCAAGTGCTTAAGTGGAGAGCAAATATTTTGAGAATGATGAGGGCAACGAATGTACAAATGTGCTTGACACAATTGATGTATTTATGGATTGTGATAAGAGTTGTATGAGCCCCCAGTAAAACGATTTTTTTTAAAATTGTGAGGGGATTTCTACGATACAATGATTGGTCTCTCCCTCCACGTGCATAGCAAAGCCTAGGACCATGAGGACCTCGGCCTCCCCAACCATGAGACCAAATGGTGGCCAGTTACCAGCAGCCTGGAAAGAAATCACAATAGGAAGCTGTGGGTAGAAGGGGAGAAAAATGTAGAACAACAATAACAAAACAGTGAGGCATGCTGGTCTGAAAGGCTGGTGGAAGCCTTGAGCCTATGGTCCATAGCCACCCTTTAACCTGGAACTGCAACTGTTAGCCAAACAGTAAAAACCCTGGAGTCCCAAGATTAAGGAAAAGACTTAATAAAATAGTCAAACACGTGAGATGAAAAGGGGAACATTTACTCAGACATAAAGCTTAGAGAGTAGTGTGTTAGTCCGGGTTGACTAGAGTAACAAATCCAGGGAGACACTCATATGTGTATCAGAAAGAGCTATATATATAGCAATTATATATATAGCAATATATATAGCAATTATATATTAATAAAACGTCCCAGCCCAGTCCAGATCAAGCCCATATGTCCAGTACTAGTCCATGAATTCTTCTATAGACTCACACAGCACATGCAATGATACCGAAAGCAGGAAGATCCCAGGCCAGGAGGTGAAAAGTCTTGTGGAAGCATTTCAGTGCTAGCATGCGTCTCCATATGTCTGCTCTAGCTCCAGGGCTCTGGCTCCATCAGTGTAGCTCCATGTGGCTTGTCAACAAGGAATGTCTCTCAAGGAGTGAGTGAGTGTCCTGTCTCCAGCGAGCTATTTATCTCCTTAGCACCTCCAAATGAGGTCATCAAACTGTGACCTGATTGACAGGCTAGACTCCACCCCTTCACTCTCCATAGTCTCAAGTTGGCAACAGATTATGTAACTACCACAAGGGACAGGGCAGTGGGACAAATGGAAATGGTAAACGTAGGGAAGAGGTACGAAAAGTACAATTAAATTGTGGACACTTATCAATGTCATGAATCAAAAAATATATTAACTGCTTAGTGGAAAACCACTTTTCTCTGCAAAATTTTACATACAAAGTAAGAACTAAACATTAAGTTTTATGTTCAACTCATTAAAAATATAAGTACTAATCAATTATTAGTCGAAATAATTATTTTTGTAAAAAAAAAAGATGGTATGTTCAGGGTACTTTTTTTCCCCCCATTGCTAAAGAAATAAAACAGTTAATAGTTTTACAATTCCAAATCTTCAAACACTTAACTACTGTAGTTTGTAACACAATATTTTCTCAAGCTAATGTATCTTCAACTCCTGGGTCTTGAACATTTTCCTCTCAATTTTACATAGATAAAGCAGCTCATTAATGGATTCTCAAGGGTTTGAAATCCCTTAGTGACCCCTTTCCAAAAAAACCCAACCTCATTGTAACTGAATCAATTCTGACCCTATAGGACTGAGTAGAACTGCCCCTGTGGGTTTCCAAGGCGGTAATTCTTTATAGGAGTAGAAAGTCTCCTCGTTTTCTCAGTGGAGCTGCTGGTGGCTGGTTTCGAACTGCTGACTCAACTTACTGTGCCACTAGGGTTCCTCGAGTGATCCGACAGGCAGTGACTCTCAACCTTCCTCATGCAGCGACCTTTTAATACAGTGCCTCATGTTGCAGTGACCCCCTGACACCACAAAATTATTTTCTTTGCTACTTCATCACTGTCATTTTGTTATGAATTGGGCGACACCTGTGAAAGGGTGGTTTGACCCCCAAAGGGTCACGACCCACAGGTTGAGAACCGCTGCAGTAAGGCATCCACATTTACACCGAGCCTCTTAGTTATTTGCAAAGTACAAGCTGATTGTTCCTTATATGTGGGATACAAGAAGGCTTTCCCCCAGTTTGTCAGACCTAGGACACTGCTTGCAACACACAGTAAATGATTGTAGCACACTCAGAAGCAAGCTGCTTAGAAGTTATCTCCCTGAAGGCATCAGCCATCCAGCACAATCAAGCACTATTGTTTATCCCACTGTAGATGGGACTCACACCCTACTGAAAAGCATAGTGATTGTTTCCTTGGAGAGCCCACTCAAGGACAACTAAGCTAGGCTGCCATCTTGAATATAGGATCCCCCCCATCTTGTCACATGTGTACCCTTAATCCCTCCTCTTCCTATTGTGTGTATACCCCTAGATTGTCCCCCTCCCACTGCTATATTGCCTATGGTACAACCCCTTCCTGTGATGTATATGGTTACCTGTAATCAGGGGGACTTGCATGTCCCTAAGTATATATAAGCCTTGGTCAGAAATATATTCACTCTTTCCTCCTCTGTTCACCCACCTCCACATGGACCACCAAGACGGGCTGAGGTGAGCATGCTACCATGAAATGTGTCTGACTCCTTTATTTTATCTTCTCTCCAATCTCTCTTATTCTCTATGACTTTACTACAGTCTTTATATATTATCGCTGTACAATTGTGCCTATTTGTGGGATATGAAGAGTATGGAATAGTCTGTGCCCGATCATTTCAGTTCATAGTAAAATAGGCTTGTTGCTCAGTAGCTTCTCTGAGCTACTCTCTTATCCCACTGGCCACTGATGACCACATCAAGGGCAGTCTCCCGATTCAAAGAGAATTGTTCATAGTGGGCTAAGACTCAATTCACACGCTGGGTGGAGCCATCCTCAAGATTTTAACTTGGGAACCAGAGGGAATCAATTGTCATTGGTTGTGGACTTGTGTGGTGGTGTTGACTTTGGTCTGGGGCTGCTGGCTGAGAGAGAGAATGGAGGGAGAAGCAGGGGGAGAAGCAACGATGACAGGGTTTGTGACATCTCTGAAGCATGAACACGGCAGGTTTGGTTCCAAGTAGCCTTCCAGAGCTGGTCCTCTCATCGGCCGGGCTTTACCTGATGCCTGTATTCGTGAGACTGTCCCAATGCCCGTCAAATCACTTCCCTTACTTAGCTGGCTTGGTATTTGTTTGTTTTGTCTTTGCTCTCAGTAAACAAAGTACATTAACCCAAATGCATCTTTCCATTAGGTCCTCTTTGGGCCTTCTCCAGATTTGCCCCTTCTATGCACCTCCTGGGCAGACATCATTTATGGTCTGCCAGTGAAGGCCTGCATGTTGTTGTTATGACGCTGAGCAAGTTTCATCAAAGCTTCCAGACTAAGGCAGGCTAGGAAGAAAGGCCTGGAGATCTACTTCCAAAAATCAACAGATGAAAACCTTATGAATCACAATGGCCTGCAACAAATCAAAAGGATGATGCCGGACCAGGCAGCATCTCATTTCATTGTCCATGAGTTGGGGGGCAATTTGATGGCAGTTCAGAACAATGATGACAATGATATGAAGCTCTACCCTGACTCAAGTCCACCTGCAAAGATGTGAATTCAGTCTCCCCCCCTTGAAGTCGCTGCCTTGGCTTACCTGTTAAGGAATGTGCTATGGGGAGCTCCCTACACACTTGCTACTGGCTTCAGCTGCCGCCTCTTGAGCTGGCCTACTTCTAAGTTGGGTAATGATGAACCCACAGGTATCTAATTGTAGCAAGAGTTTTAAACCATTTTTTTAAGCTGATGACTTTTATATACATAGCAAGCAGGGGAGAAATGCTCTTGCTACAGGAATAACTAACATGCCAGACACGTGCTACTGGTTTTATGTGCATGGCTTCATCCATGGCAACCCAAAGTACCATAAGAAACATGCTTATCTGCTGCACTGAGCCTAATTTTGCTTCCCTCTCTTTTTTAGAGGAAAGGTGGCAAATCTTTTCCCCAAATATAGTATGGCCTGGCTCGGAGAAAGTTCTCATGATCACTATGGACAAACAAAAACCTTTCAATGTGACTGCAATCACTGGAATTGTGTTCAACATTCTCCTGCTTAATGAAGTACCTGGGCCAGCAGGTGAAGTAGCCTTCACCAGCAACAACCAAGGAGTTCTTCAGCACACACTGATCTCAAGCCAGAACGTTCGGCAAGTTACTATGACTGCTCGGAATCGGGATTTTGAGCGACTTTGCGGTTATTTTATCATATCCTTGTGCTCAGTGCACATCGGGATCTAAAACGGGAAGTGCAGAAGCTATTACGCTTGGCTGCTTTTCAGCCGCAGTTGAAGACAAGGGGCTCAGTCTAATGGAAAAGCTGTTCATGTCCCCAATCCTGTGGAAGCCACATGGGGAATCTTCTAAACTGCTCGGTTAGCAACACAGATCTGCTGATGTCAGGTAATTTCTTGATACACAATCGTAAGAGAAAGGTAGTATTTAAAGGACTCTATGAAGCAGAGTCCTGGTGGTGTAGTGGTGGTGTAGTGCTTACACGGTGGGCTGTGATCCGCATGGTTGGCAGTTCAAAACCACCAGCAGCACCTTGGGAGAAAGACTGCCCCCGTCTCTGGAAGCTTCTCTTCCCCAAATACACAGGGACAGACTAGGAGTGGTCTGGGTCCATAGTGCAGTTCCGGTAATCCCTGCTGGGCCACCAATTCCTTAACCTATTCTCCCTTGGCATCTTTATCTGTAAAATGAGGATTCTATTCTTAGGGTCATTGTGAGACTGATGTAAGATCATGCAGTACATCAACAGTACCCAGGACTTAGTATGAGAATTTCAACAAGTTCATGGAAAAATGGAATGGAAAGAAAATGCAATTTCCCCATGAACTTGTTTGAAGCCCCTGCATAAATACTAAATGTAAGCCATTAGTTCCATGCTCCAGGTCTAGCTGATCCACATCAGAATTATCTGATTTGGGATGGAATTTGGAATTAGGATGGAGGAGATTTTCCTTGTAAGTAAACCTGTGGCATGAAGCCGTGGCACCTTGCTTAAAGATATGATGAGCAGGGAAAGGCAGTCTGCAGAGAGGAATCCATTGTCTCTGTGACTGGAACACAGTTCAGGCCAGGTTCCTCCCTTTCCTGCATCCAGCTCTGTACTCAGCCTGCCTGCCTTCCAAGCCCGAGCTTTTGGGAGACAGCACTTGCTACTAAAAAATGTGTCTACCAGATGCGCCTCAGAAGAAAGGCCTGGCAATCTACTTCCAAAAACTCAGCCAGTGAAAGTGCTGAGGAGCACAGTTCGACTCTGAGACGTGGGGTTGCCACAAAGTAGAGTTGACTCCATAAAAACTGGTTTTTGGTTTTGCTTAGACTAGCGCTGGGAGTCTATTATTTGGTTAGTATTTGAACAAATACACCTAAATCTAGAAAAAAGAAATCTGCTTAAGATGGGAAAAGGAGGTGTGAACTTTAAATTTCATCATTTCAGAGTAAAGCAGAATAAAATATGCAACAAGCGAACGGCCACAATATTCCCTTGTAATGAATTAGTACCAGACTTTTCCCCAGAAACTCTCTTTCTGTATGCATTTTTTGTCTTCAGACTTTGATCCTTTTTGATCCAAGGACATATACAATTACGTTTTATTTTATAATTTCCTTTAAAACAAAATAAAACACAGTTGGTGCATCTAAGGTAACATGCAATGACAAAGAGAAGTATCTGTAGAAGGAACCTCTACTCCAGGATTTTTAAAGGTAGTGTGGGATGAGATCTTTCTCATGGAGAGCACATGGTTCTGATTTTTATGACAGTAAGCAAGATTTTAGCAAGAAAAAAGGAAAATTGTATAGTCTTGGGTGTCACTATGCAGACATAGACCAGGACCTTTCGCCTCTTCCAGCCTCATCACCACCACCAAATCACTGATGAGACCGTGTCAGCTCTTTGGCCTGAAGTGGAAAGAAAGTGGGATTTGGGACTCTGTGCGTCACTTAAGGAGCCCTGGCAGCACAATGGTGATGTGCTTAGCTGCAGCCAGTCAGCAGCTCCCACTCCCCGGGAGAACAGGCCTGATGGTCTGCTGGTGTCATTATGGCTTCACGGGGAAGTTCAAGGTCCCTGGTGGCTGTGTGGAATACGCGAACCTCAAGGTCCACATCTGCAGCTCAACATCTGCTCCCTTAACAATCTAAGGTCTCGGAAACCTTGCGTCCAGTCACCATGGGACAAAGGCAATGGGGTAAGGGGTAGTTCTATTATTTCCTCTAGGGTCGCCTTGAGTTGGAACTGAATCCACAATAGTCGTTTTTTGTTTTTAGGTCCTTCTGGGCTCTTTTAACCCTGAAGGAGGCACTTAACCCTACGCCCTACGGATCCTGGAAGTCCTCAGTGCAGTAACTGTTCAGACTGTGGAGGGTCTGACGCCTAGACTACAACCTTTTCATGTCCTCCTGCGCCTCAAGTGAACCTTGGACTTCTAGGACGAATTCTGCAGCATCGTGTAGGAAGCGTTCTCTAAAGATGGACGCCACAACATTCATCAGCCCCGGGGTTGGGTTAAAAGGTGGTGGGTGGTGGGGAGGGCACACAGGCCACTCTGTGTGCGGTTCTGGCCCAGTCAACAGCAGAGCCTGGCGGGCATGAGCTCTTCAGGGTCGAGGTGGGCATACTCTTACAAAAAAAGGGCATTCTCAAAAGAGAGAGAACTTACCTGGGTTGAGATTAAAAATAATATTTAATAAATCTTGGTCTCCCCACGTGATGGCATTCTTATACTTCTGGTACAAGGGATACAACATGTCCTCCCACGCCAGCCCTGCTGGAGTCATGCTGTTCTGGAAGACAGAGAACCATCAGAGAGGCTGAGGCAAAGCAGATGTTTGCGTCCAGAATGAAACTGTACAGGGAACAGCTCCTTCCCTGTGGGGACTGGAGCCAATAGGCGAGGGGTCCTACCAACGACCAGACACAGGACGAAGCAAAATTTGGGGAGTGGTGTCAGTGTTGCCAGATATACCCAGGGACATTTGATGGATGAGGAACTGGCTGGGAGTGGGGAATAAATATGATTTAAATACCCATGCAAAAAAATGAAACATCTTTTTTATGCTAAATTCTTGTCTCTGGATTAAAGGGAAAACATCTTGATAGAATTAAACTACTCTTGAAAGGAAGAGGGGGAAGTAGTGGTTTTGTGGAAGAATTCTAACCTTCCACGGGGAAGATGTGAGCTTGCTTGATTCCCGGCCAATGCACCTCAGGCCCAGCCACACTGTGCATAGAGGCTTGCATGTTGCTGGATGCTGAACCGATTTCAGAGGGCCTTTCAGACTAAGGTCAGGAAGAAAGAACTGGTAGTCTACTTCTGAGAAATCAGCTCAGGAAGACCTATGGATCACGGTGGGCCAATCTGGGGGATGGCACCAGACTACGCAGGGTCTTGCTCCATTGTGGATGTGGTCCCCAGTCGGGAGTCAACTCAATTGCAGCTAAAACGACAATTGTCTGAAAATTTATTTATTTAAAAAGTAGCCACCCCCCAAAAAATTCCAAACAGCACAGAATTTCCTCCAGGAGGCGTCATACTGTATAGTCTCTTAGGTATTCACAAAGGATCATACTGTAGACCAGGCGTCCTCAAAATGGGGCCCGCCGAGGACATTTATCTGGCCTGCTGGGTGTTTTCGCCCCGTTTGTTTTTTTTACTTCAAAATGAGACATGTGCCGTGTGCATAGGAATTTGTTCATAGTTTTTTTTTAAACTATCGTCCGGCCCTCCAATGGGTTTGAGGGACAGTGAATTGACCCCCTGTTTTAAAAGTTTGAGGACCCCTGCATAGAGTATCATATTATACAACATTTTAATTTTTGACTCAGAGATCTTATTTATCACCACTTACGTCGTTGTTGTCTGAGTCAATCTCAACTCAGGGCAACCCCAAGTGGCACAGAGCAGAACTGCTCCTAGGGTTTCCTCGGTGACAGTCGCTATAAAAGCACATCTCACCTGTCATGATGCTGGGTGGCCTAGAACCACAATTCTTTCAGTTACCAGCCAAGCTTGAATCATTTGGGTGAAGTAGACTTGCCTAATTCTTCTTAAAAGGTATACTATTTTAAAAATTCATTCTCTATTGATAGTCATTTGGATTCTTTCCAATTTTTTCTCTGCTAGGATAAAAGATGAGGCAACAGACACTCCTGTACAATGATCTTTGTGTACTTATATAACTACATCTTTGGAGTACTTCCTAGACATTTTATATGATGCTGAAGCCCTGAATAAGCAGAGGTCATCCATTATAGAATTCAGAAATGCAAGAAGATACTGCTAAGGGGCTAACCAGCTGAACTGTAAGTTTCATAGATACCTGGCCTTGTGCCCAGTGAAATATTCCAAACTTCCTAAATACCTTTCATTCATTTTCTTGAGCCATCCCATTCTCATGTATAGGCCACACAGTTCCAAATCCAGCCGATGTCATTGCTGAAAATACAGTGCAGGTTTATCAACAAGGGATTTTACTACTTCCTTACCTTGAACTGGGTACTCCTGATGCGTGTTAAGTTCATTAACATGACCCCAGAGTTAACTCCTGCAGCACCATAGAAAGGGTGCCGAGCAAAGCGACTGTACCAGCCAATCTTGGGGATTTCATGCTCGGGGGCCATGGCTGCAAGCTGGGTAGAGTTAAAATGCCTCAGGAGTTTCCAGATGTCATCGACGGGTCTCAGAAAGAGAACGTCAGTGTCCACGTACAAAAGGGAGTCCACGTCTTTTAAAATCACCTTGTGTGTATTGGGAGGAAAGGAGGGAAAAAGCCAAACAAAACAAAAACAGGTCAGAAACCAAAATCTGACATATAAACAATGCCACCAATTTTCATCGATGACTGTTTGGTTCTAGAATAGTGCCCCCTCTTACCGCTCCTGACTTTCTTCTCCTTGGATGTGAGGAATGTGGCAATCAAGGGTCGGAGACTTTATTTAATATTTTAAATTGTGAAATGGGTGAAGGTTTGTGAAGCAGATCGGGTTTCCATGCAACAATCCCTATATAGTGTCCTGTCATCTCCCTGGTTGCAGCCCCCACAATGTAGTATTACTCATCTCTATTCTTCCCTCTGTGCCCCGCTGCCATTCCTCCTCCTTTCCTAGTCCTTCCAGTCTTCTGATCTTTGTCCTTGGGCAAACAATGCCCTTGTAGTATCAGACGATTCATTATTTTAAGCTGGGAGGGAAGGTACCTCATTAGTATTATTGTTCCCCTTATAGAGCTTCCTATTACTTGGCTGAAAAGGGAGATAAAATCTTGATCGGGGTTTGTCCAATTCCAGGACCCTGGGCTATATTTAATAACTGATGAATCTTTTAATGGATGAAAAAAAATCCAAAAATGACTAAAACCTTTTTTTTATCTTCCTTCTGCCACTCAGGTCAGCTGGCCTGGTGATATAGTAGACTAAATGAACATTGAGCTAACTGAAAGGTCAGCAGGTATGGAGGCACCAGCCACTCCACAGGAGAAAGGTGATGCTGTCTGCCTGGGAAAGATGTGCAGCCTCAGAAACTGTGAAGCGGTTTTACTCCGTCCTGTAGGGTCACCGGGGGACAGAATGATTATTGATGGTTGTGGGATGGGCCTTTTTCTTTTAGACTAGCTTTTCCTTGGGACAGCTGGGACTGGCACTGTTCACAGCCTGAAGGAGAACATCTCTTAGGAGACTAGGTGATGCCAGGTTTTGAAATAAGTATTCTCTATCTTTGGATTCATTTCATCTAGTGTCAATGGGCAAGGTTCTGCATCTTTTAGAAATGATATTTTCAACTAAGACTTGGACTTTGGAAGAGGCAAGACAAGGCTTTGGCCAGCTTTCTTGTTAGGTCAGGGATCAGCAAACTTTTTTCTTAAATACAAGATAATGAATATATTAGGCTCTGTTCCAAACTTCTCGCATCTGCTGTAACAGCCTGAAAGTAGCCATCTCTGGGGCATAAATGGCTGAGGATGGCTACCCTCCAATAAAACTGTATTTAGGGACACAGACACATCCTTTATATAATTTTCGCTTTGTTTTTGAAGGGCTAAGAATCTTCAGTAGGTGTGGACTAGGAGTCTGTGGGTCTTAAGAACCTCTGTGTACTTGTTGGTCTTCATCCCCAACTTCTTGGCCTGTTCCCAGGGCTTCCTGAGCTGCTTCTTTGTCCTGTGATGGATCTTGGCCTTCTCCTTCCTCTTCTCCTCCAGGGTGGCTGTCACCGCCTGGCACTTCCAGCCCACCTCGTGAGCTAGGTGGCCCAGGGAGGCAAAGTTGTGCAAGGGCTTCAGCTGGACCACCATCAGGCAGCAGAGACCACCATCTGCTTTCATTTGTCCTAGGGGAGTAGGGTCTCATAAAAAAACATTGAGGGCAAACAAGGTGTCTGGACCTGCTTGGTCTTATGGGGCTCCATGCCTCGCATGGTTTGCCAGAAGGTGCAGCTGGGGGCCCAGAATGGTAGGGACCTTGGGAGGGGTTGGTGTTCACATGTTTCTGGAAGAAGGGCAGGTATTTCAACTTTTTCCTGTAGAACAGCGGTTCTCATCCTGTGGGTCACGACCCCTTTGGGGGTTGGACAACCCTTTCACAGGGGGATCCTAAGACCATCGGAAAACACATCTTTAGGAACCGAGACCACTCCTCTATCGGTCTCCCGGCAGGTCCACCCACATGCAGATATGCCCACATAGGAGGACCCGGCGTGAAGACTGTTACCCATGCTACACCATGCTTAAAGACAAAATTTCATTTATTTGTAATTAGAAATAGATATTTCACAATAAATAATGACATATTGTTTTTGTCATTAATCACTATGCTTTAATTATGTTTAATTTGTAACCATGAAAATATAACTTGCATATCAGATATTTACATTATGATTCATAACAGTAGCACAATTACAGTCATGAAGTAGCAACGAAGATGATTTTATGGTTGGGGGGTTACCACAACATAAGGAACTGTTTTAAAGGGTTGCGGCATTAGGAAGGTTGAGAACCACTGCTGTAGAAGTTTCCAGAAATGTTGATGCCTTCACAGCGCAGGCCATCACTGCAATAGTTGCCACAGCCCAGTGTGGGGGACCAGCCTCCCCACAACCAAACAGATCCAAGGGGTGGATGTGTAATTGAGCAAATAAAGAGATATCAGATAAGACATGCAAGGACTCATCTCTTCCATGGCAACTGGAACCAGAATGAGGCAGTCCTGTATTCTCTCCCAAGCTGATCGAACTTGAGCAGGCAAGCTACAGTAAGCATGTACATAAACAGGAAGAGGTTGCGGTGCAGTGGTTCTCAACCCGTGGGTTGCAACCCCTTTCGGGGTCGAACGACCCTTTCACAGGGGTCTCCCAATTCATAATAGCAGCAAAATTATAGTTATGAAGTAGCACAAAAATAATTTTATGGTTGGGGGGTCACCACGACATGAGGTACTGTATTAAAGGGTCACGGCATGAGGAAGGTTGAGAACCACAGTGTTAGAAAGATACACATAACCTGGCGATAAGCTAGGGGTATACACGCAATAGGAAGGGCAGATACAAGAGGCATACATGTGACAGGAAGGTACATATGTATTATAAGACGGGCAGGTTCTAGAGTTAAGATCACAGCCCAACCTTAGTTGTCTCTGAGCTGGCTTGACCAGTGGTGTCCCTGAGCTCTTTTCCAGAGGAACAATCTATGATTCTTATCAGAAGGGAGTGGGCCCTACTTAGGGTTAGATGGTCTGACTGCTTCTGCTGGCAGATAACCTTTAGGCAGATAGCCTTCAACCAGTTGACTTTCAAGAGTATAGTAAGTGACCGTGTGCTTGCAAACAGCACCTTAGAATTAGCAGTATTATGGGGGACATTGTAGGGAATAACTTTTACTAAGGAGAATGTGATTGGGACGCATCTCCAACCCATGGATGTGAAGGCCTCCCTCCACCGGAGCCCCAGTCTTCCAGAATCCTTAACGTCTGAGTGCAGAGAATTTGTCCGCCTATACTCTCTTTCGGGCTCTGTTTCCCACTGCCCAGGAGATAGCCTCAGCCATCGAGTACCGGGACCTGCCCCTCGCCACCGGTGGCTGACATGTGGTACATTAGGCAGGATTCTCTAGAGAAGCAAAACCAGGACACTTATCTAAGAGGATAGGTTTATATAGCGAAAAGAAATATAATAGCAAATTTGACCACACGGAAGTCCAGAAAGCTCAGTCGACGACTCACTTTAATGTACTAAAGGTCTTTTCAACTGCAGCACTCGCCCAAGGCCAAGGAAGCAGAAAGTGGGAGGTTGAGGTGGCGAGGCGGCCAGTGCACAGCATGGTGAAGCAAGTCATAGTGGAGCTTCACGGTGTAGTGATGCGAGGTGGCAGCATCTGGAGTGGTGGCAAGACAGGTGGAATTCGCTCACGGGTGACAGACATGGCAAGGTGGAGCAGTGCCAGCAATGTGGTCCACGTTAACGTGGCAAGAAGGTGGCGCAATGTGCTGCACAGCCACAGGTAGCACAGCCCACGTGATGAGGCAGGGTAGTTCAAGGAGAGAAGGTGTGTGGGGGGCATCTCCATCTTGGTGGCACCTCCAAGGGAGGTCTTCAGGCTGCGACCTGGTTGACAGATTAAACTGCACCCATATCTTCTTGCAGGTGCCAGGTTGGCACAAAAAACCTAACTACCATACCTGGCCTCCATATACTTTTCTTCATTTGATCTTCCCAACAATATATACCATAAAAGCCGTTCTCAGCTCAGGGGTCATACCTAGCCATTGTCTTACAGTTCACAGATGCCAGCTGCCTGAGGTGCATGAGCTCTCCAGCGCTAACTGCTCAGCTTACCAGATTTTAGCTCTGGGTTTGGAGACTTTAAAACCCACCCAGTAATAAAGTGTCCCTAAATTTAGGCATAACCTAAGTTTGGCGTAACCAAAGAAAGGCTTGAACCTTCCTAGATCCCTGGGCTGTCATCATCCTAGCACCATAGCAACCACCCACCAGGCCCCTGCGTATCTAGAATGGATGAAAGGGCTGCTTCAAGGGGTTTTCAGATCGAGCAATTTCAAAGCCTATGTGATTAATCACAGGATTTATCTTGCTTTCCTCATCTCTTAAAAGAATAGGTTTTATAAACTAATAAAATGAAACTAAAAGCAATGACCATCTACCATCATGTTTTTATGAAAGATTGCCTTGATACTTGTTTTAATAACTTCACTATCCTGTCAGGATTAGGATGAATTCTTTAATTGAATATACTACAGTTAAATAAATCTACCATATTATCCTTGTTTTTTCTTCTAAATCCATGGCAAAGTAAAAGGTTTTACGAAGTAAAAAGAATTTACTTTGTCATAGACAAACCCTAGTCTACTGATGCCATTTAAAAACCAGAACTTCAGTCCCATGGAGAAAGGGTACACTCTTTATAAAAGCATTAATATTATGATCCAAATGATATATTAGATGTACATATATGAATTATTAAACCAATAACATTTTATATGTAAATACTGTATTAAATACTAGTTAAGACACCCTGTACCCTCAAGAGCATCCCAAGGGCTCAACATCGGGCACATTCATTTTCTGAGAGAGAAACCTGAAGCACAGCCACGTGTTCCATCCAAGTTCATGTGTCACATACTGTGAGTGATACAAGCTTAAGAAAGCAAGAAAGCAAGCTAAGCCACTTTCTAATATGTATTTAAGGGAACCAGAGACTTCACAGTTGCATGGAGTTCCAAGAAAAAGTGAATTTAACATTACAGAATCAGAGAGGAAGAGACAGTGATTTCAACCCAAGGGGAAATGTATTCTATTTTATAGCTGGGTGTCTTATTCCAAAAAAACCTTACAAGGGTGAAAGGGTGGGGGAGGAAAGGGAAAAAAAGAGGAGCTGATATCAAGAGCTCAAACAGAAAGAAAATAATTCGAAAATGATGAAGGCAACATATGTTCAAAGGTGCTTGATACAACTGCTGTATGAATTATTATAAGAGCTCCCAATAAAACGATTTATTTATAATTAAACAAATAATAATAATCAAACACCCACAAAAAGCTCAAACCTGGAATAAAGCCATATTACGTACGCGTTATATAGAAATGTATTCAACACATCTAACACTTGGCAGGTTGCAGTTGTTTCTTGGTCTTAACTCATTGGCTCCTTCAATTGAGCACATGTGATTCCAATCATGAAAACACAAAGAGCTGAACAAGAAAGCTGAAGAACAATCCGGAGGGGGAAGAAGCCCATTGTGCAGCGAAGCTAAGGACGTGTCTTTAATCAGCCCAGGGAAAGAAACCACGTGCGCTGAATCAGGCATGTATGAAATCACAACAACTCACACGCAGTAAGTTTCTATTTAACCAACATATTTCTGAACACGCAGATTGCTCCCACTCTTTCGCTGCTTTTTGTTTTGTTCTCTTTCACTGTTATAAACAACACTATCTATGGACATCTTTTTAGAGGAATGTAGAGGCATTCCTGAACACGTGGCATTTCATTAAAAAATATTTACATAGTTCAAAAATGGAAATATGTTAAAGTGAGTTCTTTAACAAGTTTTGCTTCTCTCTTCCTGTTACTAGGTCCCCTACGTGGGAGTGACCAGGTGTCTGGAGTCCCCTGCGTGGTGCCAGAGACATTGCTGGCACAGAGAACCACACGGCCTCCATGTTCAAGCTCACCTTTGCAGGCTGTCAAGTGCACTGCAGTGTTCATCAGCCTGCTTTCAAAAGTAGTATGCATACAAAATCTGCCCATATCTGTAGACCAAGTGTTTTTAAAATTATTTTTATGCCTGTATAGTATGTGGACTGCCCGCAATTATCTAGTCACCTAATGTGAAGCACTCAAGTTGTTCTCAAGCTTCACCAGAAGGAGTAAGAAACTCAAATCCTACCCATTGCCATGGTCTTCAGTCCTGCTCATAGCGACCCTTTAGGACACCTCATCTTGACTCAATTCAAAGCACGTTTGTAAGCTCCTTAAAATATAGTGACAGAGTCCAAGAATAGGTACTTTTGTAGTTTTGACAGATAATACAATGTATGCTTCTATCCATCGTGAAGGATGGTCCCTTTGCCCTGATCTTCACCAGCACTATGATCACGCTCTTGGATCTCTGCTGGCATGGGGACATGCCTTAATCCTAGTCTAACGACTCCTGTTGTTAGATCTCTCTGGAGCTAGATTTATACCTCGGTCCTTGGCTCCGCGCGAGAAAGAATTCACGCCGAAGCCTGGTCCATGATCGAAGTGAGTTTTATGAGGGTTAGAAGAAGTTTCAGGTTTACACGGCACCCAAGGGGCTCCTCCCGGACATGCGGCCTGGCTGGAAGCAGCTCAGCGTCCAGCAAAGCGTCCCAAAGTCCCGCCCAAAGCTCTCTGCGCCCAAGTCCACCCACCCCCACCCCCACCCCGGCTTCTGCCTTTTTACAGATTTCACAGGGAGGCATGGTGGAAGACCCCTGATTGACCCCATTGGCTGAATTGTATTTACCTGGTCTAGGTGGGCCAATTTAAGTTCACGCCCACCCCTGCCTACTGCATGTGCAGTGCGCCACTCCTTTGTTTCCCTAGCTGGCCCTCTGGGCACACGTTAACGGACATCCCCCAGTCCTATGCTGGCCTACCTAACACTGTCAGTCATCACATGCTAGTCTACCCCGGAGAGCCCTGGTGGGGCAATGGGCAGCACTCTGCGGTTAACAGAATGACTGGTGGTTCAAAATCAACTGCCCCACTCTGGAGTGAAAACCTGGGTGCTACCTCTGTACAGATTCCAGCCTGGGAAACCCCGTGGGGCAGTTGCACTCTGTCAGAGGGGTTGCTCTGAGTCCGACAGGACTCGTTGACACACAAAAGCAACATCAGTTTTACCTAGGGGGTCCACTTGCTACCTGGGGGGGTCCAACCTCATGGCGGGAGGCGATGCCAAGTTAGTGGACAAGGGGTGAGCATTAGTGGGAGCTCTGAATAACAACTCTGCTTCCCAACCATACACGTCCCAGACCCAAATCAGCCCCGGTGGGAGACCCTCTCTAAACAAGCCTCTCCAGAACCCTCCACTGATGAGGCTCCATCCTGGAGACATGCCTGCTCAAGAGCTGGTGCTGCTTGTGGAAAGATTACGAATCCTCAGTGAAGGAGCCAGCTGCCAACTGTGGTCAAATCCAGCCGCCAGAGGAGCTGTGCTTCGCACGGAGAGCACACTTTTCAAAATGATATCGTACCGCATTTCTGGTAGAAGTTCACAGACCGAGTTAGGTTCCCCTGTGGCCACTTGCACGCAAATCCGTCACTGACACGAGGTCCTGCTCGTCAGCGTGCGGACTCTGCGTTCCAGTCGCTCTTCCGGTCATCTGCCTAGTTAGTGACTCTGAGTGGCCAATATTTTCTTAAAAGCTGGAGATGGCACAGATTACTTGAATTTCTAGGAGCTTCTGAAAAACCCCCAAGCTCAGGGGACAATCTGCCCCCACCCACTGTGTCCACAGCGTACTCATAGAACAAACATCTACGGACGGTCACCAAGACCAAAGGCTCTGTCCTCGTGATGCAGTGGGAATCAGAAAATGAACACGGGAGGGAGCGGTTGCATCGGCCTCGCACGCTGTGTTCCCACACGACTCCAGACATACTGGACCTCGCCGCTGCAGAAGCCTGATTCCCTCCCTAGCACCTCCACACTACTGGGTGGTCCTGGGCCAGGGAATGCTAGTGGTGGGTTTCTGGGGGGATGTCAAAGTCTTGTTCTTGACTGTGATGGTTAACAGGTGTTAACTTGTCAAACTAAGCACCTACAGTATTGGCGTGTTCTTATTGGTACGGTCATCACATTAAAACCAAACAAGTCACACTGAGGGCACATGTCAGACCCGGTATAGCAGTACAAGGTTTAAGAACTCGAGTTCCTGAGTTCAAATCCTGGCAGCATGGCCCACTATCCCCATGGGTTGGAACAAGCTGCTCAGTCTTTCCAAGCTCAGATTCCCCATTCGTTAAAGGTGAAAAACCACCGCCACCCCTACTGCCATCCTGGGTTGTTATATTGATCAGGTGAAATGCAGCCCAGAGGGCACTCAGTACATAGTACGTGTTCAATAAATAGCAGTTACTATTGCTGTAAGTGCTCTCTGTGTTTCCCCTTTGAAAATGTCAAGTATAATTAGTGCCCACAGCACTTCGTGTTGATAATTTTTAAAAAACCTTTTATTTAGTCAGAGTCAAGCAGCCAAGAAATGAAGGTTTTGAACTCTTTTAATACCATAATCTACTTATTATCTTTCTGCAAACAAGTACATAAGGCTTTCTCACGCCTGATCTGGGGTGGGGGGTGGGGAGGCGCACACTGCAACTTTGGGGCGAATTCTGTAGCAGAGCTTAGAACCGGTTATCCCTGGTTCAGTCTCCTGCAAAGAGGAGAGATTCTGATTTAGTATATCTGGGTGACAATGTGCATGCTTCGCAGGTGATGGAACTGGAATGCACCTTCAGACCCAAGCCCTGTTGTGCAGCAATGGTGCTGCACTAATTTGAAGAGGGCCATTGTTGGCTTCATTATAATAGAAAGAGGAAAATTTACATAAAGGATATAAAATTAGCTATTCGAATTCCCTTATGGAAATTAGTCAGCAGGAAAAAATGAAGCCCTTGTTTCCTTAAAGTCAGGGGGAGGAAGGCGCACACAAAAGCTATTTGTGCCTTGTTGCTGGTGGCAGGAATGTGTGCTCTGCCCCTTCGCCAGCCCACCTGGGAGCAGCCTCCCATGGGGTGTGCTCTCCAAGCATCAGCAAAGCCCGCAGAAGGATCACCACTGGCTAAGTGCTCACCTTCAAGTTCCTTCTGCTCAAATCTGATGATACAAGTTGATGGCTGGACATTTCGGGTTTGAGATATGATTACACTTGTTCAAATTCTGTTTCCACCACTTGCTGGGTGGTCTTGGGCAAGCTGCTTAAGCCTTCAGAGTTTTAGTCTCCTCATCTAACTGCAAGGTCCAGAGAGGAGACTCAATTCAGTCATGAGCCGGGTGGGTTACAAACAGCAACATTTATTTCTGGCCTGAGTGGAGACGGGCTGAGGCTATTCCATGATACATACCATGCATCAGCTCTGGGTTCAGGGACTGGTGCCCTTAGGTACTGCACAGAAATGAGCAATGGCCTTGGCCCCTCTGAGGTGAAGGGAGGCATCAGTCGGGTGTAAGACATGAACATTTTTTTAACAAATTCTCAAGGGTTCATGGGGGAGGGATATTAGAGAAAGGAGGGAAAAACGAGGAGCTGATATCAAGGGTTCAAGCAGAAAGAAAACATTTTAAAAATGACGATGGCAACATATGTACAAATGTGCTTGACACAATGAATGGATGGACGGATTGTGTTAAGAGTACTATGAGCCCCCGATAAAATGATTTAAAAAAGAAAGAAACGAGGATGGCAAGTCTTTGTACATCACCAAGAAAAACTAGCACCCGGCATCCTGTTTTGTAAAGTGCGGGGCCAATGAAGACAGAGGAGACCCTCCTTGTGAGGGATTAACACGCTAGCTTTAACTAGCTGTAACAACGATCTCAAACACACCACTAACCATGAAGGTGGTGTCCAACTGGGAACCTTTTGCTCTGTGACACTGAAGGTCAGGAGACAGATGCTTCAATAGAAACTAGGACTAACATACGTACATGCACACAGAAATCTACACATCCATTTGGGGCTTCTGAAAGTCTCAGCGATGAACGCTCCGCATTCAGAACGGTCCAAGTTGGCTGTTTCCAAACAAAGGCGCTCCTGTTTGGTGCCACGTTGGCACAAGCACCCTCTTTTGCTGACATAGTGGAAGCCGCAGATAGGCCTCTGAACACTCACTGACTGTCTGTTTCCCTCTTTCCCTTTTCTTTTGGACATGCAGTGGGAGCTCTACACAAAAAACATCAAATGGTGATTTAGCATACTAATGGTTTGGAGATTTTTGGATTGTTTGCTAAATTATTAGTTTTAAGGGACAAATGCTGCCCCTATCCCTGAAAACGAAAGCATTTCCACTTCTATTTTTGCTTCTACTGCGCCCCCTCGTGGAATTACATAGAAGCAAAACTGATTTTTGGTGAAATTTTTTTTTT
>NW_022103928.1:5681802-5683698 GCF_000313985.2 Echinops telfairi
GACACCAGTGAGTTTAGTTTTGGGTTTTGGCTCTAGACACTAGGATGGATCAAAGCTCTTTGCCTTCAGTAGACTTACATGCCAGAGAAGGAACTCCAAAGAGTGACAAAGAAACAAAATGGCAAAGTTATGTGATATTCTAATTTTGAAGATGGGGCAGGTGGATGGAGCAGGAAAGGGAAACAACAGCAAATACAACAGCCACAAGGAACAGGTGAATGTAAGCAAATACATGTACTTTCCTTATCCCATTTAACAGCGGGAGAATGGAAGACTCGGGATTCTTCCAAAAGCATTTTGAGGAACACTTTGGGAACTCTGTAAGGTCTTCAGAGTTCATAAACCACAAGAAATATCAGAGACCATGATACTTTTTCATATTATAGAAAAGACTTGGGTTCCAAAATTCTAAGATTTACCCCAAGACGAATAGCTTAAATTCCCTAAAGTACAGCCTCCTTCTTTGTAAACTGGATATAAACGAACACGTTTCTCTAAGAGTTGGGAAGAGTCACTGATCTCGGCATGTGACAAATGCAGCAGATGCCAGACAGCGTGTTAACCTCCCTCCATTCCTCCTTTTTCCACAGTGGATTCGGCCAGCATATTTTAAAGCACTGTTTCTCAAGTTATTTTCAACTGCAAGTCACAAGTAATGAGAGATGCATTTATGTTGTGATCCTAGTATACACATGCACACACAGACAAAACAGAAACACGCATTTCAAAAATAACAGATGTCCTTGTAATATACAATGGACTTGCATGAATTTACACCTTATTCTCCTTTATTGCATATGTTAGTCTGGGTAAACTAGGGAAACAAATCCATAGAAACTCATATAAATATATAAGAGAGAGTTTTATATAAAGGGTAAGTGTACATTAAGAAATCATCCCAGCCCAGTGCTGCCCAAGCCCATAAGTCCAACATCAACCCATATATCCGACACCGATCTGCAAAGTCCTCCTCAATCTCACAAAACACACTCAATGATGCTGACTGCAGGAGGAAAGCCGAATCAGCGAATGTGTAAGCATCTCAGCACGGGCAGGGGTTTCCACACGGGTGCTCTAGGACCCAGGGCTGCATCAGGTTAGGTCCATGTGGCTTCTCCTCAGGGATGTCTTGCAGGAAGTGAGCCTTGCCATCTGAAGCAGGATACTGGCTAAGGCAGCTGCACCCTGGTTCGACTATCAGAAAGCAAGAGATCCGAGAACTAGAAAGGCGAGGCACACGGAGCCATTTATCCCTCCACCCTTCAATTAATCCCACATGTGTTTATCAGCCAGGTTGGCACAATATATCTTAACTATCTCATTGCACTATTCAAAATGTGGGCATTATCTACTACATTGATTTCAAGGGTCACTGGTGGGCTTATCTTCACAAATTGACAAACACAGGTCAAATCGTTAACAAAGGCTTGATAAATAATTAAATATAGACAGGCAGATAGACCTATGAATAAATACATAAAATACATAAAAATAGTCCCTCAGTCCTCCCCTACCCCTCAAATTTCTACTCTCAGAGCAAGTAACAAATTCCAGTTATTTCAATGGAATCTTTGGTAAATCCCTCCAGACCTCTAAGAAGGATGCCCATCTACTGCTTTCTTCCCCTGAGAGAAAAGGATTTACCGTAGCTCTGTTTCACAAAAAGTATCATGCCCATGCACACATGTCCACGTGACAGCCTGTCTCTATAAACCCAACTCACTGCCATTGAGTGGATTCTGACTCATAGCAACCCTACAGGACAGAGTAGAACTGCTCCTGTCAATTTCTGCAGCTCTTTACAGGAGCAGAGAGCCTCATTCTTCTCCCACAGAGCAGCTGGTGGTTTGGAACTGCTGACCTTTTGTCAGCAGCTCAACTCATGTAACCCACTAT
>NW_022103928.1:5685617-5691600 GCF_000313985.2 Echinops telfairi
CCTGGTGTTGTCCCCCGCAGGGCCATGGGCCAGTGGGCTCCTCATTTCTATATGGTGGGATCAAAATTTTATTTATATCAACATACAGTATTATCTTTCATACCAGGTAAACACTATTTCCAATTAAGCCATGAAATAAGCATAGCAACTTTTTCTTTCGGCACAACTCTTGTTTTCCTTTATGTTGGTAACTGGTGTTTCCCTGTGGCTCTTGGTTTGCTTGTGCTGCTTTCCATAGATCTACCCGAGCTTCTTCTGGGGCAGCGGTTCTCAGCCTTCCTAGTGCCGCAACCCCTTTCATACAGTTCCTCGTGTTGTGGTGACCCCCAACATCAAATTATTTTTGTTGCTACTTCATAACGGGAATTTTGCTACTCTCATGAATCATAATGTAAATATCTGATATGCAGGATGTATTTTCATTGTTATAAGTTGAACATAATTAAAACATAGTGATTAATCACAAAACAATATGTAATTATATGTTGTGAAATATTTCTTTCGAATTACAAATAAATGAAGTTTTGACTTGAAGCATGGTGTAGCATGGGTAACAGTCTTCATGCGGGGTACTCGGATGTGGGTGTATCTGCATGTGGGCGGACCCGCCTGGAGATGAATAGAGGAGCGGTGTCTTAGTTCCCAAGACCACCGGAAATATGTGTTTCCAATGGTCTTGGGTGACCCCGGTGAAAGGGTCGTCCGATCCCAAAGGGGTCGCAACGCACAGGTTGAGAACCACTGTCCTGTAGATTCTCCATGCTCCAGTCAGAACACTGTGTAGCTACTATCTCTTTTCCCCTGGGACTCTCAGTCTCTATTGTGTGGGATTACTTACTTGCTTGCTGTAGTACACATCTTTGATTTTCTAGATTTATTTCCGGCACCCCTTCTTTGGGGTCAAGCACATTATCCAGTAGCTCCCTGAGAGAGGGATTGTGGGAGATAAACATTTTTGGAACTGTGTCCATCAAAAATTGTCAGTTCTCTCCAGACATTTGATAGGTAGTTTGTCTGGGTATAGAATCCTAGGTTGCAAAATTTAGTGTAATTTACTTCTCTGTTGATTTCCTCACCTTTGTTTTCTCTGTTCTCTTTTCCTATAGCTCCTGTTGTCATGTTAGATCTGTCCTTTAAATAATTTCCTGATCATTTTTCATTGTTATTCTCCATCTCTTTTGCTTTTTGCTTTACTCGAAGGGGATTTTTCTCAACTTTTTCTTACAGTTTTACTGAGTTGCTCATCTGCTATTATATTTTTTATTTCCAAGAGCTGGCCTTTTTCTCCTCAAAATGTTTCATTTAAAAAAAAAAGAAGAATCTCTTGCTTCTTTCACATATGTAAATCTTCTTTTATTGCTCTGATAACTTTCTATAAGTTTTTCTTACTCTGTAAAAATTATTCTAAGTTCATGTTTTTTCTCTTTTTTGCTTTGATCTCCAACGAGCTAATCAGTGTGTTTTCCATTCATTGTTAAGAAGTGTTTAGAAGGAGGTAGAAGGGGCCTGTTGGCTGTGTGATTCAGTGTAAGGAGCTAACTGGGACAGTTAGTAGAGAACCCTCTAGGGTCAGTGTCATTAAATAGCCAAAAATGTCTCTTCCAACCCTCGTCCCAGAAGACATTATTTTTTCCCAGCAGGCTTGTGTTTGTCTGGGTTGACTAGAGAAACAAATCCAAAGACATTCATATGTCTGTAAGCGAGCTTTATATCCAAGAGCAATTATGTATGAGAAAACATCCCAGCCAGTCCAAATCAAACCCATAAGTCTGATAATAGCCCATAAATTCCTCTTCTGACTCATGCGGTGCATGCAGCGATGCCGATGCAGGAAGATCACAGGCTGGTGGGTGAAACGTCTTGTGGATCAGTGGCAGTGGAAGCATCTAAGCGCTGGCCAGAGTCTCCATGGGGCTCCTCAACAGGAAGGTGAAGCAGAGACACAGTGTAGTCCATCTCCCAGAAGAAAAAGAGGAAGCTCACAGAACCCTCATGGGCACAACACACCCGCAAGGAAGCATTGTCAGGCTGTGATCCGATTGACAAGCTAGATCCCACCCCATTCACTCTTCATATCCTCAAGTTAACATGAGATTATGTAACTACCACATGGCTCTGCTAGAACCTAGACTCCCAATTATGTGAGGTAAGGGCTTTTGGTCTGAATTTTCAGTATACTGTATCAGTTTTCAACAGAACCTCCTGCTTACATGATGCCTTAAACTGTGCTTGGATTTCTCCAGTGCAAAGACCGTCGGTGTTATCTTTTCTAGAAACTAACCCCCTACATTTTTCTCCATAGAAGGGAGAGGAAGATTCTCAGTCACGATAGGAGGCAGGCAATCTGGGTAGGGCCCAACTCTTCCCAAAACTGCTTTGCCAAGAAACCTCTGGTTTCTAACCGCATTCTCACTAGCACTTGCAGAGGCATCTGATGCCCCTTGTTCAGTGACATTTTGGTGTCTGTATTATGTAGACGATTTGTTGCTGCGCCTTCCCTCATGCTGACTAAAGAAACAGCGATCTCACTTGACTAAAGAGTCTGGGTGTTTACTGTCAGCATATTCTCCTGTCTTATTCTCTTTGTCGTCGAAGGTTTACGCCCTTAAAATGAAAGAAAAAGGTTTTACTTATCCTTTTAAATATAATTTTGGGGAAAAATGACTAAAAATACAAGTGTTTTCTTCCCTCTTTAATCAGACACAGCCTTGTTTGTCAAGCTGCCATTGATTCTAAAGGTCCCTCATATCCTTTCCTCTTCTGATTAACTCACCATGAACCAATTCCTATTATTTGCACCCAAAGAATTCTATTAGTCAGCAATCAACATGTCAGTTTTGAATCGCACGCTCACATGCTTCATAACAAACCCAGCAATGCTTTAGCTTCAGAACTTCCCAACCAATTACTGTTGAGTCAATCCTGACTCATAACCACGCCCAAGTCGAACTGTGCCCCGGGGGTTCTTAATGGCTGGTTAGTTCCAGAACGACTAGTATGGTAATTATGTTGCAGAGACAATTCCCTATGATACATCTCATGTCATAAGCCGAGTCTTATTACAACTGGTCTGTGCTGGTTATGGCTATTTAACAAGATAAGACCCTTGTGGGAAAGGAATTAAGAATATCTCAGTAGGTTTTTCCACACATCAGTCCTAATAATAATAGCAAACACAATAATAAAATACCACATAACACTTACTTTGTACCAGATACTATTTCTTTTTTTTTTTTAATCATTTTATTAGGGGCTCATACAACTCTGATCACAATCCATACCAGATACTATTTCTAAGGGTGTTAAAACTTATTTAAATTTTCAAACACTACACAATAGGTAATGTATCCATATTTCTATTTTATAAATGCGCAAATTCAGGTCAGAGAAAAGTTAAGTTATTGCTGCAGGTTATAAAGGGGTAAAATGGCAAGACCAAGATTTTTAACATATTTGGGCTACCTCCATATTCTTTAGTCTGAACTACTATGTCATACTGCCTCTACTTTTCTCAATTCATTAGCTTTTCTATTAAATTCCTCAGAACATGATGGCTAAGGAGCCCTGGTGGTGCTGTGGTGGGTGTAGGACTAGCTACAGGCCAGTGGTTCACATCCACCAGCTGCTCCACAGAGAAAGATACGGCTTTATGTTTCCATAAAGGTACAGGTCTCGGAAACCCTACAAAGGATCACTATTGAGTCTAAATTGATTCAGCAGCAGTGAGCTTGGTTTTCTGGATTAATCTGATGGCTATGAGGCAGCAGTGACTGGACCCTTGCCTCTCAGTCAGGTACCCTAGGTTTGATTTTTGGAAAAGGAATCTTGTACATAGTCACCATCTATCTGTTGGCTTGCATGCTGGAAAAAGTCCCAGACTGAGATACACTAGGAAGAAAGTCCTGGCGATCTATTTCCAAAAATTGGGCAGTGGATCACAATGGTGCAGCCTGCAACCAAGCATGGGAATGACGTAGGACTGGCAGTATTTCATTTTGTTGTGCACAGGGTCATTGTGAGTTGGGAACGAACGTGATGGCAACTAGCAGCAGCAGCAGCAGCAGCAGCAGCAGCAGCAATGCAGTGGCTAATGAATTCCCTAAAAGCACACTTCACATATTACCTCATTTTCCTCATCTTGCAAAATAAAAATGCCGTAGCAGTGCTGAGTAAGCTGGATGTCTACTGTGTCCCCCACCCCCCAAGCCCCCCAGGACATCTTCCTCCGTCTTGTAAAACAGCAATCCTCTTTCATAGGAAGAAACTCATTCCATGTGGTTGAGAAGTTGACCCAATTCTCCATCTGTAAGCATGTGACTCAAGGAGGCCCCACCACAGATTACACTGATAATTGTCCTTGGTTATTTAGGGATAAGCACATGACTCATGTTGGACCAATTAAAGAATAACCCAGAATTTTTATACCATAGTTAGTATACACCATGCTTATTTTTCTTTTAACAGTTTTATTGAAATATAATTGGTATATCACACAATCAACCCATTTAAACATACAACTCAATGATTTTTAATATATTGGTAGGGCTGTGTAACTAACGCCACCATCTAATTTTAAAACTTATTTATCACCTTAACAAGAAATCCTACACTCATTAATAGTCCTTCCATGTCCCCTCCAACCTGCCCAACCCTCTGAAACTTCAAACCCACTTTCTGTTTCTTTAGATTTGCCTTTTAGCACATTTCATACGACCAGTCATATAACATGTGCTCCATTGTGACAGGCTTCTTTCACTTAGCATGCTTTCACTGTTTCTTTATATTATACATGAACCAGGACTTTCCTTTTATTTTTGATAAATAGCATTCTACTTTATGAACATGCTGCATTCATTTGCTGGTGGTACGGGGGGGCTATAGATGTTGGGCTGCTAGCTGACAAGGTTGGTGTTTGGAACCTATCAGTCACAGTCTGCTTCTTTAAAGATTGATCAGTCTTGGAAACCTCTCAGCTGTCCTACACGGTCACTGTGAAACTGGATGCACTCAATGGCTGAGGTAGTTAGTTACTGTGTCAACCTGGCCGATAAACACATGTGGGGTTAATTGAAGGGCGAAGGGATAAATGGCTTGGTGAGCCTCGCCTTTCTAGTTCTCGGATCTCTTGCTTTCTGATGGTTGGACCAGGGTGCAGATGCCTTAGCCAGTTCCCTGCTTCAGATGGCAAGGCTCACTTCCTGCAAGACATCCCTGAGGAGAAGCCTCATAGACCTACCCCGATGCAGCCCTGGGTGCTGGAGCACCCGTGTGGAGACCCCTGCCAGGGCTGAGATGCTTACACGTTCACTGACTCGGCTTTCCTCCTGCAGTCGGTATCACAGCGTGTGCTTTGTGCGATGGAGAAGGACTTTGTGGATTGGTGGAAGACGTATGGGTTAATGTTGGACTTGTGGGCTTGAGCAGCACTAGGTTGGGATGTTTTCTTGATGTGCACTTAACCTTTATATAAAACTCTCTCTTATATATATGAGTTTCTGTGCATTTATTTCTCTAAAGTACCCAGACTAACATGATGGCCATGGGTTTTTTGAGGAGAGAAAAGGAGACTTGGTCATCTGTTGATGGCTGTTTCCTTTTTTTTGCCTCTATGAACATTCACAGGAGCCCTGGTGGCTTAGTGGTTATGTACTGGACTGTGACCCACAAGGTCAGCAGTTCAAAAACACCAGCTTTCTCCTCCTGTCAAGTTACAGTCTCAGTAACCCACAGGGGCAATTCTGACCTGTCCTATGAGGTTATCATAAGTAGGCATGAATTCGATGGCAGTGAGTTTGTTTTGTATTTTATTAATGACCATTCACATGCAATGTTTTTTAGCACATTTTTTTTCAGGGTGTACATCTAGGAAGGAGCCCTGGTGGTACAACGAATACACACTTGGCTGCTAACTGAAAGGTCAGCTGTCTGAATACACCCGTCCTCCATAGAAAAGAGCTGGGGGTCTCCTCCCATGCAGATTAAC
>NW_022103928.1:5691892-5698816 GCF_000313985.2 Echinops telfairi
GGATCTCCTTCTATGCAGATTAACGTCTAGGAAACCACGGAAGGCCATTCTCCATGGTTGTGGAGGGTTTGCTGTGCGGCAAAATGGACTCCACGGCGGCGGCCACAGTCACCTCTGTGTACAGGCGAGCGGATGGCGGGGCAGTGGTAGCTCTGCGGCGCAATCAGGCGTTCCAGACGGCTTCCCACAGCACCTTCACCTTGACATTCCCAGGAAGACAGGGGGCTCTAAAGCCGACATTCACTGTGATCTATCATTTTTATTTCAGTAATCCAGTGTGTATGAAGTGAAATGTTATTGATGACTACTGATGTTAAGTATCTCTTCATATATTGATTGGCCATTTGTTCGTCTCCTTTGGAGAAATGTCCATCCTAATCTGTTATGGGTTGAACTGTGTCCCCTCTCCCCCACGCCCCAAAGGTATATTAAACTCCCAATCCCCAGAAGTTCAGAACATAGTCTTAGTTGGAATGATTATAGGTACGGTAGATTTCATGTGAACTAATACACCTAATCTTTTTATGACTGGTCATTATAAGAAGAAAAAACAGGAACACAGAGTAACGCACAAGGAAAAAGGTCATATGATGGCAAAGATATAGATTGAAGTTATACTACCACAAGCCAAGGAGCACCAAAGGTGTGGCTAGGAAAATATTTGCTGGAGACATAGCATGGATACATCCGATCATCTTAACAGAACCACTGTAGATTTAGACTGAGTCAGCGAGGGGCAGTATTAAATGAAGGAAGGCTATCAGACTTCTCAAATTCCACAGGCAGGAAATGAGCTGATAGAGTTATATACTGAGAACATGCCCTACACTTTTTTTTGCCCTATTCTTAGTGAAAAGCAATTACCCTGTAAAAATCATGTGGATGGGCAGCATCTGACCTTCCCGTACTGTACCAGAGGGAAGGAGAATCAAACTCAATAATTGCTCATAGGCAAAGTCACGCTGGAGCTGAAGAAAATAAAAACAAGACCATAAAAGCAGTACTAAAGCATGATTTAGAGACCATGTCATGAATAGATATGATACATTGAACACTAATAACTGAAGACCAGATGAATTGGGGGAATAACAAATGACATCATACACGAAGAAAGAAAAGAGTCATTAAAAGAGAAAATAAAAAAGCGCCAAAAGTGGGTATCAGACAGACTCTGAAACTTACTCTGGAACACAGAGTAGCCAAAATGAATGGAATAAATGAAGTAAAAGACGTGAACAGCTGATTGATTTCAAAGGGTTTCTTGGGGGCACAAAGTATAAGGAAATGTGCAAAAACCTGGAGAAACCCTAAAGGGAAGAATACACTTGACCTTTCTCAAGCTGAAGAAATGAAAATTCAAGCCTTCGGCTACAATAATGAAGGATTCTATGGTCAAAAAAAAAAAAATCTATGATCACCCAACGGTTGCAGCAGTACATTGACAGGGAGCTTTCAAAAGCTCTGGCCAGATTCAGAAGAGGACTTGGAACAAGATATCATTACTGATGTCAGTTGGATTTTAGCTGAAAACAGAGTATACCAGAAAGATGTTTACTTATGTTTTATTGACTAGGCTAAAGCATTTGACTGTGTGAATCATAACAAACTACGGATAACCTTGAGAAGAATGGGAATTCCAAAGCATTTCATTGCGCACATATGGAACTTGCTGATGGATCAAGAGGCACGTGTGCGAACAGAACAAGGGGACACTGCATGGTTCACAATCAGGAAAGGTGTGCAAAAGGGTTGCATCCTCTCATCATACTTAATCTACATGCTGAGCACATCATCAGAGACGCTGGATTGGAGGAAGGCTTGTTGACCACCTGAGACATGCAGCTGACATAGCCTGGCTGGCTGAAAGTAAGGAGGACTTGAGGCATTTCCTGATGAAGATCAAGGCATGTAGCTTTCAGTATGGATTACAACTCAATGTAAAAAAGAACCAAATCCTCATAAACAAACCAATAGGTGACATCACGATCAATGGAGAAAAGAGTGGAGTTGTCGAGGAGTTTGTCTTGTTTGAATCCACAGTCAGTGCTCATGGAAGCAGCAGCCAAGAGATCAAAAGACATGTTACATTAGGTAAATCTACTGCACAAATACTTTGTCAAGCATTGAAAAGTAAGAATGTTACTTGAGGCCTAAGGTGCACCTGACCGTGGTGTTTTCGATCATGTCATATGCATGTGAAAGTTGGACATTTAATAAAGAAGACCAAAGAAGAATCTATACATATGAATTGTGCTGCTAGTGGGTAGTGGTAGGATTAAAATACTTTTAACAACCGAGTCTCTACCCTAGCAACTATTTTAAGTATAAAAACAATATACCAAAAAGTAGCTTAATACTTCATACAGACAATCTTTAAATAAGAACGATACAAGAGGTACACAAAACATACAGCTTTCCTCTGGTTCTTTAATGCTTCCTCCCCCCTGTTATCATGACCCTAATTCTACCTTACATAGCTGGCTAGACCAGAGCATGTACATGGGTATAGATAAGAGCTGGAAACACAGGGAATCCAGGACAGACAAACGCCTCAAGACCAATATCGAGTGTGTCCATACCAGGAGGGGAAGCGGAAGGTAGAGGGAGAAAGTGGGAACCGATCACAATGACCAACTTAAAACCCCTCCCAGGGGAATGAACAACAGACAAGGGGGTAAAAGGAGACACCGGGCAGTGGAAGACATGAAAAAATAATAATTTATAAATTATCAAGGGTTTGTGAGGGAGGGAGGGGAAAAAATGAGAAGCGGATACCAAGGGCTCAAGTTGAAAGAAAATGCTTTGAAAATGATGATGGCAACATATGTACAAATGTGCTTGTGATATTTTGATAAGAGCTGTATGAGCCCCCAATAAAATGATTAAAAAACCAAACAAAACTAGATTGTTACAAGAAAGTTTTAAAATATCAATGAAAATGTTATTTAAGATTTTTCCATATATTTTTTTATTGCAATACTCTTCCCTTTTATCTGAGCATCATCGGCTGTGTGATTTTTCTTTAACTGATTTTTCACTATAGGAGTAGGATCCCATTGCTTTAGAGCAGTGGTTCTCAACCTGTGGATTGTGACCCCTCCCTGTGGGGATCGAACAGCCCTTTCACGGGGGTCGCCTGTTTCATTACAGTAGCAAAATTACAGTTACGAAGTAGCAACAAAAATAATTTTATGGTTGGGGGCTAACGACAACATGACGAACTGTATTAAAGGGTGGCGGCATTAGGAAGGTTGAGAACCACTGCTTTAGAGGTAGGCCAATTAAACAACAGTCATTGTGTTTGATATATTAGAAACAGGTGACATTTCTTCTTATGGTCATCTTTGAAAACCCCTTTCTGCTACTGCTGAATTTCAGCAAGTGTTCTGACAATATTTTTAGCTCTTTGAACACTTTCAGGACTTGGGTAATACCCGTGAGAATTTGAGGCATAACACAGAGGTGAACAAATGACAGTGTGTCACCCTCTGGGTGCTTGGCACTTTTTCTCATTACGCTATGTGTGTTTGCTTACATAAGAAATGCAAGGGAATGCAAATACAGTATTTCATTAAAGGAAAATGCATTTTATGAAACCGATAAATATTCAAGCATAGTTTGTCTAATATTTTAGACCCGTGGACAAAATTAATATTACTATGGGCAATATGTTATTGCATAAATGAACATAAAAAAATGAGTGAGGAGGCTGTCCGCCTTAGAGAGAACCTTGATTACATGTGCCATTTAAAAAAATAATTTTATTACTTACAGCTCTTAATAACAATCCATACATCAATTGCATCAAGCATATTTGTACATATGTTGCCACTGTCATTTCCAAAACATTTTCTACTGTGCCCTGGTATAAGCTCCTCGTTTTTCCCTTCCCTCCCCTATCCTCCCACACTTGTGAATCCTTGATCAATTATATAGTTAATATTATTTCATATCTTACACTGACCATTGTCTCCCTTCACCTACATTTCTGTTATTCATCCTCTTGGAGGGGGCGCTATATATCTCTCCTACCCTCATGATATTGCTACTCTCACTACTGTTCCTGAGGGGGCTGGTTATCTGTCCTGAATTCCATGTGTTGAGAGCTCTTATTTGTACCAATGTGTGTTCTTTGGTCTAGCCAGATTTATAAGGTAGAATTGGGTCATGGTAGTAGGCGGAAGGAAACATTTAAGAACTAGAGGAATGATGTGCAATTCATCAGTGCTATACTACACCTTGGTTGAATCATCCTTTCCTTATAACCCATCTGTGAGGGGATATCCAATTGTCTTTATATGGGATTTGGGTATTCACTCCAACCCCCCTTGTTCACATCGATATAGTTGTTTTGATCTTTTGATACCTGATACCTGATCCCATCTACACCTCATGTTCACACAGGCTGGTGTGCTTCGTCCATGTAGGCTTATTTGCTCCCCTGCTAGATGGCTGCTTGTCTAACTTCAAGCCTTTAAGACCCCAGATGCTATATCTTTTGATAGCTGGGCACTATATGCTCTCTTGACCACCTTTGCTTATACTCCCATTTTGTGTTCAGTGATTATGATTGTGTTGGGAAGGTAAGTATTACAGAATGCCAGGTTATTAGAACGGTGTTCTTGCGTTAAAGGGAGGCCTTGAGCAGAGGCCCAAAGTCCGTCTGCTATCGTAATATACTTAACATATAAATATATGTACATTGGCCTCTATCCCTTTCATTTACACATATCCATGCCTATAGCTATACTCTATTAATAGCTTTTGCCTCCTGTTTCTTTCCTCTATTTCCTTTCACCTTCCTCCTATCCCACTATCATGCTCACCCTCCACTGGGCTCTCAGTATTTCCTCTCAGTTACATGCCCTTGATCAAACCCCACCTGGCATTACAGGCCCTCCTGGCCATCAATTTTAGATCTCTTGTTCCCTTATCTCTGAGTTTTTTGGCTACCCACTCCCCCTCTCTGCCCCCTCCTTTCCCATGTCCCACTAGAACTGCTGGTCCTGTTGTTTTTGCCTCAGGAGTATTTGTCCTGGCTATCGTATATAGATATACATAGGTGAAAGAAAAATAAAAATAAACAAAAACATAGTAAAACAAACAAAACAAGAAAAACTACCCCTGATAGTTCCAGGTCAGACTGCTGACCCTTATGTATGCTTTCCGATCAAGTCTGATGAGGTGCCAAGCCCTGTCCCCCAAGTCAGAAGTCTATTTTCCGGATTCCTCGGGACTTGGTTACTCTGCTCCCCTTGCTGTCCAGTTGCACTCACTTCGCGTTTCACCCCGCTGTGCGTGGGGCAGATTGGACACCCTTTCTGCACAATGGCTCCAGTGCTGTCCCTCATTGTGCTAGGGGTCAGTGAGAGAGCGTCATGTCTCGTGGTGAGGCCGGCCCTAGGTCCTCTCTGTGCACTGGCTGTTCTGAGTAGGGGTGTCGACCCAGGGGCTTGGTGGCCATGAGGAGGTTCTCTCTCTCTCCCTCTCAGATCACTCCCGGGTGGTCTGGACAGACCCGTTTCCTCCCCCCTCCCCCCCCAATATCTTCAGTGCTGTCCTCACATAGCTCAGCTTGGGCCCAGCCCCATGGTCCTCTTGGCTAGTTTGCCGCTCCATGCCAGTGTATTCTTCTCAAGGCAATACATGAGTCCACCGAGTTAAGCTCAAAAAGTACAATGGGCATAGAGGATAAGCTACTTAATACATAAATCCGGGGTTGAGGTCCAGGCACTTTGGTAGGGGTCTGACCCGACTCGGGGATGCACTGGCATACAAGTGCCATTTTAACCACTGGTTTGCCAAATTCAATGAAAAAATTAGATACTGGTTCCACTGAGCCAGTGCAAACCAGGTGAATTCCACTCCTGCTGCTGCAGAAGACTGAAAGTATCGTGTACTGTTAAGAGGACAAACTGATCTGCTGTGGACGGACCTCTAGTGTGCTCTTTAGGGGCAAGGATGGCGAGACTTCATCTTCTGTGCTTTGGACATGTTGTTGGGAGAGACCCGTCCCTGGGGAAGGACATCATGCTTGGTAAAGTACAGGGGCATCACAAAAGAGGAGGACCCTTAAGGAGATGAACTGATACTGTGGCTGCAGCACTGGTCTCAGGCACAGGAACAGGTGTGAGGATGGCCCAGGGCTGGGCAGTGTTTTGTTCTGTTGTGCATAAGGTTGCTATGGGTTAGAACTGACTGGATGGCACCGGACAACAATCACAATGGGCAAAATGGGGTCACTGTTCATCAGAATTAACTCAATGGCAGAAGGCTGGGCTGCATGTTGGATATGGACAAAATACTAAATAATTCAGGAACCATCAAAAGAAGATGGAAGGAATACAGATAGTTATGATGCTAAAAATAACAGGTTGACAAGGTTCAACCACTTCATTTGTAGCATGTGAGCAAGAACTAACGGTACCAAAGGAAGAAGCCCAAGCTACAACATGGTCTTGGCAAAAAAAATTTTTTTTTAAATTAATTCCCGGAATTGATGAAATACTAATTGAAATGTTTTAACAAACTGATAGGAAGATGAAAGCACTCATTTGTCTATACTAAGAACGTTGGAAGAGTTAGCGGGCCAACCAACTGGAAGAGATCTATAGTTGATCCCATTCCAAAGGAAGGTGATTCAATAGAATGTAGAAATGATGTACCAATATCATATGCAAGTAAAATTTTTGCTGAAAATAATGCAAAAACAGTTATAGTATTATCCTGACAAGAAGCTGCCAGAAATTGAAAGCCGATTCAGAAGAGGATGTGGAGTGAGAGAAATAATTTCTAATATCACATACTCCTTGGCTGAAAATGGAAAATATCAGAAAGATGTTTACCTGAGTGAGGAGGGTGGAGGAGGCCTGGTAGGGCATGATCAAGGGTAATGTAACCAAGAGGAATTACTGAAACCCAAAT
>NW_022103928.1:5700141-5715397 GCF_000313985.2 Echinops telfairi
AGAGTTGTATCAGCCCCTAACAAAACGATAAAAAATAAATAAAATAAAATCAACATCAACAAAAAAAGCTTACCTGTATTTTACTTACTATGTGAATGCATCTAATAGTGTATATTTGAGATATATTCAATTATAATGGCCCTGCTAGCCATAGTCCCTTTTGTGATGTATCAAAAATTTAGCCTCTGTGTCTGTGGTTATAATCCCATTTTGGAGGTAGTTCTCTCTTATAGGAGTACAGTGAAAAATATTATGAGTATCTAACAGTAGAGGGTGTGCAGAAATCACCACCTTTTTGTTTCCTTGGGGGTATGGCCTACTGAAAGATAAAAACCATACCTGCATATGAGAAAGTGCAATCTCAGAGGCAAGAACAGAGAGAAGTCTCAGGACTGTTGGGAAGAAGGGCTACCAGTGAAGCAAGCTGGAGAATTCTGTTCACTATGAGGCCACGACCAGAGGCACCAGAGGCTATGGCACAGGTATCATGGGACAGAGCAAAAGCTCCAGGCCAAGGCCAGAGGTCAATGCAAGGAGACCATGAGGATAAGTGCTTAGAGTATGAGTCTGTGTGACACAACGGTGGGCTGGCTTCCTGGCCTCTTAAGGCCAAGGCCTGGGGACCAGGCTGAGAACTGGAGAGTCTTGGCTACTGGCTGAGAAGAGGTGTTACTGTGGACCGATGGCTGGAATTTTACTGTGTACTGATTCTGACTTGTGGTAACCTGTTAGCATCCTTAAGCAACTCCCCCTGCTTAATTGTGACTACTGTCTGTGAATTCTGTATGCGATTGCAACAGATTATTGAACCCAGCACAAAAGTAGAGTGTCAAGGGAGGAATGATTGGTGTCAGAATAGGGTAAAGAAGGATGGAGGGTGGAGGCATGTCTGACCACTGTCTTGTGGCAAACAGCTTTGTGTCTGTGTGGAATTGGATTCTCTTCTTTTGTGCAACCAGAGGAAGTTAGATGTGGCCTCTGTGCTGTTTTAGCCGATCACAACAAATCATAGATAACATTGTGAAGAATGTGAATTCCAGAACACTTCACTGTGCTCATGTAGAACATGTACATAGTATAAGAGGTAATTGTTCAAATAGTATAAGGACATACTGTGTGGTTTACAATCAAGAAAGGTGTGCATCAGGGTCGTATCCGTTCATCTATCTGTATGCTGAGCAAAGAATCTGAGAAGCTGTATCATATGAAGAAGATAATGGCATCAGGATTGAAGGATGGCTCATTAACAGATAGACCTCTGGGAATACGGTCATCATCTAACAAGCACAGAGGAATCACCTTGCCAGAGAGCAGGAAAATAAACATACACACAAACAAATGGGAGAACTAGGCTCCTTGTAAACCAGGGAATGAGCTCAAAGCTAAGTGGACCTGGGTAACTCCAGTCCAGAGTCCATGGGAATGAATAGAACAAGGAGAGACAAAAGTACAGCCAAACACACAAAGACCAGTGAACTCTGCTGGCTGCTATTGGTAGATCCAATGCATGTCCTCACCATGAGCTGGCTTTACTCCTTTGTCTTCCCTTCTCCATTGACCAGCAACCCTGGGTGCTCCTGTGTCCCCTGTCCCCTGTCCTGAACATACCTACCACAGCCCACACCGACTCCAAGCCCCCTTTCTACTACTACCACTCCCTCCCAGCCCCAGCCCCCAACTTGGCAGTCACTGGGAGTCCTTTTCAGGATCCTGCTGCCCAGTGCTGTTGCACTTCCACCCCAAGGTAGAGATTTCTCCTGCCTTCTCCTTTGGCCCACCCACTTGTGACCCACTACAAAGGCATCTGCCCCAGTCTGGAGGCATCTTCCCTACCTGCATGCTATGCCAGCCGGGCTCACTCCTGCCCCAACTGTCCCCTATCTGCCATTAGCACTGACCATCCCCATGCCCATCCCCACCTGCCCAGCTCTGTCCCTGTAAACAGCTTGCTCGGTCTGCCTGTCATCCGCCCATGAGATACTGGCCCAGCAGGCATCTGCTCTGTCCATGTGCTCCAGCCTTGCCACAGCAGCACCCACCTACTTGTTAGTTTATCCTCCTCTGTTTCCCTACCTTTTCCCTCTTTTTGTTCTCTCCTTTCCTCTTGAAAAAATTTTATAGTACCTATTTTCATTATGCTTCTTAAAATACATTCTTCATTTCGTTCATAAATTTTTTGGTCTTTTTATAATGACTCTTTCCTTCCTCCTCTTTTCTCATACTTCTCTCCTTCCCATGCCATTCCACTACATGCAGTCACCTGCATCCTATTAATCCTCTCCTACACCACTCTACCAAGTCAAGTACTTCCACATGACCTACAAACCCACCTGACACCAATAGCTGCACCATGATGCCACAGAAACATCAGTCAATCGCAGTACACACAGTAAATCAGACACAAACAATGGAACAATACCCAGCCCCCAAAGATTACTCTGAAGAAGCAGCCTTGGAAGTACCATAAATGAAGGTGCTTACATACTTTCAGTGGATGGTAGGAAGAATTGAAAAACGAGAAACCCTACACCAACTGGACTCCAAAAAAATATACGATAAGATGATGGAATAAGACAACAAGGTAAAAAAGCTGAGAACAGAATTGAAGAAAAAGAAAATCAAAAAAGAGAAACAGAAATAGGAAAGACAGGGTGAAGTGGGATGAGTGATGTTACCTTATGGGAATAGCCATCGGTGACATGAAACAAAAGGTGTATGAATTGTTAAATGGAAACAGATTCATTCTGTCAATTTCCATCTAATTTACAACAAAACATTAAAGCAAAAAAAAAGAAGACAAGGAAAATCAAACTAGTGAGCTCAAGGATAATCCTAATACAACCAATGAGAGAAACAATCAACAAAAAATGTAAAGGAATCTGAAGAAAGCCAAGAATGGTGTGTGACCCTACACATCTCATTGGGATCCCAGAGCAAGAAAACAAAACAATTAAGGAGAAAAACAGTACAAGAAACCATGGAAGAGAACTTCCACAACACCATAAAGGAGGAGAACATCACTATACAAGAAACCGAGAACTCCAACAGAATAGACCCCAAAGAGAAAAACAAAAGAAAACACTGTCACATATTGGAGTCAAACTCTCCAATATCAAGGGAAAAGAGAGAATCCTGGGGACAATCCTACAAGGTAAAACCAATAAGAATAAGCACTGGAATCCTCAACAGAAATCAAGCCAAGTAAGAAGATATAGAGAGAAACATATAAAATCCAGAAACAAAAACAACTGCCAACAAAGAATCTTATATCCAGCAAAACTATCACTCAACTATGAGGGAGAAACAAAGTTATTTCCAGACCAGGAAAAGCTAAAGGAGTTTGTTAAAACAAGACCAGTATTATTAAAATAAAAACAAAACCAAAAAACACACATGAGAATATTTTGGAGAGAGAATCAACAACAGCAGCAGACAAACCTGAGAACAACATACAGGTCAACACCACTGAGAAAACAATATATAAAACAATACAATAAAAGAGAGGAAATATAAGGAAATCAACAAAATCATACACACAAACACACAAGTGACAAAAAACACACAGCAAACTGACAGCAACAAACTCACATGTATCAATAAGGACACCGAATGTCAATGGATTAAATGTACCAGTCAAGAGACAGAGCAGCAGACTGGAATAAGGAACAAGATCCATCAATATACTGCCTACAACAGACACACTTTAAATACAAAAGCGAAAATGATGGCAGCTAGTAAAAAGCTGGAGTGATGATATTAATCTCTAATAAAACAGACATAAGACACCCCCCCAAAAAATCAAGAGAGATAAAAATGGACACTACATAATGATTAAAGAAACAGTAGAACAAGAAGACCTAACAATATTAGATATACAGACTCTCAATGAAAGATCCTCAAGGTATATTAATCAAACGCTGGCAGAACTTCACTAAAGAGAAAATAGTCAGTACAGTGACAACAGCAGGAGACCGCAATACACTACTCTAGAGGAAATAACTCAATAAAGACACAAGAACTAAACAACACAATCAACCAACTTGGTCTCTTAGATAGATATGGAGCACTTCACCCAACAACAACACAGTGTACATTCTTCTCCAGTACAAACGGAACATTCTCCAGGATAGGCCACATGTTAGGCCACAAAGCCTAATAAACTTAAAAACACTGAGATTCAACAACCCATTTTTCAGACCACAAGACTATAAAACAAGAAACCAGTAATAGAAAGAACAAAGGTAAAAAAACTCAAATGCGTAGAAACTGAACAACAAAATACTTAAAAATTACCAAAGAATGGAATTTAAAATTCCTGAAACAAATTAAAACAAAAATAAACATACCAAACCCCTTAGGAATACAGCAAAAACAGTCATCGGAAGGCAACTTAATCAAAGTCAACATCTTAACACGGCATCTTCAAGAGCTTGAATAAGAGCAATAAAATAAGCCCTCAAACCAACAGAGGGGAAAAAAATCATAAAAATCAAAGCAGTAATAAATGTATTAGAAAACAGAAAAACATTGGAAAAACTCAACAAGGCAGGAGTTGGCTCTTTAAAAGAATTAACCAAATTGACATACCACTGGCAAACTTAACAAAGAAAAAGAACAAATATCTAAAATTAAAGGTAAAAAGGACAATAACTATAAACAGAAAGATGGCCAACATCTTGCTTAACAGGGAAAAAGGATGCCCCATCACCATCTTATTCAACATTGTCCTGGAAGTCTTAGAAGTCTTAGCCCAAATCATTAGGCCACAAAAAGAAATAAACGTAACATTGTGTGTTGTGCATGTGTGCATGCGTGCGCGTGTGTGATGGTAGTGGTGGGGGTGGAGAAATCTCACTGTTCACAGATAAAATTTATATGTAGAAAACCCCAAAGACTCAACAAAAAGGTTGTTGGAAACAATTGAAAAATTCAGCAACATGACAGGATATAAGATTAACAGCAGATATCATTTGAATATCTGTATCCAAATGATACAGCAGAGGACTCTGAAAAAGACATCAAGAAAACAATGCCATTTACAAAAGCCAAGCAACAGATAAAATACTTATGAGTAAATCTAACCACAGAAAGAAAAGACTTGTACAAAGAAAAGTACAGAACACTATTACTGAAACCAAAAAAAGACCTATGTAAATGGAAGAATATGCTGTGCTTATGGATAGGAAGGCTTGAATGTTGTGAAAATGTCAATACCACTCAGAGCAATCTATAAATACAATGCAATTCCAATCCAAGAGGTTTATTAAAAACATGCAGCATGCAGATGACACAACCGTCCTGCTATAAGTGAATAGGACTTGAAGTACTTACATAAGAGGATCAAAGACTATAGTCTTCAGTATGGATTATATCATAAAATTTTAAAAAATCCTCATAACTGGACAAATAAATGACATAATGAGAAATGAAAAACAGATTGAAGTTGCCAATCACTTCATTTTACTGGAATCCACAATTAATGCCCATGGAAGCAACAATCAGGAAATCAAATGACATTAGGCAAATCTACTGCAAAAGACCTTTTTAAAGTATTAAAGAGCAAAGAAGTATCTTGCTACCTTGCTGGATTTTTAAAAAATTAATTAATTACTTTAAAAAATCATTTTATTGGGGGCTTGTACAATTCTTATCACAATCCATACATCCATCCATTGTGTCAAGCACATATGTACATTTGTTGCCCTCATCATTCTCAAAACATTTGCCTTCTACTTAAGCCCTTGGATCGCTTAGGATTTTTTATATAAAAAACTATGATCTGCAAATAGTGTGGCGTACTTTATTCTTTCCAGTGTGGCCACCCTAGCTGGAATTGCCAATACAATATTAAATAGAAACAGTGAAAGCAGAGATCCTGGTCTTGTTGTTGGATATCATGGTTATGTCTAGCTCAAGGCAACACTGTGCATAATAGAACAGACAGCTCATGGTTGTTCATGCTCACAACTAATGTCTGAGCTTGCCTTTATTGCAGCCACTGTGTCAATGCATCTTGAGTGTCTTCCTCTTTTTCACTGATCCTTTACTTTCCCACACATGTGTACATTGCATGTTTCAATTAGTGATGGTTATTTTCAGCTGCTTCTTCTCATTTTGAGTCATGCTACATCAGCAAATGAAAGTCCTTCTGAAAGCTTTGCTCCATCCATATTATTCAGGTCGACATACTTTGAAGCAACAGCTTGTCCTCAGTAATATTTTGGGTATTTTCCAGCCTGACGGCCTCATTTTCTGGCACTATCTCAGATAATCTTCTATTTGTAAGGTTTTCAACAGCCACTTTTCAGATGTAAACAGCCATCTTCTTCTTCCTAGTCTAGAAGCTCTGCTGAAACCTGTCTTCTGCTGCTATTTGAAGTAAAGGTAGCTTCCAGGATCATGGAATCAAAGAAGTCACCACAGTAAAATATAGGAGCAGAAAAGTGGAAGTTTATTAGCTTAAGAGGAAAATATTCAGTCTTTCAAAATTAAGCATGATGCCTATGAGTATTTCATAGACTACCTTAATCAAGAGTAAGCTAAGGCTTCCTATTCCTGCAGATATTTAGACTCAGAAGCCCACAGGGGCCAGTTCTACTCTTTCCTATAGGGCTGCTAAGAGTCAGAACAGACCCAATGGCGGTGAGAAAGTGTGAGTGAGACCTGTATCAAGTCGAGGAACTTCTGTTCTTTTTTAAGTTTGTTTTTTCTTAATCAAGAAGGGTGTAAAAATTGGTCAAATGCTTTTACGGCATCATTGAGATGATAATATGGCTTTGTCTTCTACTTTATTGATTGTGGTCATGATATAATTCCAGGTCAACTTGAAGACATATAAAACTGTAAGGGTGGAGTTTAGTCTGTCAGTCAAGCCACAGCCTGGTAGTGACTCCTTGTGGGTGTGGCCTTCTCATAAAAAGGGCCTAGAAACTTCGCCCTCTCTTTCTGCCTTCACCCTCCTCCTGACTGACCCTGACTGCTGCCAGAGCCACCGCCACTGGATCCACATTACTTTGCATCCACCAACCTGTGATATGCCTGCTTTCTGCACTATTGCATGTGGCTGCATGAGTTTGAAATGGGACTTATGGACTAGTTTCGGACTTATGGACGTCTGTTGTGGATTGTTCTGGGATGTTTTTTCAATTAAATAATTACTTCTTGATATAAAGCTCTTTCTTATACATATATGATTATCTCTGGATTTGTTTCTCTAATCAACCCGGCCTAACACATTGATAGAGCATACTCAATTAATTGACTTTTGGATGTTAAATCAACCTAGTAAAAAAAGAAAAGTGTATATTCCTTTTTTAATGTTTCTGAAGTCTCTTTGCTAGTATTTTTTAAGAATATATGCATTGACTTTCAAGAGAAAATAGGCATTTTCTCTTCTTTAATGGCTTTTTCCTGGTTTTAATACACAGGTAACTATGATCTCATAGAATGAATTGGGAAATGTTCCTGTCTTTCTTTGGAAGAGCCTTTGAAGAATTGGTATTGATTCTTCTTTAAATGTTTGGCGGAATTTACCAGTGAAGCCATATGACCCTGGGAATTGCTCTATGGGTATTTTTAGAAGCAACAATTCACTCTTTTTACTTGTTATGCTTCTATGCAGATTTTCCCATTCCTTCTTCAGTCAGTCTTGATAGCTTTGTCTTTCTAGGAATTTTTCAATTTAATTTTGTTAATTGCCTCTGAGTTGATTCTGACCCCACTGACCTCATGTGTTACAGAGAATGGCTTAGGATTGTTTCAGTTATATTAATAAAAAACACCAGGTCGTTTCTACTATGATTCCTCGGTTGGATTCAAACTGTCAACCTTAAGGTTAGGTTAGTAGTGCAAGGCAAATGGTGTCACCTAGGTACCTTCTATTTGCATAATAAATAGCTACTAACTAAAAAAAAAAAATCAAACCCACTGCCATGGGGTTGATTCTGATCCATAACGAGTCTACCAAAAAACGAGCCAACTGTGGCCATCAAGTTGGTTCTGATACATAGTGATCCTATAGGCAGGACAGGGTAAAACTGCCCTTGTGGGTTTCCAAGATGGTTAATCTTTAGAGAAGTAAAAAGGCTCATCTTTCTCACTGTGGCTTTTGAACTGCTGACCTTGAAGTTAGTTCAATGTGTAACCCACAGGGCTCTGGGCCTATAAGACACAGTGAAATTGATCTTGAGGCTTTCCAAGTTTTTATAGGAACAGACGGCATTATCTTTCTCCAGGAGAGTGGCATGCAATCCACAGTGCCACCAGGGCTCGTAGCCTTGTTTGCAGCATAGCTATTGTCTACACTTTGCAGTCATATAAACCTATGGATCTCCCACTTAGCTTAGTTTGAGTTGAATTTCTCTCAATGTCACCAAGGGTTGTGACCAATCTTCTGAATGTCAAACCTTTAACAGTACGTGAGTAAATGTGAGTATTGTAGAAAGACTTTTCAATAAAATTGCTATCTGGTGTCATTTTCACATAATATTTTTGGTAGCTAATCTCATCCTAATAATCTTTGTCCTTTTAGTGCTTACTATAATATAGACATAATTTATGGTGATTTAAAAAATTCATTGTGAGTCTTATGATAAAAATTTATACTATATTCCTACATGCCTTTTGATATTTGTTGTTATCCCACGGGTTGGTTCCAAATAATGCCCAATATTAATTGCTAATGCTGAGGTAAATTAATAATAATATAAAAGTCTGCTCTTAATTATAAAGAAGTTTCAGAAAGTCAGGTAACCCTTGCGTTTCTGATTCCGGGCTCATGTACCTCATGGGCAGCCCCCTGAGCTCTCAGTGATGCTGCCAGAGAAGGGGGACTGGGAACAAAGGCCTTGTGATTGACTTCTCCAAACCAACCGGAGAACCCTGTGGGTCTCAGCTTTCCTCTGAAACACAGGAGGCTGCCATGGGTTGGTGTCTGCCTTGCCGGCAGCTGAGAATAGCTAATTCATTCGAGCATCACTTGTAAGCATCGAGATCTCCAAACTTTGGGACAAGTTATGAGGTTTTTAATAAACCATAAGAGAAAGGGGGATATTATCTATTATTGTCCTGTAGAAGATATTAAATTTAGGTAACCTAAGCTGTTTCTTTGGCATGGTAACCCTTTGAAATATCAATGGCTTAAAATGGTCTCTCTCGCTTGATACTTCTCCACCCCAGATATGATGAGTGAAAATCTGCATTTTAACAAGATCCCCGGGTGAACACTTGGGAATCTGTGAGAATCACCTGAGGATCTTTTAAAAATACATATTTTCATTCAGTATATCTGGGGTGAAAAGGCAGAACACGTTTGTTGGATAGCATGGAGTCAGAGTATTCTCTAGATACATGTACAACTCAGGCTTATAACAATTTTATCCTTTGTCTCTTGATATCCCCCCCCCCCAACACACACCTCCTGAATGTGGATGCTTACAGCAAATGTTGGAAGGAATGAAGGCATGGGATATTATTATAACCTTGGAGTTCATTAAATCTTTGTATAAAGTATGTTTGTGCCTGGATGAGGGATGGAAAGGGTCTTAACTGATCTCACATGATCATATGCGCTACTACTTGCCGCACAATGATCTCTGTCAGCTTTTACATATCCCCAAGAACTCCAGAGGATTACCACTGCCGAGGAGGTCAATCTTCATAACCAAACTGTGGTGGAATGTACAGATCCATTATAAAATCTCACACATTCCAATTAATTAGGGGAACTTGGTTATGTGAACGCATGAGACTCAATTATTCTTACAGAAGTAAAGGCTTTCATAATAAAGGGGAGTTTTTCTAGGGAAAAGGGGCAAAGTCCTCTAGGATCAATTTTAATGAACAGATTTGATTTATTTGTAATCAGGATACAGCTTTACACACTTGAAGTATCTGGAAGCACTGTGTGCCGCGGAGAGCTCAGTCGAGCCCTGGACAGTTTAGGATGCACTATTCATTTGCTCCTAGGACCATTATTCACAAAGGAAGGAAAGCGAACTTCCACTGATTCCTCAGGCTCTGAGTTAGCAGGATCTGAAGTCTAAGTGTACCTGGGAATCTAAGAGGGTTTAGCAACAAAACCCTGTGCTTTGATCTTAATCTGATGGTGAAATTCTGGCTGAGTCGCTTCTGGAGGCTTGGGGTGGACCACAGGCTCGCAAAGAGTAAGACTATCATCCTCACTCAATCGACCAATTGCTAGAATGTTTGCATTTTGAGACCTCCATCGGTTTTACAGAGATAAAGTGCAAGGATGACAAGAACACTTGGACTTTATTTCAAATTACTTTCAGGATCAATATTAACTCTCACCGATGTCCCAAAGTGCCATGCTCATAACCTGTTGTTATGACACAGGACGGGGAAAAGGTAACTGTCCTGTCAACTGCGATCTCCCTTTATGATTTTTAAAGAAGGGCTAGTTTCCATTATCAGAAGCAGATAAGAAATGCCAGCACCTATTTGTCATTCAAAATGGAACACTTAGCTGAAAATGGATGAAAAACCATCATGTTTTTGCTTATATATTTTTGTTTTAAATAATGCCAATAAAGTCACAAATCAAGGTCAGAGAAACTTCAAATATGATTCCTGCAGGTTTGCTAATATTTTAGACAGGCTGGGGAGAAAATTTCTCAACATGACCATGGGCTCTGTAGTACTCTCCCCACACCTAAAACAGACAAGAAGTACAGGCTGCCCTTACTTCGCATTTTCTCAAGTGGTGCTTAGTTGTGACAGTAACAGTCGAGAGATCTTGGTTCTAACCTAAGGACATTGTTTCCTACTCCCGTTTTTATACAATTAATCCAACTTTACAGTATGTAACCCCACTTGTGACCTGTGTACAGAGATCCTTTAGTGAGGGAGTACATCTGGACAGCAGACCAAAACCAACACTTCATCTGAGCTGCGTTCTTCTCAAGATCTCTGCGGGAAATGCTAAGTGCGCTACTCACCATTCAGTTTCTGTACCAATAAATGAGAACACTCCCCTCCCCCTCGGACATCACCCAGACACTTCGAAAGAAAAAAAAGTCTGCCCTCTCCCCTAAAAAATGTCCCAAATGCAGCTTCCCCACTTAGTGAAACGATTCTTCTTCCATCTCGAAAAAGAGTACCATCACCATTTCATAGGTTGAGCCATAAAAAACTGCCTTCTTTATAAGTTATACATGGTTGACGATGGACCATTTCAAACACATCAACTTTAATTGTTGTTCGGATCAGACACATGGGTGGAATCCTAATCATCTCACTCCTTCAACTGCTACAATGAGACAGTCATGAAAGCCCGCCAAATTCTATGCCTGTACTTCCAGCCCTCCCGAGTTCCACTGTCCAGACTACAATGAAGCAATAGGTACTCTTTAAAACACAAATCTGTATGTCCCACTACTATGCTAGAAATCATTCATAGCTTTACCCCAGCATGACCCGCAGGACTGGCAGGCTCAAGACCCTGCTGATTTCTTCAGTGCCTCCTCGGTCAACATTTCCCAGTCATTTTGACTTCCTTATCTTCTCAAATATACTACTTCCTAAAACAGGACCTTTGTATATACTGTCACATCTACCTGCAACCTGGTCATCCAAGAACCCCTACTTCTCCTTCATTCCTTTCCCAAATTAAATGCCCCTGACTCAGGAGAACCTTAGCTCATCTGTCCCAGACTATGATGGGACCCCCGAGTATACACATTCCTGAGGCTCTGTTCTCAGTGAAAGTCTTAGATCACAGTTTTAATGACAGGATAGCCTACGAAACTCAAACTTCAAGAGGTGAAGGGCACGGTGTCTTGTTCATTACTCTATCACCATCCCTAAGTCAGAGCTCAACAAATGTTTGTTGTCACAAATGTTATGGTTACAATGAAGAACTCGACATTGCTAGCTCTGCAATATTCAATGATATTTTTCTCTTTTTTATGTATCTTAGTGACTTTTGGATTTAGAATCCTTTAAAGAAAAACAAGCAAACAAACAAACCATTCAACTTAGAAACTCAGTACCAAAAGGCAGTCTCAGAACTCTGGGTCCTTCTTCATGTATCCCCTCGACATTCGTCCAACTAGTAGGAGTTAGTGTAGTAAGAGAAATAGTATGGCCCCATCGGGCATTATTGAAGGAGCCTGGGTTATCTACTGATCGCAAGGTTTGCAGTTCAAAACAAGCAGCCGCTCCTCAGGAGAAAGACGGAGCTTTCTACTCCTGCTAACAGTTAGTCTTGGGAATTCACAAGGGCAATTCTACCCTGTCCTGAAAGGTCACTACAAGTTAGCACTGACTCAATGGCACTGAGAGAAAGAGACATTTATTGAGGGTCATCTCTTGCCAAGACTGTGGAGGAAATGTAGGTTGAGAAAAGTTGAAGAATTTACTGAGCTACTGAATGGCGGAGTCAGCATCATGATGACACGGTGCGGATACTCGCAGTTCTCAGTCGTCGGGAAAGACCACCTCCAGGGCACAGAGACCCTCTCTCTGCACACTGCAAAGAAGGTCAAGTATAGAAGCCAAGAGAAACACACTTTCAGCTGTATGCAGTGTCCATAAACCCATCCTGGCTAATTTCACCCTGCTTCCAAGAGCAGTTCTCGTCCCAGCTGCATCTTATTAAAAACAGGTGTTCCTACCGGAAGAAAGAGTCTCTGGGCAGCACAGGGTTTGAATAATTTCTTCCATTCCTGAGGGTTTCCAACAGAAAATGTGATGGGGTAAATCCTGTGTTCAAACTTCTTTGTATATGAGTCAGGCCACTGCTGTAACTGCAAAACATAAAGGCAAAGGGCGGGCAGTTAGAACCCAGGAGGTGTGCGAAACACTTGCAAAGTTTCTGGAGAGTCAAGTGGAAAGTATTCGGGAAGCTTACCTAAAAAGGCTAACGTCAACACCACAAGGGATGCTTATAGAGCAAAGGATTATTTTGTCCAATCAATGGGGCTAAAATTTTTAAAAATCGGATTTCAAATTGGCAAAGTATTGAGAAATTGGCAATTGAATCCTACTGTGGGGATTACAAATTTGAATAAGCTTCTAAGAGGGCATTTGGGAATTAGTAGCCACCACCACCACCACCACCAACAACCAAATAACCACAAAGTAGAGGTAAAAGGACTTTTACCACAATGAAGTTAATAATAACAAAACTACGGAACATAAAAAATGCCCGGTAATCATTGCAAGCCTACAGGACAGACTAGGACTGAGACTGTAACTGTTCATGAGAGCGGAAAGCCTAAGCCTCATCTTTCTTCCCTGGAACACCCTGGTGGTTTCAAACTGCCGACCTTAGGGATAGCAGCCCAAAGCTTAACCCAATACACCAATAGAACTCCTCATTTATGAGTGAGGTAAATTAATTGTCGAATCCTACAATGGATTAATATGCAGTTAAAATAAAGTAGATCTATGTGCACTGATGTGGGGGGTGTTTGTCATATATAGTTAGGTTTTTAAATTTTTGTTTTTAAAAAGCAAACTGCAAAATAGGGCATCGTTCTATTTTATAGAGGGGAAAGTGTATACATTTTGATATCTAGAGAAAAACCTGGACAGATATGCGCAAAATGTTAAAGGCATGTGTCTTTTGGATGTAATTAATGGTGGTATTGGTTTCATTTTCTAAGTTCCTATTTCTGCATTCCTTAGACTTTTACAGTGAATATACAAATGCAACTTGGTTTGCAGATATTACTTTATAACAACAACAAACGAATGCCTACCCATCACCAAATAGTTCCTCTTCTAAGAGTTTATTGTAAGGAAAAAATCCAGAAGTGCATACTCATTTATTACCCAGTTGGTTTTTGTTCTGCAGTATCTTTTGTAACAGTAAAAACTTGGAAGCAACTATTAAGAGGTTGGCTGAATAAGCTCTGGGGTACATCAATACTGTAGAAACTGGGGTTGGCAAGCGATGACACAGGAGTCTCAGAGAGCCTGTGATCTGTTTTTGAATAGGCCACAACCTTAGAACTCTTTTGATATTTTAATTTTATTTTTTATATTTTTAAAGATCATTTAATTGGGAGCTCTTACAGCCCTGATAACAATCATCTGTATCAAACATATTTGTACATGTGTTGCCAGCAATATTTTCTTGTTTTGATGTTTTTAATGATTGAAAAAAAATAATGGCTGACACATGAGAATTAGATGAAGTTCAAATTTCAGCATCCATAAATAAAAATTCTGTTAGAACACAATCACAGCCCCTTATTTACCCATTGTGCATAGTTTCTTTTGCTCTAAACAGCAGAACTGAGTAGCTGTAAAGGACAGTGCAAGGCTCGAACTCCTAGCCTATTTTCTATGGTTCTTTTACAGAAAACGTTGGCGGGCTTCTGTTTTAGAAAGAATTCAGTAGTATGTCAATGGTATAAAAGATAATAGAGGATTCCATTTGTAATGCTGACACAACAACAAAGAACGGAAAAAATATATACCCAAATTACTCCCTATGAGTGTAATAGTTGATTTTTTAATGTATGATTTTCTAAATTTACATTTTTGTGTTTTTTCATTATTAAAGGATCACATGAAAAGTTCTGAATATATACCCATCAGGACCACTTCCTGTTTCCAACTTTGCAATGAATACCGGGAAAAGACAGACTCGCTGATTGATTTACGAAGGGCACTGACCAACCAGAACTGACAGTGGTCATCACACCGGACTCAACTGCACTGACCCTTCAGAACAGATAAAAGACACAAATATCCAGTACAGATATACAACAGCCTGAACTCAGCCCTGCAAAGAATATGGGCAATTCCCAGGGTCTACTAGTTTCACTGACTCTATGAGTTAGCATCTTGTCTTTGAGAAGAAAAACAAAACAATGCCAGTTGCCATTAAATCGATTCTAATTTCGGGTGACCATTGGTTTCAAAGTACAAACAGATGCGTGCCATAGGATTTCCAAAGGCGGTGATCATTGGGAATTAACTCACCGGCCCTTCTTTCAGTCTTCTAAAACGGTTTGCTATCTGCCTTTGCTTTTTTTTAAAACAGCAGGTAATTTTATTGTGTGGGGTGGTAGAAAAAATATATATGTATATTCTTCTATAAGTGGTTCTAGTTTGTTGTTTCTGTTTGTTTATTTTGAACCAGAACCAGCTGAATTGAAATCGATCATGTTTGCCCGTCATTGTGGCTAACTAATTCTTACATTTCCTAGGGCTTTCCTAGTTCAAACATGGACATCCCTTCTTATTATCCAATGTATTTCCACTGATACCTTTTTTTTTCTTT
>NW_022103928.1:5716712-5721969 GCF_000313985.2 Echinops telfairi
AATAAAATGTTTTAAAAAAAGCTCTCTTAAATTTAATTTTCTAGCCCTCTCCCCAAACTTATGTGTCATGAATCCCACTATACCTGTTTATATAATCTCATTTGAGAATAGGTTTTTCTGTCATGCTAATCAGGCAGTATCAGTACAGAGTTCTGAGATATAAAAGAGCAGACTAAGCTAGCAGCAAGAAAGCAGTTAAGGAAGACAGATGCCACACCACATGAGGTCGCCGAGGAACTAAAAAACAACAGCTTGAAAGGAGACAAGGACCTTTCCTCCTAGCCACCAGAAAGAGCAAGCCTTCCCTAGGAGCCAGAGCCCCCAATTCTGACTTGTAAATTCCTAATTGGTGGGAAAATAAATTCTTTGTTAAAGCCATCCCCTGTAATATTTCTGGTGCTGCCACAGATCACTAAGACAGAATTTAGTCCCCAAGAGTGGGGTGCTGGGGAAAATAAGCAACTGATATTAAGGGCTGAGGTGGAGGGCAAATGTCTTGAGAATGATGACGGCAGCGAATGTACATATGTGCTTTACACAATGGATGGATGTATGAATTGTGATGAGAATTGTACGAGGCCCCCCCTCGAAAAAAGAGTGGGGTGCTGCTCTAACAGATACTTACAATGAGGAGCTGGTTTTGTGATGGACAGAATCCAGAGGAATCCTGATGTGCTTTACAGTAAAGCCCTAGGTTTCCTTGAAGAAATAGTTGGTAGGATTAAGGCCATCGGAGGCAATTTTGCTCAGGGTTCAGAGGACATAAGGACAGTTGTAGATCTAGTGCTGCAACAACAAAAATACTACAAGTACATGGCTTTAACAAATAGAATTTATGTTCTCACAGTTCCCAAACCCACTACATCAAGCGGATTCCTGCTCATAAGGCAGAGTAGAAGGGCTGCCTCATCTTCCTCCGAGTGACTGATAAGATTCAACCATAGGACTTTCAGTTAGCAGCCTGGTGCTTAACCCACTGCTCCACCAGGGACCCTTCTTCCTAGTTAGGAGACTAGGAGTAGAAATTTAGGACAGGAGCTCTGAGGCTTTCTCTCGTCCGTCAGCTCTATTGCCGGGCATCTATTGCCAGGCACCCCATGATCTGCACGTGGCATGGCTTAGCATCTCAATTGCTCATTTGATCTCTTTTATGTCTCAAAAAAGATGGACACACCTACACCGATTCCATCTCATTGTCAAAGACAAAGGAGATCCTAAATGGGATTGTAACCACAAGTAAAGAAGCTGAGGTTTACAACACATATATTGGGGGAAGACAATTCAATCCGTAGTAGAAGGACATGAATTTTAAGGGCCAAAGGGAAGAATGTGATAGATTGAACTGGGTTTCCAAAGTATATGTGTTGTTAATCCTAACCCTCCTGCTTGGGTTATAATCCCATTTGGGCCTGGGTTTTGTTAGGTTAATGAGACAGGATTAGTATGGGCTGTGTCTTAAATTCACGTCTCATTTTATGTTTTTAAACTTTTATTGTGAATTAGGCAAAGGTTTATAAGCAGATAGTTTTACAGCCAGCAGCTCATCAAACGTTCCCACATTTCACCCTGTGTCCATCATTCTCCCTGACTCCTCTTCCTCCTCTTGGATGTTGTCTGTCCCTTCACCCGAGTTCACAGGTGCTGGCGAAGAATATCTAAAGTGCCATCAACTGCCAAAAGAACAAACAAGTCTGTTCTGGAAGAAGTGCAGCCAGAAAGTTCCTTAAAGGCACGGATGGCAAGACTTCATCCCATATTCTTTGGGCATGTTATCAGAATAGACCAGAGATAAGACATGATGCTTGATGAAGGAGAGGGTTAGCCAAACAGAGGAAGGCTCTGATGAGCTGGGCTGACACTGTGGCCGAAACTACGGGATCGAACATACGAATAACCGGGAGGCTGGCGCAGGACCGGGCAGTGTTTCGTTTTGTTGTACAGAGGGGAACCTACTCAATAGCCCCTAACAACCACCCCCTCTAGCCCCTTCCCTTCTTTGCCCTCCCAAGCCTGGTCACCATCAACATCTGCTTCTTGTGACAACCTTTTCTGAACTTTTATAATACTGGCTTCATGCACGATTTGTCCTTGGCTAATTTTACTCAGCATGGTGTCTTCCAGGTTCATCAGGGTTATAATGTTGCTCAGATTCATTGTTATTCTTGATGCTGCAGAGCCTTCCACTGTGTGAACGCACCATTCTTCCACTGGTGGGTGTTAAGATGGTTTCCATCTTTCTGCGATTGTGAGTAGTGTTGTGAAGACCAGGAGTGTACACATACTATTTGTGCTGCAGCTCTTATTCCTGTAGGTTGAATTCATCTCTTTTGAGATATTAAAAGAGCAGATTGAAAAATCAAGGAAGCAAGTAAACTTCACAAGGGCAGATGGGAGGTGACAGGTGCCCTGCCACCTGAGATCTCCAAGGAGCCAAGCACTGGCAGCTGAAAAGACACCAGGCCCTTCCCCCAGAGCCAGCAGAAAGAAAGCATTTCCCTTGAGTGGCTGTCCTGAAATCAACCTGCTAGCCTCTTGAACTGTGAGAAAATAGATGTATGCTACAGGCAGCGACTTGTGGCATTTTTGTAATAGCAGTACTAGATAACCAAGACAGTCCTCAAGAAAAGAAAAGTAGTGATGAAGAGAAATGCCCCTTTCTGCACTGCAAACACACAGGAAGCTGTTTGAGACAGTCGTTTGGAGCTTTTTTAAAAAACCAAATAAATCAAAGAGAACAATACCCCTCACCCTTTTCTTGGTGATTTTGTGTTACTATTAGGACTTTAGGTTAAAATCGATAAAATACTCTTTCCCCCTACCCCCAAAGAAAATAATGAAAGTACTTTAGATAGATAGCTCAGCTGACTTTTGGAAGGGCAGCTGAGTCATATTCAGGGTATACATTGTACATGTAGCTTGATCCAGACTCCAGCCAACAACAACAACAACAACAACAAACCTCAGTGTCATCGAGTGGCTTCTGACTCATAGAATCGCCCCTGTGGATTTCTGAGACTGTAACTCTTTATAGGAATAGAAAGCCCCATTTTTCTCCTTTGGAGAGGCCAGTGGATTCGTACTGTTGACCTTGCAGTTAGCAACCCAATTTGTAACCACTACACACCAAGACTCCTTTGATCCACACTAAAGTGGCATCTTTTTGGGTCTCTCTCTGTTAATTAGAAACTACTATACAAATCAATCAGGTGATGAAACCCAGGTGCCATCCCTAAGTCACCACAGCCTGCCCTCTTGACTCCATCATTAGCACTCCTGCTGACAACTCTCCATGGTAAAGCCCCTGCCTCCTCTTCGCCCCGTACCCCGCAATGCACACTGGGTAGGGCTGCTCCACCAGTCTCATCTATCACAGATAAGATGCAGCTGGTGGCTCTCTTCATTAAATAACATGAACTAGTTCCTGCTTCGGGGGTCTAAACCAGAAATACAGATGAATTCCATCTGGTAAATCACACGATCCGAAGCTGTCAGGAGTTAGAGAATTAGCCAGCTAGTACTAAATGCCTTTATACTGGAAGATGATAAAATTAAGTAACAAACTTAATACATTAAGAATCTATAATACAGATGGTAACTTCAGATATAATTATTGAAGTACCTTTAAAAAGCTTCTACTTAAATACAAAAGAACTCTGATACTTCACGGGGCATCAAGAAAGCAGAGGTAAAAACATGTGATCCATTGCCCAAGCCTTCCAAGAAAGTCTGCTACATACACACAATGCCTCAGTGGTAGGATCTACCCTCCCAGGGTGTCCTGCCTCCCCGCCAAACCACCTGTGATTTCACCAGAACCGTATCAGCTACTCCAGTACTTACTAAGAACCCAACACTCAGGAGAAGCCCGAGGACTCTTTTGGGATGAGAGAATAAATGTATTGTCTGACTTAGCCTCATAATTACCTTTGGTAGTATGCACAACAACTTGCTCCACGTCCCATTTGCTCAGTGATACCAATGACAACACGGAGAGAAGATAAGGGTCAGGAATTTAAGTCTAAGCTGGCACCATCACCTTTGCAAAGAAAAGGCGAGACACCATATGGCTGCCTGCCTAAAACCTCTTAGCATTTCCTTATCAGCTATACGTCACTGGCCTAATAAGGACCTGAGGAATGAATGGTCAAAGGGGGAAACTCATCTGGGCACATCCAAGCATGACACAAGGTCACACTATAACAATGTGTCTGTACGTTTCAGCACTGACTTCACCTTCAACCAGTTACTATGGCCGGGAACACATTAGGCAATCATGGATCACTGCAGTATAAACGAGCACTCATCTCCAGGGTCTGTGCATCAGGGGCCTGGACAAGGCAGGGCAGGGGCGGCTGGACTGCCCCAAGATGTCTGAGTCTTCCGCTGGAAGGCCAAGAGCGGAAACCCCCTGAAGGGTCTGGTGATTCACAGGTTTGTTGGTTGAGGCTGGCAGGGGCCTCCGCCCCTCTCTGCATGGCCTCTCCACACAGGCGACCTGGGGCTTCTTCCCAGCGTGGGGGCTATGTTTCTGGGGCAGATATCCTAAAGAAGAGCTGGACAGAAGCTATGTCCTGTTTACAATCTAGGAACAGGCACCATAAAAGCATTGTTCTGTGGCACACTGCACTTTACATCCATGTCTACAACACACACACACACACACACACACACACGTCGTGTTGCATTATTTAGTCTTTACAAAATGCCTACATTATTTCTGCTAATCAAAAGAAGTCTGAAAAGGATTTTCGCTGTTATGAAAAAAGGTAAAGGATAAAACCAACATTGGGTGTGTGTGTTTATTTTTTTGGCAGCAAGCCATTATGAGGCCGTGTGCACCTGGAGCAGCGAGACTGGCGTTTATGGTCCTGCCCGGATCCATGCTCTCATCTCCACACCACGCCACCACAGTTTGGAACTGTGCTACTTGGTATGATTGGTAGCCTACTTCTGGGGTGTGGAAACTCACAAACATTTCCCATATAAGTCAATGGTAATTGCTTCATCACTTACACATGTCAGCTTATGAAAGGTTTCATAGGAATGCTCTATTTTCAGGAAGTGATAGGTAAAGAGATATAGATATTTAAGATACTGCAAATTTAACTTAGTAACAAATATGTGACACTCCTACATGTTGAGGTCATTTCTTAGAAGGTAATAGATAACATATGTGTATGTGCATATATACACATATACAAATAAATTTATTTTTTAAATCATTTTATTAGAGGCTCATACAACTCATCACAATCCA
>NW_022103928.1:5722646-5724651 GCF_000313985.2 Echinops telfairi
ATGATCGCACAGGCTGGAGTGCTTCTTTCATGTGGGTTTTGTTGCTTCTGAGCTAGATGGCTGCTTGTTTACCTTCAAGCCTTTAAGACCTCAGACGCTATACCTTTTGATAGCTGGACACCATCAGCTTTCTTCACCACATTTGCTTATGCACTCATTTGTCTTCAGCGATTGTATCGGGGAGGTGAGCACACAATGATATGATTTTTTTTTGTTCTTTGATACCTGATAACTGATCCCAACTGCTTTGTCTTCAGTAATTGTGTTGGGAAGGTAAGCATCATAGAATGCCAGTTTAATAGAACAAAGTATTCTTGCATTGAGGAAGTACTTGAGTGGAGGCCCAATACAAACAAATATTTGTAAAGCATTTTAAAGTTATATTTTTATATGCTACACACAAATATATATATATGTATGTATGTTAAGATTACATGTGCAGTTAAAACGGTGACAGCTGGAACTCAGCGGGGCTGCCTTGTGTTTTGGGGTTTAACAGGCCTTCACCTTTGTCGAGGGGCAGTCTTAGCACTTTGCTATCACTCATTTTAGTATAAAATATTTTAATGTTTCTTATTTGACTTCTGGCTTATACAAGTTTTACTGTATTTGGGTATATTTACTGTATTTGGGTGGATGTGTGTTCGTATTACCATATAACAGATTACCTCCAAATTTAGTAGCACCACACAGCAAGCTTTCATTCTCTTAGACAGTTTCTGAGGGTCAGGAATCCGGGCTCTGGTTGTCTGGCTCAGGATAGCTCATGAATGGTGCTTCTCAAACTGGGTGATATGGTTCCCTGGGGTGTTGGAAGCATCCAGGAGAGAGCAGAAGCAGACACCTACCGTTTAGCCTGGATTACGGACTGGAGTATAAAAGTGTATCATTGTCAGAGGGGCAGCAATGATTTTTTTTCTTTTGAAAAGGGGTGTAGGCCAAATAAGTTTGAGAGGCTGCTGATGAAGCCACAGCCTGACTTTTGGCTGGGACTGCAGTCATCTGAACTTCATGGGGCAGGAGGGTCAACTACTAAGCCCGCACATGTCGTACTGGGTGTTGGCAAAAGGCCTCTCAGTTCCCTGTCTTGTGAGTCTTTCCAAAGAGCTGCTCTGAGATGGTAGTTGGCATCCCCAGAGCAAAAGATCCAAGAAAAAGAGTGGAAGCAAAATGGAAGATGTAGGACTTATAGAAACCTCTTTTAGAAAGTGACACATCGTCGCTTCTGCTGCGTGCAGTGGGCCATACCAGCCAATCGTGGTATCATGCAGAGGGCCTACACAAAGGTGTCAATGACAGGGGTGGGGAGTTTTGGAAAATGCCATCCACCACACATACACAGTGATGTATTTTCAATCACACATACACATGCGCTTTAGTCCTCCTTCTTACTCCTCATCTTTAAGGCCAAGTCTGCATTTTGTTCTGCTCCAACTTCAGCCCCACCTTCTAGCATGCCTCAGGCACTCAGTCGGAGCTGTGGAGATGGACAGTATACGGTGGAGATGGACAGTATATGGAGATGGACAGTATACGGTGGAGATGGACAGTATACGGTGGAGATGGACAGTATACGGAGGAGATGGACAGTATACAGTGGAGATGGAGAGTATACAGTGGAGATGGACAGTATATGGTGGAGAAGGACAGTATATGGAGGAGATGGACAGTATACGGAGGAGATGGACAGTATATGGGTGGTATACTGTGTAGATGGACAGTATATAGTGGAGATGTACAGTATACAGTGGAGATGGGCAGTATATGGTGGAGATGGACAGTGTACTGTGGAGATGGACAGTATATGGTGGCGATGGGCAGTATACGGTGGAGATGGACAGTATACGGAGGAGATGGACAGTATACGGAGGAGATGGACAGTATATGGAGGAGATGGACAGTATATGGTGGAGATGGACAGTATATGGTGGAGATGGGCAGTATACTGTGGAGATGGACAGTATACAGTAGAGATGGACAGTATACTGTGGAGATGGACAGTATA
>NW_022103928.1:5743770-5745029 GCF_000313985.2 Echinops telfairi
CACAGGCCTGAGATAGCTTCATCCCTCAAGCCCCTGGGCTTTGGCTGGGGATGGGTGGTGGAGAATTCCCGCACTGATGACTGATAGTGAGCTGTGTGCTTCTTTAAACTTTATAGAAGGGGATTGGAATGGACACAGCCGTCTCGGATGTTTCAAGCCCTGTGTGCCAAGGCTGCAGCTGATGACGACCATCCTGGGCACCACACAGGTAGGGCCTGGACAGGAAAAATCCACAGAGGAGAGCAGAGCTCTCGTGACGTTAATGGAGTGCCTGGAGCCAATAAAGTTCCCTTTTCTGAAGCCAGTTGGAAATAAATGTACAAGTTAGCAACCAAAAGGAGTCTGACTCAAAGTTCTAAAAACAGGTTTCCAGCCAGCTTCTGCTCTCTCGCCTCTTCCCCCACATTCACCTTGATCCACCCTTTGAAATGCCTACTGCTCGCCTCTTCCCCCACATTCACCTTGATCCACCCTTTGAAATGCCTACTGCATGTGGGAATATCTAGTGGGAACAAAAGAGCCCAGGTGGTGCAGTGGTTCAGCACTTGGCCGCTGAATGCACGGTTGGCAGTTAGAACCCACCAGCAACTCGCGAGGAGAAGCTCTGGTGACCTTCTCCCATAAAGCCTACAGCTGAGGAAACCCAGGGCGCAGCCCCACGCTGCCCTGCAGGGCTCCTCTGGGCCAGAGGGGACATGATGGTGCACAGCAGCAACGAGCAGAGTGCAGAAGCACGTGGGCCGGCCTCTCCTCCAGTCTGCTCTCACATTTGTAACCTGAAGAGACTTTCACATGTGCGCAAGGATGCTTACATTAGCGCTGGGTCCAGTAGTGAAAATTAGAAATCGCTTTGCTGCCTATGCACAGGAGAATAATAAACATGTTGTATGTTTAAACAATGGAATACTCTGTAGCAGTGAGCATGAATAAAACCAGAGTGGCAAGTATGGGCAGAGTGCTGGAGGAATACAGCAATTTACAGCAGGATAACCATAGAAGGAGCCCCTTTCGATCAAGCTCAAGCAGCACGGTATATTATTTATGGACATATGTGCTAAAGCAGGAGGCCAGGTGTCCCAGTGGTTAGAGCTCGGTTATTAAGTAAAAGGCCCTCAAGTTGAAACCACTAGCCACTCAGGTAAGGTAGGCAGTCTGCTTCCGTACAGACGTAGAGCCGTGGCTCTCAACCTTCCTCAGGCCACAGCCCTTTCATACACTTCTTCATGTGGAGGTGACCCCCCCAGCCATAAAAGTATTTC
>NW_022103928.1:5745305-5747435 GCF_000313985.2 Echinops telfairi
CTCGCCTCTTCCCCCACATTCACCTTGATCCATCCTTTGAAATGCCTACTGCTCGATGCTATGACTGAACCCTCCCCATTCGTCTGGTTTTGTAGTTGGAAGAGATGCCAGATACCACCTGGCGAAGGGGAGCCCCTGGCTGCACACCGCATCCTCTCAGGTGTTTGTTACTAAGCAGATTCCTGCCCCACAGAGATCACTATTCAGGTGGTCTTGGGAGAAGCCTGGAATTTGCATGAACATCTGTGAGAGGACTTTACAACCACCCTCAGCTTCGAACCCCATTTTCTCATAGGCCCTCACTGGTGTCCCACCCACCCACCCACAGTTCCGGGACAGGAACCACCGATCTGCCTTGACGTCTGGCTTCCCTCCTCTCACCCAAACACTACCCTGATGCCCTCAGGAACACCCACTCTGCCCTCAGCTTTTCTCGGTGTGTTCTCTTCATTTCTTGCCTTAATTGAAACCCGGCTCCTTTGCGGGGAGAAGACACTGGTAGGCCAAATAGTTAACTACTTCACCACCAGTTTTGAAAGGGGCGTGGTTCAAACCACACAGTCATTTCTGAGGACAGGCCTGGCAATTTGCTTCTTGAGGGTCACAGCCTTGACAACCCCATGGCAGTTCTGGTCCACACATATGGGGGGCATGAAGAGGCCGGGCAGGAGGGAGCGAACAACAAGGACACCACCTCCCAAGCAAGCCTTTCCCCAGTGGAGCCTGCTCATCCTCCCCTGGTCCAGGAGCGTGGAACAGGAGGGGGGACTGTATTCCTCCTCCTGTGGCCACATCCAAAGACGTGTAGATAGTGAAATCCTTGGTATGAGGAAATTCTACCTTCTCCTTGTCCTTGTGGGTGCAATCAGCCAACTTCTAGGTTCTTCTTTCTGGTTGACTGAAGAGCGTAGTTCTTGACTCCCAACATTCCTCCCCATCCCAATTCCTGTCACCATTCCCTGGGACTTCAATTGTCATTTAGAAGATGTTTCCAGCGTCCTAACCATCCAGTTGTATGATCCCTACACCTATCACGTTTTCTTCTGTGCTCCCAGAGCCACGTGTGGTCACATGTGGACTTTGACAGACACTGGGTCCTTTGAGGCTGTTCCTGTCCGTCTGTACGGAAAAGTCCTGGGAGGGGCCTCCCTTTTACTCTGTAATACCCCAAACCCACCGCCCCAAAGTCCATGCCAGCTGAGAGCTACCTTGGGCAGGGTTTCTAAGGCTGCCAATCGTTATGGAAGCAGACATCGTCCTCCCACGCAGTAGCTGGTGGGTTTGAACCCCCTTGTGGCTAGCTGTCCAAGTCTAAACCAACAGTGTCACCTTGTTTATTTCCTTTTAAAAACTTAACTCAACTGGAATGTGCATATTATGTAATAACAATGATATATAATCAATTAAACAATCAGTTGCTATTGGGCCGATTCTAACTCATGATGGCCCTCTGTATTTCAGAGTGGACCTGCATTCCCCCAGGGCTTTCAGTAGCTGTGACCTTCAAAAGTCGATCAGCAAGGCTTTCTTTTGAGGCACCTACAGGTGAATTTGAACTCCCAATCTTCTACCTAGTAGCTGAGTGCTTAGCCATTTGTACCACCCAGGGACTCTATAGTCAAGAAAAGGCAATACCAATAAATAAAACTGGTATATTTAGAGATAAAATTGGCATAAAAGACACAAAGCACACTTTAAATTAAAAACCATAAAATGTGTTGAAATATTAAAAGTGATAAACGAAAAAGAAAATCCTTCCCTATAAAACTGCTTTTGTGCTATCTACATAGGGTAGGCAGGATAACATAGGATAGGCAGGATAAATACGCTGGAAGAGATAACAATGGGACCATCGGTTCCGGGGAAAGGGGGGCATGGGAGAGGGGAAGGTGGGAGAAAGGAAGTGGGTGTTAACACACCCAGGGACAAGGGAACAACTAGTGATCCAAAATCAATGGTGAGGAGAGTGTAAGAGGGACTGCAGCTTAGGAAACCCAATGGGGCAGCTGTTCCGTCATGTAAGGTCCCCACGCACTGACGTAGGCTCGATGACACACACCTCAGCCATGTGCAAGTATCTCTTTTTAACTAAAAGAGTTTGCTTCTCAATAACAGCGAAAATACACTAAA
>NW_022103928.1:5747681-5762228 GCF_000313985.2 Echinops telfairi
GTGTTTCGTTGTAAGTCTCCATTAACAGTCATTTTATTGGTCATCCACTATTCCATCCAATGAAAACACCATAATTCAGAATCCTGTCCTTTTTGTTGTTGCTCCAAATTACTTGCAGACATGAAACTATTTTGCCTTGACCATCATTGATCCAATAGCAGTTTTTCTTCTTTTGCTTTATTTCCTTAGTGTGTTAGGCCGTGTTTAATAGAGAAACAAATCCAGTGACACTCATATACGTGTAAGAAAGAGCTTTATATCAAGAAGTAGTTAGATATCAAGAAAGCATCTCAGCCCAGTCCAACTCAATGCCATAAGTCCGCAGAGAGAGAGGGGGAGGTTCCCAGAGCCTTCCTTATGAGAAGGCCACACCCACTATCAGGCTGTGACTTGATTGAGAGTTTGAATTGCACCCCTAAATTTCTATATATTTTCAAGTTGACATGAAATTATGTAATTACCATGCTTTGACTACATTCTCAGAAATTGAATTATTGAGTTAATATCTTTAGTCTATCAAGAAAGCAGCAACGAGAGCTGTATGAGCTCCCAATAAAATGATTTAAAAAAAGAAAGAAAAGAAAGCAGTAATGTTGACAGTTACTGTCAACAGTAAATTGTTGACAATTAACCCGAGTTTTCTAGGAAATCATCAGGAGAAAAAAACAAACCAAACAAAAGTAACAAACACCACTTCTGCCACTTGAGTTATTTATACAATGTAATTATGGAACTGAGCGGTGAAATAAAATGAAACAGATTTGCATAAAGTCTCAGTGCCTCCTTAATACTTAATACCATGTATTCCAAAGGGTGTGGTGCATAGGTAACAGTTAATATTTAAATATCACACCCAGTAACATTGAGTAACACAGAGAGAAAGTTTTTCCGTGTTTAGTTCTTTTTCAGCAATGTCCATGACAAAGTCTCTGCTTGATGCTCACATGTCTGGACTCTTTTCCTAAGATTGCCTAACCATCCTTCAACAGAGAAGACAGCAGGGTCTTCAGCAGGCAAGAGTAATACTAAACTGTTTTTTTTAGTGTTTGATCGACAATGACCTATTCATGTTATTGTTGACAATTACGGCAATCATAAGATTTCCTTGAAGAATAAATATATTTGGGATGTGGAGAAATTAGAACCTTCACAAACATTCATGTTCCATGAGACTGAAAAGTGGCATTGCTCCTTTTGAAAAGAGTTTAGCAGTTCCCCAAAATGGTAAAAGAGAATTCTGATATGAATCTGCAATTCCATTCCTAGGTATATGCATAAAAGAAATTAAAACATATGCCCATTCAATCACCAAAGGACAAATACTGCATGAGACCACTACGACAAAAAGTCAAGAAAAGGTTTTCACACTAAGAGAAATGTTATTTGATGTTGACCAGGGTTGGAAGAGAAAAGGTGGTGGTAGGTGAATGATTTTATGTGAACTTGAATTTGTATGTAGGGGTGGAGTCCAACCTATCAATTAGGTCACAGCCAGACAATGCTTCCTTGGGGATGTGGCCTTCTTGTAAGTGAGACACTGCCCTGTTGCCTTCCTGCTTGCTGGGACTCGGTGTCTGTTTCCAGGGGTGGCTCCTGTGGGCCACATCATCATCTTGGATCCATGTGACTCTGCACCCACCAGCCTGGGATCTTCCTGTGTCTCACATCACCCTTTGGTGGCATCAGCCCGTAATTACATGGGTCTGAAGATGGCCCCGGCTAGCATTGGACTTAAGGACTTGAGTTAGACTGGGCTGAGATGCCTTCTTGATATGGAATTCCTTCTTGATATAAATATAATTTTAGTTCTCTAGACAACCCAGCCTAACGTAAGAGGGTCGATTGCTGGCTAGAGGGTAGACGTGCTAACTTGGGTGAAGGGGTGGGCAACATAGAGTAAGAGAGAGGTCAGCAAAAAATGATGGAGGCAGAGGAAGTCCCTGAGAGAAATGCAAGAGTTAAAATCGATAAGGGTAAATACTGCTATCTACCCAATCCTGCAATAATGGTGATCTAGAAACAGCTGCATGGATAGACACAAAGGCTGATCAGGCTTGGGATGGGGAGTAGGAATGTGCCCACACACTTACATATGTAGGTTTGACAGGCGACATTTGGACAAGTATATTCATGAATGTGGTGAACCAAAAGAAGCCAAACTCACTGCCATGGAGTTGATGCCAACTCACAGTGACTGTGTTAGGTTGTCTTGAGTACAGAAATACATTCAGTGACACTCGTGTGTGTAAGAGAGAGCTTTGTATCAAGAAGTCATTATATACCAAGCAACAAACATCCCAGCCAAGTTCAGATCATGTCCCTTTGTCTGACACTAATCCCTAAGTCCCGCTTCAGACTCGCACAGCCACATGCAATGGTGCAGAATGCAGAATATCACAGGCTAGTGGGTGCAATGTCCAACGGCAATGGCCGCATCACAGGAGTGACCATCAGGCTGTGACCTGATAGCCTAGACGGCACCCCTACACTTTCATATGTCAAGTTGCCATGAAATTATAACCCAATAGATAGAGCAGCTGTGAGCGTCAGAGATGGTAATTTTTTTATGGGAGTAGAAAGCCCTGTCTTTCTCCTGTGGAGAGGCTGGTGGTTTCAAACTTCTGACCTTGCGGTTAGCAGCCCAATGAGTAACCACTTCACCACCAGGGCTCCTTGTGGTGAAGCACACAGAGTGCAAAATTACCACAAAAAAACAAAAACCCACCTTCTTAGAATCAAACACCTTGAGGGAATAGGTTGATGGGATCAGGACCCAAGACTCAGAAGGCACCAAGGTCCATTGGCGGAATACAGCTCCGGCTGTCAGTGGAGGCTCTTGTGTTACAAGGAGGTTGCATAGGTTTCAATAGAGCTTCTAGATTGAGAGACTGAGAAGAAAGGCCTGTGGTTTACCTCTGCAAAGCAGCTAATGGAAACACTATGGGGCCCTGGGGGTGGGGGTGTCACTCTGATCGGTCTCAGGATGGCACAGGACCAGGGAGCATTTCACTCGGTTGTGCGTGGGACTCCCATGAGTCAGGCACCAACCTGACACAGCTAACAACAACAACAATGGCCATACAACTCAGTGAATATGTTAACGACCAATACATTACAACCTTTAAAGGGATTATAGCTTCCTGTGCCCCATAGAGTTAGTCTGGGAAATTCACAAGGGCAATTCTACCCTCTTCTACAGAGTCACTGTGGGCTGACATCAACTTCATAACAGTTAAGTTTGTTGCTTTGCTGCTGTTGTTGTTGTTTTATAGCCCTGCCTAAGCAATGTTGTTGTTGTTATAGCTTAGCAAAGGTGCTATTAGAAAGCTAAATGTATGTCATGTTTAATAACATGGGTTATTTTAAAATAAGCAATGGTGGTGTAGGAATATTGCTGAATCATGACTCTGATGTGGAATTGACTGGAGTTTGACAAAACGCTGTCCATTGTCCTGGTGGCAGCCTTCCTCACTCAAATGAAGAAGGTGTCTGGCCAGCAGCAGCAGCTCGGGAAGGAAGGCAGCCTCCCTCACTGTCTCCTTAATCGCTTACAAGTCTCAAGCAAGTGACTTAGTTAAACTTTGTTTCTAGAGTGCGTAAGTGATGAAACACAGCATTTATGTGTAATGCTATTTACTTGGTAGCCGATTACTGCTGAATTATTAAAACCAGTCATTGGTTCTGCTCAGACCCCTCTGTTCGGCCATCTCCTGCTCCCTTTCTTATCAATCTGGCTCCTAACTGACAAGTTACATGAGCTCAGGTAAACCTGATGTCAGCCAGCAGGAGAAACCTGACAAAAATCACAGTTCTGTAAAATGCAGCCTACAGCGGGGCTGTTAGTGACTGGCTTTACTCAGGGGAGGAAACAATGGTAGGAGATGAAGTGTATGTCCTCCTAAGGGGAGGCTTAGCTGGAAGAGCCCACACCCCATCCCACCCCCTGCCTGGTAGAATCATTTACAAAATGCAACTATAAATATTTTAACACGGTGAACGTCTGCAAATCAGGCAATCTAAGAAATAAAAATGAACCTTGCTACAGCCCCTAGACGGTGAGTCTGGTGATGGGTAATTATATCCAAGTCAGTGAGGGCACTCAAGTGAAGACATTCCTAAGGGTCCTTGCAAACCACAGGCTGGGGAAGGCAAGAGTCCCCTGATGAGGTTTTTTCCCCACTGAAGCTACGGTTAGAACTTACACTCGGACACGCAGACATCACGCTAAGGACTTTGCAAACAGTTAAATCACTTTAATGACCCCTGGCTTTGGAGTGAAATCCAAGGAGCATTATTCTGGGCAGACAGGCAGGAAAGCTGGCATTTGTCTCGAAGTCACACTATCATATGAGGAATGTCAGCCAAGTGCCAACAATCTGCCACTGGGGGTGGGGGGTGGGGTGGCGAATGTAATTATTTGACAAATGCATTCCATTTTTAATAGTGCACATGTACTTTGGCTCGTGACGTTGGAGGCCTGGCTATGGTTCTACACAAGATCTGAGGCTAGCAGTGCAAGGGAGGGGCTCTATTACGACAAAGTGGATAATGATGTCCTTCACTATACAAGTGGGCTTCAAAAAATTCAGGGAAAATTAAATGAAAAGGTAATGGAATTTTTTCACGAACTTTTGGAACGCTTCCTGTATTTGCATGTATATTTGCTCCAGACATCATTAGACACACACACACATGCTTGGCGATGAGTAAGGTCTAGAACAAGGATTCAAGGCCAGGCAGCTGGCATCAAGGAATGAAGGGAGCGACGTTTTAAGTCATGATGCCACCTTGGGGGCCACCTTAGCCTAAACAAGTCACCTTCCAGTTGGTTCCACCTCAGATGACCCCATGTGTGACACAGTATAACTGTGGCTGCTCTTTTGAGAAGCAGATAACCACACCTTTCATCTGGGCCACCTCAGGGTGGACTGGAACTCACAACCTTTGTCTTAGCAGCCAACCATACAAACGCTCTGCACCCCTCAGGGGCTGGCTGCTGAGGGAACTAGAAAAGGCACTCTGTGAGCAGATGAGCCTCTCCCCAGATCCTAGCTCCACGGTAAGTGCTGGGGCTGGACTTCAGGCCTGCCAGCCTCGCTGGGGGTCCAGTGCAGGGCACGACCCCACACCAGGTGGAGATGCTGCTGTCACCAACTCTACCATCCCATACACCATTAGTTGAGGTCCTGGACATGTGTGGTCACTTATTCTCTCTCTAAAATGGTGCGATGGTGTCTGGATGAATTCTCATGTCATCTTCTCCCTTACGATTGTTCTTGACACACACGACACTCCATTTTTCTAGGGCCCGCTCCTTTTCAAATGAAAAGGTTTTCGCGACGTTAAGACACGAACCAGCAATGCCTGTTTGAAACGGCTGCTGACATCTGAGGGAGAAGCATCGGGTGAAGGCTGCCGAGTCCTGCACTGCTCGCTCCTTTCACTCAAAGAGTAGGAGAAGGTAGTGGGGGGAAGAAAGGACAAGGACACACTCACGGATAAAGTCTCCCCAGATACGTTCCATCCTCCCAAAGCACACGCTTGTTTGATAGTCAATTTATTATATGCTGTTTTATAACTGTGAGGAATGCATATATTTGACAGAGAAAAAATGTAACAGTAAAATGTAACAAAAAATTTAAAGTAAAATGGGAGGACACCTGGAATTCCAATCCCACACCCTTTAACACCTTAGAGAGAGAATTTGAGTGCAAGTTGACATACTTGTAGATGGAGTTTCAGAAATTTCATGGAAAAATTCCGGTATCTTTTTATTTCCATTTTCTCACAAACATTTGAAGCACCCTGGTGAGGTAGTGGGTTATGCATCAGGCTGCCCACCACAAGGTCAGCAGTTTCAAACCACCAGTCCCTCTTCAGGAGAAAGATGTACAGTTTTGGAAACCTTTCAGTGGCAGTTCTATTCCACCCTTCGGGCGCTATGAGTTAGAAACAACTCAAGCGCAGGGATGAGTTTGAGTCTCAGATAGTAACTTTCAAAAAAACAAAGATGGGATCATTTTTGTAGCCTGCCTTTCTCCCACAATACAAATATGAACAATTTTCAACTTAAAAACAGAGACCTCTCATGCACTGCCAGCAGGAATGCAAAATCCTATAGTCATTTTGGAAGAGAGCCTGGTAACGTCTTACAAAACTAAACACAGGATTGCCTTTAGATCCAGCAACCACTCTCCTAGGTATTTACCCAAATCAGATAAAAACAGATGCTCACATAAAAACCTGTACACGGATGTTTACGGCAGCTTTAGTCATAACTGTCCCCGAATGGGAGCAACCAAGATATCCTTCAAAAGACAAGACAGATGAGCCAACTGTGGTGCATTAGTATAATGGACTATGAGAGGGCTTCAAACGTTTGTGGAAAAATTCCATTACCTTTCAATTTTTTCCCATGAACTTTCTGGAAGCCCCTCTGCATTATTCAGTGACAACAATAATTTAAAAAAGCTATCAAGCTACAAGAAAACGGGATATTTATAATTTCCTAAATGCGTATTGCTTACCTAAAAGAAGCTCCTTCCAAAGAGTCACCTAGTGTGTGCTTCCAGCGACATGACATTCTGGAAAAGGCAGCACTGCATCGCTGTCCGCTGTGCACGGACTCACAGCCACCCCATGTACAACAGGCCCAAGCCCCGCTGGCCCCGCACCAGCCGCCTGCCGGCTGGCGTGCCCAAGTCCACGGTTGCAGTCCCTGTGGCAGCCCACCTCGTGCAGGGCGTCTTCCTCGGGACCCTTTCCTCTAGCAAGCACATTCTCCTCTTCCAGGTCTGGTCCCTCTTGAGAAGATAACAAAGGCGTGTGAGATAAAGTCTTAACCACCTTTGTTTCTAAATAGTGGTCCCTCCAAGATAGAGTGGTTTCTTCTGCTGCTATCTTCTTTCCAACAGGACAATTCAAATGCACCAAATCTTCAGTTTTTCTAATTCATTGTCCGGTTTTCACATGCATATGAGGCAATTGAAAATATCAATGCTTGAGTCAGGCGCACCTTAGTCCTCAACGTGAAATCTTTGCTCTTTCACACTCTCAAGAGGTCTTGTGGAGCAGATTTGCCCAACACCCACCTGTTGCCTTTGTGCTTATTTGGACTGATAGAATCAATGATCATAATGGTGTCATCATAGGACAGGAGAGAACTGGCCTTGAGCTTATAAGTTACATTACAGGAGGAGAAAGCCTCATCTTTCTCCTATGGAACAGTTGGTGGGTTCAAACTGCTGACCTTGTAGTTAACAGCCCCATGTGTGATTCACTATGCCACCAGGGCTTCAGTTTGCCCAATAGGGGCAGTCAAAAGGTTGGTGTTGCCAGAGGTTTGGGGGAGAGGTGCATAGGGAGAGCATAGGACATTTTAAGGCAGTGAAACTATTCTCCAAGATATTCTAATGGTGGACACATGACATTCTATATTTACCAAAACTCTACAAGACTGTACAATGCATAGAGTGAGCCCTGGTGTAAACCATGAACTTTAGCTAATTCGACTATATAAATATCACTAATTTTGATATATTAATGTTTTCTCACTGATTGTAGACTTCAACAGCAGAAGGAACAGTGTGCAGGGGATGGAGTCTATATGGGAACGCTATACTATTTATGTAAACCTGAAACTGTTCAAAAATGAAGTCCATTAAAATTGATTCCATAGAGATGGACATTTTACAAAGGATTCCTAGAAAACAATCAAATGGTTCCCATTTCAGGGTTTGTTCTCAAGTACAGTGTCGTGATTAGGAATCTGGCCCTAGGAGCACTTGGACTGGCTTCAAATCCCAGGCCTGCCACTTGGCTGCCCTCTGACAAACACTTTACCAACCTTCAGTTTGCTTATATGTAAAATGGTCTGCAGGGCAATGGGTCATAGTTACACAGCCTTCTCTCCATGGTCTTATAACTCCCACCAAATGACTAGCTGGACCTATATGCAAATAAGCTGCTGTGACCCGCCAAGGAGATGGGCAGCTTGCACAGAATGCCACTGGGTACCTGGAAACCCTGTGGGACTATGCAAACGCAGCGTATGCAATCCTAACAAGAGGATCGATTCCTTTTGCCAACCGCTAGGCTTGCAGTGAACCATCCCAGAGGTAGAAAGGGGGCCCTTCATTACCACCAAGAAAAAGAAACAGGAGTGTATTGTGCCCTTTGACCTAGAGTCCCTGTGTTGAGAACCACATAGCCTCAGAGAGAGAGGGAAAGAGCTATCGTACCACAGACAGTGCACGAGGAGGAGAAAGTGGCAGAAGAATCCAGAGACTGGCGCCAGATGGCTTCCCAGCCCACTGAGCAAGGTGCTTACAGTATGTGTGCCCACCCACAGAATAGAGGTCTGAGCACCTTTAGGAAGGCAGCTTCCTAACTGAGTGGGGTACGCAAGCACTTTTGCATGGGGCTCGGCTTGCTGACCCACCAGAGAGAGAGATGAGCAACTTTGAGTAGGAGGTTTGCAGGTGAAATGGGGTGTCCCAGGGCAATTACAGATGGGGCGGGAACGCGCTGTAGCACTTGCTGAGCAGGACAGAGATTGGGACCACAGGGCTGATGGCCTGAGAGAGGCCTGCCAGCTGCTCTGACAAGAGAACTGTATCCTGAGTTGTTCCTGATCCTGAATTGTAGCCTGTTACTTCCCTAATAAACCTCCTAACTGTGAGTCTGGTCTTTGAGTTCTGTTTAGCCACTGCAACAAATTATCCAAATTGGCAGATAAGTAGAAGTGTCAAGGGAGGGACGACTGGTGTCAGAACTGGTAGAAAAGTTGGAGGGTGGAGGGAGGTGTGACCTCAGTGACCTCACTGGAATCTCCCATGATTCCATGCAGTGAACCAACACACAGAAAAGGACAGCCGCTGGTACTCTCCTTCCCTCAGTGGAGGTGGAGGCGGCCTGATGCTTCCATCATGCCATTCTTACAGCTGCTGCTATTTGTTGTAAAAACATGCCTATACTGATTACAGTGGAAATTGGCTTTTGTTTTTGTTTTCTGCGTAGCATCCATTTCCAGGCGTGTTTGATATGAGAACCTCAACCTTGTTTGTTTCTTTGTTCTTGGCTGGATACAGTTGGGGGTGGAGGGGGAAGGAACATTCTTCTAACATTCTCCAATCCTGTGGTTTGAAGAGACTGGCTCTTTCTCTTGCTTCCCCACCAGTTAAAGGTCCAAGGCCCAAGTGCAGCTATTACTGACAGAACAGGCATTTGACTGAAGTCAAGCAGGGAGCTGCAGCCCTGGGTCTATACGTTAGAGGTTACTCAAGGAAGAGATGCACACCCACGTGTGCTGTGAACCATTAACTGGAGCAAGTGTACCTGAGACCGTCCCTACACAGCGGCAGCTGAGTGAAAGCTAAAGCTGGTGGTCAGAACTTCTGGAGACAGCTGTGAACGAAGCCGTACCTCCTCTGCACGTGTAAGTTTCACAAGTCAGCAAATCCCTTTTTATGAGCTGAGTTTCTATCACTTGAAACTAAGATTTCACCTAGCCAATAATTGTAACTACTTCACACGCTGCAAGGAAGACAAAATGAAATAATGCATTTGAAGTCTTTTATTCAGGGCCTGGCAAATTTTAAAAGATCTCACTACTCTCTTGGAATACCACAAAATGTTTACTTCTGTTTTACTGACAATGCAAAGGCATTCACTGTGTGGACCATACTAAATTATAGATACCTTTGAGAAAAATGAGAATTCCAGAACACTTCTCTGTGCTCATGTGGAACATGTACACGGATCAAAGGCAGTTGTACAAACAGAACAAGGGAATACTGCATGGTTTAAAGTCAAGGAAGATGTGTGACAGGGTGGTATCCTCTCATCATAATTATTCAATCTGTATGCTAAACAAATCACCAGACAAGCTGGATTACGTGAAGAAGAATGCGGCATCAAAACTGGAGCGGGCTTATTAGCAGCTGTGACGTGCAGGTGCACAGCCTGGCTTGCTGAAAGCGAGGAGGACTTGAAGCCCTTGCTGATGAAGATGCGGCTTTCGGTGTGGATGATGACTCAATGGAAAGAAGGTGAAGCCCTTACAAGCAGACCAGTAAGGACCGGCCTGACACCTGGAGAAGAGCCGGAGGCCGTCACGGATTGCGTGTTGCTTGGAGATGCAGTCAGTGCTCACGGAAGCCGCAGTCATGGGATAGTTAAAAAGACACGAGGTGTTTGATAAATTGCTGCACAAGACCTCTTTAGAGTACGAAAAGCAGGGAGGAGGTTACTCTGAGGGCTCAGGTGCTCCTGACTCATTCACTGCCTGCCATGGAGTCAATGCTACGCATAATGACCTCCTGTGGGTTTCCGAGATTGCAACTGTTTATAGAAATAGTAGAAAGCCTGGTCTTTCTCTCTCAGAGGTGCTGGTAGTTTTGAACTCCTGACCATGTCGATCTCAGTGAACTTGCAGCCACTCCACCACCAGGGCTCCTGTGTCTGATTCGGGCCATCCTATTTTCAATGGCCTCATCTACATGTGAAAGTTGGACATTGAACGGGAAAGCCAAAGAAAAATTGATGTTATCACTGTTGTGCTGGAAAAGCAAATGGAAAGTACCATGGACTGCCGTAAGAACAAACAAATCTGTCTGGAAGAAGTATGGCCAGAGTACTCCTTAGATGCAAGGATGAAGAGACTTCGTCGCACATCTTTTGGGCAGGTTGTCAGGAGAGACCAGTTCCTAGAGAAGGACACCAGGCTTGGAAAAGTAGACAGGCAGCAAAAAATAGGAACACTTGCAACGAGATGGATTGACACTGTGGCTGCAACAGTGGCCTCCAGCATAGGACAATTGTGAGGATGGCTCAGGACCAGGTCGTGTGTAATGCTGCTGTGCAGAGGGTCCCGCGGAATCAACCTGAGAGCACCTAACAACAACAACACGTTCTCTTGGAAGGTAGGGTGCTGTTTTCAATATTATGAAATAATATATCCTTGAATAATAACAGGTACAGTCTTAGCAAAATGCTGGCACGAAGTGGTGGTTCTGTGAACAAATATTTATTACGTATGTACTAAGATCTCTGTTGTAGATGCTAGCAACAAAACAATCAATAAGAAATAATGTTTACATGTCTGTAGGGGTAGGGTGGTTAAAATACAATTTTGTGAACAACAAGTGATCCAAATTGGTGGTGAGGTGGGTGTGGGAGGCCTGGTAGGGCATGATCAAGGGGAATGTAACAAACAGGAATTGCTGAAACCCTGGTGGGGACTGAGCATGATAGTGGGACAGGAGGAGAATCAAGGGAAATAGAGGAAAGAGCTGGGAGGCAAAGGGCATTTATAGCGGTCTAGATAAAAACATGTACATATGCAAATATATTTATATATGAGGATGGGGAAATAGATCTATGTGCCTATATTTATACGTTTAGTATTAAGGTAGCAGGAGGACACCGGGCCTCCACTCAAGTACTCCCTCAATGCAAGAATACTTTGTTTTATTAAATTGGCATTCATTCTATGATGCTCACCTTCCCGACACAACTGCTGAAGACAAAGTGGGTAAATAAGCAAAAGTGGTGAAGAAAGCTGATGGTGCTTGGCTATCAAAGGATATAGCGTCTGAGGTCTTAAAAGCTTGAAGGTAAACAAGCAGCCATCTAACTCAGAAGCAACATAGCCCACATGGAAGAACATATCAGCCTGTGTGATGACGAGGTGCTGAAGGGATCAGTTATCTGGCGTCAAAGAACAAAAAATCATATCATCGTGTGCTCACCTCCATGATACGATCGCTGAAGACAAACGGGTGCATAAGCAAATGTGGCGAAGAAAGCTGATGGTGCCCGGCTATCAAAAGATATAGCATCTGGGGTCTTAAAGGCTTGAAGGTGAACAAGTGGCCATCTAGCTCAGAAGCAACAAAGCCCACATGGAAGCAGCACACCAGCCTGTGCGATCACGAGGTGTCGAAGGGATCAGGTATCAGGCATCAGCAGAACAAAAAATCTTACCATAGTGACTGATGGGGGAGTGTGGAGTGGAGACTCAAAGCGCATTTGAAGGCCACTGGAAATCCCCTTGCAGAGGGGTCTCCGGGAGGAGACGAGCCAGTCAGGGTGCGATGTAGCAATGATGAAAAATACAACTTTCCTCTAGTTCCTAAATGCCCCCCCCCCACTATCAAAACAAAATCCGAATTCTATCGTGCAAGTCTGGCTAGACCAGAGGATGTACACTGGTACAGATAGGAACTGGAAACACAGGGAATCCAGGGCGGATGATCCCTTCAGGACCAGTGGTGTGAGTGGCGATACTGGGAGGGTAGAGGGAGAGTGAATTGGAAAGAGGGAACCGATTACAAGGATCTATATGTGACCTCCTCCCTGGGGGATGGACAACAGGAAAGTGGGGGAAGGGAGACATCAGACAGGGCAAGATCTGACAAAATAATAATTTATAATTTATCAAGGGCTCATGAGGGAGGGGGGAATGGGGAGGGAGGGGGAAAATGATGACCTAATGCCAGGGGCTTAAGTGGAGAGGAAATGTTTTGAGAATGTTGAGGGCATGAATGTACAAATGTCCTTCATACAATTGATGTATGTATGGATTGTGATGAGTCGTATGAGCCCCTAATAAAATGATTTAAAAAAATACAATTTTGTTTGCTATGTAAGAAGAAAGCTAAAGAAGGTAAGGGAGAAGAGAATGATAGGGGAGGCTCTGATTTTCAAGAACAGCCAAGAAGACATCTCTGAGGAGAAAATATTTGCATATAGAGTTGCAAGAGGTGAGGGAGGTAGTCCTGTGAGAACTTTCCATGGACAGGGACCTAGTGAAAACATTGAGTTGGGGACACTCCAGTGTACTAGATGACCACTGCGACTAACTCGGGGTCGGTGAGGTAAGTAGTGGTAAAGAGATAAAGCCAGAGAGTTAACTGGGGCTGAGATCAGGCAAGGAATCAAAGGTCACATTGAGAAACTGAATTTTCTGTTCAGCATGACAGGAGGTCGGACTTTACCCATCTGAGTGACCAGATCTGGGCTACATGTTTAAAACATGATTCCAGCAGCTGTGTGACAGATGGGCTGTGGAAGGTGTCGGAGTGGAAACACTCACCGGATAGGAGACGGCTGCAGGTATGTAGGCATGAGGTGGTGGCACATCTCTGAATTTAGTGGTGACCATGGAAGTGACAGAACTCACAGGAAAGGAGGCATATTTGGGATAGAATCACTAACTCAACTTATTGCTATTGAGTTGATTTCAACTCATAGTGACCTTACAGGGCAGGGTAGAACTGCCTCCCTGGGATTCCAAGCTGGAATGGAATAGAGAGCCCTGTTGCCCTCGGAGCTGCTGGCAGCTTTGAACTTCAGACCTTGTGGCTAGCAGCCCAAAGCATAACCATTCCTACTCCCAGACTCTAATTGGGTAGATGTGGAGGGTGAAAGAGAGAACTCCTGGACCAATCAATAAAAAATGGATTCAGAACAGAATCACAACTCAAAACTTGTGTAGATTGTACACAAGATGTAGAAACCTTTAATGTGCTCTAGGACTAGCGGCTAATTATAGACTGCTTATTTGGGGACATAAGACCATCTGTCTATAATAAGACATCTACTCTAACGAACCAACCCTCTGATGAGAAGACTTACCTGAGAGAGCAATGGGATGGGCAGGAAATGGTGTCTCTTGATGAACAAATGGTGTCTCGGCTTTCCCTCTCACTGAGGCAGCGAGGAAAGCTGTCAAGTACACTAATGACCTGTTCCTTGCTGTAATATTTCTGCCCTCCCCGTAACAATTCCACTCACCCTTGTACAGTGAACGCCTGACACAAGGTATCTGCCCAATGAACACCTGCTAACCGACTGTGGAATAGGAGGACAGAGGAATGCCACGAGGCTGAGCCTCCGCCTGCCTCAGAGAGCATCCTGTGAAAGCAGCAGAAGCAGTGCACACAGACACCTGTGTGCCAGTGCTCCCGGCAACACTCCAAATCCTAGCTGCAGACGGATCAGATGAAACGCCCATCAACAGAAGAGTGGAGAAACAAAATGTGGTGTCCACACTCAATGGAATAGTAGGCAGTAGTGGGTGCCTACTTTGCTCAGCTTCACAACCTGGATGAACCCTAAAAACATGAAGCTGAGCAAAGTAGGCACCCAAAGGGCAGGGACTGTCTGATTTCATGAGTTCTTCATAAACAACGATGCAGAAACCAAAGGCTGTGCTTCACCCTGGTGGGAGGGAGAGGGGTAAACTGGAAGAGGATAGCAATGGGGGTGGCACAACAAGAGCAAGGTAACCCATGCCACTAAATGGAAATGAGGCCGTTGTATTGGAAATGTAGTGATGTGAAAATTTCCACCACAAGCCAAGTGAAGGTCAAAGAAAGCAAGCATCACTTGGAAGGCCACCCAGACGGAAAATAATGATGTTCAAGAGAGGGCTGGGGGACCAATGGAAAGGAACTGAAAATCCAGCAATAAAATCACCAGCATACAGACAACTGATCTTTGCTAAGATTCCAAAAAATATCAAATGGGAAGCGGATGCCCTTT
>NW_022103928.1:5763153-5769931 GCF_000313985.2 Echinops telfairi
AGTACTCTGCTAGCTTCCAAAAAAAACAACAAAAACTAATTGCCCACTGAGAAGGTAGGCCAAGGAACTGAACAGAAGTTTCACAAGGGCAGAAATCTGAATGGCCAATAAACATATGAGAAACTGTTCCCCATGAGTAGTCATAGAAGAAATGCAAATCAAAACAACTATGAGATACCACCTAACACCCTCAAAGATAGCCCAATTCAAAAAATCAGAAAGCAACAAGTGTTGGAGGAGCAGTGGTGAGATAGGAATTCTCATCCACAGCTGGTGGACTCATAGGTATGTACAGCCACTATAAAATCAATTTGGTGATATCTAAAATTGGTGGAAATTAAACTACCAAACGACCCAGCAACCCCCCTACTGGTCATATACCCAGAAGAGGCAAGAAACAAACCATGGCCAGACATCTGTGCTCCAATGTTCATCGCAGCACAGTTCACAATGGCAAAGAGTTGGAAACAACCCAAATTTCCATCAACAGACGAATGAATTAAAAAACTGTGGTACATACAAACAATGGAGTACTTCGCATCCCTAAAAAGCAGTGATGAATGCATGAAACACATCGACGCATGGGAAGAACTGGAGGAAATTATGCTAAGCGAAGTAAGCCAAGCACAAAATGAAATTACAACATGAGTCTGCTGAGATAAGCTTAAAAATGCAAAAGGGGAATAGGCAAAAACTACTGTATGCACACATTCTTGGGTTGAGGTCCAGGTAGTATGGCAGGGGCCAGACCAAATGCAGGGATACATATGGTAGCCAACTGAAAAGAAGGGGGGGAAAGGGAAAAAAAAGAAAGACATGGGTAGCAGGGAACAGGCACTAACCCACTCAAGGGGAGGGGATTGTTTCTATCTCCACAGGGAAAGAGGGACTAGACTTCAACCCAGTGCTCCAAGATAGGAATGTAACATACTGACATGAAGCAGGGAACCAGTAGAGAGGTCTGAGGGGCTGGCTCCAAGCCCAACTACGTGGACAGCTCCCCCTCCCCCCAGAAGAATTTACTTCAGAGGACAGCACTGACCTGCAGCTCAGGGAGGAAGACATGAAGCACACAGGAGCAAAGGAAGAGAGAGTGGAGCACAGCCTGGCCCACCCAGCCCTGAGGACAATATCCCTGCTCAGAGCAGCCAATGCACAGAGAGGACCATAGAGCCAGCCCCACTACAAGACACGACCGACATCCCTCACTGACCCATAGTGCTATGCCCTCACTGGCCCATAGTGCTATGGGGAACAACACTGGAGACACAGTGCGGGAACTGCGCCCTATCTGACCCCACCACACTGAGGGGAAACTCAAAGGGCGTGCAAAAGAACAGCAAGGGGAAAGGAGCAAAGAAGTCCTCAGGGAGTACCAAAATTAGACTTTGGGTCAGAGCGTGGTATCCCTTCACACTCACAGGAAAACACTCCTATAGGTCAACAAACAGACCTGGAACTATTTATAGACTTTTTTTTTTTTTGGTAATTCTTTTTTGTTGTTGTTTTCTTTTGTTGCTTTGTTTTGCTCTGTCTTGTGTTTTGTGCATATCATTATCTGTGCAGGTATATCTAGATAAGATAGGTAGGATAAACAATCTGAAGAAGAAAACAATGGACCGATGGATGGGGGGGGTATGGGACAGAGGAAGGTGGGGGAAAGGAAGTGGGTGTTAACAAACCCAGGGACAAGGGAACAACAAGTGACCTAAAATCAATGGCGAGGAGGGTGTAGGAGGCCTGGTAGGACTTGATCAGGGGCAATGTAACCTAGTGGAATTACTGAAACCCAAATGAAGGCTGAACATGATGGTGGAACAAGAGGAAAGTCAAAGGAAATAGAGGAATGAAGTAGGAGGCAAAGGGCATTTATAGAGGTGTAAATACAGGCATGTACGTATGTAAATATATTTACATATGATGATGGGGAAATAGATCTATGTACATATATTTATAGGTTTAGTATTCTTCATAGGTGTCAGATGGACAGTGGGCCTCTACTCAAGTACTCCCTCAATGCAAAAATACTTTGTTCTATTAACCTGGAGTTCCATGATGCTCACCTTCCTGACACAATCACTGAAAACAAAGCGGGTGCATAAGCAAATGTGGTGAAGAAAGCTGATGGTGCCCTGCTATCAAAAGATATAGCATCTGGGGTCTTAAAGGCTTGAAGATCAACAAGCAGCCATGTGGCTCAGAAGCAACAAAGCCCACATGGAAGAAGCAAACCAGCCTGTGTGATCATGAGGTGTTGATGGGATCAGGTATCAGGCATCAAAGAACAAACAATCATATCATTTGTGAATGAGGGGTAGTGCGGAGTGGAGGCCCAAAGTCCATCTGTAGGCAACTGGACATCCCCTTATAGAAGGGTTTGGGAAGAGACAAGTCAGTCAGGGTGCAGTACAGCAATGATGAAACATAGTTTTCTCTAGCTCTTTAATGCTTCCTACCACCCCCACCCCCACTATCATGATCCCAATTCTACCTTACAAATCTGGCTAGACCAGAGCATGTACACTGGTACAGATAAGAGCTGGAAACACAGGGAATCCAGAACAGATAAAGCCCTCAGGACCAATGATGAGAGTAGCGATACCGGGAGTGTAAGTGTAAGGTGGAGTGAAGAAGGGGGAACTGATCACAATGACCTACATTCCTGGGGGATGGACAATAGAAAAGTGAGTGAAGGGAGACAGCGGTCAGTGTACAACATGAAAAAATAATAATTTATAAATTATCAAGGGTTCATGAGGGAGGGTGGGGCAGGGAGGGGGGGAAATGAGGAGCTGATACCCAGGGTACAAGTAGAAAGCCAATGTTTTGAACATGATGATGGTAACAAATGTACAAATGTGCTCGACACATGGATGGATATATGGATTGTGATAAGAGTTGTGGGAGCCCCCAATAAAGTGATTTTTTTTAAAAGAGAGAGAGGGGGCTGAGGTTGAGTAATCAGGAACAGTTTGAGGCTGGCGTCAGTAAAGGGGAAAGGGAATGATTTTGGAAGAGACGGCACAGAGCTTAGTAATAGTCACTGTTGGGATCTTGCAGATAAACATGATGATCTCATCACAGGATCATCAAGTGTCAGTGCTGAAAGGGATGTTAGAGTATGTTTGGACGGATCTGCTTTTTCATTTTTTTGAGATGGGGAATTTGAGGTGAAATGGCTTGGGACTAGAACCCAGATCACCTGACTCCAGATGCCAAATTCCCTTTTACATTAAGCTGACAATTACACTAAACTACCTCTTCCATCTGTTGGCTCAAAGAGGAGTTTTCAGAGGCAAGCTGATCCTGTGAGGATGAAAGTCTAATGCCTAGACCCAGGGAAAACGCTCATTTTAGAAATCAGTTCCAGGGAAAACACAAGTTCTCCCTCTTGAGAAACATTTCCCTTCCTCAGTCAGTGAAAAGCGGGCAGCCCACTATGGGTCCCCTTTCGACATGGCTGCCAGGAAGCTTAGAGTTCAATGTATCACTTAATTCTCAGAACAATACAGGCCTCAGTTTTTGACAAACAGAACTTATTCCCTCCGCCTCCTTATGATTTTCTTTCCTTCTCTCTTTTTTATAACTATGTCAATGGACTTATTGTAGATGTGTCTTTTGCTGTAAGTTGTCACAAACGGTTTTGGAAGTCATCCAGGTAAAAAAAAAATCACCAATAAAACAAAATAGAAGGAAGACTTCCTTTCTCTTGTGCACGGGAACTGTTACTCAGCAGGCCAGGGTCCATTTCCAGGTCCCTCCCTGGATCTAAAAACGCACACCTTACCTCCGGGCCTTGTATTTATAGAGAGGGGAGGCCATTGCAGGACAGGCTGCATACAAACTGAGTAGTTAGAAAATTGCAGGGTTGGCCTGCTAATCAGGCAAGTCCCTGGAAACTTCCCCGGAATGAAAACAAGATGTGGAGGGAGAAGGCTGTTTCCTAAGTCGACGTGGCGGAACTTCACTGACAGCAGTGCCCTGGGGGAGGCCACTCCGGTCCCTGGAGGTTCGGCAGCAGGTGGTGGACTGAGGCACATCCAACTCCAGGCATTCTGCTAACCACAACCACAACTCTGACCCTCCTCAGGCTGAGAAATGAGCTCACAAGTAGCCTTCATCTCTTTTGGATTCTAGCCACATACAGAGATTAAAGCGCTTGCTTTCAGAAAACACGAGGCTCTCTTTTCCCTCTCTAAAATTGAAATTCTTCCTCAACCACAAAAATTTAACCCAGGCAGGGCTAGGAAAGCAAATAAAGGGATCCATGCAGTGATCTTTCTTCCTGCTCCAGTCCGGAGTCTTCTGTTGCCTCAAGTGCGGAGGTAGCAGACAAAAACAATAAATAAGTCCCAGAAAATGTCAACTTCTCCGGAGGACACCAGCCTTTCATGTTTATGCATCAGAGCCGGAGACTTCCTGCGGCCTTTTCTTCCCCTTGCAGAAGTTTTCTAATTTTGTTTTTATTCCTATGGTGTTGGCTATGATTTCCATGATAATCTAAGAGATAGGTTCAAAAAGAAAAATGGCTTCAAGAGGTACTGTTTGTTGCGTATGGAAATAGTCCTTCCCCCACACATCCATTCGGATTCTGTTCATGATCTTCCGCTAGTCAGAAACCATTTGTTCTGATAGAGACAAGATGCTGCCTTCATGCTTCCAGCACCTTGAGGAATGAGACGCTTCCAAAATTCTGTGGTGTTTCCTTAGAAAAATCTCTGCGAAATTCTGAAATGCAGGCCAGACTCTTGTACTATTGTGTTTCAGCACAGCAGGTAAGAAAGAACTCAAGCAGAGGCCAGACTGCTTGGGTCTTGACTCATATAGGTCACAGACAGTGAACCTGGAGGAGCTCTGAGGGCCCAGGGCATTTGTATTGGGTTGCTAACCCCAAGGTTCGTGGTTCAAACCCATCAGCTGCTCCAAGGGGGAAAGCTGAGGCGACCTGCTCCCACAACAGTTTGTAGCCGTAGAAACACTATAGATCAGTTCTATTCTGTTCTCGAAGGCTGCATCAACTCAATGGCAGAGGGTTTTGCTTGGCTTTCGTTTCGTGAACCTGGGGTCCCCGAGTGGTATATATGGTTAATGGGCTCTGCTTCTGGTAGAAAGGTTGAAAGTTTGAGTTCACCCAAAAGTACCTTCAGATGAAAGGTCTAGAGTCCCAGTTTTTAAAAAACCAGCCATTGAAAACAGTGTGAAGCATAGCTCTGCTCTGCCGAACACGGGTCACCATAAATTACAGACCAGCAGCAACGGGTTGACCTGTGAGCCCTACATCAATCACCGTCTTTGTGCAATACTTTCCCCACCTGTAAAATGGGGAGACCCTTAGCACTCACTTCTCAGAACATTGGTTCTCAAACTTTGGTGGGCATCAACATCTCCCAGAGGGCTTGTTAAAACAGTGATTACTGAGCCCCCCACTACCCTTTGATTCATTAGGTGGAGGGGGGGGGCTACTTGTTTTCTACCAAGTCCCAGATGCTGTTGGTGCTGCTGGTACAAAACCCAGTCTTTGAGAACCACCATGGAGAGTTCGGTGCAGACTGTGCATGGTCAGTAAGGGTTAACAATGACGACTTCTGTGTAGTGCTATTAGCACTATGGCAGGCAGTAAGCTATGGTAAGTGGTGTCAGCTCTTATCTTACCAGTTTTTTCATTAAACTTGCAAATCATAGTAAACTTGTATTGAATCCAAAGATCACCCATTATAAGAAACCTCAAGGCACTGCAGGGGAAGCCCTCTGAAGCTCCTAACAGAAATATTCTTATTTTAAACAGTCTTTCTATTCATAAGGAGCTGTGAGGTGTTGTAAATATTTTAAAAGGCAATTCCACAAACCGTTGATTTTCTCCTTCAAACGTTTGAGTGCCCAGCTGCACACAGAGGGGAAACAAACGCTGACACAGCTACTCTCTTAGGTTTCATGTCTTTGCTCTTAGTTACAGTAAAATCGTCCAAACAGATTTAGTCATTATGGTCAAAAAGAATTCTCCAGTCGTTTCAAGTAATTAGGGAGCCCAGCAAAGGCGGGCGTTGCAGTTAGAAACTTCAACAACTTCTAATAGAACAGAGGAAACAGACCCGCGACGAGAAAGGGGTTGGTTAAAAAGCGTTCCATACCAAAGGAAATGAAGGCAAATCCCTGACCAGACCAAGTCCCAGCAACCAGGAGGCCAAAGATAAAAAACACTGATTAGAAAGTCTGGGCGTGTTAAACTTGGGGTGGGGGAAGAAAATCTCAAACATAATGTCAGAGGCTCATTTTTCCTGCAGGACCCACTGCCGTGCTGGAGTCTGAAAGAGAGGGAAGACCAGAGACTCCCCCCAGCCCCAGCTCTCCCACCCAGCTGCGCTTTCCCGTGCCACGCATCCATCACTGCGCTTCGAGGAGAAAACTTTAAAAAAATCAATCAATCAACTGGAGTGCCTCGTAAGCACGGGGTAATTCAAGGTTGAATACGGTCCAGAGTAAACGTCTAACCTTTCCAACGTAATCAGATCTAGGTTTTCGGTAAACATTCTCCAGTGAAACATGAGAACTTGATAAAGCATTCTTGCAACGCGGTGGCTTTTGAAAAATTAAACAAAGCGCATGTTTTGCAAGAACTCGAAAACAGGCTTTGCCTTGACAGTTAAAAATAAAGTGGGGGGCGGGTTGGGGGGTGGGGGGGATACGCGAACTCCCTGCCCGACCCTCCCTCGAAGATGTCGGCGGCGCGGGCTCCACTTTCCGCAGGAGGAAGACACGGAGGTGGCCATCCCGTCGGGGG
>NW_022103928.1:5770349-5773715 GCF_000313985.2 Echinops telfairi
GGGGACTGACTGGGACCCTGGCGGCCGGCGGGCGGTGGGGAGAGGGAGGGGGCGGCGCCTACCGTACTGTGTCGAGTACACGCCCGCCCCCTCGCCGGCCAGCCCCCGCCAGCTCTGCCTTCAGGTAGCAGCGCCTCGATCCCCTCGCTTCCTCCTCGATCACTTACCCGCTCGCTCCTTTTACGCCTTCAGCCCGTCCTCTCGCCCATTCATTCATTCACTCCTTTTACTCCTTCAGCCCGTCCTCTCGCCCATTCATTCATTCACTCACGCATTCGCTTCCCCAACCAGCCCCTCGCTGGGCCCCGCCATCCTTCCAGCATCCATTTCGCCCATCGGACTCCACCTCGGCACGTGCACGCATTCCCTCGGGCCAAGATCTTGCTGGCCTCTTTGTCAGGTGTAGGACCGGCCCGTGACGGTGCCTAGCTGTTCGATAAGTTCGTTCCAGTTACACATGTAGTTCTAAAGAAACTGCAGAGTTCATTTTGAACTCGGGGATTGAAATCTGACTCTGTTACTGATGGGCTAGAGGACCCAGAACCACTTGCAAAATTTTCCTTCAGCCTTAATTGTCTGCCCTTCAAAATAGGGATACAGGTCTCCCCCTGAGCTGTACACGTTTGCCATATAGCTGTTAAATAATGCCCACTACCCATTAAAACCCAAATCACCCTGGTGGGGACTGAGCATGATAGTGGGACAGGAGGAAAGTCAAGGGAAATAGAGGAAAGAGCTGGGAGGCAAAGGGCATTTATAGATATCTATATCTAGATAAAGACATGTGCATATGCAAATATATTTATATGAGAATGGGGAAATAGATCAATGTGCCTATATTTATAGGTTTAGTGTTAAGGTAGCAGAAGGACATTGGGCCTCCACTCAAGTACTCCCTCAATGCAAGAATACTTTCTTCTATTAAATTGGCATTCTATGATGCTCACCTTCCCGACACAACCGCTGAAGACAAAGCGGGCAAATAAGCAAATGTGGTGAAGAAAGCTGATGGTGCCCGGCTATCAAAAGATATAGCATCTGGGGTCTTAAAGGCTTGAGGGTAAATAAGTGGCCATCTAGCTGAGAAGCAACAAATCCCACATGGAAGAACATATCAGCCTGTGTGATCACGAGGTGTCAGAGGGATCACTGAAGACAAATGGGTGCATAAGCAAATGTGGTGAAGAAAGCTGATGGTGCCCGGCTATCAAAAAGTATAGCTGCGATGTAACAATGCTGAAAAATACAACTTTCCTGTGGTTCCGAAATGCTTCCTCCCCGCCCCCACTATCATGATCCAAATTCTACTTTACAAATCTGGCTAGACCAGAGGATGTACGCTGGTACAGATAGGAACTGGAAACACAGGGAATCCAGGGTGGATTCTCCCTTCAGGACTAGTGGTGTGAGTGGCGATACTGGGAGGGTAGAGGGAGAGTGGGTTGGAAAGAGGGAACCGATTACAAGGAACTGTATGTGACCTCCTCCCTGGGGGATGGACAACAGAAAAATGGGTGAAAGGAGACGTCGGACAGGGCAAGATATGACAAAAAAATAATTTATAAATTATCAAGGGCTCATGAGGGAATGGGGAGTGGGGAGGGAGGGGTAAAATGATGACCTAATGCCAGGGGCTTAAGTGGAGAGGAAATGTTTTGAGAATGTTGAGGGCATGAATGTACCAATGTGCTTTACACAATTGATGTATGTATGGATTGTGATAAGAGTTGTATGAGCCCCTAATAAAACGATTAAAAAAAACCACCAAATCAGAACAAAACGGAAAAGCAAACTCGAGGATACTGATTGTTAGGGACACCATGTAACATTTTGGTGATCGTAACACTTTATGGACTAAACAGCCTCATCTTTTTCCCACCAAGGGGCTGGTGGGTTTGAATCGAAAACCTTGCCTGTATTGACCCAATAGCTCCGCCAAAACTAGCAAACAAACTCAGGGCCATTGAGTCCATTTGACCCAGGGCAGCCCTATAGGACAGAGCAGAACTGTCCCTGTGGGCTTTCAAGACTGTAGCTCTTTATGGGAGTCGAAAGCCTCATCTTTCTCCTGCAGATTGGGTGATGCGTTTAAACTGCAGACCCTTTGATCAACAGCCCAACACATAAGCACTTTCCCACCAATGCTCCTACAGCCCTACCAAGTTCCTTCAAATCATCATAAAAAGTTAAAAGACAGAATTTACCTACAAAAGACATAATTGCCATCTGTCCATTCCTCCCTGTGTGCATTGCCCAGAGTGATGACGTTAGCAGGTTATTGGTGGGCTCATTTCCATTGTGGTTCTTGCAGATTGTACCCCCTGCAACTGTGTGAGGGGGAGGGGACTGCCCAACTGATCAAGTTGTCCCTTCTCTTGCCCACTTCCAATCCCTAAACCAAAATGAGGGTCTTTGTTTTACCCTATAAATGAAGTCCTATTGCTCTCTGCTTACCACCCTTCGATGATTCTTCATGGTTCCTTACTCAAAGTCTGAAATCCTTCTCCTGGGCTCTAACTCCTATATCATCTGGCACTTACCTACCTTCTAACTTCATAGTTCCTGGAACTCACTCCGCTCCCACCCCACTGGTCTCCACAGAGGCCTCCTGCCCTTACTTGCCTCGGTGCCTTTGCACTGGCAGCTCCTTGTGCCTGTTGATTCCAGGGAATAGAAGATACTCCAGATTTATGTTTCAGCCTAAAGCCACCTCCTTAGAAAGGTTTCTCACCTCTCTAAAAAACACTTCTCTTATTGATGTTATTGAGTGTCTTCGAGTAGATTCTGACTCATATGGACCCAGTGTAACCCAACGAACAGAACTACTCCATAGGCTGTCCTAGATTATAATCTTTACTGGAGAAGACTACCAGGTCTTTTTTCCATGGGACCTCTAGTTGGGCTTGAACTGCCAACCTTTCAGTTAACAGCTGAGTGCTTAGCCATTACACCACAAGGACTCCTTTCTCCTTTGTTTGCTGGTTTAATTTCCTGCACAGCACTTACTGCAAATAATATCTGTGTGTCTGTGTGCACATGCCTGTGCGTGCAGATTCATGAATATACACACACACATATATGTAAGAAACCACATATATACTTCTTTTCATTGGCATTACTTAACCACAGAAAGGTGTGTACCCCCCTCAAAGGAGAAGAACAACAGAAATGTGGGTGAAGGGAGACAGGAGGTGGTGTAAAATATGAAAATAATGATCATTTTTCATTTATCAAGGGCTCACAAGGGTGGGAGGGTGAGGGGAAGGAGAGGGATAAAGAGGGGCTAATACCAAGGTGTCAAATAGAAAGAAAATGTTTAGAAAATGATGGCAACACATGTACAAATGTGCTTGATAAAATTGATGT
>NW_022103928.1:5775550-5778033 GCF_000313985.2 Echinops telfairi
GGATTTCATTGCTCCTTTCCCCTCGCTGTTCTTTGCATGCCCTTTGAGTTTCCCCTCAGTGTGGTGGGGTCAGATAGGGCGCAATTCCCGCACTGTGTCTCCAGTGTTGTCCCCCATAGCACTATGGGTCAGTAAGAGATGTCGTGTCTTGTAGTGGGGCCAGCCATTCCTCTCTGTGTATTGGCTGCTCTGTGCAGGGATATGGTCCTCAGGGCTGGGTGGGCCAGGATATGCTCCACTCTCTCTTCCTCACCCTTCATTTGCTCCTATGTGCTCAGATCAGGGATGTCTCTCTCCCTAAACTGTAGCTTCAGTGCTGTCCTCTGAAGTAAATTCTTCTGGGGGGAGAGGGATCTGTCCACATGGTTGGGACTGGGCCCAGCCTCTCAGACCTCTCTATTGGTTCCCTGCTTCATGCCGGTATGCTGCATTCATATCTGTGTCAAGAGCTCTATCTGTACCAAAGCACATGCTCTGGTCTAGCCAGATTTATAATGTAGAACTGGGGTCATGATAATAGAGGGTGGGGAGAAGCATTAAAGAACTGGAGCAATGTTGTATGTTTCTTAATTTCAGAGTCCAGAGTGCTAACCATTACACAATGGAATCTTAATTTCTATAATGCACCCTGACTGGCTTGTCCCTTGCTTGTGACCCTTCTGTGAGGGGACGACCACTTGTCTACAATTGGGCTTTGTGTCTCTACTCTTCCCCCTTCATTTGCATAAATATGATTGTTTGCTTTGGGCATTCATTGGCAGCCCCCAGAGAGCTTTGTAACATTGCCTGAGCGGAGCAGGGGTCAGGCCAGGAGGCTGAGGGCCAAAGAGAGGACTGCCTGGGGGCACAGCCTGTTGTCCTGACTGACCACATCTGACCTTACAGCAATCAGCTTTGGGAACATGAGGAGACTGGGTATGTATCCAACTCTGTGTTCTGCAGTTTCTAACTGAACGATTGGTGGTTCAAATCCACCCAGTGGTGACTCAGAAGAGAGCCTGAGTGATCTCCTTCCTCAAATCCGCTATGGACAACCCTCTGGGTAATAAGATCCCACGGAGCAGTTCTACTCTGATACACTCCTGGGATTGCCATGAGCAGGAATGAATTCAGTGGCAATTGGTAGCCAGTGATGACCTGGGGAGTGAGAGAGAAGGTTATGGACTATGTATCAATTAGAATGTTTTTAAGTGTACAGAAGAGAAGACCTGATTATGGTTTCAATTCGGGCTTTTTCCTGGAATGTGTGAACAAGTCTAACATGTAGATAGTGATACAGCCCTTCTGGCCATGATCTGAAATTCTGCGTTTCAGTCAAGTTCTCAGGTGCTGCTGCTGCCTCTCTGAAGAGAGAAGCCCTAGAGATATCTTTATCGTATAGAGTAAGAGGTCCAGAGCAGATGGAGGACAGGTGGAAGAAAGCTGTCTCTTACATACCTGCTGTTAGCCCTCTTGGACCTCTCTTTTGGTGAGCATGTTTTCTTTTTTTTCAAAATGGTTACCGAGTTGTCTCAACACCAGTCATGAACAATCTAGTTTTCCCACGGCAAGTTGAAGTGCCACCTTGGTTAGATCATCATTTCCCATTGGTATTTGGGCTATTCTTGCTTTTTATTGTTCTGTCCCATTTGGTTATCTCGTCTCGAGTGTGAGAGTAAAGTTTTATATACTTAGTGTTTATGCTTATGTATCTAATAGGACATATCCTATTTTTAAAAAGTGTCCCAGGCTATTCTTATTTACATTTCCATATAAACTCAGAACTAGTTCATCTCATTTCAAAAGTTAAAAAAAAAGCATAGTGGTATTAAGACAAATTTATGAATTAACTTACAAAGAATTAACATCTCCATGATGCTAACATTTTCTGTCCTAGAAGATTACATGCTTATTCTTTGGTGCCAGCCAACAGTGTATAAACCTCTTTGGATAGGAACGACTGAGCTGGTGTGAAAATGGAGAAACATTCTGAGGATAAGAAACTATAAGAACATTAGAAACCAAGGAATGTAATTAGCATTGAAGCCAAAGTTTTTCTTGGACAGAAAAAGTGTCTAGAGCCTGTGCCACGTCTGAGGTTTGAGACGCCTGGGTAAAGTCAGATCTTCCCTAGCCCTCTCATAAATGGCAATCTGAACAGGGATGCAGAAAACAATCAGCCTCACCAAGTAAGATGGGAGAGAGCTCATTTGTATGACTGTGAATGACTGCTAGTTAACCTGTCTAGTCCAAGTGACTGCCAGTTAACCTATATAGTCCAAGTGACTGCCAGTTAACCTATAGAGTGCAAGTGACTGTTAGTTAACCTATACAGTCCAAGTGACTGCCAGTTAACCTATAGAGTGCAAGCGACTGTTAGTTAACCTATACAGTCCAAGTGACTGCCAGTTAACCTATAGAGTGCAAGTGACTGCTAGTTAACCTATACAGTCCAAGTGACTTCAGTTAACCTATAGAGTGCAAGTGACTATTAGTTAACCTAT
>NW_022103928.1:5778388-5780867 GCF_000313985.2 Echinops telfairi
TCAGTTAACCTCTCTAGTCTAAATGACTGTCAGTTAACCTATCTAGTGCAAGCGACTGTCAGTTAACCTCTCTAGTGCAAGTGACTGTCAGTTAACTTATCTAGTCCAAGTTACTGTCAGTTAACCTCTCTAGTCCAAGTTGGTAGTTCTTCCAGTTACCACAAACAAACAAAGTCTTTGGGTTCAAAGTTCCTTAATCCTCAGTAAAGTGGGTTGAACAGTGTCTCCCCAAAGTTCTACCTGGAACTACAAAATTTGACCTTATTTGGAAATAAAGTATTTACAGTTGTAATTGGTTAAGAATTTTAAGTCAGAATGGCCCTGGATTTAGAGTAGGCCTCAGCTCCAATAATCAGGTCTCTATCAGAAGCAGGGACACCGAGAGACGAGTACACAGGAAAGAAGGCGGGGGTGGGGGGGGCGCCTCGATTGGAGTTATACTGCTACAAGCACAGGAATGCCAGAAGCCACCAGAAAATGGAAGAGACACGGAAGAATTCTCCCTCAACACGTTTGGGGGTAGCATTGCCCTGTCAGTACCTGTTCAAAAAATTAACACAGAAACAAAAAGAATCCAAGGATCTTAGATCTTGATCTGACAAAAGCCATGAAACATGTAAGAAAATAAGCTACGATAGGCAAGGATAAGCATGAAAAGCAAACTACAGAAAACCTGACAGCCTGCTGCCATGACATCCGTTCTGACTCACACCCGCCCTGCAGGGCTTCTGAGGCTGTCCATCTTTAAGATCGCTTTAAGATAGCTTCGTCTTTCTCCCATGGAGCTGCTGATCCGGAGGTCAACATGACTACGCTTCAACTACAGAAAGCAACATAAAAGTATTATGGGTTTGAAATGGTTTGTTATTCGTTGCTGTTGAGTCAGCTCTGACTCACAGCCACACTCTGTACAACAGAAGGAAACGCTGCCTGACCCTTAAAATTGTGGTTCTGTTTGAGCACACTTTTGAAGGACTGAGGTCCTCAGGGAAAAGCTTTGAAGCAGCCTCGTGGAGTTTCCCATGGGCTTAGGGTAGGGGACAGCATTGATACCATCCATGGAGTCTAGGGCAGGAGTACAAATGTAGGCCTGCTTTATGTTGAAACATACGTTGAATGTGTATATTTGTATATAAATATCATTTCAACGTTTATACAAATTTATGACAAATCAAACTGTTTTGTCATTGGGTGGTTCTGACTCAGTAACCCTACACACAACAGAACACAACGCTGCCTGGTCTTAGGCCATCCTCACAATCTTTCCTGTGTTTGAGTTATGGCTGTCAACCAGACACTCCGCCGTAAGGGGAGGGGCGGAGTCCAACTTAGCAATTAGGACACCTCCTTGGTGTCAGAAGCCTTTCCTGACAAGAGGGAGAGACCAAGAAGAGTTGACTCTTCTTTAGCCCTTCACTTTCTGCTGGAGCTGAATCTTGCTTCTGGTTCTTTGAGCTCCTGTTGCATTGGCTGCCCCCGGAGCCATCACAGGACTACGGATTCATTAGGCTGACTTCAGATCTCTGCAGCCACCAGCCTGTGCCCTCTGCTGGCTCCACCTTGTCACCATGCTTCCTGTTCATCAGCTTCTGCTAGTCATGAGAAACGTGGCTTGAACCAGACTGGACTCAGCTATTTCTACAACTGTGTAAGTCGTTCCTAGATATAAATCTATACACCACACCTACAAGCATCACCGGCTTCACGATTTAGAGATCCCAAACTCACTCAGTCATTATTGCAGAAACTGTGTCAAGCCATCCCATTAAAGACCTTTCTTCTTTTCACTCACCCTGCACTTTACCAGACATGCTGGCCTTTTCCGGGGACTGGTCTCACTCGGTAACATGTCTGAAGTATATGACCCAGATGTCACTAACTTTACCTCTAAGAAGCACCTGCCTGTACTTTTTACAAGACAGATTTGTTCATTCTTCTGGTCGTTCATAGTATGCTCAATATTCTTCTCAACATCAGAATTCTTTCATTTATTTATTTAAATCATTTTAGTGGGGGCTGGTACAACTCTTATCACAAGCCATCCATCCATCCATTGTGTCAAGCACATGTGAACATTTGTTGCCCTCACCATTCTCAAAACATTTGCTTTCTGCTTGAGCCCTTTGTATCAGCTCCTCATTTTCCACCTCCTTCCCCACCTGCCCTCTCCTTCATGAATCCTTGCTAATTCATAAATTATTATTATTTTGTCATGTCTTACACTCTCTGATGTCTTACACTCTCCAACGTCTCCCTCAGCATCATAATTGAGATGTATCAAATCTTCTTTGGTCTTCCTTATTCATTGTTAAGCTTTCACACGAAAGTGTCATGCCTTGAATTAGGATCACGTTAGTCCTCGAAGTGTGAGCCTTCACCCTACCACTCTAAAGAGGTCTTTTTTTTAAAAACTTTGAAACACATCTCTTCTTTTAATTGGCATGAGTCAAATATTGTCAAAATTTTCTTCTTTTTTTTT
>NW_022103928.1:5784632-5790230 GCF_000313985.2 Echinops telfairi
ATATATTTGTATATGTACATGTCTTTATCTAGAGCGCTATAAATACCCTTTGCCTCCCAGCTCTTTCCTCTATTTCCATTGATTCTCCTCCTGTCAAGATGGGAAGTTTTAAAGCAAAGCTGATATCAAAGAGTTCAAGTAGGAAGAGAATGTTTTGAAACTGTGGTAGCAATTGTACCATACTGCTTGATGTTATTGAACTATAGAATGATATGATAGCTGTATTAGCTCCTAAAAAAATGGTTTTAAAATAATAGGAAAAAGAAGATGGGAAGATTCACTGTACTAAAGAGAGTTGGTCAATAGTCAACCATTTCAGAAGGCTGCTTCTTAAGGACTGGTAGTATTGAAGGAAAGTGTTCAAGCTACACTGAAAGATTTAGCAAACACAAAGGCTTTAGAATTTCCTGGAATACGAACTGAGAAAGCTCAACAAGTAGATGCTGTGCTGGAAACATTCACTTGTCTATGTCAAGCAATTTGGAAGACAGTGACCTGACCAACTGGCTGGAAGAAGTCCATATTAATGCTCATTCCAAAGAAGGATGGTATAGCAGAATGCAGAAATGATGGAATGGTATTGATACCACACACAATTAAAATTTTGCTGGAGATGACTTTACAATATTTGTAGCAGTACAAGTAGTACATTGACAGGGCACTGGCAGCTATTCAGGCCAGATTTAGAGGAGGATGTGGAACGAGGGATAAAGCAGAGTGAGATTGCCTTTCTGGGGAACACTGAGGTAGGAGGTGTGGATTGATGTTGGAAATAGACCCAGGGTTATTTAACTTTGAAATTATGGAGTCTTGGTCACCTAGATTACTCTAAAGCTATGGGTGGGTGCTTTACCAGGATACCACCTAAAGAGGGGTAGAGCCCCCAAACTATAAGGTAACGTTGAGTAAATTCTGACTCCTGGGTGACCTTATGTGTGTCAGAGTAGAATTGTGCTCCATAGGGATTTAAAAAAAAATCATCTTATTGGGGGCTTGTAAACTCTTATCAAAATCCATACATACATCCATCGTGTCAAGCACATTTGTACATTTGTTGCCCCCATAGGGTTTTTAATGGCTGATTTTTTTGAATTTGAAATAGGCCTGTCTTCTGAGGCACCTCTGGTGAGCTTGGACCTTCAACCTTTGATCAGCAGCCAACGGTATTCATTATTTACACCAGCTTTAGGTTTCAGGGAATAGCAGGACCCTGTACCAAAATGAGATCCCTCAACTCAAGGCATAAAGACAGAAAAGGTTCCTGTGCCTTTAAGGAAGAACCTTAGCCAAAATTAGAATGAACTAGCTTCCAGACCTCTGGGTGGCACAAATGGTTTACTCCTCATGACTAACCAAAAGGTTTGTTTGAGCCCAATAGTAGCACAGCGAAGAAAGCCCTGACAACTTACTTCTGTGAAGATTCTGGCCCATGATGCTCAGTTCTACCTTGTAACACAGGAATTGGGCCGGACTTGCTGGCAACAGCTTTGGATTTATAGTGTGACCAGGTGTGTGTTTGGATACCTCAGCAGCATGAAACATCACAGCACCCGAGGCTTACCAAGGAGGAATATTTCGACAGGTTCCTGTGTCAGGGAGATGACTCTAAGAAGCAGGTGGCCTCCGTTCACCCTCCTCAACGTCAGGAATCTTTGAAAAGTTCCTAAAAATGGAATGGCATCCTGTGAAGACGTAGGGAAATGGAACTCTAACCTCCTGAATTTCTCCCAGAGAGACTGAGAAAAGCTCTGAAGTCAGAGTGTACCCTGAATTGACTAGCAAACTGCAGCGAGAGGGAGAAATTAAGTTCAGATCGGGGAAATCAAATTCATTTTTGCACACAACCTTGAAGCTGGAAACTTCATACTTAATCTAGGGCATGGTGGTGCTATTTAAGTACTTTATGTTTTCAAGATGCGGCTCCTTTTTGGAACTGCCTAACTCATACCTCATGCTCCCTTCACCTCCTGGACTGAGTTCAAGCCTTAGTAGAACCCCTGGAGGGATGACAGCTGGGAAGGGATCAGGAAGGCAGGGGAAGAGGAGACAGGGATTATGTATCCTGGAGATAGGCCACCTGATGTTTCCTTCAACCATGAATTCTCCAAGTGTCCTAAAAAAAGAATGTGTGTATTAAAATACATGAATTCTATCAAAATTCCCAGAACACACATTATATTAACTAAAACTAGGCACCCTGTGAATGTTTTATTTGAAACTGAACAATAGGAAAATGGATAATTTGAAGTAAGGCCTGCAGTGTATTCTTTGGCAATGCACTAGGAGCCCTGGTCATGCCCTGAGTTAAGCAGTGGGCTGATGAACATAAGGTCAGTGGTTCAAACCCACCATTGGCTCCACTGGAACAAAGCATCCTGTTGTTTAGGGTCACCGGGAATTGGAAACAAAGCAGTGGGCTCAGCTCAGTGAGCTCTAGTAATTTCAACACGGTGAGACTGGCACATTGAAGTAGTTTGCTGAAACGGGGGGACTTTTGGCTAATTTTTACTAGTGTGTACAGTAAAAGTACTTTTTAAATCAGTGAGGAACTTTGGATTTGGGATAAATACATACCAACATGGATTCAAGAGGAGCTAAAAAGTTGAATTTGAACAAAAAAACCTTAAGAGAGCAGAAGATAATGGAAGTGAACCGTTTTGTAATTTCACGTTTGGAGATAGTTTTCTTTTCTATTTATCTTTCTGTCGTGGTTGGAGGGGGAGTTTACAGAACCAATTGAGCTTTCCTTCAACAATTCACCCACCTTTAGTTTGGGACCATTGTAGTATCACAGCATTCTTCCCACTTCTTCCCTATCTCCACTCTGTCCATTTGTCCTTCTTTCCTGTCCCTGCCTGCCTTCGAACAAAGGCTGCCTGCTGGATCTCTCGTGGCTGATGGTTCAAAGGCGTGTGTACTCCCTAGTGCCATTGTTCACGTGAAAGGCCTATCATTTGTCTGAAAGTTGAACCATGGGGCTGAGCTCAGTTCCAAGTCCGAAGGACCATCGTCCCAGGTTCCACCAGTCTCTATATGACCTGTAAGTCTGCTCCTTTCTAGTATTTTGCATTATTTTCCATCAGCTTCCTACTGTTTCCAGGGTCTCGTATTGTGAGCGGTTTCAACGTGGTCAGCAGTGGTATCCAGAGACCATCTTCTTTTCTCTGGTCTCAGGTTGGTGGGGTTCACTTGGTCCATTCGTCCGATGTACCTATTGTTTCCTGTGTTTTTTATTTCCTCGGCTCCATATGGGGAGAGATCAATAGTTTCATCTTAAGTGACTTCTCACAGCCTTTAGGATCCCAGTTACTACTCACCAGAGAGGATGGATAACATTGTGTAGAGTGTTATGTTTACTGACCTCGATGTTCTCTGAAATGACGGCCCAGGGGTTCATTCCCTCAAGGTGTTCGGTTATGGCTAAGAAGTTGACATAACTTTGCCCCCTGTACGTTATACTAGATACCTGGCTATATTTGCAGCACGTACAAATGTGGGTAGACAATATACTCTGATACACCTGTGTGTCCTCGTGGATGTACTCCCATGAGTCAGAGTGCCTATCTGTGTATCTGCTTGAAGATTATGATTATTGCTGTGATTGGAGGCCTGGGTAATAGCATTTACCACTGTTGTCTTTAACTCTTGTGCTTCCAGGGTCTTCCTTTACTTTGAACATTTTGCCTATTGGCCTTTCCCCTTGACCCAAGTTAATTTGTGTCTACCCTCCAATCAGTGATCTATCTACCCTCACTTTCCCTCCCTCCCTGGGCAACTTCCATGGATTTTTCTTTTTATGTGTAATCATATTCTGGACTTTTTACAGTTGTGTCTCATATAATGTTTGTCCTTTTGTGTTTGACTATTTTCACTCAGCATAGTGTTCTGTAGTTTGTAGTTTGTAGAATGTAGAATTTCTGTAGAAAGTAGTTTCCTCACATTCTGAGGTTTTTCCCAGATTATTTATTCTTCAACATTTCATAGTATTCAGTTGTGTGTGCACTATAGTTTGTTTTGCTATTGTGAATAATGCTGCTGTTTGTGTCATGACGGCTACTTCTCAAAGATATGTACTGAGCCGGAGAGCCGGGAGATGGCGCTTGAGGTGGAGCTTTGCTATTTAGCTCCTTTATTAGGTAACTGAACAGTATTGGGTACTGGGGAGCTGGGCTCACAGAATTGACTAGAACTAGAGCAGGCCACCGGTTATGTGCCAAAGGGACCAACGTGTCCTCTACATCTCGCTTGGACGTGAGAAGGCAAACACCATCAATGCCCTGGGCATGGCCCAAACCTCATCCTGGCAACCCCCTTTTCCAACTGAGGCTGTGCAGAGCAATAGTTGTTTTGCTGAATCTTCCTTTGATGAACACCAATCAGTTACCACTCTAGAAGACCCTAATAAAAAGACCCCTAGCCCAGGATTCAGGGAGCCACTTTGGCAATATACAGGTGTGCTCCTTTGGCCATCTAAATAAAGTTGTTTTTTCTTTGAACCACGTTGTGTCTCTACAGCCACATGGAGCTAGACCTGAGAGATGAAGGTAACAATACCTAGTAGTATTGCTGGATCAAACCGCATTTCTATTTCCCACAGTGGTTGTATCATTTTGCAGCTCAACCAGAAGTTTATGAGGGTTCTAATCTCTCTATACCTTTACCACAGTTTGCTACCTTCTGTTTTTTGAACTTTTGCTATTAATGATGAATGACATGTTTGGCTACAAACCACAAGATCAGCAGTTTGAACCCAGTAGCTGCTCTGAGGGAGAAGGATGAGACTTTCTGAGAAAAATGCTAGCCATTGATATGAGAGTCTTCAAAAGGTTCGTGGAAAAGTGAAATTAAAAGATTAAGCCTTCTTTCTCAATATAAACTCCACCAGGTTCCAAGCACTTTTTGAAGTGGTGATACCAGACATTTAGTCCGTCTCTAAAGAACCGAGACTCCTGGGTATTCACCCGGTCCAGTGCAATCTTTGATACATAACTAACTGAAGAAAATGGGCCCCAATAAGATTTTTATTTTTAATTAGGGAACAAAGAGATTCCAATGCCCGACTGTACTGTGGATGCCTAATGGTTTCCCGCAGAAGCTGGCTTGACGAGAGGGATGAGGGGAGTATTGCTGTGGCGGAGAAGGAGCTCTGTGGACGTTTCCCAGGCCCCTTCCTTCTAACGCTCTGGCTAGCTTTCTCAAAACATTCTTGTAGTAAGTAGATGTCATTCTTCCGTTCTTCAGAGAGGCAACAGGCACAATGCCTCCAGCATCCCACAGAACTGCTGCCGTGTCCGCGCGAGTGATCATCAGTCCACCTTGGCTGTGGCCGGGTCCCTTTCCACTGCTTGGTAGCCATTGCTTGCACTGTGATTTGTCTTGAGGATCCTACTGGGAAAGCCAGGTTTCAGCTCAGGTTACAAGGCTTCAGAGACATACCTCCGGATTTTCAGCTCACCACACCAGTTTAACATTTCAATGGAAAACACTGCATTTATCTGCAGCTGATTTGGTCACACCATTTTGGCACCCAGACTGAAAAAAAATGTTGAGCAAACTGAAAAAAAAATTTTTTTAATCATTTTATTGGGGGCTCGTACA
>NW_022103928.1:5792043-5799185 GCF_000313985.2 Echinops telfairi
GCTCTGATCAGACATGAGCCTCTCCTGGAGCTGCAGCTTCAGTGCTGTCCTCTGAAATAAATTCTTCTTGAGGGTGGGGCAGGTGTGGCTATGGGCACAATTTGGAGTGAGCTATCTGTGATGTTAATGAGGCAGGATTGAGGTAGTATATATCTTGAGTTTCCACCTTACTAACTGCTGTGATTTAAGTCACCACCCTTAGTTTCCTTGGCAGTGTGATCTGCAAATTAGCTATCATTTTTGATACCTGTGTTAAAACATGAACTAATTTTCTGTTTTAAACTATTCCCTTAATAAGCAAACCACCAGCTTCCTGCTTAATAAGAAAAGCAGGAGCTTGGGGTCACAGAACTGCCTGAGACTAGACCTAGCCTCTCTACTATGCACAGAAGTGGTCAGGGTACCCTGTATCTTCTACCTAATGTTCTGATATCAGAAGCCAAAGACAACCCCTCTAATCAAAGGCCAGGATATGGGCAAGATGCCGTTTTTTGTGACTCCCTCTTCTTCCTGACTGAACATGTGCAGAAGACTAGTACTGAGTTATCTTGCCACAAACACCAATCACACATCAGTTTTCCTAATAAAAGACCCATGACCCAAGCCTCGGGTAGTCAAATTAGACCCCTTTTTGCTTTCTGTTGGTTTGTATCTCAGTTTGCACACTGAGTAGGTTTAACAAATTTTGTTCTCGTACTGGATCCTGCGTTTTGTTTGCCTTTTGTCTGACCTTCAGTTCTCAGGACTCGAACCAGTGGCCTACTATTGCCTGACTAAATTCACCAACATTTACAACCTTATAAATTAGCAGCTTGAATTGGCATGAAGGTGGAGAATCTTCACGACTGAAGTCTGAGTTTTGGACTTGGGATTTGCCAGCCTCTACAACCACATGAGCCATTTCTTTTGTTGTTCTTGAGTTCTGTGAGTCATTGCAGTAAATGACAGAGCACTAGGATGAGTGGAGGCTTGGGGGTGCTGTTAGTGTTAGACTGCTAAATATAAGGTCATAGTTTCAAACCCACCAGTTAGCCCCTGGGAGAAAGATGAGGCTACCCGTAACTCCTGCAAAGACCTATAGCCTCAGAAATGCTATCTAGGGTGTTACCAATGGGAACCAACCTAGTGGTAGTGTTTTGGTTTTTCTTTTGTGGGAAGGGTGGCTATGATGAGGAGAATACAGAAAGGAGGGGTAGTGGTTGGGATCAGGGATGATAAAAAGGTGTAGCATTTTGGAAAAGTCAGACATTTGGACTATTTTTAACTCAACCTCCACCTTACAGACACTAGCCTCATGCTAATCCTTCTTCAAGAAGTTTTACTTGCAATGTGTCTTAGTGATTTTCTTTTTCAATTTATCTTATTGGTTGTGTGGTCAGCTTTTTGAGGCATATCTTCTTATCTTTCACAATATTAAGGAAGTTTTCTTCCAACAAATCTATAGTTTTTTCGTTCTTTTTGGTATAGTCTTATTCTAGAATTAGAATCACATGTAAGTTAATTCCTCTTGATAGTGTGCCCCATAAACCTTAAAATATTTTCATTTTGTTTTGTTCTTTTTTTCTGATTGTTCTAAGAGATTACTGTCAAGAGATTCGTCTTCAATTTTGCTAACTTGGTTTTCTATTGATTCAATTCTATTTCTTTGTCCTTCCAATGCTTTATCTCATGATTAAGGTTTAGTATTAATATTTTATATTTCGATGTGCCATTTCATATGGTTTCTAATTTTCACTCATTTGGTCCTTTTGTTCTGGCATTCCAGAATCCTCCTAGAGTTTTGTCTGTGTTTTCTCTGATTTCATCTCTCGTTTCCACACTCGCTTACTTTGCTGAAAGCACTACGTATCGTCTTCTAAAGCAGAGTATAATCTGATCAAGCAGTTGCCATAGCATTTCTTCTTCTAGAAGACTTCCTGGCTCTGTGCTTTGATTACCTGTTGCCGTCATCTTATCCTCTTTCATGTGTGTGAGATTTGAAGTTGCTGTTGTTTACAAAACATTGTGTTCTGTTAATTTGTTGATCGAATGTTGGTTTAGTTCACTCTCCTTTTTTGTTTTGTTTTAATATATCCGGGCAACTGGACAGGTGTGCTACTCTGTTTGCTGGTTTGTCAACACTGGGGTGCTCACCACAGATTTCTGGGTGAAGTTATCAGCAGATGGGAGTGTGGGCACAAGTGCCTGATCACTAGTCATGTGGAGAAGCTGTGTGCCAGTGTTGACAGGGTTGACCACTATTTGTTGATGATTTGGTGGGTCTGGAGTAGTGCTGCTTGCCTCTCGGGTGGGGGTGGGGGGCTGATGCTGTGGGTATGGCTGGATAGTGTTGTTAGTTCCTGATTTCTTGGAAAAAATAGAAAAATAAAGAATAAATAAATAATAATCTTAAAAAACAGGGGGAGAAGGATGATAAAGAAGAAATAGAAAAAGGAAATGAAGGTGAAAGGAGAAAACAACAGTAGCAAAGCAAAGTGGCACCATATCGGTATTGGTGCCAGCATTAGGGTCCAACCCAGGTATAGTGGGAATGCAGCACATGGGAGTGTGCTCTGGTGAACAGGGGTGTCGGGGTGGGCACTACTGACCATGGGCAGGATGGGATATGGGGCACCTTTCCGTAGTTTTCAAATAACAAGAGAAGAAAAAAGGAAAAGGTGGGGGGCCGGGGGAGGGGGCGGACAGAGGAAAAAGAGACAAACATGGGCACAGTACTGGTGTGAGAGTGATCAGAAGCAGTGCCCCTGGAATTGGGCACCATGTTCTTCACAGGGGTGGGGACAGTGCTGCTGACAGCAGAGGTAGGAGTGGGCGGGAATCTGCTCAGCAGTATTAAAAAGGGGGTGTGTGGGTGTGGGTAGGTTGGTGGTGGTGGGAGAAGATGAAAAAGAGAAAAACAAGCAATGAAGAACTGGGGAGAGAAAGCTTGGGCAGGAGTGCAGGGGATATCATACCTCTGACTGGCTCATTGATGTGGGTGCTAGTGCAGTCCTGGGTGAGCGGAGCTGGCTATGTGGCTCTGACCCCAACGGAAACTCTGCTTGCACTACTTCCAAGTGGCTGCAGTGTTCTGATTAGCCTACCGGATGCCTCCTTGTTTGCTGTTTTCATTCCATCTTGTCCTCTCCTTGGTATTTGATCTACTTCTTTGTCCATTCCGCTGAAGGTCTGGGGTCCTCGTCATCCATCTCATTTCCACTGGATTTGTTGAGTCTTTGTTGTAGATCAGTGGTTCTCAACCTGGGGGTCGAATGACCCTTTCAGAGAGGTCACCTAAGATCATCGGAAAACACATTACAATTTACATTACGATTCATAACAGTAGCAAAGTTACAGTTATGAAGCAGCAGCGAAATATCTTTATGGTTGGGGGTCACCGCCACATGAGGAACTGTCTTAAAGGGCCACGGCTTGAGGAAGGCTGGGAGCCACTGCTGTAGGTGGTCTGGGTACCTTGTCGGCCACTTGGCATGCTCCTCCTAGAGAGAGTGTTTCTAAGCATAACAGCTGTCAGTCTTACTGCTACTGGCAAACACAGTGAATATGTTTTTGTAATTAGATGTCATTAAGTCAACTCCTACCCATAGCGGCCCCATGCACAACAGAATGAAGCTCTGCACAGTCCTGCGCCGTCCTCATCATTGTTTTGCCTGAATCCATTGTTACCTCCAAAGAGTCAATCCATCTCCTTGAGAGTCTCCTCCTTTTTTGCTCCCCCCGCCCCCATTTTACCTAGCATGATGTCCTTCTCCAGGGAATGGTTTCTACAATAAATCCAAGGTATGTAAGATGAAGTTTTAACATCTTTGCCTCTGAGGAACATTCTGAACTTACCTTTTCCAAGACGCATTGCTCTGTCCTGTTAGAAGTCCATAGTATTTTCAGTATTCTTCTCTAGCACCCTCATTCAAATACATCGATACATCTTTGGTCTTCCTGATTCAATATTTAATTTTCACAGGAATATGAAGCAATGGAAAATATCATAGCTTGGGACAGTCCCACCTCAGTCCCTAAAGCAACATCTTTACTTTTACTACTGTAAAGGGTCTTGGGCAGCAGGTTTACTTGGCTTGTTTGATCTGTGACTGCTGCTGCTTCCAGGAGTGTTGATTGTGGATCCAAGTAAGACGAAATTCTTGACAGCTTCAACCTTTTCTCTGTTTATCATGGCATTACCTTTTTGACTGGTTTTGAGGATTTCTGTCTTCTTTACATGAAGTCATAATCCATACTTGAAGGTTGCAATCTTTAATCTTCATTAGCAAGTGCTTCAATTCCTCCTCATTTTCAGAAGCAATGTTGTGTCGTCTACATTTTTCAGGTTGTTAATAAGCCTTCCTCCAATCTCAATGCCTCATTTTTCTTCATATAAGCCATCTTCTTTATTTGCTCAGTATGCATATCAAACAAATATGGTGAGAGAATACAATCCTGATGCCCACCTTTCCTGATTTTAAACCAGGCAGTGTGCCCTTGTTCTGTTGGCACAACTACCTCTTGATCCATGTACAAGTTTGGAATAAGCACAATGAAGTGTTTTGGAATTCCCATTTTTCTCAAAGTAATCCATAGTTTGCTATGATTCACACAATCAATTCCCTTTGTGCGGTCAATAAAATGCAAATAAACATCTTTCTGGTGTTCTCTGCTTTGAGTTAAGATCCATCTGACATCAGAATGATATCCCTTGTTCCACATCCTCATCTGAATCCACCCTGTTTCCTGTCAATGTGCTACTTACTGCAATAATGGTTGGATGATCTTCAGCAAAATTTTACTTGCATGTGATATCAGTAATATTGTTCTGTAGTTTGAGCACTCTGTTGGGTCACCTTTCTTTGGAATGGGCACAAATATGGATCTCTTCCAGTCAGTGGCCAAGTAACTGTCTTCCAAAGTTCTTGGCATAAACACGTGAGTGTTTCCAGTGCCTTATCAGCTTGCTGAAACTTTTGATTGGTATTCCATCAATTCCTGGAGCCTGTTTTTTGCTAATGCATTCAGTGCTGCTTGAACTTCTTCCTTCAGCACCAGTGGTTCTTGCTCATAAGTATTGGCATTAGATACATAACTTATGTTGCTTTGCTGGTATAATGGTAATGCATTGGGATACATTGGGCCAGCAATTAAAAACCACCAGCTGCTCCATGGCAGAAAGATGAGACTTTCTATTGCCATGAAGAGTTGCAGTCTCAGAAACCCACAGGAGCAGTTCTACCCTGTCCCATAAGTTACTGTGAGTTACAAGAAGTGACTTGATGGCAGTGAATAATGCAACAAAATGTTACTGATAAGACTTTTCATAGCAACATTAACTTTAAAAGAAGTTCCCCCCAAAGTATGCATAGTTTAGTCTTTTTATTATAAAGGAAGAAGCATATACAATGTGACTGTAGAGAAAGGTGCAATGTTTACAGTGTTATCTCTAAGTGATGAATTTATTTTCTTTCCCTGTGTTTTTGTATGTTTTATTTGAACAAAAATCCCCTTAAAAAACTGAAAACTTCTACTACACATGACCTAAGCAATCATTTTTAATTTGAAAACTTAATGGGGGGAGGACTGGAGAGGGATGGGGAAAATGAGGAGCTGATATCAGGGCTCAAGTAGAAAGCAAATGTTTTGAGAATGATGATGGCAGCAAATGTACAAATGTACTTGACCCAATGGATGGATGTATGCATTGTGATAAGATTTGTACGAGCCCCCAATAAAATGATTAAAAAAAACATAATGGAAGGAGTCTTATTGTCATCTAATTGATTCTATCAAATAGAGACTCTACAGAACAGAGCAGAACTTCTCCACAGGGTTTCCAAAGCTGTAAAATCTATGGAAACAGACTTGCACGCTTTTCTTCTGCAGGGCAGCTATTGGGATCAAATTATTGACATTTTTATTAGCAACTGAGCATTTTAACCATTGTGCCACCAGGTCTCCTCAAACAGTAGAAGCAGCCAAATGTCTACCAACAGGAGAATGGAAAAATGAAATATGGCATATCTAAGCGTACTAGTGATGAACTGGGTTAAGCACTGGGCTGCTAACTGCAAGGTCAGCAATTCAAGCCCATAGCTGCCTCACAGGAAAGATCAGGCTATCTACTCTCATAATGATTTAGAATCTCAGAAACCCTTAGCAACAGGGTGACCCTAAAGGGTCACTAATGAGTCAGAATGAATTTGATAGCAGTGGGTCCCCCCCCCATCAGATATAGAGTACTATTCTGCAGTAAAATGAATGTCATATTAGATAATGGATGACTCTTAAAAACATGTTATTGTGTCTATCTAAATAAGATAGACTGGATAACCAATCTGGAGGAGCAAACAATGGGAACAATGGTGGGGGAGGACACAGGAGAGGGGGAGGCGGGTGAAGGAAAATGGGGTGCCAACAAACCCAGGGACAAGGGAACAACAAGTGATCTAAAATCAATGGCTAGGAGGGCATAGGATACCTGGTGGGGCTTGATCAAGGACAATGTAGCTGAGAGGAATTACCGAAATCCGAATAAAGGCCGAACATGATAGTGGAACAAGAGGAAAGTAAAAAGAAATAGAGGAAATAACTAGGAGGCAAAGGGCATTTTTAGAGGTCTAAATAGAGGCATGTACATATGCAAATATATTTTTATATAATGATAGGGAAATAGATCTCTGCACACATATTTATATATTAAGTATTAAGGCAAAGATGAACATTGGGCCTCCACTCAAGTACTCCCTTAACACAAGAACACTTTGTTCTAATAACCTGGCAGTCTGTGCTGCTCACTTTCCCTGACATGATCGCTGAAGACAAAATGGGTGCATAAGTAAATGTGGTGAAGAAAGCTGATGGTGCTCGGCTATAAAAAGATATAGCATCTGGGTTCTTAAAGGCTTGAAGATAAATAAGTGACCATCTAGCTGAGAGGCAACAAAGCCCACATGAAAGAACCACACCAGTCTGTGTAATCATGAGGTGTCGATGGGATCAGGTATCAGGCATCAAAGACCCAGAACAAAAAAATCATATCAATGTGAATGAGGGGCCGGATGGAGTGGATACGCAAAACCCATCTGTAGACAATTGGACATCCCCTTACAGAAGGGTCACAAGGAAGAGACAAGCCATTCAGGGTGCAGTATAGCACC
>NW_022103928.1:5799882-5824373 GCF_000313985.2 Echinops telfairi
AGAGTAGCGATACCAGGAGGGTAAGGGTAAGGTGGGGGGAGAAAGGGGAAACCGATCACAATGATCTACATATAATGCCCTCCCAGGGGGATGGGCAACAGAAAAGTCGATGAAGGGAGACAGCAGTCAGTGGAAGACATGAAAAAATAATTTGTAAATTATCAAGGGTTCATGGGGGAGGGGAAATGAGCCAACACCAAGGGCTCAAATAGAAAAAATTTTTGAAAATGATGATGGCAACACATGCACAAATGTGCTGGCACAACGGATGGATGGATGGTTGTGATAAGAGCTGTAAGAGCCCCCAATAAATGATTTTTAAATGATTACATGAATAATAATGAGTACAAGGAAGAAGAAAATGTTCTAGTATTGATTTTGGTGATAATTCTATAACTCTGCTGGATATGATTGAATTGTATGACATGTGGATGAGGTGCCAATAAAACTGTTTTAATAAAAAAGAAAGAAAGAAAACCTGCTGTTGGAAGAGGCCAGGTACAAAATAGCACATATTATGTGATTCTATTTTCAAATTGTATATGAATCACTGTATGATTCCAGAAAAAGCAAATCAACAGAGAAAGAAAATAGTACTTGTCTAAGAGAGAGGGTGGGAACAAGGATGAACTGTCAACAGGCAGGAAAGTCTTAATGGGCTGATAGAACCCTTCTGAATCTGGATTATGGTGATGGTTGCCCAAGTGGAGACTAAAATTCACTGACTTGTGCGTATAAAATGGGGTGACTTTCGTGAAATAAACTATACCTCGAGTCAATGAAAAGCTAGTGGAAGGCTTAAGTTTTGAGATGCTTACCAAAATGCAAGGAGCTAGTAAAGAATGATGAATGTCGTCCTCACGCACTGCCCTTGAATCAGTTCTGACTCACAGCAATCCTGTAAGATAGGGTAGACATGGCCCTGTGGGTTTCCCAGACTATAAGTCTTTACAGGTATAGAAAGCCTTGTTTTTCTCCAGAGGAGCAGCTGGTAGTTTTGAACTGCTGACCTTGTGTTACCAGCCCAATGCGTACTACAAATGTAGAAAACTGGCTTTGAACATTATCGCGTATATAGGATGGGTAGACCAGAGCATTTTTTATGCTGGCGAGAACATTTATCTAGATTTGAACACAGAACAGTTGTCCTGTTACCCGAATTACCTGCAGGTACCTGGAAGGAAGAGACACACTATAACCCTGTTGCCAACCAGCTATGCAACTCTGCCCAAACCCCTTCATTTTCTAGGTTTCCGTATCCTTTATCAGTAAAAGAAGTGCATTCTACTAGATGGTTTATAGTCCTGCTCAGCTGTGGACTTATTTTCCTTGACATTCAACGCCCTTAACCGGGTACCCCAGTCCTTTCCAATCCTATTGCCTGCTCCTTTTGCTCTTGTATCTTTCACATCAGATAGGGGGACCTGGCGGCACCCTGCTTATCTGCACTTTTTCTCTCCTGAGCCTTTACTCGGGCTTTCTTATCAGAAACGAGACTCTCTCTGGTCTTTCCAAGTTCCCAGCATATCTCCTTCTCTGGAGCTCTGGCAGGTGTTTGCACGCTCTTCGTCTTAGAGGCTTTTCCATGCATGTTACTGAGTGATAAAGCTCTCCCAAAGCTCTTAAAACAAGGATTGCATGAATCATCGTAAAGGCGATTTGACCATGGGGGAGGGGACTGTTCTAAAATTGATGTGGGGGTGATTGTACAATTCCCCCATGTTTGAACTATTGAATTATATGATATGTAAATTACTTGCCAATAAAACTGTTGGAAAAATAAATGAATAAATATTTCTTGCTTGTTCCATTCAAAAAACACCCCAAACAGTGGCCATTTATTATGCTCACAATTTTGTGGGTTAGGAATTAGGGCAGGAGTGGCAGGGTTGGCTTGTCTCTTCTCTCATATAATGGGGGCCTCAGGTTGAGGGCCGAGGAACACACGTCACTAGAGATGCCTGGGGTGGGGTGGGGTTGGGGACCGAAGTCCGCAGCTCTGGCTCTTAATGTCAGCTAGACCTGCTAGCCTTCTCTGTGTGGCATCTGCTAGGACTCACATGTCCAGAATAGCTCCCTCACTGACATGAAAGGTACCTGGAAGGGCCTGACCAAGCATCTCTCGCTCTTTACACCATCTTTCCATTTGACTGGCTTGCACTTCCCTGCCACATGCTGGCATCAGGGTAGTTGCACGTTTTTCTTGGTGGCTGGCATCCCTTAGCGCATGGGTTCCCAGAGGCTGAGGTAGGAGCTGTCAGGCCCGTCACCATCTTGCATTCAGAAATCATGCAGTGCCACTTCTGCTGCATTCTATTGGCCACGTGCGGTCAGCCCAGATTCACTGTGGGAGGAGACTACCCAAATGGGTGATTATTGGGAGTACTGGCTTAATGGGGGAGGGGATATCGTTGGGAATGGGTCATCACCATAACTGCTGCTCTTTCTGTTTTCTTTCTAAACTAAATTCCATTTTGAAGTGAGGAACGACTTCACTCTTCTCTCTTCACAGCAGCAGGATCAGAAACCCTTGCTTTGTCTGCAGTGGGTTGGAGGCAGCATTAGCTCAGTGGGGTTTTCATCCAACAGCCATGGGACGTGGGGCAATCACTGAGCTTCCCTAAGCTCAAATTTCCTCATCTATAAAATAGTCGTAATAGCACTTTCCTCACAGAATGGGAATGGGGATGTTATATTGATTTTATTTGTGATCCAGTTAACAAAATGGATAACATACAATAAACGATCAATAAATAACCAGCTATTATTGTTGATTTTATACCACTGGCTTATACTGTATAGCACTGTAGAGCAGTGTTGCCCAGAGGAAACGTAAGGATCCAAGCATTATTTTCCAGAGTTAAAAAAACAAAAACAAATGTATTCTAGGGACTACTTTTTTTTTTTTTTTTTTAGTTTTGGCTTAAGGTTTATTTTTTTTAATTTTTAATTGTTTTAAAAATCATTTTATTAGGGGCTCATACAACTCTTATCACAATCCATACATACATCAATTGTGTAAAGTGCATTTGTACATTCATTGCCCTCATCATTCTCAAAATATTTCCTCTCCACTTAAACCCCCGGCATTAGGTCCTCATTTTTCCCCTCCCTCCCCGCTTTCCCCTCCCTCACGAGCCCTTGATAGTTTATAAATTGTTATTTTGTCATATCTTGCCCTGTCCGACGTCTCCTTTCACCCACTTTTTGGTTGTCCGTCCCCCAGGGAGGAGGTCACATACAGTTCCTTGTAATTGGTTCCCTCTTTCCAACTCACTCTCCCTTTACCCTCCCAGTATCACCCCTCACACCACTGGTCCTGAAGGGATCATCTGCCCTGGATTCTCTAGGGACTACTTTCATAGAGGCACAAAGACGTTTCAAACTTCTGATGCTAAGAAGTTATGTTTCAATTTCCTCCTTGTTTTTCATGTCTTATTTAAAGTGAGGATACTCCTAATTAGCAATCAGAATAAAAGGGGCTGCTAAATATAGAATGACCATGAGTAACAAATATAAATAAAATCAATAAAGAAAAATTGGTAGGAAACAGAAATGATCAATGTTTGGCAAAAAATTAATGGGCTTCAGCAGAGCTTCCAGTCTAAGACAGAGTAGGCTTGATCTATGTCCCCAAATCAATCCTTGAAAACCCTCCAGGGACCACAAGCAGTAGGTCCTATTGTGCCTGGGTTGCCACGAGGTGGGGCAACAACTCAAAGGCGGAAGGAATGTTGACAAAGAATATGCAAATACTTGATTGGAGAATGGGACAAAGCAAAAGGAAAAGGTGGAAAGAAAATGGCCAAGCTATGTTTTGAGCATATGTGGTTGGTAATGATAGTATAATTACTACCTGTGTCTTAAAGAGCATGTCACTGAGATGACTTGTCCTTATTTGAGAAAAGGTGACTGATAGGAATTTTTCTGGGGATACAATATAAAGCAAGCCAGAGATGCTCTTTTAATCTTACCGAGAAGCACTGGTAATGAGTTTATAGTACATATAATCAACAAAAAGGAACTTCATCTTTCAAATTGCAGTAAAACCCACTTTTTCCTACTCAGCGTGTATAGAGTTTCAATTCTTGAGTCTGTAAGTGTTGTTTTGTGTTTAATATAAGATTGCTGCCAAAATCAGAAAGAATTCAGGAAGATAAAGAACCTCAGGGCCGTGTTTTTAAAATATGGGCAATCTCATGCCTTGGGATTTCTTGGAGAGGAAAGGATGCCACTGAAAAATAAAGCGGGCTGTCGAGTTAATTTGACGAAATTCAATATTGAGAGGGAGGTCAGTATTCCAGTCTATTTGAAGGGCAGACCGGTGGCAGTTGATGGTACATTAGATGGGGTTCCTGGCAACAGAGCTAAGAAGGAGTGTTGTGTGTGGACAACTTGGGTGGATGCTCTTGAGAGATACACCTTCAGGAAGAGACAAGGAGGGGCTGGGCAGAAGGAAAAGCTGCCTCCCAATGCCCTGGCAATGAAAGCTTTTGTCAATTATAAAGGGAACTCCGATGCTGGGGTGTCTGGCTAAGTTGTCTCATATTGAGACAAGGGCCAGTCCTTGGTGTCCAGCATCAGGCCTCTGAGAGGGGTCACAAGGCAGTTGCATGAATACTTTCTTTTAGGTGGATCAGCACAAGGCTATGAGGGGGCATCCGATGTGGTGGCAGTTAAAGAAGTCCATATAGACAGCTTTTCCTAACAGCTGTACCACTCAATCTAATCTCTGATGTCAGCGGCTCCTCCTCCCCTCAGTAATATCCCCGGCATGTTTGTTGTTGTTGTTAGGTGCCGTGGAGTCAGTTCCAACCCATAGCGGCCCTCTGTATGACAGAATGACACTCCGCTCGGTCCGGCACCATCCCCACAATTGTCCTTATGTCGGAGCCCATTGTGACAGCCACTGTTGTCAATCTATCTCATTGTGGTTGCCCTTCTACTTTCCCAAGCATGATGTCCTTTTCTAAGCATGGGCTCTCCTGATATCATGTCCAGAGTGTGTGAGATGAAGTCATCCTGCCTCTGAGGAACATTCTGGCTAGACTTCTGCCAAGACAAATTTGTTCATTCTTCCAGCAGTCCGTGATACTTTCAATATTCTTCACCAAAGCAGTTCTTCAGTCTTCTGTATTCAATGTCAAGCTTTCACATGTATATGAGGCAGATGTAAAAACCATGTGCCTTAGTTGTCAATGTCACATGCTTGCTTTTCAACACAGATTTATCCAATGTAATATGCCATTTGATCTCTCGACTGTTGTTTCTATGAGCATATTAGCGTTCTGTACTTCATTGTAACATCTGCTAGTCAAGGAAAGGGCTTACGGGGTTGTGGAAGCTGGCAAGTCCCAAACCAATGGGTCAGATGGTTGGTCTGGAGGGTTTTCCTCACCCACTTGATTTCAGATGCTGACAAGCTGGCAGGTCAGATGACAGGCTGTGGACTCACAAGAATGCAGAAGATGGTGAAATATGCTGCTGTCTCAAGTCCCAAGAACTGGAGGTCAAATGAGGATGAAGCAGATGTAGGATCCAGAGCAAGAGGGCAAACTTTGTGCAAGCATTCGTACACAGTGGATGCAAATCACACCCCAAGGAAGATAAGAGTGGTGACTTGAGCCATATCCTTCAGTAAAGTGGTGGCTCAAAACATATCCCCCCCTTAATCCTGTTTCCTTAACATAATGGACAGTCTCTCCAAATGAGGACCATGACCACAAGCAGGACAGAGGCAGGACTCACAATACATGGCCGTGTGGAGGACTAGGGCCAATTCCCTGCAGCACAACAGTTCTCAAGGGCAATTCCTTGTGAGGAACACAGCTGCGGGGTAACAGCAGTCAATATTCTCAGCACCAAGCGGGCGATCTGGATCTTCTGATGTTGCCTGTCATCTACAGACCACCTTTAAGTGAGACAGAACTGACACACAATTGAGTGCCTAAATCCTAATTATACACTCATGTAGTCTCCTCAGATTAAAATCTAGACCAAGATTTTTAGCACCCAGCAGGATTCCTCATGCCTCTCCCAACCCCTCATCCATAACCACCCCCACAAAAATCATGAGTTTTCACATCAATGGCCATTAATTAGTTTCACTGATTTTTGAGTGTCATATAAATGGGAACATTCTAGAGTATACTCTTTGGGGGCTGGTTTCTTTGACTTAACATGCCAGGGTGATTACTTTATGTTGTTGAATATACTAGTAGTTCATTTTTTTATTGCATTGTAGCATTTAATAGTAAAATTATTTTGCCCATTCTACACACAATAAATATTTGAACCGTATCCAGTTTGAGCTATTATGAAGAATGTGTCTGTGAACTTTCTTATACATGTCTCTTAGTGAACTTCTCCACTCACATCGGTGATAAATCAAGGAGAGGAACTGTAGGGTCCTAGGAGTGCTGGTGGTATAGTGATTACATTTTGGACTGCTAAATACAAGGTCAGCAGTTTGAAACCTTCTGCCGCTCTGAGGGAGAAAGACGAAGCTTTGTACTGCTATGAAGAGTTAAAGTCTCAGAAACTCAAAGGAGGCAGTTCTCCGCTCTATAGGGATGCTATGGGCAGAATTGCCTGGCTGGCAGTGAGTTTTCTTTTTGGTTTGGAGAGTATCAGGATTGGAGGGAGACTCATAGACAACCTGCAATATGCAGGTGGCACAAGTTGTTTGCTGAAAGATAGAAGAGATGAGGACTTAAAGTTCTTACTGATGAAGGTCAAAGACTACAGCTTCAGTGTGGATTACAGCTCAATAGAAAGCAAACAACAATCCTCACTACTGGATCAACAAGCAAGATGATCAATATAAAAAATATTCCAGGTTTTAAGGATTTTATTTTACTTGAATTCAAACTCAACACTCATGCAAGCAGCAGTCAAGAGTGTTGAGTTTGAATTGGTCAATTCTTCTGCAAAAACCTCTTTAAAGTATTAAAAAGTGAGGATGTCACTTTGAAGACTAAGGTGTGCCCGACTTAAGCCAGGGTGTTTGCATTCACCTCATATGCATCTGTCAGCTGGACAAAGAATAAGGAAGACTGAAGAAGAATTGAGGTATTTGAATTTGGTGTTTTTGGAGAAGATTGGAAAGAGCCTGGCCTGCCAGAAGAACAAACAAACCTGTCTTCAAGAAGCAAGGAGGACCAGACTGATGCACTTTGGACATGTTCTCAGAAGGGTCCAGTGCCTGGTAAAGTAGAGGTTCAGTCAAAAACAAAGGAAGACACGCACTGAGATGAGTGATGCAATGACTGTGACAATGGACTCCAATTTAGCCATGACTGTAATCACGATGCAGGACCAGGCGTAGGTACAGACTCAGTGGTAGCACCTCACACTAACACCAACACACCAGGAGCCCTGGTGGCATGTAGATTAAGTGCTTGGCTACTAACCTAAAGGTGAGCTGTTAGAATCCACCCATCGGCTGCCCAGCAGAAGACGGACACAGCCGTCTGCTCCTGTGAAGAGGTCCAGCTTTTGATACCCTCTGGGCAGTTCGACTCCCTCCTTTACTTCTGCTGAGTTGGAACTGACTTAACAACAAGGACTAAGTAAGTGGGGCAGACAAGGGAATTTCAAAAGGTGTATGGAAGACTTCCATTTTCCCACAAGCTTTTTGAAACCCCCTAGTACCTATATGCTTGGTAAAGCAGAGGGTCAGTGAAAAAGAGGAAAACCTTTGATAAGATGGATGGACTGACACCGTGGCTACAACAAGGACTCACACATGACAACAATGGAGAGGGTGGTGCAGGACTGGGCCTGTGCTCTGTCCCATTGTCCACAGAGTCACTGTCAGTTGGAACTGAGTCAATGGCAGTAACAATTGCACATAGTTAGCCTCAGTAGGAATTGCCAAACAATTGATCAGGATGATTGTACCAGTCAGAATCAACTTGGTGGTAGGGAGGTGATTTTTTTTTTTCAATAGCACACTCGGAAGAAAACAGTGGGGCATTTAAATAATTTCTATAGGAGGGAATGGAAATATGATGGTCACTGTCAAGAAGCAGATTAGTTTGGCTAAGGATGACTATATTAGGCTGGGTTCTCTAGAGAAGCCAAGCAGTGAGGCTTATAGGTATTGCATATAGAAAGAAATTGATATCAAGAAATAGCTCACGCGGTTGTAGAAGCAGGTTAAGTCCAGCCCAGTTCCAGTCAGTGGGTCAGATGGTATGCTGGGGGCCTTTCTTGACTCACTTAGCTGCAGGAGCTGATGGGCCAGGAAGCAGGAGGACAAAGCAGGAAGACCACAGGCTGGTAGGTGCAGAGCTGAATGAAAGCCAGCTTGGTCAAATGAATCCAAGACCAGCAGTCCCTTGATGCCTTCTGGGATCAGCAGGTGGTATGACGGGAGATTGACAAACCACATACAGGAATCAGATCCAGCAGAAGTGAGCTAGCTTCCCCATAGTGTCCAGCTGTACTAAGAGTAGGCCATACCCTGAATGACAAAACCCCAAACCAAACGTATTGCCATTGATTCAATACCGACTCATAGCGACCTTCTAGGGCAGGGTAGAACTGCCATTGTGAGTTTCTGAGACTCTAACTCTTTACAGGACTACAACACCCTGTCATTTTCCCAGTGAGTGGCTGGTGGTTTTGAACTGCTAACCTTGCAGTTAGCAGCCCAACCTGTAACTACTGTGCCCCTAGGGCTCCACACCTTGAGTGAAACCTCGCCTTAATAGTGTTGATACTATAACTGGATACGGAGATAGTGCTATGCCCTATTCTTCCTACAAGTGCGTGGCTGCTTCATGGAAGATACCATCACAGAGTGGACCAGATTGTGTTAGGTCACATCATGGAAAAATCCTGGCCCAGTGTGTTAGTCTGGGTGTACTAGCAAAACAAATCCATGGATGCACACATATGTGTATAAGAAAGAGATTTATATACAAGAGCAATCGAACATTGAGGAAACATCCCAGCCCAGTCCAGATCAAGTCCATAAGTTCGATATTAGCCCATATGTCCGATATCAATATATAAAATCCTCTTCAGACTCACGAAACATATGCAATGAAGCCAAATGCAGGTTGCTCACAAGCCAGTGGGTAGAAAGTCTTTGGGTCTAGTGGCGTTGTAAGCATCTCAGTGCTGGCAGGGGTCTCTCTGTGGCTTCCCCGGCTGGTTGCATCCATGTGGTTTGTCTTCTGCCATGTCTCCCAGGGAGTAGCAGAGAGAGAGAGAGAGAGAGGTGTCTTCCGCCTTCAAGGAGGAAGTACCAGATTTCCCAGAATTCTCAGGAGAAGGCCATGCCCACAGAAGTCTCATTGGCTATCTCCAGATTGACAGCCTAGACTCCACCCCTACACTCTTAATCCTTCAATTGACACCAGATTAGGTGACTACCACACCCAGCCAGGTTTATATAAAATCTATCATAATGAGTAAACTATAAGTAAAATTTAAAAAAATTCAACCCAGGCAATCTGTTATGACAGAGGTTTGGATGCACAGGATTTATTGAGGGAAATTTTCAGCAGAAACCTATATGGCCGGTTATGAAGGGAGAGAGGGAAAAGGGGAGAGCCAAGCAAGGACATGGATTTAGGTAAAATCTAGCTTTGGCACTATCCCACAAGGAATTCTGCAGCACACACCACCCGAAAGAGTCATTCTCCCCATTGAGGCAGTCTACCGTTCCCCAAACCAGCTAGTCATGGTTGTAGGCCTGGGCAGGTTTGGTCATTATTTCTTGAAGGCTCTCATCAATCTCGGCCGTGGTTCTCAACCCTCGGTGACTGTGTGACCTGCTCTCCCCCAATTGCCCTGCCCGGGACAATTGGCAAAGTCTGGAAACACTGGTGGCTGCTACAACAGGGGCTGTGACTGGCTTTGCGTGGACAAAGTGCAGGCACGCTGTAAATGAAGCCGCCTCCCATGCAGGAGCACTGCCACGGCCAGGCCCAAAGGCCCGAGCGGAAAGACCCTAGGTTTGTGCTCTTCTCCGAAGAAGGGTTCATTAGTGATCTACGGACAACACTGCTGTCCCTGACGATAGGTTTCCTGGTTCCATAAAGCGCATGTAAGTAATGTTGAAGCAGTGTATTCTGCAGACGCCCTTTAGCTACAAATGACGTTTCGATATTGAACCATGAAGGAAGCATTTTAGGTTAGCATCACTAGGCGAGTCTGGATTTTATCTAATTTAATATGGATTTAACTTAGAATTTATGTGGCTAAGTTGTTGGTTAAACCACCTGGAAAGGCTATCCCAAAACTTACTAGGACCAGCTGTTCCCTTTTTTATTTTCTTCAGAGATTGAGTTTGGGTTGAGACTGGCAATGAAAAAAAAAAAAGAAAGAAAAGCGAACACCCTCCACCCTGGAGCTGATTCTGCCTCATAGCAGCCCATGGGACAGACTAGAACTGCTCCCTGCGGTCTCCAGGCTTGCACATTTGGACCGGAGCAGACAGCTTCATTTTGCTCCCATGGAGTCACTGGTGGCTTGGCGATGCTGACTTTGCAGGTTAGCAGCACAGTGCCTCACCCACTGTGCCACCCTGTTCTTTCAGAAAAGTTTCATTCTAGCAGCCCGCACTGAATGGGTTGAAGGATGAGGGCAAGCATTTTTAAAATCTTGTTGTCATGATTGGGTGCTGTGGAGTCGTAGCAGCCGCTGCGCAGAAGCACACAACTCTGTCTGCCCTGCGCGTTCTTGCACACCTTGCTGTGTTTGCGCTCCGTTTTGTAGTTGTGGTGTCAGGCTGTTCTGTTCGGTCATCTTCTTTTTTGCTGACTCAACCAAGAACGATGTCCTTCTCTGGTGACTGGTCCCTTTTGATAACACGTCCAAAGTATGTGAAATGAAATCTTGCCATCCTTGTTGCTAAGGAACATTCTGGTTGTACTCAATTTTGTTCAGAAACGAACCGGACGCCATCCTTACGTATTCCAGTGTCAGCTGCCATTGACTGGACTCTGATTCACGGTGCCCCCGGGTGTGTCGAGAGTGAACTGTGCTCCACAGGGATTTTGGTGACTGAATTTTCAGAACGTGGTTGTCAAGTCCTTCTTCGGACGTAGCCCAGAATCTCCAGCCTTTCAGTTAGCCGTGGACATGCTAACCATCGTCACTACTCAAGATCGATGAACTTAAATGGGAGGGGACTTAAGAGACATGGGAACCAGACTTATCAGTGTGATGGAAGCGAGAGGAACCCCTGAGACTCTAGCCCTTGGACACCTTTCAAATCTGGAACTGAGCTCACCCCCGAGAGGTCACCTTGGAGACAAACAACAGACAGGTTGGACCGTGGACATTGATGCCATGAGGAATGAGCACCTCAGAATGAGCTAGGATCTAAGGCAAAAAGGGGCAATTTTTGCCCTAAAACAAAGTTCAGGAGGCAGGAAAAAGCAGGCGAGAAGGACAAAAGAAATGAGGAACTGTGGGAGGAACTGGGAAGAAAGTTGTTAAATTGAGGGGCTTGCAACTAATATCATAAAATAAAACATGTATAATTTGTTGAGTGGGAAACTAATGTGCTCTGTAAACGTTTATCCAAACCACAGCAAAATGTGTGTGTGGGAAAGAAGACATCGGAGTGATTCCCACTGTCAGATTTGTTGGCCGAGTCTACATTCTGATAGGATCACCCCTTAAGCCTCTTCTACAGTTCTGAACTTATCTGTCATTATCCATTAATTTGGCCAAGCCTTCTTAGAAAAAGTTTATTTATGGCTTGGAATTGCAATACTCTCAAGGTGTTTAGTATTTACTATTGTTATATAAAATAATTTCCTTCATGATTCAAAATGTGTTGTGTAGTTTGTATCTAATTCTATATTTTTATTATAGTTCTGTCATTTATATTGATGCTTCTACTATTAGCTTTCTTTATTTTTTCTTAAACTGAATCATTACTTCGCTCACCAATCCTAATGAATAAGAAGGGCCACCTCTGGTTAAAATACTTGCTTTGGGGGTTTTTTGGGGAAGGTTGTTAAGGAGAGCGCATGAACACAGTCCCACTACCACAAATGATGCAGTCGAGTTTTCCACATTTGGGGAAATTGCCGGGGTCAGCACATCTGGAGTGCAGCAGATAAGCCTCGCCATGGGAAAACCACCTTCGTGATCATGGTATCTCCCCTGCCAGGTAAGTATTGGTTAAAATTCTTGTAACAGAAAATAGAATCAGATGGAAATGTTGTAATACTACATTAAATAGAGATATGGGAAATATAGAGTTGATTCCCCTTATAAAAAAAAACTATTTTTATGGACAGAGTAAGAATCTGAAAAAAAAAACAATGTACCCAAATATAATCATATAATAACAGTCTTTCAGGTGCAGTCTTTAAGCTCTGTGGAAGATGCCACCAACCCGACAAGGCGGGTTAGAGAATGAACTAGAGTTAGAAACCCATGGTTAAGTTAAAACTGTTCTGCGCGAGTATACCACCTTTGGCAGGCCCTCTTCTGGAAACATGGGGTATTTCACCACGAAAGGACTTCTAATCATGGAACTTCCACATCAGGCCAAACTTGGAATTGCTTCTAGAAACTAATTTTTAAATATTTAATATTTAATGTTCGAACCTCGAAGATAACAATCAGTTTGTCAGACCAGAGGAGGGGCTAATTTGACAGAGCATCTCTGTCGCCAGTAAGTTGGTGATGCCTTTCAGATTCCTCAGCCCTCAAACCTACACAGTGGTGGGAGCGGCTTACATCAGAGGAGGAGAGTGAAACTGAAATGGACTTGGAGTCTTGTGACCAACAAGGTCACGTCAAACAATAACACACACACACACACACACACACAGTTGGTGATGGAAAAATCCTATCTGTATATATTTTTTAAATCCCATTTTCACAACACTGAAAGGCTATTCAAAAGTAAGCCTGATAGAAATGGAACAATAACAAAATACAGTTGCTGTATCTTTTGAAGGACTTAAATAAAGATGAAAAATCTTGCAAAAATGTCATTGTTTTTCCTCCAAAAGTGTTTATCATGAAGTATTGAAATAGTTTTTATTTTAAAGCAGTGTCTGTAGTGAGAAACATGCACTCTAATCACACCTGTGAATCAATATAGCTATGCCTCAAAAACATACCAATGTAATAAAAGCACCTTTCCAAGTTACAGTTATAGAGTGATGCACTTATGCATGTGAAACCATAAAGTTTGCAGTGTATTTAGAAGTGTATGGGTAATTAATTATTAAAAGGCCTGCAGAGAGAGCAAAAGGGCTTATTTTGGGGGAAGCAGGACAGAGAACAAAGTTGGATAGCCGTCAACGGAAACTAACATTGTCGGTAATTTTTTTTTTTTAAAGAAGAATGAATTTGTGATGTGCAATTCAACACTGACTGAAAATATGAAAATAAGCAGAACTATTGTTTGAAAGGGATCCTGGAAATGCAAAGGTTAAACACTCAGTGCCTAAGTGAACTCCAGGAGATTTTAACTCCCTAGCTGTGAGAGAAAGAGGCTTTCCACTCCCATAAAGAGTTACAGTCTTGGAAACCCACAGGGGCAGTTCCACCCTGTCCGGCAGGGTGCCTATGAGTGGGGGTTGACTGGAGGGCAGGGGGTTTTAGTTTGAACCACTCTGCAGGAGGAAGCTGTGGCAGCGGGGTTCCAAAGCAGCAGGACTTTGGCCTCAGCCACTCTATATAAGGTTTCAGAGACATCAACCTTTAGGGAAACGGTTGCTTGATTCTTCCTCCAGTGACGTGGATGGTGGGTTTGAACCACAGATCTGGGGTTAGCAGTCCCAATGCTTAACCCACGGTGCCACCAGAGAACCTTCTGTAAAGATTACATCCTTGGAAAGCCTTTGGGGCAGTTTTACTTTGTGCTATAGCAGGGTTCCTAATGCCACAACCCTTCAATACAATTCCTCATGTTATGCTGACTCCCAACCATAAAATTATTTTCGTTGCTATTTCATAAACTGTATTTTTGCTACTGGTATGAATCGGGCGACCCCTGTGAAAGGGTCGTTTAACCCCCAAGCGGTTGAGAAGCACTGTGCTATAGGGTGGCTCAGGAGCCTTGGTGGTGAAGTGGTTAAGCTTTGGGCTGCAGTTGGAAACCACCAGTCCTCAGGAGAAAGACGAGGCTTTCTACTCCTGTGAAGAGTTACAGTCTTGGGGACCCACAAGGGACAGTTCTAACCTGCCCTGTAAGGCTCACGAGAGGTCAGCATAGATCTGATGGCAGTGAGCTTGTTTTTTTTAGGGTGGCTATCAGTGAGAATCAACTCCAATGCAAAAGGTACTTGTTTGTATTTTTTTAAAACCTTCCCTCTTATGTGGTTGCAACTATCAGTATTTTGTGATGTAGCCGATATAATATATATTCCTTATAAATCACAGTATCAGTGAACCATATTGTCTGTTGCCCAATACATAATAAATTATCTTTGAAGGGCATAGTTCCAGTTTGTAAAGTGGGTTTGATTAGTGTTTCATTGTGGATAGCATAGCACCAGTTGCAGTTAATTCTCTGGCATTAATAATTTTAAAATATTAATGCATGTGACCTACAGGAATGAAGTCCCATGTGGATGTAAAGATTCTAGAGAATCTAATTTGGAATGATTTAACCAAAGGCCTATTTCAAAGGACCGTTTGATGGCCTTACTAGCTCCAAGTTTGCAGCAATTCATTATCAGTCAGTGCCCATTATAGCTGAAGATCTGAATGGTTTGGTTTGGTAAGGTCTAAAGCAGGTAGAGCTGAGGAGGAACAGCTCAGAATATGAAATAGGTAAACAGTAAAGGGAGTCAACCCTGTAGTAATTTAGAACCTTAGCTCAGAGTTTCCGTTTCGTTTCCATTGCACACTACTCGCGGTGTGTCTCTGCAAGCCATGGGGTGCATGGTAAATGAATTCATTAGAGTGGATTTGGTTTAGTGCTGGCATGCAGTAGGCATTCCAAGCATCCCAGCACATGGTGCCACAGAGCTCCAATGGGGAAATAACAGGTTTAGAAAAGGAGAGGGAGGGAGGACCCGGCTAAAAGTTTTGTGTGGGGAAGAAGAATGTTCCAGACAAGTGGGAGACGGCTGGGAACAGTACGAGAAGCACATGGAAGAGGGGGACACAGCCCAGAGAAACAAGGACAGAAAGGGGATCCTTTCTCAAGTGTCAGAAGTGAGAAAAGGGACAAGGTGAAGAATACAGAAGAATCCAAATTCATCAATGCAGCTGTAATGTGGCTCAAAAGCAGAAATTCTGAGTTCTGATTATTGTGAGATGTACAGCACAGATTGCTTGACTCTGGAGTCCTGTTTCCCTCCCAATTTGTCGTGCAGGCTAAATAGAATGAGTGGAATAAACGTTTTTTAATTAAGAAAACTAATTAAATAAGGGTTGCAGAAGAGGTGATAAACTTACAGAGAACGACAGAGAAGGGAGCCCAAAGGAGAATTATTGACAAGGCAAGTGAGCACTGAGGGAAACCGTAAAGCAGTGATTCTCAACCTGTGGGTCGCGACCCCTTTGTGGGTCAAACCGCCCCTTCACAGGGGTCGCCTAAGACCATCGGAAAACACCGCTTCTCTATCAGTTTCTAGGGGGGTCCGCCCACATGCAGATACCCGGCATGAAGACTGGTACCCATGCTACACCATGCTTCAAGACAAAATTTCATTTATTTGTCATTAGAAATAAATATTTCACAATATATAATTACATATTGTTATTCATCACTATGCTTTAATTATGTTCAATTTGTAACAATGAAAATACAGCCTGCATATCAGATTCATTACGATTCATAACAGTAGCAAAATCAGTGAAGTAGCAACGAAAATAATTTGATGGTTGGGGTCACCACCACACGAGGAACTGTATTAGAGGGTCGCGGCGTGAGGAAGGTTGAGAACCACTGCCCTAGAGTTAGTCTTGGGAGCGCACAGGGACAGTTCCAACCTGTCCTATAAGGATAAGGCAGGCTCACGACAGGCCAGCATCCCAGAAGAGATAGCTGAAGTATAGAGAAGTTATGTAACTTTCCCAAGGTTTTATAGCTGGGACTTGGCGCAGAAGGGACCCAAACGGAATTCTGCTCCCTGCGAACCAATACTGTTAAAATGACTCTCCAAAGCGGGCACTTGTTCAAGTTTTCCGACAACATTTATCCGCGGTTCAATTCCTGCGCGGCAACACCACTCGCCCGGCCCGGCTCTTCTGGAAGCTCCGCCTCTTTCCTAATAGCGTCCCGTCTCCATGGGGATCGGCGTGAGGTGGGCCTTGCCGCCTTACGCAGAGGCACTTCCTCTCCGATCCGGAAGTGGCGTGATAATAGGACGGACCGCGGCGTGTTTAGAATTCGTGTAGGATTCGGGGAGTTGAGAACGTGGTAGTCGCCGGTGGCAGCCACGTGTGCCCGTCGCGGACTTCTGCATCGCGCGCGGAGATGCTGACCCCCGCCTTTGACCTCAGCCAGGACCCCGACTTCCTGACCATTGCCATTCGCGTGCCCTATGCCCGGGTCTCGGAATTTGACGTCTACTTCGAGGGCAGCGACTTCAAGTTCTACGCCAAGCCGTACTTTCTCAGGTCAGTTCTGAGTGGCTGCCCACGGCAAGAGCGAAATTTGGCGGGTTCACTCATTCATTTCTTTGAAAACTGCTTGGTGGGGGACTATGAAAGAGGGGGGAGCCATGGCACGCAGTTCTTGATTCAGGAAGCGAGCTGTTTAAGGCGTGTGTGGCCTTAGGTAAAGCTCCCTCCTTAAAACACCCATTAAAGAGATTTGGGAACCACTTGAAAGGAATTTGCTGTCTTTCTAGTTTCGGTCCTGACGCCCCAGTTCTCGGTTCCGTGATCATTTTTGCGTTGTGCGTTGGCCGTGCCTGGTCCTGCTGAGGTGCTCCACGACTCCTCACCCACCTGCTCTCAGTCTGGCTGACGTAGCTCACTCTAGTTCTGCCTCCTTTTCTCTCCGGGTTTAGAACCTAGTGGTAAGAACAGTGGTTAACTAAAGCTGATCACCTTCAGTGTGGTAGGCACGGCCTCGTTTAACTTTGGCGATCCGAATACTCGTGTATGTGTGTGTGTGTGTGTAGCACATTTGTATATTTATTGCCCTCATTCTCAAAACATTTGCTTTCTACTTAGTCCTTGGTATCAGCTCCTCATATCCCCCCACCCTCCCCGCCCCCTTCCCTCATGAACCCTTGATAATTTATAAATTATTATTATTTTGTCATGTCTCACACTGTCCGACGTCTCTTCACCCACTTTTCTGTTATCCGTCCCCCAGGGAGGGGGTATATGTAGATCCTTGTAATTAGTTCCCCCTTTCTATCCCACCTTCCTCCCACCCTCCCGGTATCACCACTGGTCCTGAAGAGATCATCTGTCCTGAATTCCCTGTGTTTCTGCTTCTCTGTACCAGTGTACATCCTCTGGTCTAGCCAGATTTGTAAGGTAGAATTGGGATCATGACTGAATACTCTTGTAATACCGACAAACCTTCCCTCTGACCAGTGGAGTTCCCTCACTGGGCCTGAACACCTTTACTTAGTTTTTCATTCTAGCTTAATCAGCCTACTTGAATATATTACTTTCCCATTCTTGCACTTATTCATCCCTTTAATTTATTTACTGATGGAGCCCTGGAGACAACCTTTGGTAAAGGCCAAAAACCACCAGCCATTCTGCAGGCGAAAGATGAGGCTGTCTGCTTCTGGAAAGATTTATAGCTTTGGAAAGCTTTCTTCTCTCGGGGTTGCTGAGTTGAAATGGACTTGATATCGTGGGTGGATTCCTGTACTCATTCATCCTTTAGATGTATTTATTGAGCACATAATATATGACACACTGTCCTTGGTATTGGGCAGATATCAATGAACAAGACTAACTCCTATATCGCGTGTGATTTAAATTCTAACGGATGGAGAAAAACAAATATAAAACTCTGAGTTGTAGTAAGTGCTTTGAAGGGAAGGAAGAAAGCGTACTGAAAGACTAAAAAGGATCCATGCTTTTTGTCCTCATTGCCCACAAGAAAGATGAGGCAGCCTGCTTCCAAAAAGATGTATAGCTTTGAAAGGGAGCAGTTCTGTTCTGAGCCCAGACTGACTCCCTGGCAGTGGATTGTTGTTGTTTCCATACCCAGGGAACGTGTTCCTGAAGAGGTGCTAGTAAAGCCAAGGCATGAAGAATGGATTTTTGTTAGTCCTGCACTGCCCTCACCATTGTTGTTATGTTTGAGCAGATTGTCACATCGACTGTGCCAGTCTGTTTCACTGGGGTCTTCCACATTTTTGCTGACCCTTTCCCAAGCATGGTGTTCAGGGAATAGACTCCATTGATAACATGCCCACCGTGAGTGAAATGACGCCTCGCCGTTTTTCTAAGACTGGCAGCCCGTGGGATACTTGAGATTCTTTTCAGTTCTTTGGTTTTTCTCCTTCATCGTCCAGCTTTCATATACATATCAGATGATTGAGAATACCACGGGTCAGGTGGAACTTGGTCCTCAGAGTGATATCTGTGTTCTTTAATCCTTTAAGGAAGTCTTGTGCACCAGATTTGCCCAATGCAATGCATTAATTTCTTGATTGCTGCTTCCATAATAATTGATTTTGGATCCAGGTAAAATTAAATTCTTGATAACTTCCTTTGGTTTCATTGTTTAGCTGATCCTGTCTATTAGTCTTTTTGTGAGGATTTTTGTTTTCTTTACTTTGAGTTGTAATCCATACTGAAGGCTGTAGTCTTTGATCCTCACCATGAAGAATTCTCATTTTCAGCAAGCAAAGTTGTACCATTTGTATATTGCAGGTTGTTAGAGTCTTCCTCCCAATCCTGGTGCCATGTTCTGATTCATTTACCTCCGCTTCTCAGATTATTAGTTAAGCATGAAGGTTATATAAGTATGGTGAAAGGATCTGAACCCCTTCGTACCTTTCATGGTTTTAAAACTTTCAGTATTCCAATTAGAATATTTTAGCAAACGGATGCAGTGCTGGAAGCATTCAGTAGTCTATGCCAAGACATTGGGAAGACCTAGCCAGCTGACTGGAAGAGATCCATATTTGTCCCCTTTCCAAAGAGAGGCGCCCCTAAAGAATGTGGCAATTAGTAAGCAGTATCTTATCACTTGGAAATAAAATTTTGCTAAAGATAACTTTTAAATGCTTGCAGCAGTATATTGACAGGGAACTGCCAGAGATTCTGGCTGCATTTGGAAGAGGACATGGAACAAGGGATGTCATTGCTGCCATCAGCTGGATCTTGGCTGAAAGTGGAGAGCACCCCAAAGCAGTTTCCTTATGCTTTATTGACTATGCAGAGACATTTGTGTGCATGATAACACACTATGGATAGCATTGAGAAGGGAATAGTGTGGTTTAAAATTATAAAGGTGTTTGCCAAGGTTGTAGCTTCTCACCATCCTTATTCAGTCTGTGTGCTGAGGAGATAATATGAGAAGCTGGACTCTGAGGAAGAACAAAGCATCAGGATTGGAGGAAGACTCATTACTAATCTGTGACATGCAGATGACGCAACCTTGTTTGCTGAAAGCAAAGCGAACTTGGAAACATTTGCTGAGGCAGCTTTCAGTATAGATTACAACTCAATGTAAAGAAAACAGAAATAAGAAGAAAACAGAAATCCTCACAACTGGCTCAATAAGCAATGTGATCGAAATTGTTAAGGATTTCATTTTGCTTTAATCCACAATCAACACTCATTGAAGCAGCAGTCAAGAAATGAAACAACATACTGTATTTGACTAGCCTGCTGCAAAACACCTCTTTAAACTGTTAACAATGTCACTTTGAGGATAAAGATGTGACTGACTCAGGTCAGAGCATTTCAGTTGCCTCATAAGCACTGGAAAGCAGGACAGTGAATGAGGACAACGGACGAAGAATGGGTGTGTGTGCGTGATGGGCTTAGGGAAGAAGAGTGACTGTGGCCGGCGGGGCTCCTTACAGCCGGCACGGAAGCCGAAAACCACAAACTGTGTACTATTGTCCATGTCAGAAGAAGCAACAGATCTGTCTTAGAAGATGTGCAGCTGGAATATTCCGTAGGAGCTAGGTGGTGAGACTTTTGTGTAATATAATTTAACCAGTCTTTGGAGAAGGATATCATTCTTGGTAGAGTCAGCGAAAAAGAGTCTGACCCTCAGTGAGTTGAATGGACAGTGCTTGCACCGTGGGTTCAAATGGCAGTGATTGTGAGCAGGGCAGGGCAGTGCTCCATTTTGTTGTACTTTGGTGTGTTAAAAGCTGGCACCAATTCTTTGGCACCTAATAGTAGCAACAATACACTGTTTTGGTCAAAACCGTCCCAGAAGCTGGCTGAACTTTTGGCTACCTGACAGAGACCCCATGTTTGAGAGGAATGCCAACATCGATGTTGTAAGAAGAGTATGTGAGAGGGGCCATCTTTTAAAACTACTTTGCTGCGGTATACCAGAGGTGATGAAAACTTGATCCTCCCTGAGGGATTACTGGTCTTCACAGGAGAGGCATATCTGCCAGCAAATACGATTTCACTGTTGATTTTATATGTGTAAAGGGTTTGGGAGAGGGAAGTTGGTGATATTACACATTTTGTGACTTTTCACGTGTAAGGCCTTGTGGTGGCACAGTGGGTTAATGTCGGGCTGAGAGTGGCAAGATCCGCAGTTTAAACCCACCACCCACTCCGAAGGAGAAGGATGAAGCTTTCTGCAGCCAGAAAGGCTTCTAGTCTCAGAAACTCTATGAGCAGTTAATTCTGCACTATAGCAGTCAATTCTGCTCTGTTATGAATTGGAACTGACTCTGAGACTGTGAGTTGTGGGGGTACCAGCCATTAAGTTCTTGGAGGTATCAGTGAATCCTCACAGCAAGGCTTGCATAGGTCTTTTTGCTGTTGTCATTTTGGTTTTATATACATTATAAGTCTTGAAGAAGTTCATTAACTTGTCCAAAGAAATGTACATAGCTGAAACATGGCAGAACTGGGCCTCAATCCAGATTTTGTTACAACATTCGCACGCAGAGCCACCCTCCTAAAGTAATGTGGCCACAGATTGCTCACATCTTGGTTTGGAACATATGAAGGGGTACCCCACCCCCACCCCCAACTTGAAAAAAGCTCCACTAGGCGGAGCTTTCATAGTACGCAATTTCCTTCTAGGTGAGCTTGAGCAACTCACTCTGAGTTAGTTCACCCAGTGGTGTCGCCTGGGAAAGTTCTCTGTGGTCCCAGTGAATTTTTTCATAAAAGCAGTTTCACTCAAACCGTATTTTGTGATGGTGGATTTAAGAGAAGAGTGTGTGGCTGTGAAATTTTGTTTCCTGATCGGGGAAAATACTGCAGAAACTGTTGTGATGTTGAACATAGCTTACAAGGACAGCACTATGGCAAAAACTTAAGTGTATGAATGGTTTTCTCATTTCAAAAAAGGTGAAATGTCAGTTGATGACAAACCTCGTTCTGGATGTCCGTCAACTTCCTGAACAGATGAACATGTCAGCTCGTAGTGCATTTGGATTTAATTCCATCAGGTCAAACTGTTCATCAAGCTTTCTATTTAGAGGTTCTTTAAAGATGGCATAACAGTGTGCTACAAAAAAGGCCTGATTTGTGGCAGAAGGGGGACTCATTTTGCCACCACGACAATGCACGTGCTGACATAGCCACCTCAGTGCGTCAGTTTTTGGCAAATAATAGCATGTCTGTCTTGCCCCACACACCTGACCTCGCTCCACGTGACTTTTTGTTTCGGCTAATGAAGAGGGATTTGAAAGGAGAGTGAAATGATGATGTAGAAGAGGTGAAGAAAAAATGAGGGAGGTGCTGTCAGCAATCCAAACAGATGAGTTTGAAAATGTTTCCAAGAATGGAGTTGCAGGGGGAGAAACGATGGCGCTGGGGAGCAGGGCCCTAACCCAGCCAGGGGAAGAGTGTTGGTTATGTCGTCACAGCATTGGGAGTGTGCATGCAGACTCCACCATGGGACACCAAACCTTGAGGGCAGCGCAGCCACATGGAGCAACTATAGGGCCAGACCCAATCAGAGCCAAACTGACCCCATCCCTAGAAGTATAAGCTACAGAGGACAACACTAAACTGGCCTGCCATGCCCACACTGAAGCAAGCCAAGAAGGAAAGAGAGAGAGAGGTTTTAGACTCCGTACCGACACACTAAGCCCTTAGGACGATGTGCCTGCACAGAGCTGCTAGGGTCAACAACATGGCATTCTGTGATGCTCACTCTCCCAGCACAATTGCTAAAGACAAAATGGATGCACAAGCAAATGTGAAGAAAGCTGATGGTGACTGGGGATCAAAAGATATAGCTCCTGGGGTCTTAAAGACTTGAAGTAAAACACGTGGCCATCTCGCAGAGGAGCATCAAGCCCACACAGAAGAAGTACATCAGCCTGTGCGATCATGAGGTGTCCTAGGATCAGGTATCAGGCATCAGAAGACTCAAAACAAACAAACAAAAAGCCATATTGTTGAGAATGAGGGGGGTTGGAGCAGAGACCCCAAACCCATCTGTAGACAATGGAGCAGCCCTTCAAAGAAGGATCACAAGGAGGGATGAGCCAACCAGTGTGCAGTATAGCACCGATGAAACACAATATTCCTCTGGTTCCTTGAGGTTTCCTCACCCCCCAGTATCATGACCCCAATCCTGCCTTTGACTTCGGGCTAGGCTGGAGCATGTACACAGGTACAGATAAGAGATGAGAGCTCAGGACACAGGGAATCCAGGTCAGGTAAACCCCTCAGGAACAGAAATGGGAGTAGCAATGTGATACCAAGAGGGTATGAGGAAGGTGGGGACAGAAGCGGGGTAGAAATCATGGGGGAAGGGAGACAGCGGTCGGTGTAAATGTGAAATTAATAATAATTTACATTTTATCGGGGTCACGAGGGTGGGAGGGAGGGTAAAAAGGAGCTGATATCAAGGGCTCAAATAGAATGTAAATGTTTAGAAAATAATGATGGCAACCTATGTACAAATATGTTTGATACAGTTGATATATGAATTATTATAAGAGCTGTAATAGACCCCGTATAAAATGATCTTAAAAAAGAATGGAATTGCAGATTTGACAAATATATTAAGTGTGATGGAACATACTTTGAAGGTGATAAGGTTTTGTAAAAAAATTTCTTTCTTAGATTCTGCTGTTTTTGTGTACTTCCCTCATACACTGTCATTCAAGGAACTGTTAGAATCAAAGGCAGTAAGGTGGGAAGCTGTGACACTTTTGGGGTTATTGGAATAGAAAGCAAAGGGGGGAGGGACAGGAGGCAACACTGTGACCATGTAGAATGGAACGGTGTGGATCTGGTAGCCGTGCTGATGAGTTTAAATTAACTAGTCAATATCATGCAACCAGAGAAGCTTTTGGGGGGCGTCACTGGAAGACTGAAAGTTGGAATATCAGTTCATTTCCTTTAGTCTGAAAGAGAGACCAATTCTATGTTTGTAGTAATGAGAATTGAGAAAAACAAAAGTTTTACTTTCTTTTTAACTAGTAATTTGATACAGGCAGTTGATTTTGTTGGTTCTTTCTATCCACTTTTTTAAAGTTTTGAGTTGTATCCAGTTTTCACCTTTCTATCCAGTTTTAAACTTTTATTTCAAAAGCCAATTAGTGAACTTTTACTCAAGGGCTTCAAAAAGTTTCTGGGGAAATGTAAAGATTATGGAGTTTTTCCATGATTTTTTTTGAAGCCCCTTCATATGTGAGCATCTGCTGAGTCATATAAACCACCTGCTCTTTAGGAAAGGGAGTGATAAGTAACATTTATTATAACTTTTCTTTTTGACCATCTGTGTTATTGCTGACCAGGGAGTCTTCTTTGGGAGAAGATTTGCACATGCAAACCCTGGCAGGGCCACTAAGAGTTGGAATCGACTTTATACTAGTGGGCTTGGTTTTTGGTTTAGGGGGAATATTCCAAGAGCCTTGGTAGCTGGGGGCGGGGGCGGTGTAGATGCGGGCCTGCGAACTGAAAGGCCGGTTCAAACCCACCAGCCACTTTACAGGAGAAAGATGAGGTTGTCTGTTCTTGTAAAGATTTTCAGAAAGGTTCCCAAACATATTGCCTACCACCCAGTTTTTAGACTAAAGATTACTCAGCATCCCTAGAAATTTGATGTTTTTGTACTGTAGCCCATAATCCAGGATAGCGTAGCTATCTGCTTTTGCAGTCCCCTTGGATCATTCCAGCACCTGCCAGGGGGCGGTATCACCACACTGGGAGACACGGATGTACAGTCTTGGAACTGACTCGGCAGTGGTTGATTGGTTAGGAGTATTCAAGGTCCCTAAACAAAACAAACCAAACTCACTACTGTCTGTCTAGTCAGTTGCCACTCAGCCACCCTACAGAATAGGGAAGGGGAGTACTGCCCCTATGGGTTTCTGAGGTTGTAAATCTTTTTTGTTTGTTTGTTTGTTGTTGTTTTTTAAACATTTTATTAGGGGCTCATACAACTGTTATCGCAATCCATA